>NC_073388.1:14489107-15089107 GCF_028641065.1 Leucoraja erinaceus | reverse complement strand
TTTTGCCCATGCATTCTGGGAAAGAGCTAATCAGCTAATCCCACTTTCCATCTAACCGTTCACAGTCACTGAGTAATAGAGCTATACAGCATGGAAGCAGGCTCTTCAGCCCATCCCATCTATCCCATCAAGTTGCCCAAGTGAGCTCATCCCACTTGCCTGTGCCTGGCCTATATCACTCTTGTAGGTTATGGAAATACATGTTTATACTCAACAGTTGTCTTAAATGCAGTACACATGTTGATCTTTCCTGTTGCTTAAGATAGCAATTTCAAACACAATCTCCCTGTGCTTATATTCTCTGCCTCAATTAATAACTAAATATCTTGAGCATATTTTCTTAACCACAATGGCTAGTTGCCCTGCTACCTTCCGGCCTCTATGAATCTTCAGTTCAAGGCTCCTCTGTTCCTCTGCACGTCTTAGTAATCTTAGTATCCTTGCTTTGCTGCTCCCCCAAACGCAAAAGCTGACTTTTCTACCAAATGCATTCCTTTTGCCACTTTTCAGCCCACATGACTAGTCCATTAATATCTCCTTGTAATCTACAGGCTATGTTCCTGCCATGCACATCACCAAATATTATCAGGAGACATGAAAAATATGTGCTCCATATTTATCTCAAAACCTTTGAAATCCACCTCTAAAGCAAGAGACCTAGTCCTGTGGAACAACAAGGAAAGTAGCCTTCAGGTCAAACAAACACATCATTTCAAATATTATGCTCTGCTTTCAGCCACTGGACCAATTTCAGGCTAGCTTGTTACTTTTCTTTAGAATCTTCAGCCTTTCTCCTGTGTGACCAGATGCCTTGTGGTACCTAATTAAAAGTTTTGTGGAATTCAATGTACACAAGATCTACATCAGCCTTCCACACACTTCCTCAAAAACTTCAACCACCAATGAAAGGTTTAGATTGATTTGGGCCATTCATGGGGAAATGGGACTAACATCTTTGTCGGCATGGATAAGTTGTGCCGGGGGGCCTATTTCCATGCTCTATGACTAAATGATACCAGCATCTGAAACTGGGCAAGTCCGTGGCCTTTAGCTATCTTTCTCCATTTGTTGTGAAAAATATCAAACTTCTTGAATGAGATTAGAACTTTACTTGTTTGGAAGTAGAAACAATTCCATCTCATGTCTTCAAATTGTAGGGTGTGGGAAGACTTTGGGATATTAGGAGCTGAAGAAATGACCACGGGCTGACAAGAGTACTCTGGCATCTTGAAGCGGGTGTATTTATGTGACCGATGTACTTTATGTTTGTGGTCAATGGTAACATCTAGGGAATTGATAGGGGAGGTTAACACTATTGAAGGTGATTAGTTTCTGTTGTGGATAATAATGACCTGGTTCTGGTGTGGGATGAAAGGGTTGGCATCAAACTGCAAATTGTGAGTGAACATTCTGAACCTGGAAATATGGGCAGCATGCTGGTACATACATGCCAAGAATATCACCCCAAGCTCAGATGTTGGCCATGTCCTGCCAACATGCGGAAACATGCTGCTTTGTTTTCTGTGGGGTGATGAAAATACTGAAAAGTGCGCTATTATCAACGGACATCCCCACTTTTATCCTTCAGAAGCTCATTTGAGAAAGAGCTGAAATGGTTAGACCCAGGGCATATCTTGCTGAGTTGTCTGGCCCATTAATGGACTGAAGTCTGGCATTTCCAGTTGGTAACCACCCAATTATTTCTACACATCAGGCAGAAAGTAGTGAAAAGTCATATTTCAAGTATTTGAAGCCTCCTCAAAATCTGAACCATTGCTTCTTAATGGCAAACGACATCCTCAAAATCAATCAAGAGCCTCTTTGTGTGTCCCTAATACGTATTACTTGCTGAAATGATAGAAACCAACCATTATAACTTTGATCTAGATTTACAGGCAACTGCATTTAATGAGGCAACTGATGTGAAGACTGGGCTCTGCAGACACACTTATGGTGTCAACTCACTGCTTTACTTATGAGGGGAATATTTTTCTGTCTCATGCCACACCTTAGAAATTAGATAACACTGTAGCACTAACAATGGATATACACCTGAGAAGCATAAAAGTGGATAATTAGTGACTTGACTTTGATTGTTGTACCAAAATGGACTCATCCAGCCAATGCACAAGGGCCAGTTATTCACCAGTGGGAATAATCCAGCCAGCCATATTGTTCAAGAAGGAACTGCAGATGCTGGAAGATCGAAGGTACACAAAATTGCTGGAGAAACTCAGCGGGTGCAGCAGCATCTATGGAGCGAAGGAAATAGGCGATGTTTCGGGCCGAGACCCTTCTTCAGACATATATAATCCAGCCATATTAGTTGTTTTATTGAAGCGATTGTCAATTACTTGCAAACTGTTGGGGATTGACACACACGTGTAGACTGGAGCACTGAACACATTGTAGGTGACAGTCATGGGAATTTGACCTAAAAGCAAAGGCATTGCAAATGCTGGAGATTTAATTGGACTGTGATCAGTAACTTGATGACTGAAACGTTAACTCTGTTTCTCTCTCGACAAATGCTTCCTGACCAGCTGAGTATTTCGGAGATCTTTTGTTTTTATTCCTGTGTGGGTTTTGTTGGTTATGGCAGTGGGATGAAGGCATGATTAGTAGAGTGAGTAATGGATACTGAAGCATTCAACTATCACCCACTCTTCATAGGGTAAACCATTCCTCCATGTTGGAAAGTTGGAGCACAGACACAATAAATGGCACATCTCCATGCTTTTTGGGATGTATTGGTGAATAATCTATGGTTTGCATTAGACTTTAATCATAGAAACATAGAAATTAGGTGCAGGAGTAGGCCATTCGGCCCTTCGAGCCTGCACCGCCATTCAATATGATCATGGCTGACATTTTCTAATCCATAGACATGATCCCACTGTTGTCATACTGTTCAGGAGAAATGTTGTAGGAAGGAACTGCAGATGTTGGTTTAAACAGGGTCTTTGTGAGACTACACCTGGAGTATTGCGTACAGTTTTGGTCTCCTAATCTGAGGAAGGACATTCTTGCCATAGAGGGAGTACAGAGAAGGTTCACCAGACTGATTCCTGGGATGTCAGGACTTTCATATGAAGAAAGATTGGATAGACTCGGTTTGTACTCTCTAGAATTTAGAAGATTGAGGGGGGATCTTATAGAAACTCACAAAATTCTTAAGGGGGTTGGACAGGCTAGATGCAGGAAGATTGTTCCCGATGTTGGGGAAGTCCAGAACAAGGGGTCACAGTTTAAGGATAAAGGGGGAAATCTTTTAGGACCGAGATGAGAAAAAAACATTTTTCACACAGAGAGTGGTGAATCTCTGGAATTCTCTGCCACAGAAGGTAGTTGAGGCCAGTTCATTGGCTATATTTAAGAGGGAGTTAGATGTGGCCCTTGTGGCTAAAGAGATCAGGGGGTATGGAGAGAAGGCAGGTACAGGATACTGAGTTGGATGATCAGCCATGATCTAATTGAATGGCAGTGCAGGCTCGAAGGGCCGAATGGCCTACTCCTGCACCTATTTACCATGTTCCTATGTCTATGTAACAGAAGATGGACACAAAATGCTGGAGTAACTCAGCGGGACAGGCAGCATCTCTGGATAGAAGGAATGGGTAACGTTTCGGGGCGAGACCCTTCTTCAGTTACTCCAGCATTTTGTGCCTATCATAAGCTCAGGAGAAATGTATATTAGCCTGGCAACTCACTATTACCTCTTAAATGTCATTGCATAGTTAATATCTGTCCCAGAAACCAGGAAGGTAAACCACAGCTGAACATTACAATATAAAGATTTAAATTCATAAAAGGATGGGCATTGATGGGTCAAGTGGTATTGGTGTTTTCCTCTTGTTTGCAACCAGTTTCACAAGCTCACCCACAATTTCAAAGGTTCAAAGGTTATTTATTGGTCACATACACCATAGATGTAGTGAAATGCTTGTTTCCAATGCAGCACATAAAAAAATGAATACATACATAACAATAATAAAGATATTTAAACATAAAAAAAACATCTCCCACAATGGTTCCCATTATGAGGGAAGGCACAAAGTCCAGTCTCCATCTCATGTCCACCCATAGTCGGGCCTATTGAGGCCTCTGCCTCAATTTGTTGTTTTCTTCATTGTAATCCTAGGAGCTCAAGTGTTGTCTGAATAAATATTCAGTCCTCTTTGCTATAGCTTTTAATACTTTGCCATTTAAAAAAATATATTCCCTATCAGATTCTATCAAGCTCCCAACAGGACATAATTTACCATAAGTTTGGTGCAAGCTTAAATCGTTCTGTAAAGGTCGAGAAATTCAAATCAAAATTTTGAAGAAGTTGCATTTCTTTATTGTGTGAGGTTAAAGCATATGGACTGATTTGAAAAAATGCCTTTGAAGGCTTAATCTATAGTTGCCAGGCAGGAGAGCAGCCCTCTCATTAACTGTTATTTTCTCAGCTTTTTGCTAAATCACTCACAGACAGTTCACTGCAGGATTTGTGCTTGCCAGAGGTAAAGGAATATGCAGGAGGCAGAGATAGCACATGCGGATCAGCAAGGCACAATTTTATTGATAATTTATTCTGTCAAATCTCTATCATTAAATGTAGAGAAAGAAAAACCCCGTCGAATGCATGTTCGTATATCCAACAAAACCACCTGCAGTATATTATTTATTAATGCAGACTCATCTCCAAAACACAAAGCAGGAAATGCGGCAATGTGGTTTCAGAGAGTGTGCATACATACGTGTAAATAAGTTTGCAGTCCGGGTGGTCAGGGATCCGGTGCACTATAAACAGCATACAATCACTAAAATCACACTGAGTTATAGGCTGTGAATTATATTGCGAGTCAAAAATATATTGTCATTTGCGCAGCTACGGTGAAGTACAGGCGCAATGAAAACCATGGGAAAGTCTCCTGGCACGACAAGAAGGTCTCACGGCACGCCGCGGAACAGGCCCAGCAAGCCCAGTGACTGTGAGCCCCTGAAGACCGAGAATCGGAGAGAAGGTTGGAGGGGGTCAGCTACGGCAACAGACGCTGGACAAAAAAGGCCGGTAAAAAGAACTGAGGGGTCGTCTGCAGGAGGAGCCCCCGGGGAAACAAGGGCTGAAGAGGGCATGCCAGGAGTGGGATGACGGTTTGCGGGATGATCGGTACGGAGGCGACTGCTGCAACGGGCCTTTGTGGCCGGCCGCAGCTGGGGCTGTAAAATGCCGCCAAAATGGCACCTCTGTCATATAGAATCTGTGGGCTGTTCTGCACATTCTGTGCTAACCAGAGGATTGTGCTTATGAATGGTGATAGTCTTGCTGATCTGTTTGCAAAAAAAGCATTTCACTGTATCTTGGTGCACGTGATAATAGAGAAACCATTGCATCATTGAACCATGCTTGCAGCAGCATCAAAGGCATATGAACAATAAACAAAAACATACATAGAAACATAGAAACATAGAAAATAGGTGCAGGAGGAGGCCATTCAGACTTTTGAGCCAGCACCGCCATTCATTGTGATCATGGCTGATCGTCTCCTATCAATAACCTGTGCCTGCCTTCTCCCCACATCCCTTGACTTCACTAGCCCCTAGAGCTCTATCTAACTCTCTCTTAAATCCGTTCAGTGATTTGGCCTCCACTGCCCTCTGTGGCAGGAAATTCCATAAATTCACAACTCTCTGGGTGAAAAAGTTTTTTCTCACCTCAGTCTTAAATGACCTCCCCTTTATTCTAAGACTGTAGCCCCTGGTTCTGGACTCGCCCAACATTGGGACCATTTTTCCTGCATCTAGCTTGCCCAGTCCTTTTATAATTTTATATGTTTCTATAAGATGCCCCCTCATCCTTCTAAACTCCAGTGAATACAAACTCCAGTGAATACATTCAACATAAAGTTACAAGGCAGTGAAAAGAAAAGGTGGGAGAAACAAAGGAAACAAGACATTAGTGCAAAAGCAATTAGAAAGCAAGTCCATGGTAGTTCAGGAAGTGGTCCACAATGTTCCATTGCCGAGGTAGGTTAAGAAGTGTGCAGATTGTTTTCAGAACCTGATGCGTGTTGGAAAGCAAATGTTCTCCACCTGAGTGGTGTGGGACTTCAGCATTTGTACCTCCTGCCCGATGGTAGCAGCAAGAAGATGGCATGGTGAGGATCCTTGATGGTAGATGCTGCCTTTTAGAGGCATCATCTCAAGTAGATGCTTTTAATGGTGGGGAGGGCTATGTCCATGATGGGCTGGACTGACCCCACTGCCGTCTGCACCTCTTGCATTCCTGTGCATTGGAATTGCCATACCAGGGCCATGATGCAACCAAAGATAGACACAACAAACTGGAGAAACTCAGCGGGACAGGCAGCTTCTCTGGAGAGAAGGAATGGGTGACATTTCGGGTTGAGACCCATCGTCAGACTGATGTCAGGGGAGTGGAAGTGTAAGGTGTGAAACCAGGACAAAGGGGATGAAGTTCAAGGAAAATGCAATCGGCATATTTTCTACAGTGCATTGGTAGAAGTATGTTAGTAGATTCAATGACTTGGTGAATTCCTTTAAACCTCTAAGAAAGCAGAGACACAGGAGAGCCTTCTTATTGCATGTATGTGCTGGGCTTAGGGCAGTTCACCTGAAATATTAACACCCAAGAATTTAAAGTGGCTAACTCCACCTTTGACCCGAAGGGCCTGTTTCCATGCTGTATGACTCTACGACTCCAGGAGAGATACAGAACTCTTGGTTGAATGGAGCCACAACAGAAACCTCTCGCACAATGTCAACAAAACCGACCCAAAACGTCACCCATCCTTTTTCTCCAGAGATGTTGTCTGACCTGTTGAGTTACTCCAGCACTTCATGTCTATCATTGGTATAAACTAGCATTTCCAGTTCTTTTTTTCTACCAAGGAACTTCTTGTCAAGAGTCAAGTCAAGAATGTTTTATTGTCATAAGTCCCGGATGGGACAATGAAATTCTTACTTGCTGCAGCACAACAGAATATGTGAATATATAAACATAGTACATAATGGGGGAAGAGAAAAATAAAAATACAAATAAAACTTCATAAAGGCAAAATTGGTGCCAACCTTCATTGGTTTGTCAAAGGTGGTGTTGGCCATTTTAAATTCCTTGGTGTTAATAAATATTTTAGATGACCTGTCCTGGACCCAGCATATAAATGTAATCATACTTACCCGTGAATCTACTTTCTTGGACGTTTCATGAGATTCACCATGTTACTGAATATACTAACAAACTTCTACCAAGGCACTGTAGAAAGTATCCTGAATAACCAGAAAAAGATCACTTTAGGTTACTAAGAACTGGAAGCTCCATAAAAGGAGCAGACATCATGGAAAGAGGCAGCTGAATCTATCCCCTGCAGTCTCTGGCACCACATGTATAACTACTCAGCATAGGAGGACATTGAAAACTCTCACAAGGAAGGACGAACTAAATGAGGTACATTATCCCCATGCACATCCTGTGAGAATGATAGACATGACTCATTTCCTTACATATTATGCCCTCATTATGACATTAACTGATTGAATGAGAAAAAGCTCTATTCACATGGAACCTTTGGAGCAACTAATGCATCTTTTTAACTCCATACCACTCTCATTGTCTGCCTCAAGGGGTTTTGCTCGTCACGGTGATTAAAGTGAGCACACCTGCAAGCATTATAAGTATGGTATGAATGCAGACACCTGGAAGAAAAGAAGTTTAATTACCTATCAGATTATTTTAGCATTGCTGTTCTTTTTTGTAGAAGATAAAGGCTATTCATAGTCAAATGCAAAGACACACAACAGGAGAATATGGGAAAATAAGTGTGTCCATGGCTCAGGAAGAAGAATCGCCACACTTGTGAAGAGAGACAGGAAAGATGAAAGATAGATGAAAAAGGAGTGAGCTGCTAAAAAGAACAGTCAAAGCAGAAAATTGGAACAACACAGTAAGTTCCTGCTTAATGTAGAATTTCAAAATATTTAGATGACTCAGCTGGTATTTTTGTAACAGAAGTGTACACAGCTGAAACCACCTATGGATTCCTACATAGCAGGAAGAAAACTAATCGAAGATCGACACAAAATGCATGAGTAACTCAGCGGGACAGGCAACATCTCTGGAGAGAAGGAATGGGTAACGTTTTGGGTCGAGACCCTTCTTCAGAGGGGGACGTTTCAGGTTAAGATCCTTCATAGTCTGAAGAAGGGTCTCGACCCAAAACGTCACCCATTCCTTCTCTCCAGAGATTTTGTGTCAATCTTTGATTTAATCCAAGACTTGGTTTATACTCTCTAGAATTTAGAAGATTGAGAGGGGATCTTATAGAAACTTACAAAATTCTTAAGGGGTTGGACAGGCTAGATGCAGGAAGATTGTTCCCGATGTTAGGGAAGTCCAGGACCGAATGGCCTACTCCTGCACCTAATTTCTATGTTTCTATCCAGCATCTTCAGTACCTTCCTACACAGAAAACTATTCGGATGGGTTGTCATTGGCTGAGAGGAAGCTCACACTCATAGAGGTAACTAACAAGGGCTGCACAGCGGAGCAGCTGCTGCCCCACAGCGCCAGAGACTCTGGTTCGATCCTGACCTTATGTGCTATGGGGTTTATGTGGACTTTGTTTGTTCTTTCTATGACCACATGAGTGTTCCATTACACCAGGTGCTCCATTTTCCTCCCTCATCCCAAAGAAGGTTTGTAGATTAATTGACCTTGATAAATTGCCCCTCATGTGTAGGGAGTGTTTGTGAAAGTGGGATAACATCGAATGAGTGTGAACGAGTGATCCAAGGTCTGCGTAGACTCAATGGACTGAAGGGCCTGTTTCCATGCTGTTTCTCTAAACTTAAATTAAACTAAACTCCAGTACCATTTTCATTAGTTTCATCACGACATCCGACAAACTCCCACATCAGCCTGGCAGAACTAGATCCATTGCTTCATTCTAATTCCCTCCATTATGGTCATTATTGATCCTTATCCTTAAACCCAGTCCATCACCGTCACAGCCCTCACTACCATTTACATGAGTTGGTGCCTCAGGAACACAGCATCTATCTACAAGGTTCCCCCACCATCCTGGCCATGCCCTATCACTGCTACAATTGGGCAGGAGGAAAGATATTCACTGTGATTGTACCTCACCTTACTTGTGCATATGACAACAAACTAAACTTGGCAAAGAAAGAGGTTCTCTTTGTGAAATTCCAATTGGTAGTTCAAAACTTTTAGATTTTAAGATGCATGTTAAATGACAAAAGAAGTCATTCACCAGTAAAGCAGCAGAATTTAAACAATAAAAATATATAGGTTGTGAAAACGTTCTCCACGTGACGCCATATGTTCTACACCAATTGTTTCTTGAATGTCACATCAATCTCCTGTTACCACCCCAACAGTGATACTGCTGCGACTATTACACTGATTCCAAGGGACAGATTAGGGTTGCTAAATGGGAGAAAATGGCTCAGCTCAATTGGTTACACCAGCAAACCCCCGCTAACATGTGTAGGAGGGAACTGCAGATGCTGGTTTACACCGAAGATAGACACAAAAAACTCAGTGGGCCTTGCAGCATCTCGGGAGAAAATAAATAATTGACGTTTTGGATAAAGACATCTAAAGAATGGTCTCAATACAGAAAGTCACCTATTCCTTTTCCCCTAAGATGCTGCCTGACCTGCTGAGTTAAGCCCCTGTCCCACTTTCACAACTTAATTGGAGACCTCTACCAAGTTTGCCCGTGACTCACAGCATGCATGGTCGCCACGAGGTCGTAGGAGGTCTTCGTAACTCTTCCTCATGCTCATGAGCAAAGATCCTAGAGGAGCAAGATAGACCACTCCTCCGAAATCCAATAGGCTGGCGTGTAGTACGTGAGGGAACGTCACGGCCGCAATTTCTTAATGCGACACGCGACTTCCGGTATGCCACCCGCTGAGATCCAAAGCAAAGATTATATAGTTCCTCTATAATCTTTGATCCAAAGCAAAGATCCTCGAGTATCTTGTAGCGGGAACAGCCCCCTCCTTTGCGTAGTTTCCCTTGCATTGTATTGTGCAGTTTCCCTTGTATTGCTTTAACACACACTGCACAAAATTAAATTTAACGTATACATATTTTATATATTTATATGAATGTGTGTCTGTGTGTGAGAGGCAAGTTAGAGATAATTAAGTTTATTCTCATGGATCAGAAGCAACTTTGATTTAAATAATCACTATTAATTTATTTGTCTTGTAAGATGATATACATAAACCATAAAGGCAATTATATATATAATTATATAGTAATAATATATATATGCATATATATATATTTATACACACATATATATACACATACATATATACACACATACATATATACACATACATACGTATACACATACATATGCACACATACAAATACACGCATACATATGGATACATTTATATGCATACATACACACATATAAACATATATATACATACATATATACACACATATACATATACATGCATATATACACATACATGCATATATACACATACATATATATTTATACATATGATCATTTTCCAACGATCAATAGATTTACGATCAGTTCCTGTGGATTGGAGGATAGCTAATGCTATCCCACTTTTCAAGAAAGGAGCGAAAGAGAAAACGGGGAATTACAGACCAGTTAGCCTGACTTTGGTGGTGTTAAAGATGCTGGAGTCAATTATTAAAGATGTAATAATGGGGCATTTGGATAGCAGTAAAAGGATTAGTCCAAGTCAACATGGATTTATGATTTTACAATGCATTTAAGCCTCTCCCATTTTTATGAGATGCATTCCTGGAATATGTAGGAAGTTTATTGTAACCTAGTGCTACATGCCTGAACAATGGATGATATATCACTTAAATGCAATTGTTTTCAGTTGTGTGGAGAGACCTGTATATTGAAGATGCTTTTTGCCTCTAATATGTCAATTTACCTTAAATGTAGAAGAGCTTATTAAAATCTTCTTACAAAGACCATTAAGTATTTTCTTTCTATCCTCTTTTGGACCCAAGGCATAGCAGAGCTGCCAACTCTCACGAAGAGGTAAGGGAGGGAGAGATGGAAGGGAGGGAGAGAGGGAAGGGAGGGAGATCGAGAGAAGAGAGGGAGAGAGAGATGGAGAGAGAGAGATGGAGAGAAGAGAGGGGAGAGAGAGATCGAGAGAAGAGAGGGGAGCGAGAGATCGAGGGGAGAGAGAGATCGAGAGAAGAGAGGGAGAAGGGGGGAGAGGGAGAAGGGGGAGGGAGAAGGGGAAGAGGGGAAGAGGGAGAGGGGGGAGAGGGGAGGGAGAAGGGGAGAGAGGGAGGAGAGGGGAGAGGGAGAAGGGGGAAAAGGGGGGAGAGGGGGGGGGGAGAGGGGGGAGAGGGAGAAGGGGGACAGGGAGAAGGGGGAGAGGGAGAGTGGAACGATAGCACATTATAACGCGCAGCCGTCCCATTCCGACCAAAGATTATAGAGCAGAGCTCCTCTAGTATCTTTGATTGCGGCCGCCGCCACCGAACCCCCCGGCCCACCATTGCACCCAAAGATGATAGAGCAGAGTTGTATAATATTTGATTGCACCCTTCTTCATGGCGGGCTTGTGATCTTTGCTTGTGATGTCTTGACAATTCGAGGGATATAATGGGTAACAGCCGCCCATTCTCGGACTTGAATCTGAGCTCGAAAAATCTCGTGGTCACTGGACCTAATGTGTCCCGCGGGCCATATTGTGGAGACCAATCCCTTACACGATCAAAACCAAAAACGTACAGAAGTGTTAAAATTGTCTTTATTATTATGGTAAGTAAAGATCTATTAAAAATAAGTCTAATAACTTTCTAATGTACCGACAAACCTAGTTTCCCAATGGCCGTTGATGGGAGAACAGAAAATAACATTTTCACGACAGAATAGCGACTGAAAATAATAATAATATTTTCTCACCTTTCTTTTTTATTGGGGAACCTAAAGAATGACAGGTCGGGTCGTTTAGATTTACGATTAGAATAATTGATAGCAGAGCAGTGAGATGAAATTTAGATAAGGACGCCATGACAGTGTGGGGGAAGCCCAATAAAATGCCTCAAACAATGGCGTCGACGATCACACACGTGATACTACGCGTTTTTCGAGGAGTTAGTGGTCTATCTTGCTCCTCTATAATCTTTGCTCATGAGTGGTCTCCGCGTACTCGTGGCCTCAAGTCACGGCGTTTTTTCCAGCCTGATGAAAAATATCCACGAGTTAAAAAAAAGGTTGGCATGGAAAAAATTGATACTTTCTACTCATAGGTAGGTCGTAGGTAGGTCATAGTAGGTCATGATAGTAGTCGTAGGTAGTTGTAGATAGTCGTCTGTAGTCATACGTAGTCGTAGGTCGGCAACTGGCCCATGAAAGAATGCAAACATGACATAATTTTATCATGTGATCATTTTCCACTCGTAGCTAGTCGTGGTTGGTCTTAGGTGTGGAAGACTGAAGTCGAGGGGGGTTGTAGGCGGTCGTAGACATGGTCGTAGGAAGTCGTAGACATAGTCGTAGGAGGTCGTAGACATAGTCGTAGGAGGTCGTAGGAGGTCTTTTGCTTCAGCGAGTCAACACGACCTTAGCATTTTTTTCAACTCGTGTAGGGTCTTCTAAACTCATGGATTAGGTCGTCCAAGTGGGACAGGTCCTTTACTCAAGCATTTTGTGTCTGTCTTCTGCTAACATATGGTAAGTCCGATCAGGTTGAGGGCAAAAGTCAATTCAGGAACTTTCATTGCACAAGCATTTTAGGAAGGTATTGAAACATTATGTTAGACTGCCTGATATGTTTTTCTTTAGTCACTTATTTAGCAGAAAATGTACTTTAAAGTAAATTGTGGTTATGAGAATCCTGATTAACCGGAATGATAATAGCAAAGCTCCCTCTTTAAGGAGGATGTGGACGGTGAGAATCCCACTTCAAAGCCATAGCTGAAGGCAAGATTGTCTCTTGAAAGGGGATTCCAATGCTGATCAGCTTTCTGCAGGTGAGAATCACTTCTTGAAAGGAAACACATGGCAAGCTCTCCTCTTTAAAACAGCATCGCACTCAAGAGTGGCTGATCGCCGAAACTCCATTTTAAAATGCGTTTCCCCGTGGCAAGAATCGATAATTAAATGACAACCAAGGGCGAGACTCCCCACCTTAGTTAAAAATACGATTGGGTCTTTTTAACTGGATGGTAACATCTCCCGGATTCCTGATAACACGGATGACCCAAAACTATGTGACTTTTACACTCTTGATTGACTTGCGCACCTGTCAGTTTTCACTCTGTCTGCAACGCAATTGATTTAACAGCCTGGTATTTTACAGCCTTAACCCTCTTCACCTTTCATAGTTTGCCCTCAAAGAGCTTTCAATTACTGATAATCTGGGTGTATATTATTTTTTGAAATACCTACTTGTCAGCTCAAATGCTGCAGAATGCACACATGCCTTTCAGCACTTGCCAAGCATTGATATTATCTGAAAAAATTTCCTCTCTTCTAATTTAGCTGTTTAAATGACTTTGGCACAATGCCAAACATAAAGGTTTAATGCCACTTTGTGGAACACAAGCGCTGGGCCTTAAATTGTGTTTGATGACCTTTTGGATCAGCATGCTGCTCCTGGATCCTGAGGGACATCCAACTTGCATCCGTGTGGAGCATCAGGAAGTAATTCCACTGCACTACAAAGCTCAGCAATGCTCCTCAGCCATCAGCTGACAACCGTTTCTTTCTCATTTGCTTTCTTCCGCTGCCAAAAGAGCAGACTTTTTTTTCCCGCGTTACGGCACAAGGTTGTGAACATGCAGAACTTTCCTCCAGCTGATGGAAACATAGAAAATAGGTGCAGGAGTTGGCCATTTGGCCCTTCGAGCCTGCACCGCCATTCAATATGATTATGGCTGATCATCCAACTCAGTATCCTGTACCTGCCTTCTCTCCATACCCCCTGATTCTTTTAGCCACAAGGGCCACATCTAACTCCCTCTTAAATATAGCCAATGAACTGGCCTCAACTACCTTCTGTGGCAGAGAATTCCACAGATTCACCACTCTGTGTGTGAAAAAATGTTTTTCTCATCTCGGTCCTAAAAGATATCCCCTTTATCCTTAAACTGTGACCCCTTATTCTGGAATTCCCCAACATCGGGAACAATCTTCTTGCATCTAGCCTGTCCAACCCTTTAAGAATTTTGTAAGTTTCTATAAGATTCCCCCTCAATCTTCTAAATTCTAGCGAGTACAAGCCGAGTCTATCCAGTCTTTCTTCATATGAAAGTCCTGACATCCCAGGAATTTTGATCTGATGGAGGGCCTTGTTCATGTGACCACTCTTCTTTCGCAAAAAAATGTTCTTAAAATGTGGCCCTATCACCGCAAATAACTGTACGGCATAAAAGTCTAAATGATTGAGTGATGCCCATAACGTAACACTTCACATGTTGAATGGATCCGGGATCAGTAAGTAATTCCAATGGTGGAGCGAGTTCCAATAAAGGCACACTTGAACAAGACGATTTCATGCTATGGTGTCATTTATGCTGTGTGTGAACTTAAACAGTGATAATTAGTGTTCTAATGGACCAAAGAGGGCAGGACTCCTGTGCTTGAAGTGAGGTCAAAGTCAAAGCCCCCCAAAATCGCCATCGCCAGCCGGGGGCTTTGACTTTGACTCTGACATGGGGGTGGGGGGGGGGGGGGGGGAGTGCAGTGAAGAGATAAGTTTATTTGGCCTTCCATCACAGCATTGTGATGGATGTTTATGTAAATTATGTTGTGTCTTGGGTCTATTTGTTTGTAATGTATGGCTGCAGAAACGTTATTTAGTTTGGACCTCAAGGAGTCCAAACGACAAATAAATTGAATCTTGAATCTTGAATCTTGAATCTTGAACTGAGCATGCTAGAAATACTCAACGAGTCGGACAGAATCTGTGTTGAGAAACAGTCTGCATGTTCCATATTTCTGAAGTTTGATTAGAACCAGGCATCTTGAAATTGATATTTTATTCGCAGCAAAGTTAGAGAGAACATTTGTGTTAATGTGGAAAGCTAGAGAGGATAAGTGGGAAGTGGGGTGACCGTACATGGTAACAAAAGCATAGGAGAGATGACAAAGCAGAATGATTATCTGAAATTACCAAATAGATTTGGAAAGGATGCTCAAGACCTGGAATAAAAATGTTGGCAATGGTCATTATTGTTGAACACCATGTTTGGTCAAGAGGGCTGTCATGCTCCTGATCAGCAGATGAACCATTGCTTCTTGATCTCACAGTGGCCTTTGTTGGAAGTGAGTCAGAGGGTGAAGTTGAGAGTCCATTGTTGGGAAGATCTAGATTCTAATGTTGATTGGTGACTGGTCATTCTAGATCACATTTGGCTACTGAAACAGATCTTTTCTTTAGTGAAAAAAAGCAAAGTGCCAAAGGAACTCAGCAGATCAGGTGACATCTGTGGAGGGAAATGAACGGACAAGATTTTGTGTTGGGACTTTTATTCAGACTCAAATTGATGCCCATCTATTTCCATCTACAGATGCTGCCTGTCCTTCTGAGTTCCTCTGGCAGCTTGTTTTTACTCAAGATTGCAGCATCTGCCGTTTCTCGTGGCTCCAAGTCTTTTCAAGTAATCACCATAATTGCCTTTGTCATCGCACATCATGAACAGTGAATACCAAACTGAAAGAAGCATAAATAAATCATTGTTCCATGTTGGAACAGATTGCGTGACTGCATTAAATATTACCCGTTTGTCTTTTTCCCTTCGTTGGCCCAACTTACAGAGTTTTTGCAGCATTGTCTGCTACCGTTTTAGATTTCAAGCACCTGGAGTAATTTGTTTTTGTGTTAATGTCTACCTCATCTCATCCAACATGTTTCACATTATGAATGTCACAAAACCCCTCCACAAAGTTGGTGAAATAAATGATCTAAATTATCAAAGTTTCTAAAATGTTTCTTTTCTAATAATAGTGCAAATAATGTGTGTGTGCCTTTGTGAAGGAATCAATGATAGTTTAGACCCAAGCCTCCAAGTGTGCTTTCATCAATGTTGGCTGCAGAGTGAAAGATAATGGCAGATTGGTGTGAATTTGGTTCTGGAGTAGAGGCAAGGATGACTGAAGACTTTCTTGCTTGTCATGTACTGTAGATTAGTTCCACTCACGAATCTACATTGAAGTGAAGTATAGTAATGAAGATGACTGAAGGGAGTTTGGACCTAGGTTGAACTGGGATTGGGTCTGCAGGGACCCGTTATTGATGATATGGTCTGCACGGCAACTTAAAGCAAATGAAGGAATGTGGTGGTACATTTTTGAGGACAGACAGATTTGAGAAGGATCTTCTATAATCGTTATCTATTGGCCAAGAGGGAGCCATTTGTCGGGTCAAAAAGGCTGTGAGCTGATACTTGTCCCCACATTTTTCTTCAATTTGTTGTAGAGTAAGTATCATGTTTGATGTATCTTATGATGGATGGAGCCAACATTCTGACTCTGGGAGGAGGTCTGCCACATCTCGAGGAGATGGTTGAGGAGGATTCTTTCAACAACCTATGCCTTTCTTGCTTGACAACATCTTTCCTGGAATATGGTGCCCAAAACTGAACACAATACTCAAAATGTGGCTACACCAATGTCTTATATAACTGCAACGTGGCCCCCAACTTCAATTACCATTCATTGTAGAAGCGACAAGAGGAACATTTATTGTTGAACACATTTGGTTAAGTTATTCTAATATTGAAGAGGGCTGATATTTTCAGTACAGTGATATTTGGGACAAATAGGTTTAATGTTGGTGATAAGAATGGCTAGCAGAATCTTATTGAATGAAGGTACTTGGTGGTTAATAAAGATTAATGAATGGAAAGTCTTCAATTGTAAGTTTTCCACTAACTCCATTGCAGCAAGACAACAAGGTTTACCGTGACATGTAAAGATGAGCAAAAGATGATACTTTGTAATAAAAGAAATAACTCATAAAATTCATAAAACCCTAGAGAAAAGAGCCTTTGAAGAAATAGCTCAGTTAAAGGAGAGTTCTAAAGGAAAGGATGACAAACCTACTATTGTTATCTGGATTGATACATTTCTACTTCCTCGGCCCCTTGGGAGATTTTTATTATGTACTCATCAATATTATTAAGATCGGACAATAGTACATTAATCCTCTCTGAAGCTTCTGGCTGTCATATGCATCATTAAACTTCAACTATATCTTCCCAGCAATAGCTACAGGTCTTATACATTCAATGGAAAGTAACATTTCCTTTTCACTGCTCTAATAAGCCTTAAAGGTAGGGTTTGAACATAGATTGGGTGTAGAGTAAAATCTTCATTATGCTACATCAACAGTCATTTCCATGATAGGTAGGACATGATAGGAGTGGGTATTGATCTTTACTCTGTCAAAAATCCCTTCATCCCAACATAACATTCCCTTGGTAATATTTCCTTAAACCTCATTTCACCTAGTTTCTGTGCAAAATTGAAAGCCAAATGCCTTCTACAAACACCATCGATGCCGGTGTATTGTAAATTGGCCCCTGAGATTCCCCATTCCTCACTGACACTAAAGGATGCAGACAAAGTTATCATTTATTATCATACATTGTCACTTTTTTTACTTTACAAAGTTTGCTTGACAAGCCAGTGACCTTATTTGTTCTTTTTTTTCCCAAACCAGGTTTCTAACAAACTATTCACTAAGGGCCCCGGATCTAGGCGATCCACCATTGCAGCCTTTGGACTCTGTATTCCCATTTTTACCTTCTCCAGATGGGGAGGGCCTACATTGCCCAAGAATTCCCAGACTCCAGCAGAATAATGTCAGTCATTGAAGTAAGGAGTCACTGATGTAATTCAGAAAAAAATTGAAGGGTGAAAATATGAATAATCATACAACCACAGAATCATAGAAATGCATTGCACATAAATGGGCCCTTACAGCACACCTTGTCTTTCCAACCATGATGTCTATCTACATTGGGCCTGTGTAACCATCTCTGAACTTCCTATACACATCATTGTTCAAATGTCTTTGTAGACTGTAATTATATCTGCCTCCACCACCTCCTCTGGCAGCTTGTTCACCACACTTTGCATGAAAGACCACCACTAAGATCTCCTTTAAATTTCTTCTCCGTCACATTAAACCTGTGTCCTTTTGTTTTAGACGCCCCCATCCCATGAAAAGGATTTGACTCTCTACCCTCATAATTTCATAAACTTATATATGATACGTGGAAAATAAAATAAAGGTAATTCAAACAACTTGCTAACAATTGAAAGCAATAAACTAAAACATTGTTTTTAAGTAGCTTACCCATCTTTTAACCAAGCACCAGTGCTTCAGATATGATTGCAATGAATGAGATTGTGCACCAGATGTAATCTGGAGTAGTATCTGAGTGGTGGCTCCTCAGGATAATGCTGAGGAATTTCTTCCTATAACCATATAACTATATAACAATTACAGCACGGAAACAGGCCATCTCGGCCCTACAAGTCCGTGCCGAACACTTCTTTTCCCCTAGTCCCATCTACCTGCACTCAGACCATAACCCTCCATTCCTTTCCCATCCATATACCTATCCTAGTCTGAGCTATGCCGTTGGACTCCTGAGTGAACTGATAGTGTGTGAATGGACATCACTGATCAATGCCCACTTAAACAACCAAATGCTACAGGTCCCTTCAAGAGGGATTAATTGTCACATTTACGAAACAATGACATTTTTACTTGAACACTAGGAAAGTACAACGCATTATAATATTATTCCTTTTTAGTCCTGTCTCTCATGATGCACTTAAATATTTACATACAATTTATTTTACTCTGTTATATTATTACAAGGCAGTTTCTACTTTTTGCTGTAACTGTTGTTAGTGAGTCACTGCCCAAGGAGGTGTTTCCCATTGCTGCACCTCCCATTCTTCACGCCCACTACAACTCATCGACTCAAGTACAGCAGGTGAGAACAGAACATCAGATGGGATGTATCGGCTCCCGTGAACTAGCACTCATGCTGCACAAGGAGACACTTCAAAGAGCATAGTTGTGCATCACGTGCCATGCACTTAAATTTTGAGCCCTTTTCATAACTGCATCTGTGCAGACTTAAATGGTGTGCAGAATCTTATTACTTCCATACTTTGTATTCTTGTGCCAACATGTACTTCATCTAAATTTATTTCTGTTCTTGAATTCTACAGTGGTGTCATCAGCCAAAGCTAAGGAGATTTCCACAATACTCAGAGTTCATTCATCTAGAGTAACATTGAGTTGCTCATGGGAAGAAGTTCACATTGTGACTCATTTAGTTCTTGTTTGAAATACTGCTTGAAAAACTTCTTTGCTATTTATCGGAATTAATGTTATTTTCATCCCATTAAACTTAGCTTCCCTCTCTTCAAAAATTAATTTCTTTGTTCTATTTCCAGTTGTTTTATTGAGCCTATGTTCCGATTGCCACTTCCAAGTTCTACTCAACTCCACTTGGCCAAATTGCAATGTAAACCATAACAATGGTTAATCCTTTTGTTCTCCAAAATGTTTTACTCACACTCCATTATATTAATAGCAGCAATTTGCATTGACAGTTTGAAGCCAGTCAGGTGGAATTTTACCCGCAAATGAAATTCTGAACACCTTTTCTTCAGAGATATAGCAGGGAAACAGGCCCTTCGGCCCACTGAGTCCATGCCGAGCCGCGATCCCCATACACTAGCATTACCCTACATGCCAGGACAATATACAATTTTTAGCAAAGCCAATTAACCTACAGACCTGTAAGTCTTTGGTGTATGGAGAGGATCCGGAGCATCCGGTGAAAACCCACGTGGTCACGGGGAGAACGTACAGACTCCATACAGACAGCACCCGTTGTCAGATTCGAACATGGGCCTCTGGCGCTGTAAGGCAGCAACTCTGCAGCTACACCACCATGCTATCCCTCTGACATTCGATATATATTTCGATATTACAGCAGTAGTTGCTAATTGGGATGCAGGTTTACTATTTTTACCTTTCTTAGCTCTGAAAGCAACTTTACTGCTCCTAGCTTAAAATAATTTATCTTGGCACAAACCAAAGAGAGCAAATTGGAACCCTACACCGAGCGCTGCATTTATCCACTGAGCCATCAGGGAAGCTGGGAGTTCATTTGTATGTTCGCTGGATTCAGCTGAAGAATAGAATCTGTTCCGTTCAATCCCCAACCAATTTGCCATTGATTTATCTCATGTAAACAAAGAAAAGAAGGTTAAATAGAAAACTCCTCTACTCTGGCAAAAGGCACAGAATTGATTCATTGAATTCGATTTTTCTTACGAAAGAACCTCCATTGGATTTTTTAGCTGTCATTGCTGTAACTTTGTCTACAGGAGCTGAGGATTCAATCTAATCTGTCTCTGGCTGAGGCTGGGATTACCTACTATCTAGTGAGATTGTCATAGCAGACAATTGCTAATACATTCTGCATAGCCTTCATCCTGTCCATTACAAGTGTGACAATGCATTTTAATTTCTAATGTATGTAAGGCTCAGAAGCACTATCCATCTCCCCAAAAACCTCTTCTTGTGGCTTGCAATGAAGCTTTCTCAGCGCCTACGATTTATGCATTGATTGGTGCTATTTTCTGAAAGCTACTTTTACCTCTGCATCTCAAGAGATCAAAAGCGACAGCCACTATGTTTTATACTTCTCTCCGCCTTTTTAGGTTTGTCAGTGAATGACAGACCAGATTGTTTACAAGCTTTCACCAGTTCCATGTATACAGGAATTGTACTGCACCAAGAATCAGGCGACCAATTGATTTGTTTGCCCTTTTCTATCTACAGGGAATGCACTTTATCAGAACGTTGGGAACTGCCTAAAGATCCAACTACATAGTTCAATAGATTTAGTTTAGTTTATTCTCACATGGACCGAGGCACAGTGAAAGTAAGACGTTGGTGAGGCCGTATTTAGAGTATTGTGTTCAGTCCTGGGCACCATGTTGTAGGAAAGATGTCGTAAAGTTGGAAAGGGTGCAGAGAAGATTTACGAGGATGTTGCCAGGACTCAAGGGTCTGAGCTATAAGGATAGGTTGAGTAGGCTGGGACTCTATTCCCACATGACGCAGGGGGATGAGGGGTGATCTGAAAGAGGTATATACATCATAAGAGAAATAGATTGGGTGGATGTGCAGAGTCTCTTGCCCAGAGTGTGGGGAATCAAGAAACAGAGGGCATAAGTTTAAGGTGAAGGGGGGAAATGTTATAGGAATCTGAGGAATAACTTTTTCATGCAAATGGTGGTGGGCGTATGGAAGGAGCTGCTGGAGGAGGCAGTTGAGGCATATAGGCCAAATGCAGGCAATTGGGACTAGTGTAAGTGTGACATGTTGGTTGGTGTGGCAAGTTGGACTGAAGGACCTGTTTTCACACTATGACTCTATAAAACCTCTTGTTGCGTGGTAACCAGTCAGCAGAAAGACAATACATGTTTTTGGAGCAATGTTGTTTGACATTTGATGCCTAGCAGTGATGTCATCGATTGACAGTAAGATATTACTGCAAACTCGTTCTGGATTTTTGTACGAGGCAACTTGCGTATTTCAGTACGTATGCAGAACTCAAACTGAGTCTTATCAATTTGCTATTTTCACAGAAACCAATAGCTGTAGGAGGGCAGAATGGGAGGTTAGTATTATCCATTGAAATCTGCAGCCCTAGGCTGAAATGTGAGGATGGGTGAATATTCACAGGTTTGCCTCTGGGTCTCAGGGAGTCTTTAGGCATAATGTGCTCAGCAAATCTAATGCATGAAAGGGACAGATTGCACATAATGAGTGAATGGGGGTAGGCTCCCTGGGTTATATCTATTCCAGATCCAAAACATCCACCCTTCACTTAGCAATAAACAAAAGGCTGGAGGAACTCAATGTGTAAGGCAACATTTGTGGAGTCTGAAGAAGGGTCCTAACCCAAAACATTGTCTGAAAGACAATGTTTTGGGTCAGGACCCTTCTTCAGACTGATGGAGTGGGGAGGAAGGGGGGAAAGCAGGACAAGAGAGATGGGTATAGGGGCAAGGCCAGCAAAGCACTAGGTGGATACAGATGGGAGGGGTAATTGGCAGATTGATGAAGAAGTGACAAAGACTTGAGGTGAAAAGGAGACAAAAGAATATCAGATCAGGAGATATGAGGAGGAGTGAAATGTAAAGCTGGTGGGAAGGATAGGGGTGGATGGGGAAAGCAGGCAAATAAATGTGGGACAGAGATGGGAGATGAGTGTGCAGAGGAGTTGGTGGGGGATGGTGAGATGAATGTGTGTGCACTGGGGTCGGGGCAGTCCTTTCTCCTCCTCCGGAAATCTCCCACCACCATAGTTACCTTGTTCCTTTCTCCGTCTCTGGATGCTCATCTCCCATCTGCAAATCCCTAATTTCCATCTCTTTCCTCTTCCATCCATATCATTCCACTTTACATTTCATTCCTTCTTTCTTCATCTAACACCATTTTGTCCACATTTCACCTCAATCAATTCCTCCAATCACCTGAAGAAGGGTCTCGACCTGAAATGTAACCCATCCCCTCTCTCCAGAGATGCTGCCTGTCCCGCCGAGGTACTATAGCTTTTTGTGTCTATCTTCGGTTTAAACCAGCATCTGCAGTTCCTTCTTACACACTCCCATCACTCCCAGCTCTACCCACCTATCCATTGCCAGCATCTGTAGTCACTTGTTTTTTGTGTCTTTACTTCAGAATGTCTTCCTCAACAAAAAAAGTACTAATTGCCTGCTCGGAATACTGAATTTTAATCCACTGATATGTTTTCCATGTCCTGAAATGAGGACATCTTGCAACCAGGAGAGTGAAATTTGTATCTTAGCTAAGTCTGACAAAAACTGGAAGCAAGATGGAAGCTCCATTCTCTGAATGTTGGTATTGGTATTGGTTTATTAATTCCATGTGTGCTATGATACAGTGAAAAGCTTTGTTTAGCGTGCTATGCAGCCAAATCATAACATGCATTAGTTCATCAGGTAGTGCAGAAGGAAAAACGAAAGTGTCCAGAATATCACGTTGCAGCTACAAAGAATCTGTAGATAGAAAAAGGGCCAATAGCTGCAAGAAGGTGGACTGGAAGATTGGAAATACACCCTTAGCATATGAGATGACTATTCAAAAGAGGGAAGAAACTATTGGTTCATGTTTTCGAGCTTTTGCATCTTCTGCCTGTCGGGAGAGGGGACAAGGGAGGATGACGTGGGTGTTAGTGGTTCTTGATTATGTTGGCTGGTTCCCTAAAAGCAATGTGAAGTGCAGATGGATTTGAAGGTGGTGGGGCTAGGGGAGGGGAGTGAAGGCTGGTTTATGTCATGGCTTGAGCTGTGTTCTCAACTATCTGGAGTTTCTAATGGTTTTGGGCAGCTCAGTGGCCATACTGAGCTGTGATCCATCCGGACCTGTCGCTTTCAGGATCCACATTCAGGAAGGCTGATCTTACATCTGCGATGATAACCAAGAGCACAGGAGTATCCCGGGGCTGTCGGGATGGGTGACATAATTCCACTGACCTTCTCTTCAAAACAAGCACAGAATGCAAAATCTGACGAGCTTAATGCATATAAATAACTCTCCGGTGAGAGATGTGTTATTGCTTATAATATTTGTTCAGAATTTAATGGAGCATGTTAACTGACATTTAAAATGGTTACGACATGCAAAAATGTCCTGGGCTTGCTGAGAGTCATTACGGAAAGGAAGGTGCCTGCTACGTGTGATAATTCATGAGGATAATTAAAAAGGAATAAGAACATTATCAGTGCTGATAATGACTTTCCTGCTGCTCACTGGGAAAGCTTTGTTGAGACCACAAGCTTGGAACAGCTATTTTGGGAATGTTGGAGAAAGTAGATTTCGGGATCTCAGCAGGAAGTTGGAGCGAAGCAACAAGCTCTGGATTTTACTTGGTGCATCCATACCCTCTTGGTGTACACACTTTAGCTATTTGTTTGTTTGCTGATCATTAGTGGAGTTGGGGTGACAAGTTATACCATTGCCTTCTCCTTGTGCATACAGTTGCTCATTAGGTTTCTCCCATTAATTCAATGAGATACTGGAGAATAGCATGCTAGTCGAACCAACCAACAAAGGGATGTTATTTACAAAAGAACTTGCATTTATCTATGAGTAAGAAGGAACTGCAGACGCTGGTTTAAAACAAAGATACAAACAAAAAGCTGGAGTAACTCAGCGGGACAGGCAGCATCTCTGGAGAGAAGGAATGGGTGATGTTTCAGGTCCAGTCTGAAGAAAGGTCGCAAACCCGACACGTCACCCATTCCTTCTCTGCAGGGATGCTGTCTGTCCTGCTGAGTTACTCCAGCTTTTTAACATAGAAACATAGAAAATAGGTGCAGGAGTAGGCCATTCGGCCCTTTGAGCCTGCACCGCCATTCAATGTGATCATGGCTCAGTATCCCGTCCCTGCCTTCTCTCCATACTCCCTGATCCCTTTAGCCACAAGGGCCACATCTAACGCCCTCTTAAATATAGCCAATGAACTGGCCTCAACTACCTTCTGTGGCAGAGAATTTTGTGTCTATTTTGCATTTCTCTATTATGTAGAAACAGGGAACTGCAGATGCAGGTTTACAAAAAAAAAGACACACTTACCCCAGCACTTACCCCCGTTTTTTTTTTCCTCTTTTGCGTATCTACCATCACCTATGTCTACAACCTCTCCTCACCAACGCAGGATCTCTGGAAAATTTTACACTCAACTGTTGCCATACTCACATAGAGAATATCAGTTGCTGGTATTCTTAAATGCGATTGTTAAAATGGCACCAGCCAATATAACATAGGTTACAGTTCTACGGTAATGCTGAAGAAAAATACAAGAAATCACACTCAAAATAATTGATCTGTCTCCGTATATATTTCACAAAAGAACGAAGTTCTCCAGTGTTTGATGTGATGGAATGCCAGTCTTCTTCTTCCTCTTGCACATGGCATGCACAGACTAAAGTTCTTGGTTCTTTTTGGTTTCTAGGTCCTCCAAAATATTCCAAATAGAATTTAAACTGGAGGTGGTGAAGGGAGGGCTTGTTCAGATTCAGATGCAGATTCAGATTCAGATTCAACTTTAATTATCATTGTCAGTGTACAGTACAGAGACAACGAAATGCATTTTGCATCTCCCTGGAAGAGCGACATAGCATATGATTTGAATAAATATTTACATTAGCATATACACAGACATAGTGTTTTTCCTGTGGGAGGAGTGTCCGGGGGGGGGGGGGGGGTGTGATTGGCAGTCACCGAGGTACGTTGTTGAGTAGAGTGACAGCCGCCGGGAAGAAGCCGTTCCTGGACCTACTGTTTGATCTGATTTGATTGTGCACGCCAGGTTGATTGCATTCATTGAAACGGGGCGGACCACGTGAAGGTTGCAATCTTCCACCCTAAGTGCCATACTAAATCTAGTCCTTTGCCTATTCCTCTAAATGTGATGCTTTTTTCCAACATCATCAGTTTCCTGTTAGCCAGCCAGTCATCCACTCACACAGGTATGCCATCTCTCACATCATAAACTTTGATGTTCTATTACAATCCTCATGTCATCGAGTTTATTGTCATTTCCACAAGTACGCTGTGATACAGGAACAATGAAAATCTTGCCAGCAGCAGCATCACAGGCACATAGACACAAACAACAGACAAAAATATAATTAGGCATAAGTTTCATATAAATTTTGCAAGCGAGCAAAAATAAATAGGATTTCAAACAACAATAACATTAGCGCAAGTACACAATCTATAGTTGAGCAAGATGTGGTCCAAGGTCTTCCATTGCCAAGTTAAGATTAGGATTGTATGCGGGTCTATTCAAGATCCTGATAGCTGTAGGAAAGGGACAACGTTTTTACCCAAAGGGTGGTGGGTACATGGAACGAGCAGCCGGAGGAGGTAATTGATGCAGGTACTAACACAACAGTAAAAAGACATTTGGACAGGTACATGGATAAGATTGGTTTAGAAGGATATGAGACAAATGCAGGCAAGTGGAACTAATGTAGATGGGGCATGTTAGTCAGTGGGCACAAGTTGGACCGAAGGGCCTATTTCACATTGTATGACTCTATGACTATGACTCGAAGAGATTATATCAAACAGGAGTGTATTGCACCCTACTTCCCCCGTTCCTCTCCATTCCATGCCACAGAAGATATGGCGCAGTGGTAGAGTCGCTGCCTTACAGTAGCAATGTTACAAAATTTTGAGATTTAAAAAATCAAGTCTGCAATTTATCCCATCAGATAAAGCATAACAATAAGTTTAATTTGACACCAAATTCACTTTCATATCTCAAGTATTAAAAAAGTTATGACCATTTTCATACTCGGAAATTAGCATCTTGTTCCCTATTGATTTTCAATGGACATTACAAAAAAGCTGTGATCTTGGATAGTCAAACGCCCATTTCTTAAGGAAAGATTAACATTTTTAAATAGCCTAAGTGTCCAAAGATTATTCACAAATAATTCACAATATAACATGATTTTTATATCTAATTTACATTAATTTATAGGCCAAATGGAAGGAATTTAGTGTTCAATTGCTGTAAATAAATGCCCATTTAAATCGGCTTTCTAGTGGGTTCATGTGGAACGCGCTGGTTTAGAACGTTGACATAGCGCTGGATTAGTGCCCTCAAATGCCGAGAAAAATACTGCGGGATATAAAAAGCCCAAAATGAACTATTCGTTATAGATAACTTGATATATAGGGTTATATATATGCCCCATTTAATGTAAAAATAAGGTACATACCTTTAATTGTTTGCTTTATAAAACCCTGGGGCTGCGAGAGGTTGCGAAATCAGAGAGTAATTTTAAAACTATTATAACTATATTATCGAGGCCTATAAAACTAATAATACCTTTTGCGACCGGGTCTTGCAGCGATTTTTCGTTAATGATTTACTAGGCTGAACATGTGCGATTAGTACAGCCTAGTAAAAATCGCGTTTTAAACCCGCCCCCTCCAAACAGCGCCAAAATCGCCGACATGGCTGAGGGCAGATTCCCAATGACGATTCAGGTAGGTTTTGTAACATACCTACTTACAGCAAATGCAGCACCGGAGACCCGGGTTCGATCCCGACCACGGGTGCTGTCTGTACAGAGATTGTACGTCCTCCCCGTGACCTACGTGGGTTTTCTCCGAGATCTTCGGTTTGCTCCCACACTCCAAAGACGTACAGTTTTGTAGGTTAATTGGCTTGGCAAATGTAAAGATTGTCCCTTGTGGGTGTAGGATAGTGTTAATATGCGGGGATCGGGGATCGGTGAAGACCCAGTGGGCTGAAGGGCCTGTTTCTGTGCTGTATTCTAAACTAAACTAAACGAACAAGTAAAATTATAATGAACTGGGCTAGCTGAAACATATATTATGATCCACTGAGACACCTTGCAGATATTGTACCCACTATAGCACCTTGCCCACCTTCTCTATGCTTCTCCAAAACTGATCCTTCAAATTAGTACCACGGTTTTACATGGGGCATAGAAGAGTATAACACAGGAACAAAACCTTCAGCCCACAATATTTTGCCGAACATGACGCCAAGTTGAAGTGATCTCAGTTGCCAACACATGGTCCATACCCCTCCAGTCCTTGCATATTGATGTAGTTATATAATAGACTTAAATACCACTTTTGTATCCTCCTCTACCACTATCTATGGCAGCACATTCCATGCACCAGCCAGCCTCTGTGGAAATAGTTTGCTCTGCACATCTCTTTTAAACATTGCCCCTTACGCCATAAAGTGATGCCCTCTAGCCTTTGATATTTCCACCATGGGGAAATTTAAAGCATGCTTTGGAAATGAAACGCCTTGAGTCCGAATAAAGGTCCTGGCCCAAACGATAGTCTGTTCATTTACCACAGATTTTCTCTCCACAGATGTTGCCTGACCCATTGAGTTCCTCCAGCAGTTTGTTTTATGCTTTGGAAATATCAGGTTCAATGAGTACTGACTGATAACAAACAGCCTGAAGCCATTGACTCTTGACATTAAAGTGAGAGGCTCGTGCCCTGCGGCATGCTTAGAGATCTTAGAATCAACAAACCTTAAATATAAGGAAGGGACTTCTGCCTGGAGGCAACCAACAACATCTCCCAACTAGAAATCCAAGCTATAAATAATATCTTAAAACATTCTTCTCCAACTTGAATGTTATATTATTATACTGCTCTCCGTACAGAAGTAAGTACTCCTACAAACTCTTGATAAATTAGGCAGCAGTAAAATATTCCAAATGTTGGAAATCTGAAATAAAAATTTAAAAAGTAGGGAACACTCAGCTGGCCAGGCAGCATCTGTGGAGAGAGAAACAGAATTAATGTTTCAGATAGTGGGAACAGGTAGAGGTAAAATAAGTGTTATGGTGCAGAGAAACGGGGAAGGGGTGGAGAAAACAGAAGGGAAAGTTTGTGCCAGTGTAACGGGGAGGAAAGAATGAATCGCCAGAATTGATGAGGTTAAAGAGGATAATAAAGGCATGGGTGAAAAATAAGATAGAACGACCAATCAGAAATTATTTTAGAGAAAATGGCAGACATTTTTCAAGATGGCTTTTTAGTTTAGTTTAGTTTAAGTTTAGTTTAGAGATACTAGCGCGGAAAGGGGCCCTTTGGCCCACACCAACCATCGATCCCTGCACATTAACACTATCCTGCAAACATTGGGGACAATTTACAAGTATACCAAGCCAATTAACCTACAAATCTGTCGTCTTTGGAGTGTGGGAGGAAACCGAAGATCTCGTAGAAAACTCACGCGGTCACGGGGATAACGTACAAACTCCGTACAGGCTGCACCCGTAGTCAGGATCGAACCTGGGTCCCTGGCGCTGTAAGCGCTGTAAGGCAATAACTCTGCGCCACCGTGCCGCCCTTGTGGAAGAGAATTTGCTGTGAATTAAACAGAAATAATATAGTGATCATAAAATGTTCAGTTGTAAAGTTGTCGGCTTGGCTATGTTATCAAATAGTAAAATAACAAAATATGTTCACCAACTGAATGATTTGTCACATGGTGTTATACACTGTCATTTTGTTATTTTAACTGTGGACCCTGAATCCAAATCATGAACAAGGAAAATTAAATGATGGTCCCTTTATCATGATGAAGATTATGTCAATAGCCAGGTCAGAAACATTGTTGTGCTGTTATGGAGAGAAGTTGAGAAAGCCACAAATTTAGTTTGCTCTGATTTAATCTTGATTTTTTGATGTGAAGCTTCATAGTCATCCCCAGCACTATCTACAGGAGGCTATTTTATCAGCATTTATGATAAAATGGTGGAGTACTGATGGGGGAATTGTGACAAAGTGCTGGAGTAACTTAGAAGGTCAGGCAGCATATTTGAAGAAAATGGATAGATGACGTTTTGGGTAGGAACCATTCTTCAGACGGAAGAAGGCTTCCGACCCAAAATGTCACTCATCATTTTTCTCTTGAGATGCTGCCTGACCCTCTAAGTTAATCCAGCACTTTATGTCCATCTTCGGTAAAAAACAGCATCTACAGTTCCTTCCTACATAAAATGATGGACATTTATCCAGTGGCAATGTCTTGGTGAGGAGTCCATGAGAATGTACTCATCGGGGACTTGGGCTACCATGGCCTCAGTGGTACTGCTGGGTCTGAATAGTTTTGCCAGGGTGCTTTTCTGCAGAATAATAACATTTTGCAATGTACAGCTCGAATCAGGACGGATTCTAATCCTGGATGAGTGGGATTTAAATAAATTTGGTTTCTGTTGGACATTGCAAAACCTAAATGTTTGTAACACCCTGGCTTTATGCATAGCATAGCTCTGCCTTAATTGTATACACAGGTTTGTTCGCACTATAGGATAGAGGGGGCTCCAGTGAGGTTTCACCACGTTAATTCCTGAGCTGGTGAGTTTGTCAAACGATGTGAGATTAAGCAGACTGAATCTATACACGAGTTTAGAATAAAAGATTATTTTATGAAATGCAAAAAAAAATCTTTAGGTTCTTGACAGAGTAGATGCAGTTGATTTTACATCTGAATGGAGGTCTAGAACCAAGTCTTGCTTCAAGGGGCTAATTGGTCAATTTCTTAATATGCTTCAATTTCTTAAATTCTTCTGTATTAACTGTGGCAAGAACAGGTAGGGCTGCCACCTCCCAGTAGAGACCCAGGTTTGATCTATAACCTCGGGTGCAGTCTATGTGGAGTCTGCCCGTTCTCCCTGTGACCACTTGGGATTCCTCTGAATGCTCTGGTTTCCTCCCGCATCCCAAAGATATGCAGGATTTGTAGGTAAATTGGCCTCAGTAAATTGTGCCTAGTGTGTGGGGAATGGATGAGAAGGTGAGATAACAAAGAACGAGGATGTAGAAACAAGGAACCGCAGATGCTGGTTAATAAACAAAAGGACACAAAGTGCTGGAGTAACTCAGCAGGTCAGGCAGCATCTCTGGAGAACATTGATAGATGACATATCAGGTCAAGACCCTTCTTCTGACTGATTGGTCTGAATCAGTATGGGGAAGAGTCTCAACCTGAAACGCCACCTATCCATGTTCTCCAGAGATGCTGGCTGACCTGTAGCACTAGGGTGAATGGGTGATCAGTGGTCAGCATGGACTCAATGGGGCAGAGCTTGTTTCTATACTGTATCTCTAAACTAAACTAAATTATTTAAAAAAAACAATTGAGCTGAGCATTGAATTCTGATCTTTGCATGTTTTGGGAGATGCAACTTTGTTTGAAATGCTCTGGTTTTTCAGCGGGATCTGTTTTTCTCGTGTGCCTTTAGATGAGAAAAAAACATGCCTATTCTGACATTGAGGAGCTTCGGCAAAGGTTACAGGCGATCAGTAGACACCGCTGTGCGATGGTAACACAGGGATTTATACCACAACAGCTGTGGAGGTTTAAAACATGTTTTACTCCATTAGTTTCCTGATGCTTTTCAGTGTTCTCCAACCTATTCAATCTCAGGAGTAGCACAGCTCCCAGTCCACTGCCCATTAGGCCAATTCCCAGATGGAAAGGTCGCCACTCCATCTACCACCAATTGTAACAAAATAGGATTTGCCCAAGCCCAGCATCATTTTCTCCTGTGATTCAGTAGCATTCTGACTACTGAGCTGTGTGATTAACTGATACAACAAGAAGATTCTGAGCCTGACAGTCTGAACACATCCTTGTCATCCTTTTGCGAGGCAGAAAGTGTGTTGTATTTCATTCTCTGTGAACTTATGATTATTTATATGAAAGATGACAGATACCGTGGAATTAAATATCCCTACTCAAAGTATCCAGTGAGAGGCACACAATCACAGATCAGGGAGGAAATGTTCTCAAGGGCATTTGTGGGCTTAACTTTGATTGATGGACCAGGCCATTTGAAACTGATCATGGACAGCACTCCACAACAATTCACATCTCTTTCTGACAGCTATCCTCCTAGATTGTCCCCTCTCTTAACTAACACGTTGAATGAGTGCCATCAAACAGCAGCCTTGTACCTCGTAGGCAGATTTGACCCAGGTGATAACAACTATTCAGCTACCATTGTAATCCTGCACTTCAGGAGTTTGGGTGAATTTTGCATATTAATCCCTCAAATATGCCAATCCAACAGTCTGAAGAAGGGCGACAGATAGACACAAACTGCTGGAGTAACTCAGCGGGACCTGCAGCACCTCCGGAGAGAAGGAATGGGTGACGTTTCGGGTCGAGAGCCTTCCTCAGACTGATCCCAGCGGAGTCGGTGGTACAGAGATAAAATGTAGACGGGGACAGTAAGACTGGTTGGAGAACTGGGAAGGGGGAGAGGATGGAGAGAAAGGGAGAGCAACAGCTACTTGAAGTTCGAGAAGTCAATGTTCATACCGCTGGGGTGTAAGTTGCCCAAATTAAATATGAGGCGCTGTTCCTCCAATTTGCGCTGTGCCTCACTCTGACAATGGAGGAGGCCCAAGACAGAAAGGTCAGATTGGGAATGGGAGGGGGAGTTAAAGTGTTGAGCAGCTAGGTTTAGGCGGACTGAGTGGAGGTGTTCAGCTTGGTCTCGCCGATATACAGGAATCCACAGCTGGAACAGCGGATACAGTAGATGAGGTTGGAGGAGATGCAAGTGAACCTCTGCCTCACATGAAAAGTCTGAAGAAGGGTCTTGACCCGAAAAGTCACCCATTCCTTCTCTCCAGAGATGCTGCCTGTCCCGCTGAGTTACTCCAGCATTTTGTGTCTTTCTTCGGTTTAAACCAGCATCTGCAGTTTAAATTGCAACTACATTTTGAAAAATTTCAACTCTTTGATTTCACAACCTTGGAATTATGACAAATGCCAATGATATGGTAATGAAATAAGCTTAAATGAGATGCATGCTCACTCTATATGTCACACATTTACATTTAGGCACTTATCCAGAGAGCACAGATCTGAATTTGATGCAATGTATCTGAAACATAAGATCATCAAAGTTTCCTCAGGAGAGGAAAACCTTTATCTCAGACAATGACGGATTTGCAATCAGATCTGTACCACAGGATGAGAACTGGTCAATTCAAAATCATGTGACTCCAAAATCATTTGACTCCAAGATCATTAAAGTTCACCCACATGCTGAGAAACATGAAACATGAACAAGATTAAACGAGAACTTACCAGTTTGAAGTTTGATCTGTATTTCATGAGGAGTTACGATGAGGGATTACGTAAAGAAGCCCGCCAGGTGCATGCGTGTCATTCTTCAAAGCAGCGGTGTGAAATCACAGATAACTGTAATGACTAAACATAGTAAGATTAGAGAAGAGATACCAGATAAGTATATGATCTAGGGTGGAAACGTAGTCCCTCATCGTAACTCCTCATAAAATACAGATCAAACTTCAAACTGGTAAGTTCTCGTTTAATCTTACTATTTTACTTCGGAGTCACGTGAGTGACTACGTGAAGATTTTAAAGCTCTGATTTCATGCCGTGGAAACGAGTCCATGCATCACGTCTGCCTTGATGACTGTAGGAGGAATTGTGCTAACATAATTTGGACATGAATTCGACATTGAAATCATAAAATTTATTAACACAAAATTATAACCCCTTTTTATGGGTTTAAATTAATTTACAGAACTTAAAATTGTTTCTGCAAACGTTCCAGGTTCCATTACTGGTTTGGTGTAAAATAATTGGAATGTTTTTTCCCCCAGACCATCCTGCTGCCTTGAGGATTTGGTCCATTGGTACATCCAACTGTAACGCTGCCGATGTAGCTGCAGCCCTGGTGGAATGAGATTTAAAAATATTAGTATCCACCCCAGTCTGTGTTAGCACCTGTTTCAGCCATCTTGAGATGGTCTGGACCGTCACTCTTTTGTGTGGTTGCTTGTGGCTGACCAAAAAGTGCTTTCTCATTGCCTCATTTTCATTTTCTCCATGTATAACGACAGATGTCTTACTATACACAGACGGTCATCTGTTGGATATGACCTAAATTGTATAATGAGGCCTGCTGATCCCTGTCTGTTCTGCTTTACAAACTCATAGATATGAAACGTAATATTTTCTGTTGAGGAAGTCATGTTGTTCAGTCTTAGTTTATGCAGTGACTGTACCCTCTGTGCCGTGACCAATGCCATTAGCATGACTGTTTTTAATGTCAGTCTGTGTAGGGACAGAGCTGTTGCTGGAGACCAATTCCTGAGCATCTTCAGGACAATACTTACATCCCATATTTGGGAGTACCTGGTTCTAGGGGGATTAGTATTAAAAATTCCCCTCATAAGTTTTGTTACCAGTGGGTGAGTCCCAACAGAGTAACGCTCTGTCCCCTGCCATAGGTAAGTCGATAGGGCACTTCTGGCGCAGTTGATGGCACTGTAACTGAGCCCCTCATCATAGTGGAGGCCTGCCAGATATTCCAGAACAGACGGGATGTTCATGTCTCTGTAAGTGATGTTGTTTTATATGGCAGTACATCTCCCACTTCCTGATATAGACCAGATACTGTTTTTTGGTTGACTGTCTTTGGGCCGCCGAGATCATGTTCACTGTTCGGTCCGTCAGTCCCAGTTGTAGTAGAGGTGCCAATTACTTTTGCTACCAATCTGATGGATGGATTGCTGATGTCAATGAGGTTATTGCAAGCCTCTATTAAATCTCTAGCCTTTCCCTTAGGCAGAGTCACCGACATGTGAACTGAGTCAATGGTGAACCCCAAATAGTCCATAGTAGTGGAAGGCGTTAGATTAGATTTAACTGGATAGATAATAAATCCCAGTTTTTCAAATAACTGTTTTGTGGCTGTTACAGTTTGTTTGGCCAATTCCAAAGTTTTGCCCACAATGAGTAAGTCATCTAAATATGCCATGACCATGTGTTTACGTTTCCGTAGAAATGCTAAGGCTGGTTTCAACATTTTTGTGAACATCCTGGGGCTGATGATAACCCATTTGGCAGTGCTTTATACTGCCAGTGTTGTCCCATCCAGTTGAATTTTAAGTAACATCTGTGGTCACCTCATATAGGCACTGAATAGTAAGCATCTTTTAAATTGATGCTGGCCATGAAGTAACCTTTGGAAATTAATTGTTTAGCTGTAACAAAGGTTTCCATTTTGAAGTGAATATATTGTACAAATGTATTCGATTTTGTCACATCTATGATGATGCGACAACCGCCATCTTTTTTGTTTTTGGTAAATATATTGGACACGAATTCTAATGGTTCGTGTTGAGTTTTCTCAATTACACCTTTTACGTAAAACCGCTCCAGTTCAGCTTGCGCTTTTGATTTTTCTTTATCAGAAAGCACGAACATTCGGTTCGGTATATGTTGAACTGGAGGGCTGTACTTGTGTATAAACTCTATTGTATATCCCTGGATACTGCTTAAGATGTAAGTATCGGTTGTTAACATGCTCCATGCATTCAGAAAAGAGTGTAATCTCCCCCCAACCTCCATGCTCCCTGTATTTTGTAGGGAACCAGACCCACCTACCTCCATAGTTACCAGTGGCAGGTTTACTTCTTTTTGTAGGTTCTTCGCTGCTGTTGTTGCGCTGGTGTCTGGATTTTCGGTTTGGTTGGCGTTGGAGGTCCCCGCATCTTCCAAGAAGGCCGGCCTGGGCCATGGCCTAAAAAAGACTCATGTTTTGAGTACCGGGCCTTCGAGCTTTCACCAGTTCTGCTGGTGGGTGCATAGGTACTCAAAACATGAGGTGAATCTATTGGCACTTTCGTAGAATTTGAATGCATGGAATGTAGTCGATGATTCCGTAAATTAACTATTAGGTACAAATCCCAATTTTATGGTAAAGGAACAAGGAATGCAGGAATGTTTATGCAAGTCACACAGCATCTGTGAAGGAATAAAGTTATAATTTCCAGTTAGAGATCTTTCCTGAGAACACGAAAATGGTGAGGTCAATGGGTTATAAGTAAGTGTAGATGGAGGGAATGAGGACAAGAGAGGAAAGGTTTAAAGTTAAACTATGCCATGGTGTGAAAGACAGGAAGCATCATCGACCAAAACATATGATAGAAACATAGTAACATTAAAAATAGGTGCAGGAGTAGGCCATTCGGCCCTTCGAGCCTGCACCGCCATTCAATATGATCATGGTTGATCATCCAACTCAGTATCCCGTACCTGCCTTCTCTCCATACCCTCTGATCCCCTTATCCACAAGGGCCACATCTAACTCCCTCTTAAATATAGCCAATGAACTGGCCTCAACTACCCTCTGTGGCAGAGAGTTCCAGAGATTCACCACTCTCTGTGTGAAAAAAGTTTTTCTCATCTCGGTTTTAAAGGATTTCCCCCTTATCCTTAAGCTGTGACCCCTTGTCCTGGACTTCCCCAACATCGGGAACAACCTTCCTGCATCTAGCCTGTCCAACCCCTTAAGAATTTTGTAAGTTTCTATAAGATCCCCTCTCAATCTCCTAAATTCTAGAGAGTATAAACCAAGTCTATCCAGTCTTTCTTCATAAGACAGTCCTGACATCCCTGGAATCAGTCTGGTGAACCTTCTCTGCACTCCCTCTATGGCAATAATGTCCTTCCTCAGATTTGGAGACCAAAATTGTACGCAATACTCCAGGTGTGGTCTCACCAAGACCCTGTACAACTGCAGTAGAACCTCCCTGCTCCTATACTCAAATCCTTTTGCTATGAAAGCTAACATACCATTCGCTTTCTTCACTGCCTGCTGCACCTGCATGCCTACTTTCAATGACTGGTGTACCATGACACCCAGGTCTCGCTGCATCTCCCCTTTTCCTAATCGGCCACCATTTAGATAATAGTCTGCTTTCATGTTTTTGCCACCAAAATGGATAACCTCACATTTATCCACATTATACTGCATCTGCCAAACATTTGCCCACTCACATGGCTGATCATCCAAATGCAGTAACCCGTTCTGTGCTTTTTCCCCCATATCCCTTTATTCCTTTAGCCCTAAAAGCTAAATCTAACTCTCTCTTGAAAACATCCAGTGAATTGGCCTCCTCTGCCTTATGTGGCAGAGAATTCCACAGATTTACAACTCTGGGTGAAAGAATATTTCCTCATCTCAGTCTAAAATGGCCGACCCCTTATTCTTAAACTGTGAGCCCTGGTTCTGGACTCCCCCAACATCGGGAACATTTTTTCTGCATCTACCCTGTCCAATCCTCTTTGAATTTTATATGTTTCCATAAGATCCCTTCTCGTCCTTCTAAGGCAAAAGGGTTAATGGGACAAACGAAGGAACAAAACACGTTTAGCAGAGGTCTAAATCCAAACTGCAATATCATTGATCATTGGTCATTGGCGCTGCTTCAATGAATGCAATCAACCCGACATGCACAATCAAATAAGATCAAATTGAACAAGTTGTCCTACAACTTTAAGCTGTGCACGCCACACGCAAGAAGAAGAAGAAGAAGAAGATTGGTTACTGCTGGTGTCATTCAAAATCTGAACTGCAGCAATGGTCTAAATTACAGAATTTTGCTTTGACTGTAAGAATATAATATGTTACAACTGAGCTGCCGTTTCTTCACCTTGCATTGAGCTTCCCTGGAACAACACAGGCAGTAAAGGACAGAATAGTAGAAAAGAGGCAGAAAACTAAAATGTCAGGATACCTGAAGCCTTGGGGCCACATTGGAAAACTGAAATTGACCACTTGTTCACATTGCCGCAGAGGGGGCGCCGTCCTATATGGTATGGCTGCCCAGCCTGCAGCTGTCCGATTTTTTTCTCTCTTTTTTTTATTTTTAGTTAGTTGAGTTTTTTGTTCTGGAGTTCTAGTCTTTTTTATGTGGGGGGGGGGGAAGGGGGAAACTGCTTTTCTAGGGCCCCTACCTGGTCGGAGAGGCAGCTTTTCTCCGGGCTGCACCGTCGACCCGTCCTCGCGGCCTACCAGCGGGCCTGGAGCGGCGTTTCCTGTCGGGGACCGCCCAGAACCTCGGCTTCGGCAGCGGCACAGCGCTGGAGCGCTATCGCGGAGCGGGCGATGCCCTACCCGGGTCGCCGCGCTTGAACTCCAGTGAGCTGAGCACGTCAATAAAAACATCGCGGAGCTGCAGGTCTGTGGAGCGACCAGCTGCGGGCGGCGGCGCTGACTTTTCATCGGGAGCCTGGGATCTCTCGGCGAGATCACCAGTTGTGGAGCTCCATCCGGTGCGGCCTTGTTGGCTTCGGAAGCCGCGGCCTCCAGTGCGGAAGCGGCCTTTCCAGGTGTCCCAAGCCGCTGAGATGATTCTTCCGACGACAGAGCACCATCACCCGGCGAGAACGGCCTGAAACATTGGGCCTCCGTGGAGGCAACTGTGGAGGCCTCAATAGGCCCGACTATGGGTGAACTGGGGATGGGGACTGGACATTGTGCCTTCCCTCATAATGGGAACCATTGTGGGGGGATGTTCTTTATGTTTAAATCTCTTATTATTGTTATGTCTGTATTCTTTATTTATGTGCTGCATAGCAAGAAGCATTTCACCACACCTAGGTGTATGTGACCAATAAAATAACCTTTGAACCTTTGAACCTTTGATTTGGTCACTGCAGTGTGGTGGAGAATGTAATATCAACTGTATAGCAAATTGAAGGACCACATATTATTATCTATTTCACTGCAATATTCTGGCTTGAACAGGTGCTGTTGCAGCAGTGAAGTTACCAAACAATTTATCTGGAGGAAGACACAAAGTGCTGCATCTCTGGAGAAAAAGGATGGGTGATGAAGAATCTAGAGACTTGATGTGTGGGAAGGAACTGCAGATGCTGCTTTACACTGAAAATAGACACAAAAAGCTGAAGTAACTCAGCTGGTCAAACAGCATGCCTGGAGAAAAGGAGTCAGGTGACATTTCGGGTCTTCAGACAGAGTCAGGGGAAAGGGAAATGAGAGATATAGACGGTGATGTAGAGAGATATAGAACAAATTAATGAAAGGTATGCAAAAAAGTAACGATGATAAATGAAACAGGCCATTGTCAGCTGTTTGTCAGAACGAGTTACAGACAATGAGACTCAGCAAGACCACTTTGAAGCCACCATCACAAGAAGAAATCTGCCATTGTTATGTGACTCCAGACATATCCCCTTTGGTTGACCACAGCAAGTGGTTTGGATAATAAATGTAGATCTTGATAGCAACAGCCAGATCTAAAATAAAATCTTAAAAAAGCTATTTTGGGAGAGAATGAATGTTGGGCATGTTTGAGATGTGGAGTTGGGCTATGCAAAGGAAATATATCCTTCAAAATGATGAGAGGAGACTTGTTGGTGGCATCATGCTGGAGATGGCAAAATGATGTTTTTTGACATATGTTTGATTGCAACCATGATTATTGCTCAGAAATAGTTATATCTGCTAACCAATTGTAAACACTATTTCTTTCAGCATACACATGCTGAATGCAATATTGTGTTCACTTTACTTATTCGTATTCACCTCTATCACTTATACTTGTATTCACAGTATTTCCTTTGTAAGTTTTTCTCCACGGAATTCATTCTGAACTTTCATCGTTATATTGTCCTATTATCAAAAAATGTCTTCTTCCATTCTGGATTTTGTTTGCCACTGTAGCATTCCTTAGCATATCTCTTTCTTATCACCTCCCCCACCCCATCCCATGTTAGAGAACCAGAATGTCTTTATCCTCTCATGAAACACCATTTTCTGATTGTCATCTATTTAAAATTGTAACAACATAAATCTGAATTCCTCTGCAAAATGCAATGGCTGATTTGTTTATTGTAGTCCAAAACATTTTGTCAGATAACTTGTCATGTTGAAGAATAAGAGATACGTTAAGTATTGATTTCATGAAAGTCTTCAAGATGAGAGTGCTGTTGTGTGCCACTGATGTGTCAGTAATGATATCTGGGTGGGTTCTCCAACATTATCAGCTAACGGCTGGATACACAGGGCCTCTTTGTTCTTATAATTGTGAAGCAAGTGCAGTTCATTGTAAATTATGGTTTAGGATTAGCTGCATTATCATCCAGAGAAACAGTACTGTTGTTTTGATACTTAACTGATAACTGATATCCATCTTCAAAGTGCTTCAAAGGAAAAATATCTTTATAATCAGAAAAGCTTTCTGCACTCTTCAGTTCCCCATTCTTCACCCTGCTACATGAGATGAGAAGAGATAGACGTCTGTAAACCCAGTTTGGTCTGAACTTCCAGACCATGGGGTCAGTTTTCAGCTCTTTGCTGTTCTGTTCATGCTCAGAAATTGGACAGGAAATAAAAAAGCTACATATTTGTTCCACCTATTTACCGTTGTTCTACGGCTGCTAACGTTCGACATGATTATTATTCCTTACAGCCAGAGCTTCTGCTTGGATAAGTGAAAGTCATCAACATATTCAATCCAGTGGCAAGTGGCATAATTATAGTGTCCTTATTTCTGACCACCAGCATGAGTGGCATTTGTACTTGATCCACCATTTTGGCACCTCTTTAAAAAGCGATACAGAGTGGTTTGCCATCTGCTGCATGGTGCATTGAATAATGATAATGGAGGTCTAGCAAATCATCACCTGGACAGCAAGAAATGCAGGAGGTGGGGAATAAATAGCGAAATGCATGAATGGCTTTCACCATTAATGTACCCAGCACCCACAGCTAAATAAATACACTTTTTTACCATGTAGAAACAAGGAACTGCAGATGCCAGTTTGCAAAAGAAGAGATAAAGTGTTGGAGTAACTCAGCGGGTGAGGCAGCATCACTGGAGAACATGGATAGGTGATGTCACGGGTCGAGATCCTTCTTCAGACTTCTTCAAAGCTTTTTACCCTTGTCAACATTACGTGAAATTAGTTGCCACAATCCCCTTCAGTTTATGGAGATAGCAGTTATTTCATTCTGTTATTGATAGAAGACAAAATCCAGAGAACAATAATATTCTAATAGTTTAATTATATTTGTTTATATTGAAATACCCCTGAAAGTTACTGTCATCGTTGATTACTGATTCTTTAACTGCTGCTAACTGCTCATCCAAATGATTACGACTCTGTAGGTAGGAAGCTGAGTTTCCATTGAAACATTTTCAGATAGTCAGTGAGAATGGCCTTGAGAATACTGTGCACAAAATGATTTGCTGTCTGTCCAGTACGCCAAGGTATTTCCTGGAATATATTCCAATAACAGTAGGTGGTAGTCTATGCATTCAAAGCTAATCTTTGCATTCTTGGCAGCAGGGTGAGTTGAGAAAGAAAGACTTGTTCTCACTTTCTGCCAGGCTGGCATCTATGGAATCCCACTGCTTTGTCCCAGCTATTCAATCCATCTATGAGATAATTGGTGGGACAAAACCATAATGCAAAATACTCTATAGGTCTAAATGTTGCAGAGATCTTGCTGCATGCAGACATGAACTGCTTCATTGTCGAAGGACATGGTAAACATTCCCACTTTGGATGTCACATTATGGAGCAGTTCACTGATGGAACAATTGAAGATGGTCAGGTCTTGGACACGGACCTGCAAAACCTCTACCATGAGGTGATTGACCTCCAAAACTCTCAACCATCATCCTTTGTCGAAGAAATGAAAGATTTACTCCTTGATGCAGGTGGCTCTCATTTTTACCAAGGCTCCTCAATGCTACATTAATATTGTGGTCAGCCACCATAACCCTGGCCCTGGAATTCAGCTCTTTGGTCCATGGGTAGACTACGGCTATGAAAAGGTCTGGAACCTTTGTCCTGACCGGACCCAAAACGTACATTGGTAAACTGATAATAAACACAAAAAGCTGGAATAACTCAGCGGAACAGGCAACATCTCTGGAGAGGTGGAATAGATGACGTTTTGGGGTCGAGAGTCTTCTTCAGACTGATAGGTGGTATCTGTCACTCTCAATCCTGACGAATTGAACAAGAAGTAAGAAGTGGCACTTGTTGGCACTACCAAAGATATCATGCATCACTTTGATTGATGTTAGGCTTATTAACTGGTAATTAGGGATCTAGCAGCAGAATGGTTATTACTGGACCAAAAGCTAGAAGTCTGGAAGATTAATTCATAGCAGCTGTGGAAATTAATGAAGTGAAAATCTGAAAAGCAACCACAAAGCAACTGGATCATCATAAAAACCCTGTCTGAAGGAACCCTGTCTGAAGGAGTCCTTCTGCCCAAATTGCCCATGTTGACCAAGGTGCCCCATTTACGCTAGTTCCTCATGCCTGCATCTGGCCCATATCCCTCTAATCAGTTCCTATTAACATACCTTTCCACCTGTACAAGTGGTCCATTAGACATGAATCTGTGTCCCATTCCAGTACAATTCCTATTACTAATAATAATAATAATAATAATATATATATTTTATTGTCATTGCACATAAGTGCAACGAGATTTGGGTTTGCAGCTTCCATCCGACATCATAACTTAAGTAACTACCCCTGTACTCAAATTTAGGTTTAGATACCACGAGAACATGGTTTGTACAAAGAACATTACAACAGTAAAATAGTCAAAACAGACTAAAGTGCAGATGTGTCTGTGCGACGTGACCATCCATGGGAGACAGTTCATGGGGGTGGGGGGCACTCAGCAGGGCCGGTTCAGAGCAGCTATAGCTCTGGGAATGAAGCTGTTCCTGAGTCTGGAGGTGCGGGCATAGAAGGCCTTGTAACGTCTGCTGGATCTGCAGTTCCAATCTGCAGTTCCTTGTGTCTATAAAAACACAGATAATTAATTAATGTCTTTACTTCCTTTGGTTTACATGCGAGTCAGGAATACTAACATGATTGACTTCATTAGACTTCTTTAGACCAGAGATAGAGCACAGAAGCAGGCCCTTCGGAGCACTGAATCTGCGCTGACCAGTGATCACCCCATACACTAGCACTATCCTACACACTAGGGACAAATCACATTTTTTTTAACCTAAATCAATTAACCTACAAACCTATGTGTGAGGAAACTGGAGCACCCAGAGAAAACCCATATAGTCACAGGGAGAACGTACAAACTCCGCACAGACAGCACACGTAATCAGGATCAAACCAGGGTCTCTGATGCTGTAAGGCTGTAATGCTCAGCTGCTGAACCATCTGTGCCGCCCCAGGCCTATGTGTCTCTTCATTTCAAGGGAGGTTAACTATGGACAATAGGTGTGATGAATATCAACATTCCACAAACAAATATAAAACACAAGACAGACACAAAAGGCTGGAGTAACTCAGCGGGATAGGCAGCATCTCTGTTGAGAAGGGATGGGTGACATTTTGGGCCGAGACCCTTCTTCCCGAAATGTCACTCGTTCCTTTTCTCCAAAGATGCTGCCTGTCCTGCTGAGTTACTCCAGCCTTTTGTATTTATTTTGTGTACAAAATCATGAGAGGAATAGATCAGGTAGAATAGAATAGAATAGTTTCTTTATTGTCATTGTAACATGAACCATGTACAACAAAATTTAAAAATGTCAGCCAGTCAGTGCACCATTCAAACATTTCTAAAAGCTAACGATACATACAAGATAAAATATTAAAAGATAAACAACTAAAATAAATATCATGAAAATAGCCCGCATAAACACCCAACCCTCCATCCTTCTGTCGATTTCACAGTGTACCACAGTCCCTTAGTATGTATCGCCCCTGCGTTCCTTGGCGGCTACATTTAGTGCTTTTATAGCAGTGGGGTAAAACCTGTTTTTAAGTCTGTTTGTCCTTGTCCGTGTAGATCTGTACCGTCTGCCTGACGGCAACAGTTCAAACAGGGAGTGTCTGGGGTGGGAAATGTCCTTTATAATACTCTGGGATTTTTTGATGCAGCGGGAACTGTGTAAGTCCTCCAAGGTAGATGCACAGAGTAGAGGAAACGAGGACCAGAGGACTAGTTCAAGGTGAAGAGGAAAAAATAATTAATTGGCTTGGTAAAATTATAAATCACCCCCAGTGTGTGTAGGACAGAGTGTTAGTGCGTGGGGATCGCTGGTTGGCGCGGACTCGGCAGGCCAAAGAGCCTGTTTCCGCGCTGTATCTCTAAACTAAAAAAAATGTTACTGCAACACATGTGATGGCTGAGTAAAATTAAACTAACTTCTGGAGCAACTCGGTGGGCCAGGCAGCATCTCCAGTACTTTGTTTTTTGCCGTAAACACCCGGCAGGTCAGACAGCATCTGTGGGAGGAGAAACAGTTAATGTTTCAGGCCTGGGCCCCCTCATCAGGACTGAGAAAGAGAAAAACAAGTTAGTAATGAGTTGCAGGGCGGGTAGGGAAGGGGAGAGATGGATGGAACAAAGGAAGTGTATTTGAAAGGGTGAGGATGGATGACCTTATGTGGCAGTTAAAAAGCAGTTAAAATCAGATTAAGCTTCTTTGTCTGTACAGTGTGTTACTTACTAATGGTGAGGCTGTGGGACATGCCTAGCAGGCCTGCCTATACAGAAGAAAAGGAAAGCATAATACTGTTGACAGGCAGAATTGGCCATTTCTGATACAAACAGAGAGAAAGAGTGATTTATCTAAAGTTGAGGAATTTGGTATTGAATCCTGCAGGCTGCAACGAGCTGGGTAGAGGATGATGTATCGTTCCTTCAGCGTGCATTGGGCCTCCTTGTAACAGTGCAGGAGGCCACAAACAGAAATTCAGAATTGGATAGCATGGTTTTCATGATCTAAAGAGTGCGTACCTAAAGGAAGAAGGTGAGTGAAAAGAAACTGAATTTTAAGCAGGAACTTAATATTTTCTAGACAATGGAAGCAGATGCAAGGAAGGATATGCAACGTGACTTAATGAAACGTCTGACTATAGGTTCACCAATGATTTTCTGGCATTACCGTAAGAGCTTACGATACAATGTTGTACGATAGAACTTTATTTATCTCAGGAGGGAAACTGATCTGCAAACAGTCATAAACCACGAAAAACATGAAACATGAAATTAAAGTGACGAGTGGAAAGGATTGGGGACGTGCAAATATTGGGGCGGGGGAGGAAAGTCAGTCTACCCAACGACAGAAGGGGGTGGAGTTGTACAGTTTGATAGCGACAGGAAAGAAGGATCTCCTGTGGCGTTCTGTACTGCATCTTGGTGGAACTAGTCTGTTATTGAAGGTACTCCTCAGATTGGCCAGTGTATCATGAAGGGGGTGAGTTGTATTGCCCAGGATCCTCCGCAGTTTGAGGAGCATCCTCCCCTCCAAGACCACCTCCCATGAATTCCACCCTCTATATGGAGCCAGCCTTCCAGGTGAGTTTGATAATCCTATTGGCGATCGCGGCCTTCGCCTTTGCTGTATTCTTGCAGCATTATCCCCTTTGCTGGTCCAACAGAGGTCACATAATAATGATACAATACACCACTGACCCACTAATTATCCCCCTTCCATGTGTATAAAACACCATGGAGTGCTAGTAACTTAAATAAAACAAATATTAAATGTAAATTGATTTTACAGCGAAACTTGCATTTCTTGAATGGGCAGCTCGGGCGCTGGTTAGCAAGATGCCCTCAGAAGTCCCGATGAGGGTTGATCAGCAGCCGCCCGAGGCACTATTCTCCCAGCAGGTCCACCCGCCAACCCGAGACTTGCCAAATCGGCCAAAACTGTGGTAGGATGGGTGTGCCCGCTGTTTGGCATGGGCCTCCGAGAGGAGTCGAATCGTACCAGAACAGTTTTCCTAGGCTGCCGTGGGGCAAAGTTATCGGCCCACAGAGTCAGCCTTGGAATTCGGCTATGGGAACAGAACCCTTACAGCAGAGGGCAAATTCGATCCGCCGATCGTCACGGAACTCCTGATGAGGTCGAGATTGGCTGAGGCACCATTTTGTCAGTCGGACTTCAGAGAGGGGTTTCAAGTGCACTCTCGTAATTTTGTCTTGATTAAAGGAGGCGTCGGACCACCAGTTGCTGGAAAATCAGTCGTGGAGCTGTATCACCAAGTTGGGATATAGATCCATGACAAACTTCAGGCAAAATGAAGAAACAAACTGAGGGGGGTGGTTGATATTACTGTGGGATCACTATATCAAGCTAATGAATACAGAAATCAAAAGCCTATTTACCAGAATTATCTCAACAATTCTGTGGAATTATCTCAACAATTCTGTATCTCAAGACTGTGAACAAGCCAAATGTTGTAAAGACTAATAAGAATAATAAAAGGTGTTGTACTTTGAACTAAGTGAGCTCGATTTATCCAAGCTTAGAATTTGAACCATCAGAAATCTCCAGTGTTTCAGCCTATATCAACTGTTTTATATCTGTTGCCAGTAAAGGTGGTGTAGTCAGATACAATTGCTACGTTTAAGAGACATTCATACTGATACTTAAATAGGTAAGAGATAGAAAGAAACAGTTTGAATGCGGGCAAATGGGATTAGTGTAGATGGGCAAAAAGATTGGCTTGGACGGCCATTCATGTGCTTTGTGACCTAGAACTCTAGAAGCATTCATGAAGTTTGATGCAAGTGCTACAAGCGGTGAATCTGTGGAATTCATTGCCACAGAAGGCTGTGGAGGCCAAGTCTAGTAATTTCTAGAAGCATAGATCATTTTTGAGTATGGGGTTGAAGATGATAGAAACTGAAAATTAGCAGGAGTGGAGTCGAAAACTGCACCGCCATTCAATTTGATATGGCTGATCATCCAATGTGATCCCGTACCTGCCTTCTCCCATTAATTTGCCACAAGTGCTACAAACTCCCTCTTAAATATAGCCAATGAACTGGCCTCAACTACCCTCTGTGGCAGAATTCATTGCCACAGAAAAAAGGCTCGGTTTTGGATTTCCCCCTTAGTCTTAAGCTGTACCCCTTGTCCTTCCCTTACATCGGGCAGAGATAGCCTGTCCAACCCCTTAGAATTTTGTGATTTCTATAAGATCCCCTCTCAATCTCCTAAATTCAGAGTGGTCTATCCAGGGGAGAAGTCCTGCATCCCAGGAGAATGGGGAGAAGGCAGGAGAATGGGGATGTGAGGGAGAGGTAGATCAGCCATGATTGCATGTCAGAGTAGACTTGATGGGCCGAATGCCCTAATTCTGCTCCAATCTCTTATGACCTTATGATGTACCAATAGAAATAAAAAATCAGAGGACATTTGGTACTATGAAGTGCAAACAATCACCTTCCTTTGTACCCTGGGCACCATTCACTGTGTTTGTGCCCCTCATGATTTTATACACCTCTATAGGCTTCAGAGAAAAAGTCCCAGCCGATCCAGTCTATTCTTATAACTCAAGCCCAATCCCGTAAACATCCTTGTGATTTTTTTCTGTGCTCTTTTCAGTTTAAAGGTATCCTTTCTGAACATTAACCTTAAGGAAAATATGCATGGTGGTTCTTGAATTCACGATCTACAGCTTAAAGGTTGAAGGAAAAGGTTCTGCAAGAAACAGGGATAATTGAACCAGTTGAATATTCTGATTGGGCTGCTCCAGTCATTCCTGCAGTGAAGACAGATGGCACTATTAAGATCTGTGGAGATTACAAGATAACAATTAACAGAGAAGCAAAGGAACACTTCATCTGATTGATGATTTGTTACCTGACTGAAAGGAGCACAGATTCTCACAATCTTTAAAATGTCATTTGTTAATCAGCAGATCAAGTTTGTAAAGATTCAAAGAAGTATTGAGCACTTAATTTTTACCACGTACTCTTCCATTATAATAGCTTTAATTTGCTCTAGATATCTTCTGGAGGACAGAAAATAGTCTATTTCAAGATCTGCTGGGTGATATTTTGGTGTCTGAAAAATAAAGCTGAAACACAAGAAGAATTCAGAGGTTTACCTTCGTTCAACCAAAGGTTGCATGATTGAGGAAAGATAAGTATGGCTTTTCTGCCTCAGAAGCATTCTATCTTATCCAACTGAGGACAATGTTAATGCACTCATTCTGGATGTTTCCTGTCATTTTCATGGGAATAAAGTGGACTCCATCAGCCTGAAGAAGGGTTCCGATCCAAAGCATCGTCTGTCCGTTTCCCTTCACAGATGTTGGGTTCCTCTGCTGCTTTATCCTTTGTTTGCAATTGTGGCATTTGCGGTCTCTAGTGTCTCTGTGTTAATCCTTATTTGGGGGAATACAGGATAATATCTGTTGTGATTCTATTGCTATTAATTCCCTTTGCCAGATGGAGGACAACACAAAGTGAAATATTTTCATTTCTGGTGCATATTACTGATTGTTTGGGTTTCATTTAATACTTGCTAACCATATAACCATATAACAATTACAGCACGGAAACAGGCCATCTCGGCCCTACGATGATCCGTGCCGAACAAATTTTTTTTAGTCCCACCTGCCTTACCATTCTCCATTCCCGAGCTGGAATTTATTTTAAATGATACCAACGAACCTGCCTGACACTGGGAGCTCATTCAACTGGGTCACCAATTATTACCCCTAAAGTGTGACCCTTAATTCTGAGTCTGTGTCCTTTTACATGGTGCGACATTTCATGATGCCTATTTTTGCACTTTGCATTCTGACACATGTGACTGTGTGTTTTACTATAAACACCATTGAACTGAACCACCTAGGGTTGGAGAGGTGCCATCTGACACTCGTGTAGACGTGGATTTTATGAAGTTTCATGCTATCTGGAACATACTTGCATGGGCATGGAGGAAAACGCGATGGTTATCTTCAGACCTGCTGGCCACATTCAGTACAATCCTGCCCATTGTTTTAGATCAATGACCTTTCATCAGAACATTGATCTGAAACATTAACATTGTTTCTCCTGTTCCAGATGCTATCTGACCTATAAGGTATTTCCAGTATTTCCGTCCTTGCTTCAGATTTCTATTAGCTGCAGCACTTTGCGTCTGTAAGCTCAGGCTTGTGATGGATAGGTACGACAGCCAACAGTTTAGTCATTGGCTCACAGGTGTATGCTTCAGTTGTGAACCACAGGTTAAGCTGAACAGGTGTTAGCACATTTACTTAAATGTAAATGTGAATGTGCCATTTGGAGGCTTTTCCTTTACAACCTGTGGGAGCGTAGGCGATATGGAGGGGTGTTAAGGCTTCAGGGTTTGATGGAAGTATTGGGGACACTGAATAGTTGTGGTAATAGGTAGTGAGGTAGACAAATTGGAGCCGATTGCTAACTTGGTGATGTGGGGGCATGAATTGAAGGACATGCACTTTGGGCTCTTGAGATGAGGGAAGACTGAGATTGGGGCTTTGCTCTTCGAGTCAGTGGAGAGAGTAGTTAAAGACAGTGCTCCTTAAATTAGTGTATCAGGGAGATAGAACAATTGCCCAGATGATCTCCTGGTGGTGAAATCAAGGACAGGTCTGTACAATAAGCGAATAGCTGGCGGATTGCACTTTGAGTGTTCCAAAGAGATTCTTGGAGGTACATAGGATTGTGTGGTTGAGAGATGGGTGGTCAGGACCTGGGTTGGGTCCTTAGTGGTTTGAAGTGGGTGTTGCAGATGTTTAACTGAGGGCTGGGATCAGGATTGAGATGGTGGTGGTGGTGGTGGTGGGGGGGGGGGGAGTTCAGTATAGTTTAGTTTAAAGATACAGCATGGAAATAAGCCCTTCGGCCTATTGAGTCCATGCCACCCATTGACCACCTGTTCACAAAAGATTTGGGAATTAGATGCTGAAAAATATATGGCAATAAATTGAGAATGGTCTCAACCAAGAAACGTCACCTATTCCTTTTCTCCAGCGATGCTGTCTGACCCACTGAGTTACTCCTGTTTTTTTGCATCTATCTTTGGTAATGAAGTGACATTGGAACCCTGTGTAGTGCTGCATAGGGAAGGCCATTTATTCCAGGGATGGCCACCAATGTTTAATCCCAGGATAACAGTTCCCAGACTGTTCCCAGTTCCAAGCAACTTGGAATACTCCAACAGGAGGTTTGATGATCGAGTCATACCATTCTCTGGGAAATGATCGCAAATCATTTCAGCAACACCATGATGACTCTTTTCCCGAAGAGCCAACCAAATTTCTGTGTTGATATGAAATTATTTGGAAATGCTGGTCAATGCACTTCACTGAAAATACACCTGATTTTCATATGTTCATAGGTTCTAGGAGCAGGATTAGTCCATTTGGCCCAACAAGTCCATTCAATCATGGCCGATCTGTCTTTCCCTCTCAACCCCATTCTCCTGCCTTTGCTCCGTAATCCCTGAAACCCGTACTAATCAAGAATCTGTCAATCTCCGCCTTAAAAATATTCAATGACTTGGCCTCTACTGCCATCTACATAATACAACTACATAATGCTAAACAAACAGTGTAAAATAATTATATTTATTTCAAAGTTAATCTTCATACGGAGGCATACCTTGGCAATGATCTTAGAGCGACTATATCCTCGCGGCTATCCTTTCATCTGAAGTATTGAAGTATCAATTTTAGTTTGCTTGCTATCATCACTTATTCGCTTTGATGAGTCTGGATAATTTTCGACACAATTTTCCGCAGCTATGACTATTGATTTTATTGAGCTACTGATTAAAAACGAAAATGCATCTAAATTCACCTTCTTTCTGGAATGTGGATTTGAAAAGAGGAAAATCAAACCCGTCATGGGAAAGGGACTGTTTTCCTTCAGCCCAATCCCTGGCTGCAATTCCAGTTGTGTGATGAACAGAATTCTGGCTCGGGTTATCTGCTTCCCATGATCATTTCCTTTGTAATGTCATCCTCTCTGGCCTTCGCGTAGAACACAAATGATTTTTTCGCTGACACTAGCAGGTTTCGATACTGTGAAGCAGGTTAAAGAGCAACGCTTGAGCAGAAGAAAACAACATTGACGTCTATCTCTTGCAGTTGGATATATGAAGAGAGGAAGGACATTCACAAGCGGTTGACATTTAGGAAGCAAATTGGATATTGACAAGCTCACAATCTAACAATCCTCTATGAATTATCACTTGCCCATTTATTGGACTGAATCGTGAGATTGTTTTAGTAGAAATCCCTAAAACTGCAAGAAAGGAAAACATGTTACTGAGAGAAAAATATGAAGATAGACATAAAGCTGGAGTAACTCAGCAGGGCAGGCAACATCTCAGGAGAGAAGGAATGGGTGACATTTCGGGTTGAGACCCTTCTTCAGAATCGACCTGAAACATCACCCATTCCTTCTCTCCAGAGATGCTGCCTGTCCCACTGAGTTACTCCAACTTATTGACTATCTTCGGTTTAAACCTGCATCTGCAGTTCCTTCCTACACATAAAGAAAATTACGAGTTTGAGATTAGTTTATTGTCACATGTGCCGAGGTTACAGTGAAAAACCTTTGTCACGTGCAAACCAGTCAGCGAAAAGCTATCCGATTCAGATTCAGATTCAGATTCAGATTCAATTTCAATTGTCATTGTCAGTGTACAGTGCAGAGACAACGAAATGCATTTAGCATCTCCCTGGAAGAGCGACATAGCAAACGATTTGAATAAATAATAATAAGTGTCTGGGGGGGGGGTGGTGATTGGCAGTCACCGAGGTACGTTGTTGAGTAGAGTGACAGCCGCCGGAAAGAAGCTGTTCCTCGACCTGCTGGTTCGGCAACGGAGAGACCTGTAGCGCCTCCCGGATGGTAGGAGGGTAAACAGTCCATGGTTGGGGTGAGAGCAGTCCTTGGCGATGCTGAGCGCCCTCCGCAGACAGCGCTTGCTTTGGATAGACTCAACGGAGGGGAGCGAGGAACCGGTGATGCGTTGGGCAATTTTCACCACCCTCTGCAATGCCTTCCGGTCGGAGACAGAGCAGTTGCCATACCATACTGTGATGCAGTTGGTAAGGATGCTCTCGATGGTGCAGCGGTAGAAGTTCACCAGGATCTGAGGAGACAGATGGACCTTCTTCAGTCTCCTCAGGAAGAAGAGACGCTGATGAGCCTTCTTGATCAGAGTAGAGGTATTGTGGGTCCAAGATAGGTCATCGGAGATGTTGACTCCCAGGAACCTGAAGCTAGAAACACGTTCCACTTCCGTCCCGTTAATGTGGATGGGGGTGTGCATGCCGCCTCTGGACTTCCTGAAGTCTACAATGAGCTCCTTGGGCTTCTTGGAGTTAAGGGCCAGGTTGTTGTCAGCGCACCATGCTGCTAAGTGCTGGACCTCCTCCCTGTAGGCCAGCTCATCGTTGTTGCTGATGAGGCCAATCACCGTTGTATCATCTGCATACTTGATGATGGTGTTAGTACCATGTACAGGTGTGCAGTCATAGGTGAAGAGGGAGTAGAGGAGGGGGCTCAGCACACAGCCCTGTGGAACGCCGGTGTTCAGGGTGAGGGTTGAAGAGGTGTGCTTGTCTAACCTCACAGACTGGGGTCTGTTGGTTAGAAAGTCCAGTATCCAGTTGCAGAGGGAGGTGTCGATGCCCAGGTTACCGAGTTTGGTGATCAGTTTTGATGGTATAATGGTGTTGAATGCTGAGCTGTAATCGTTGAACAGCATTCTTACGTAAGTGTCTCTGTTGTCGAGGTGGGAGAGGGCGGAGTGAAGTGCCGTTGAGATGGCATCCTCCGTACTCCTGTTCTTGCGGTAGGCAAACTGATAGGGATCCAGTGTGGGGGGTAGGCAGCTTTTGAGGTGTGCCAGGACCAGCCTCTCGAAGCACTTGGTGATGATGGGGGTAAGTGCAATTGGGCGGAAGTCGTTGAGGCTTGCCGCAGTGGAGTGTTTTGGCACTGGCACGATGGAGGTGGTTTTAAGGCAAGTGGGGAATACTGCTTGGGCAAGTGACAGGTTGAAGATGTCAGTCCAGACGTCTGTCAGCTGCGCAGCACAGGCCCTGAGCACGCGCCCGGGGATGCCGTCAGGGCCAGCAGCTTTACGTGCATTAGTCATTGGAAGTTCCAAACAGGTTGTTTAGAAGATAACTCCTTATGTTTAGTGAATTATATCTTCTGCACTGTTAGATTTGAAATCATGAGTTTAAGCTATATGTAGAGACAGTGCCAAGTTACCATATGGTGCGAATGAACTTGTTATTATCTTCACCTGTTGAAAATAAAATAAATGGATGGGGTTGTTCAAACAAACTGCTGTCAACCCAACTGATTTACTGACACTGTTGCAAACGAATGATGGCATTGCTTGTCAATCCTTTTGCTTTCATTAACAATTCATTATATTTTCTAAAATTGATTCAAAAGACTGTTTTTTTCCTTATGCTTTATAAAATAATAATCGTAAGATTATAAGACATCGCACCAGAATCTGGCCATTGAGCTCATTGAGTCTGCTCTACCATTTGATCATGGTTGGCCTATATGTCCCTTTCAACCCCATTCCCTTGCCTTCTCCCCGTAACCTTTGACATCCTTACTTTAAAATAATTATTTTTTAATTGTCTGATGTACATCGTGTTTTTACCATGTACATCATGTTTTTACCATGTACATCGTGTTTTTACCATGCGCAAGCAAAGCATCAAGTTAAATTCCAGATAGATAGATAGATAGATAGATAGATAGATAGATAGATAGATAGATAGATAGATAGATAGATAGATAGATAGATAGATAGATAGATACTTTATTAATCCCTATCTCTGGGAAATTCAGAGCTAGCAGCAGTACAATAAAAAAAAGAACACACAATAAAAATGTAACACAAACAAACATCCACCACAGCATTCATCACTTTGGTGGAAGGCACAAAAATTGGCCAGTCCTCCTCCATTATCCCCCGTGGTCGGGACCACAACTCTCTGCAGTTGCCACTGCAGGCGTCCAGATATTCAGACAAGGTAAGTCTTGAATCGGTGCCTCCCCACCGCTTCAAGATGGTGTGGGCCACAGGCCGGCGGTCGAAGATTTAAAGTCCCTGCCGCGCCGCAGCCAGAAGTACCGCAGACCGCAGGGCCGGCGGTCGGAGCTCCTCTCCAGGGATCCCCGGCGAGGGTCCCTGCTCTGGATGGGAAGTCCACGTTGCGCCCGCGGTAGAAGTAGGCCGCGGGTCGGCGGTTGGAGCTCTTCTCCCGGGTCCCCAACGAGGGATCTCATGCTCCAGACGCAGCGCCAGTTGGAGCTCCGCAGACCACGGCTTCAGGCTGTCGTGGGCTAGTGAACGGAGCGCTCTACTCCGGCGAACCCCGGCGAGGGCTCGCTTGCTCCACGACGAGAGAGTCCACGCTGCGCCCGCAGATGAAGCCCCAGGCGCGTCTCCAGGAAAGGCAGCACCGATCCTCGAAGTTTGGCCACGGGGGAGGCGACATGGAAAAAGTCGACTCTCCATGGAGGAGGCAACCAAAGCGGTTTCCCCCTTACCCCCCCACACCACCCCGCACACAAGACACACAGAGAAACATTAAAAACATACATTGGGACACACTGAAAAAATCAAAAAGAGTAGAAAAACAAACACGCAACTGGCAGGGCAGCCGGCTTGCAGCGCCCCCACTGTTGTATGTATACATACTTGGCTAAATGATGTATTAGATATGATGTACCGAATCAATGATGTATTGGATATGACTTCTAAAGGTAAAATTATAGATTTGAAAAAAGCAAGTGCTCCAAATACTTAATCACCTAAAATGTCACTGATCAATTTAGAAGCTCCCACACTTATTCCTGATTTATCATGGACACTTACGTCTTTAACAGGCTGATGCTAAGTTGATATAATATCTTGAGTCAGGAATAGGAAGATACGCTGCCATTCCTGTTCCCCATCAATAATCCTGGTTTAAAACATGTAAATATGAATCAGGGGAGGACAGGTTAACTCTGATATGGCCCAGCCGACTGACGCCCAATGTCTGTCGTGATACATGAACGCAATTTGTAGGGTTCTATTGGTTTTTGTTTCAGAGATCTAGTGGCAGAATGATGGAATGATTGCAGAACCATGGGTCACTACTGGTTGGAATAATATATGAATATTGTTCATGAGGGAGTTATATTGGAAGCCATGTGCCATCTGTATTTAATATAACTCACCATCTTAAGAAACATAAATAATGAAGCTGGAGATAGAAACTGAACAAGTTGGGAAGTGAATAGGGGCTGCACAGTGGCGCAGCGGTAGAGCTGCTGACTCACGGCACCAGAGATCCAGGTTCGCTCCTGACCTCGGGTGCTGTCTGAATGGAGTTTGCACATTCTGTTACCACGTAGGTTTCCTCTGGGTGCTCCGGCTTCCTTCCACATCCCAAAGATGTGTGCGTTTGTAGGTTAATTGGCCTCTGTAAATTGCTCCTAGTGTGTAGGGAGTGGATGAGAAATTGGGACAACTAGTGTTAACGGGTGATCAATGGTTGTAGTGGATTTTGTGGACCGATGGGGCTATTTTTGTGATGTATCCCCAAACTAAACTACATGTTGGAAGCTGTAAAATATTTAAGACACAAACTTGTGTACCTTTTTTACATTGGTGTTACCTTCTAATCTAAAGAGCCATTACTCTAAGGCATCATAGAGTATTATTGAACATAGAAATCTGTTACAAGGAAGAGTTATTAAGCTAAGCGGGTCGGTAACTCAAACACCCATGAACTCAATTATAAAATCTTGAAGAGCAGAATAGATTTATGAGCCTTCACCTATGTCACTACATCCAGCAATGTTCTCATCCACCCCAAACTGACCACCCCTCCTCTCCAGCACCACATATACTTTTTAAATTGCCTGAGAAGTGCTTTATTTAGACCGGACTGTGAAGTACAATGTCATGGCCAATCAATCCTAGCATTCAAACCACACACAATGATATCTGGCTTAGCATACTTAGTACATAACAGCTCAGTCTTCCCATTGAACTTCGAAACATCATTCAATTTCTGCAATATTGAATCTAGCTTACATACAAAAGACTGGTACAGGTATTAAAAAAATATGCAGATAAAGATTAGAATTTGAGATATGTTCTGAACCAAAGCTTCAGAACTGAGCAATAAATTTAACATTTGGAAAGAAGTTATGTGTTTTATATTCTTGCAGGAACCATCCCATATGAAGCCAGCCCTAGGTTTATAATAAACTTATGTTAAAGCATGTCAGCCTCTATTCAGGCCTTCGTTAGTCAGGGTATTGAGTATGGAAGTTGGGATGTTATGTTACAATAAAACGCTGGTGAGGCCATATTTGGGGTATCGCGTCTAGTTTTAGTCACCATGCTTTTTGAAGGATATCGTGAAGCTGGAAAAGAGTGCAGAGAAGATTAATGAGGAGGTTATAAACATAGAAACATAGAAACAGAAAATAGGTGCAGGAGGAGGCCATTTGGCCGTTTTAGCCTGCACCGCCATTCATTGTGATCATCCACAATCAGTAACCCGTGCCTGCCTTCTCCCCATGCCCCTTGATTCGGCTAGCCCCTAGAGCTCTATATAACTCTCTTTTAAATTCATGCAGTGAATTGGCCTCTACTTCCTTCTGTGGCAGAGAATTCTACAAATTCACAACTCTCTGGGTGAAAAAGTTTTTCCTCAATTCAGTTTTAAATGGCCTCCCCCCCCCCCCCTTTTTTCTTAGACTGTGGCCCCTGGTTCTGGACTCCCCCAATATTGGGAGCATTTTTCCTGCATCTAGCTTGTCCAGTCCTTTTATAATTGTATACGTTTCTGTAACATTCCCTTCTAAATTCCAGTGAATACAAGCCTAGTCTGTCCAATCTTTTCTCATATGACGGTCCCGCCATCCCGCGGATTAACCTTGTGAACCTACGCTGCACAGCACTCAACTGACAGGACTTGAGGGCTTGTTCGCTATGGAGAAAAAGCTCAACCTATGATTTTATTCCTTGGAGCACAGGATGGCAAACAGTGATCTTATAGAGGTGTATAAAATCACGAGGGAAATTGGACAGGCGAATGCATACTTTTATCCAGGGTAGGGGAATCAAGAACAAAGGACATAAGGTGAGAGGGGAAAATTTTGCTTGGAATTTGTGGGGCAACTCTTGTACTCAGAGGGTGGTAAATATATGTAATGAACACTCTGAGGAGGTAATTGAGGCAGGTACTATTTCGGCATTTAAAAGACACTTGGACAGGCACAGAGATGGAAAAGGCTTAGCGGTGGCATAGGCCAATTGCAGACAAATATGACTAGCTTAGATTGGTCGCCATGGACAAGTTGGGGAGAAGGGCCTGTTTCTGTGCTGCTTGACTCATATGACTCTATAACCTTGTCAGTATAAATTGTGAAACTCAAGGTGTACTGAAGCTAAACAAAACCCATGATTTGAAATGATCTGTCTTTCAGACTCACGTCTGAGGAAGGGTTCCAACCTGAAAGGTCACCTATTCCTTATCTCCAGAGATGATGCCTGACCCTTTAAGTTACTCAGCACTTTGTGTCTATCTTGAAAATCACAATGCCTTCAATATAAATAGAAAATCTTTTTATTGCCGAAGTTTGGGGTTTGATCTCTATCTTGATGGTCAGAATAGGAAATTCATGGAATTTAGACTACAAATATAAAATCTTCAGCTGCTTGGAAGAAAATCAGATGCTTTGTGATAAAGTTATCTTTGGCAAACAAGCATTCACAAAGCGACTATCACAAGGTTTTGCATAAAGATTGCTGCTTTGTGCAAAGAATGGACCGCAGTTCAAACCAAGCCTTGATATCTGACCTCCTCCCTTGAACTGGTAGAGTGAAAGCACATGGATTATGTTAAATCATTATTTAGTTATGTTTGATTTCAGACCACAGGGAATTGTGTATATTAAGTCATCATTCCCCTGCCAACTACTGCCAGTCTTTTACTTGCCCGTTCACCATTGTTATCCTGGTAATTAACAAGTGGATATACATCTTCCAACTTTCTCTGCCACCCGTACAATACATGAACATTGAATTCTGAAATGTTCTGTAATCTTACAATACTAACCCCCCTCCCCTTAAGAAGAAGGGGTAGGCCATTTTGGACTTTTTGACCCGGAGAGTTGTGAATCTGTGGAATTCTCTGCCACAGAAGGCTGTGGAGGCCAATTTACTAGATATTTTAACGAGAGGGTTAGATTTAGCTCTTAGGGCTAAGGGAATCAAGAGATATGGGGAAAAAGCCAGAGCAGGGTATTGATTTTGGATGATCAGCCATGATCATATTGAATGGCGGTTGGCTCGAAAGAATGAATGGCCTAATCCTGCACCTATTCTCTACGCTTCTATGGTATGTTTCCCCTTTCTCCCCCACAATCCCCCCATTCTTTCCCACCTCCTCCCTTTTGCCTCACCTGGACTTGCACCTATCCCCCCCCCTCACCTGTGTTCACTTATCATCTGCCATGCTTTGTCCTGCCCCTCCTCCCCTAACAATCAGCCTGAAGAAGGGTCCTGAACCGAAATGTCACCTATGCATGTTCTCCAGCGATGCTGCCTGACTCGCTGAGATACCCTGGCACTACGAGTCCTTTTTTTGTAAACGAGCATCTTCAGTTCCTTGTTTCCATGTGTGGATTTACAAAGCTAATCAAATGGAATTGAATTTATTTGTCATTCAAAACTTAATTTGAACGAAATGTCGTTACCATACAGTCATAACAATAAAAAGCAAACAAAACGCACAATGACATAAATTTAACATAAACATCCATCACAGTGAGTCTCCTCCAGGCACCTCCTCACTGTGATGGAAAGTAAAAAAAGTCTTATCTCTTCCTTGCTTCTCCCGGGGTTCTCCCGATATTCAACCCATGCCGGGCAATGGAGGATCCCGCGGCCGAGGCGTGCTGGGCGCTGAAAGGTCCTGCGAATGGGCTGATTAAAGCCTTGCAATTCAACATGCAATAGATTCATAGAGTCAAATGGCACAGAAACAGGCCATCAACCATGTCAACCAAGATGCCCCATCTAAGCTCACTCCATTTGTCTGCGCTTTTCCCCTATCCCATATAATTATAACCTTCAGAAAAACACGGTTGGGCATCATCCTGTTACTACCTAGGCTTAATTTTATACATGGATTAAATTATGTCACTTGATGCTCTGTTGCACCAGCTAAGCACTAAGTGCACTGTGGTCTTAGGCGAGATAGTCAGTCAGGCATTATCACTCCATTTCCCTAGTGCCTCCTATAATCAGGCATTGGGAAGTCCTGCAGGAAATAATCAACTTGTTAGGATAAAAGATATCGTAGTGACAGATATTAGGAATTAAATTTCAATTTCTAATGTTCTGGAACAGCAGAAAAGAAATCAGCAGCCAAAATAAGACCACTGACTGAACTTTGTGCCTTCCATCACAGTGATGAATGCTGTGGTGGATGTTTTGTGTTATAATTTTTATTGTGTACTGTGTGTTCTTTTATTTTGTGCTGCTGCTGGCAAGTTCATTTCACTGCACTTCATTGTGTATGTGACGAATACATTGACTATGTTGACAATGTTCCTGTAGAAACAAGGAACTGCAGATGCCATTTTACAAAAAAAGACAGTGCTATAGTAGCTCAGCAGGCCACGCTGCAAATCTGGAGAACATGGATAGATGACATTTGGGGTTGGGTCTCAGACTGATTGTAGGGTGGTGAGGCGGGGAGGAGAGAAGGGAAAGCTGGAAGAGACACAATTTTCTGCAATGCATTAATCAGATATACTTTCACATTATTTTCGTATACATTCATATACTTTCATATACATTCACATTATTAGTTGCAGCTTTAACTATCATTGGTCAACAGGCGTGATGACAACTCCCACAACTCAATTCAACTCTACTATTTAAAGATGCTTAAAAATGAATGGATTGTGCATTGCGATACTCTGCACTAAAGAACTCAAGGGATTAGCTGTAAACATACCAAAGAAGCCTTGGATTCAGTAACTCCTTCCTGTATATCAAGCTGGGGAGTGTATGGGATGGGTCTGCAAAATGCATCCCTCTAAACCTGTCATCCATATACCTGTATAAATGTTTCTTAATAAATATAAATTCTTTAATGCTTCAACTACTTCCTCTGGCAGCTTGGTCCATACACCTACCACCCCTTGCATGAAAACGTTATCCCTCAGGTTCCTATTAAATCTTTCCTCCCTCCTCTGGCATCACATCAGCAAACAGAGAGAACTGTACCAAATTCACTGAGAATACTGTTGGAAACATTTCCCCATCCCTTCTATATGCCCCCCTTAGGCTTGTTCCAACACATCAAATCTTAGTGTGTTGGAACAAGCCTTAGTGTGTTGGAACAAGGTGTGTGGGGGAGAGGGTGTGGGGGAGGGGGTGTGGGGGAGGGGGATGTGGGGGAGTGCAATGTGTGGGAGGGGGGTGTAGGAGATGGGGGGGTGTAGGGGATGGGGGGATGTAGGGGTGGGGAGGGGTAGGGATGGGGGATAGGGGGATGGGGGTGTAGGAGATGGGAGGTGTGTAGGGGAGGGGGTGTGTGGGGAGTGGAGGGGGGTGTAGGGGATGGGGGGGATGGGGGGGGGATGTAGGGGATGGGGGGGATGTGGGGGAGGGGAGGATGGGGGTGTAGGAGATGGGGGTGGAGGGGGTGTAGGGGAGGGGGTGTGTAGGGATGGGGGGGGATGTAGGGATGGGGGGTGTAGGGGATGGGGGGGTGGAGGGGATGGGGGGGGGTAGGGGGGTGTAGGGTGGAGGGGGGGTGTAGGATAGGGGGTGTGTGGGGGGGGGGTGTGACCAGCTCCGACCTCACTCACCAGCTCCAGGACCCAGCTCCGGACTCACTCAGCGGCTCCTGTCCCCAACGCCTGTTGCATTCACAGCCCCCTGTCCACAAACACAGCCAGCCCCCTCCCGCAAACACAGCCAGCCCCCGCCTGCGGACACAGCCCACACTCCGCTCCTTCAGCTTTATTGTCAGCGCTGGTGATTGACAGCGGGTGCCGGTAAGGGCGTCGCCATCCTGGCGAATAACAGACCAATAACTTTGGTAATATGTCACCGATCGGAACAAAACTTTATGTGCTTGGAGCAGAGGAGAAGGGTGTGTAAGGTGGTGAAAAAATCCTAGCGATATAGGGTACCGTTTTAGTGCAAATTTAAAAACAACATAAACCGGAAAAGGACACGATGAGAGTTTTAGTAATAGTATAGAGTACAGATCGATGGAAGATGACAGAGACTATTTAGCGGCACTTAGTGGTGAAGCTGTGTATTCAGAACCCTTGTCATTGGTCGGGACTGTCCCGAGACCGGGGGCTTTAATTCATGGGCATTTCAGTATGTTCAGTAGCTAGTGCTCCTCACAACGACAGGAGCATAGATCGTTTATTCCTGACCAAGTACACGTGTAGTTCGAGTGTCGTTTCGCTAATAAAGAACATTTTGCTCTACCTGGCTGGTCTCAATACAACTAGACCATTATCAGAGCCTGACTGGTGAACAATGAAGTTACATGCAGAACTGGTTAGATACTTTTGTGTAGGTAGGAACTGCATTGAAAGTAGACACAAAATGCTCAAGTAACTCAGCGGGATGGGCACCATCTCTGGAGAGACAGAATGGGCGACATTTCGGATCGAGACTCTTATTCAGACTGAGGACAGAGGAATGTGGGACATTTCGGGTCGAGACCTTCTTCAGACTGACCCATTTCAAAAGTTCAAAAGTCACTGACTGGCAACTTGGCAGTGATTATGCTTCTATTTATAGAGCGTAGGTTCTGAAATTCATAAATAACTTGCATTGTATCTTGGATTTAGGCCACACACCAGTCGTTGAATCATGCATCAGCTAATGGATGTGGCATCTGGAAAGAATGTCTTCAGGAAAACAATGAAGTACACGGCTCAATTAAAACAGTCAACATTTGCGGAAACTTCATTTAAAAACTTAATTAACGCTGTGTTATTGATCATTAGATTAATTCTCGGCTTTAAACAGCCCTAAAAGACGCTATTCTCATTGTTATAGAACCCCATCACAAATTGTGGAAGAAAACATGCCCAATCATCGTCAAAATCAAAACCATTCAAATGAAGAAAAAAAGAACATTCGCTTGATGTAAATATGTAATTATTGTGTATTTTATTCAACTTCCAAAATTTGCTGTGTTTGGCTTTAATGGAACCAAAGTTCAGAAGCGATATACAGCTGCTCCTTGACCTACGATGGGATTGTGTTCCGATTAACTTATTGTAAACAGAAAGTATCGCAAGTCGAAAACGCATTTAATACATTGGGATCACGTGACCGGAAGTGACATGCGGCTCGCTGCCATTGCTGGGCATTTGCCGATCGTAAAGTCGAAATATCGCAAGTTGAGGCATCGTAAATCGGGGAGCACCTGTACTATGAGTGATTCTTTCTTGATATTTACTGCAAATAAACTTCAGTCTGAAGAAGGGTCTCGACCCGAAACTTCACCAATTCCTTCTATCCAGAGATGCTGCCTGTCCCACTGAATTACTCCAGCTTGTTGTGTCAAATTTCATTTTTGCCTTGTTTAATTATTACCTGGGGAAAAAAAAACATCCAGAGAAATATATATTCTCGATAAAAATTTACTCTTGCGGAAAGAGAAGGATACTTCTCCCATAAAATATAGACATTCTTTTTTTGCTCTTTTCTCTTCTCTTAAAGGCACTCTGGTAATGTTTTAACTTGCTGACTGTTTTTTCGATGGAAATGGCAGTCGGGCACTTATTATATCCCGTAACAAATCGATTAGCCATGAGGTGGGAACTCGGCAACTTGAATATCCAGGAGCGGAAAAGAATGCAGAAAGTTGTGACCACTGCCCAGTCCATCATCGGCTCTGACCTCCCCATCATCGAAGGGATCTATCGCAGTTGCTGCCTCAAAAAGGCTGCCAGAATTATCAAGGACCCACACGATCCTGGCCACACACTCATCTCTCCGCTGCCATCAGGTAGAAGGTACAGGAGCCTGAAATCTTATACATCCATGTTCATGAACAGCTTCTTTCCCACAGCCATCAGGCTATTAAACTCGCCATCAAACATACTCTGAACTACAGCAGCCTATTGCACTTTATCTGTTTATATATGTGTATATATATTGTCTATGCTATATAGACACACTGAACTGTTCTATATTTATGCTTACTATATTCTGTTGTGTTGCAGCAACCAAGAATTTAATTGTCCTATCTGGGACACATGACAATAAACTCTCTTGACTTGACCTCACTGACTCTTGCTTGGAAGGTCCCTGGCAGCAAACATCCTCCAGATAACTGGGAAATTAATGGTGTGAATGCTGGCAGACTATTTGATGAAGCAGAGATGGAGGGGGAACGTGACAACCAGTCCCCATTCTGTCATAGTTTGCACACTAGATGAATTGGCTTTTGTGGACTGTATTGATCTTTGCTCATGACTTCTGGTGATGAGCTCGGCTTGGGTAGTATGCTCAGTTTCCTTGATATTCTTTGAGCAGTCCATCTGAAATCAGAGTAACCAGCACAAAATATTCCTAATGTAGAAACAAGGAACTGCAGACGATGGTTTACGCAGAAAGACACAAAGCGCTGGAGTAACTCAGCATGTCAGACAATATCTCTGGACAACATGAATAGGCGATGTTTCGGGTTGGGACCCTTCTTCTTCAGACTGATCAAATGTTCTCGAAAGTTAACTGCAAATTATAGTCAGCAAACAGAATCAAATTTCAGATTTTTTGGCATTTGTTTACCACACGTTGTATTGGCAACCAGGTCTGTTGACAGAAATTACAGAGGTTAAAGTAGAAACTATTCAACCTAATAGTTTTCCATGCATTAACGGTAAAGAAAAATGTTTAAAATGGGAGTCTCAAAAATTGCCTCCTTAAACATCTGCAAGATTGTTCTCTCAGTGGTCGAAAATAAAGGACCTGGTATGGATCAGCTCTATTGTTTGGACTGCTAATAGACATTAGCCAGGAATATGATCAGGCCACACCCTAAAACCAATTAATCTCTCTGGGGAGTTTTGGTTAATTGCACTCACTTCTGGGCCTTCAAGGAGGTTTTAAAATTGAAGCCAGAACTCTCGGGTACCTGAGGTTTTTCATAACTTTTGAATATAACTTTCCTTTAGTTCACTTAGAAACTGAGTGCTGCTGCTCAAATGAACTAAGGAATGATTCTGTATATTTTAAAGTAATTTTCTGTAATTTAAAATCAGATTATCCACAGGTGGTGGAATGGCACTGTGATATACCTCATTTTCAGCTTATTATTGATCAAACCTCATTACACTCTTCAATATATCAAGGAACAGAATTTAAACCATTTCTTTTCAAATTTATGTTTTAAAATTGCACAATCACAGTGGTTTATGACAGATTTTATATTCAATAATATTTGTGTGAGTTTTTTCAAATCGAATACACTTTAAGGCACATTTTATCTTTCTTTTGCCAAGTATAATGAAAGTTACAATTTATCCCCTTGGTGTTTTCATCCATTGCCCACACAGAACTCACAAATGTACTTTGTAGCGAGACACTCACACATATAGTAGCCAGATAGTGGTTGGGAGTGAGAACTCCTGCTAGATAATGTAATCTTGCAGAAACCTGTAGTTATTGAGCTCATGGATGGTGCAGACAAAATGAACATGTTTTTGTTTAAGCCATTTTTAAAACTGAGCCCTGACCTGTCAAGATTAATGAATCAGTAATATATGCGAATATATTGCATTGAATTAGTTGGTTTTATCCTTTCCTCCAAATCATAAATGTTAGTCTCACTTAAAGCACAAATATGCAGACACTGGAAAGTGGAAGGAGGGAGTGCTGAACTATTGGTTATAAGATGCTTATTTAGATAGGTGCTGAATAAAAACCCCATTTGCTCTGTCCTCTTGGTAGTAGAGGACACAGGTCTGGGGGTTTGACCTGCAAGGAACACAGAGTTATGAGATTATTTTGCTCTCTCTAGAAGGGAGTAAGCATGTTAGACAAGTTGTGTCAGCAGTGAATGGGACCTGCATATCCCTCATGCCCTGGTCAATGTTTATCCACCAGTCAATATCTGAACAATGGATTATTTGGTTATCATAATATTGCTGGGGGGTATTTTCAGACTTCTGTATTTAAACTGTCTGCCAAATTACCTACATCACAATAGCAAAGAGCCAAGAGTCAAGAATGTTTTATTCTCATATGTTCCAGACAGAATAATGACATTCTAGCGTGCAGCAGCACAATAGAATTATGTAATCATAGTACACTGTAAACAATATACTAAATAAAAATAAGTATATATATATTTATATTTATTTATATTTTCAATGTGCAGTAACTATTATTGTCACTATTATTTTATTGAATTCACATGTTTAATCAATCATGTTTTATTATTAGTGTTTAATGTTTTATGTGTAATTCCTAACTGTCACTGTATGTCATGTTGTCACTTGCGAGCGGAACACCAAGGCAAATATTTGGCCAATAAACATATTCATTCATATTATCAGTATATGTGTGTGTGTGTGTGTATATATATACAGCATATTGCATTGGGGGAATGGGACACAACAGGTCCCACTTGGTCTAGTATGTCTGCTGTTTCCGACCACTTCAAGCAGGGTGCAAGTCCACCAAACTAAAGTGCAGTTTCATAGCACTTCAAGCAGGGTGCAAGGCCAGCAAATTCAAGTGCAGTTTCCTACCACTTCAAGCAGGGTGCAAGGCCACCAAACTCAAGTGCAGTTTCCTACCACTTCAGGCAGGGTGCAAGGCCAGCAAATTCAAGTGCAGTTTCCTACCACTTCAGGCAGGGTGCAAGGCCAGCAAATTCAAGTGCAGTTTCCTACCACTTCAGGCAGGGTGCAAGGCCAGCAAATTCAAGTGCAGTTTCCTACCACTTCAGGCAGGGTGCAAGGCCACAAAACTCAAGTGCAGTTTCCTACATCTTCAGGCAGGGTGCAAGGCCACCTAACTCAAGTGCAGTTTCATGCCACTTCAAGCGGGGTGCAAGGTCATCAAATTCAAGTGCAGTTTCATGCCACTTCAAGCGGGGTGCAAGGTCATCAAATTCAAGTGCAGTTTCATGCCACTTCAAGTGGGGTGCAAGGCCACCAAATTCAACTGCAGTTTCATGCCACTTCAAGCAGAGTACAAGGTCATCAAATTTGTGCAGTTTCATGCCATGTACAGCTTCATACCACCTCAAGCAGGGTGCAAGGCCACTAAAAACTGCGAGACATGACCTCTCCCTCCTCCATCTTTGCAGAGACTGAGCCACTCCCACACTTCTGGGTTTTATAGTCCCTTCCCCCTCCTACCAGAAGGGGCATGGCCTTCATGGCATGATTGACAGGAGAGAGAATCTCAACATTGTTAAACACTAATAACTCTTTTATTTTTCATTGATAGGAACAATCCTTGGCACCTGATTAGTGGAGGGGGACTCTCAGGAAGATGGCTAAAAATCACAGGCATACGTGGTAGCGTTTTTTCTAAAATCAATATATAGCGCAAGGAAGAAGTGGTCAAGATTAGACTTTTAATTATATGGAAGGCAAGACAACTTTAGTTAGGCAAGGCAACTTTAATTAGACAAGGCAACTTTAATTAGACAAGGCAACTTTAATTAGGCAAGGCAACTTTAATTAGGCAAGACAACTTTAATTAGGCAAGGCAACTTTAATTAGGCAACACAGCTTTAGCATTTCCAAACAAAGGCAACACAGCTTTAGCATTTCCAAACCAAAGGCAACACAGCTTTAGCATTTGCAAACTATATTTTCAAACCACATTAATGGCACTAATAAGTCAGAAAACCACTCACAGTTTAGTAGACATGTGTTCCGAGTTATTCACAGCTCAGACTGAGAGACATGACCCTCTCTTTCCCCTATCTTGCAGAGACTGACTGAGGCGAGAGAATCTCAACATTGTTCAAATACTAATAACTCTTTTATTTTTCATAGATGGGAAAAATCCTCTTGTCTTGTGCAGCGGATGGGAACTCTGAGTAAGATGGCCAAAAATCACAGCTGTAAGTGGCAGCGTTCTTTCTAAAATCAACATACAGAACAACAGGAAGTGGTCAAGATCAGACTTTTAGTAATATAGGTATTAGACCAAGGGTCTGCTCCCCCAACGCAGCCGCCCCTACCTGTAGCTGCAACGGGAGGCGTGGGGGGAAGAGAGGGAGCGAGAGGGGGGCAGAGAGGGAGCGGGGGTCAGAGAGGGACGGGGTAGAGTTTGAGGGGTCGGGCGGGAGGCATGTCGTCAGTGAGGAGGGCTGGTTCCTGAAGCCAATACTCACTCGCTCCCGACTGGTGGCTCCAGGACCCCGGCTCCCGGGGGAAGGCTCCTGGCTCCCCCAAACGCACCCGTCCCCTACCCGTAGCCCCCATGGACACACATACTATTAGTTGTGACAATAATAATGACTGAGCATCAAAAATAGAATTACATGCTTAGCCACAAAGCTTTGGATGACCTAAGAGCCTAAAGTCTTTGCTTTAAATGCAAGTCTTTTAGACAGTAAATCAACTGTCTAAAATCAAAAGAGAACGGTTTTATTTTATCAATTTAAATTTGCTGCATTGTCTATTTTATATGGAGGTAATTCATATCTAATCAGAGATGGCAGTATTTGAAGTTTACTCATCCAAGTGTGTAAAGCCACTAATTTACAGTGAAACCATTCATTTGACGGCTGATCTAATGTTATTGTTCTCTCATTACTGACTAAACACAAACTCAGCTCCATCAGATCAGGTTGGGGGGAGTTCCCCCCACCGCGGGTACAATTGTAATCCCATGCCACCCGCTCCATGGTCAGTTAGTCGGCGACTAAACCGTCTCCCCCACCTGGTTTGCCAGGTGAGGAGGGGGCTGTGGACCCCCAGCAGGACCAAAAACAAGACCTGTCAAAGTGCTGATGAACTTATAGCGAGCCAACGGCCATCCACACTTCTGTAGAAGAGAGAGAGAGTCAAGAGAGAGTCAATTTAATTGTCATTTGGACCCCTGGAGGTCCAAACGAAATGCCGTTTCTGCAGCCATACATTACACACAAATAGACCCCAGACACAACATAATTACATTTAACATAAACATCCATCACATAGCTGTGATGGAAGGCCAAATAAACTTATCTCTCCACTGCACTCTCCCCCCCCCCCCGATGTCAGAGTCAAAGTCATAGCCCCCGGCTGGCGATGGCGATTGTCCCGCGGCCATTAAAGCCACGCCGGGTGAATCGCCGAGTGAAATTGTGATCACTATCGTACATAGCACTGTAAGGAATGATGATAAAGCACACTCATCAATATCCTATACTTCCAGCGGCGGATGTGTGGTGCGTCCGTCACCGTTCCCATTGGAAACCAGCACCACTGTATCGCTAATGTTTTCAACGATGATGAATGAAGCTCCATCTTTATTTTATTTCTCTGAGACTGAGTCTCTTAGGTACGCAGTAGTTCCAAATCACAAGCCAATTATGGTACATTTCACAAACTACTGTGAACCGTTGGTCTTCATGTTTAAAACATAAAAACAGAGAGAGAAACCAATGAACGTGAAGGAAAATGTTTTGCAAGAATGATTCCAAGCTTGGCATAAGGAAAGTCTGAACGGACCAGGGTTCATTATTAAAAAAAAAAGCTGAAATGTGAACAAATGGGGTTCATTCAAGTTAGGAAGGAACTGCGACTGAATATTCTGCTTTTGCCTGGATAAGCGCAGTTTCAGAAAGGTCAACTCATACAGGGCAAAGAAAGATGGTTAATTGGCAACCAATCCATCACCTGTATGGATTCCATATCAGTGGATATTTTTAAGGCAGAGATAGATAGATTCTTGATTAGTACGGGTGTTAGAGGTTTTGGGGAGAAGGCAGGAGAATGGGATTAGGAGGGTGAGATAGATCACCCATGATTGTATGGCGGAGTAGACTTGATGGGCTGAATGACCTAATTCTACTCTTATTCCTTGTAACCTTATGACCTATATACCCTATAAAATGCACCCAAGTTATCAACCTGGTCTACCTCAAATGCACCTCCCGAACTCACAACCTCTATCTCTGAGAAGGAGATCTGCTTCTGCTGTTTGTGGACACACTCACAGTTTGTTCTCCATCAAATCACGCTTTATCCTAAAGTGGAAATTCAGCATTGTTCCTTCATCACCATTGAAATAAATTGTGGAGATCCCCTCCTCAATACTATTGTGGGGGTTCTCTTCTCCTGGACAGTAGTGCTTCAGGAAGACAGTTCACCACCATCTTTCTCAAGGCATTTAGGAATTGGCAATAAATTCCGGTCTTGGTATCGACGCCCTCATCCCTGAAATTAATAAATGGAAAAAGAAACACCCAAATCCCATGGCATGGACAGAGTGCCAATAAACAACTGCAGCATCTGCACCACTCAAGTACATTGTGTAATAATTACCAGCACACATTCACTTCTACAGAAGAAGGTGGGACAAATCCGTCCCGAAGCAATAAGTCAGCGGGGGCACATGTAATCTTACACCTCCGTCACACCCTGGAGGTGAGAGTGCCAAGTAATATCTCATTGTGACTGAATTATCTTGACAGTGACCAATGGTCACTGAGACAGGGTCCATTATTTTGTGATCATTTGCACATCTCACTTCTCTTATCTTTCACTCCCTCATTCCCCATTCTTCTGATTTACCATCTTCAAATATTATGAGCACGCACCTATTACTTCCACCCTATCCAGCCATATCTCACCACAAGCCTATTTGCTGATGATCCAAGCTTTCAAGAAATCTGATCACATTGACATATTACAGCAGTGAAGAACCCAGGACTTGCAGAAATAGCCAGGGAGATCTGGAACTCAAATTGGATTGAGATACAAAATGCTGGAGTAACTCAGCAAGACAGGCAGCATCTCTGGATAGAAGAAACATAGAAACATACAAAATAGGTGCAGGAGTAGGCCATTCGGCCCTCCAAGCCAACACCGCCATTCAATATAAACATGGTTGATCATCCAAAATCAGTAACATGTTCTGGCTTTTTTCCCATATCCCTTGATTCCCTTAGCCCTAAGAACTAAATCAAAATATCTCTTGAAAACATCCAGTGAATTAGCCTCCCCTGCCTTGTTGCAGAGAATTCCACAGATTCACAACTCTCTGCGTAAAAAAGTTTTTCCTCATCTCAGTCCTAAATGGCCAAACCTTATTCTTAAACTGCGACCTCTGGTTCTGGACTCCCAAAACATCGGACACATTTTTCCTGCATCCACACTGTCCAATCCTCTAAGAATTTTATATGTTTTTACAGGACCCCTCTCCTCCTTCTAAATTCCAGCAAATACAAGCCCAATCGATCCATTCTTTCATCATATGTCAGTCTCACCATCCCGAGAATTAACCTGGTGAATCAACGCTGCACTCCCTCAATAGCAATAATGTCCTTCATTAAATTAGGAGACCAAAATTGCACACAATTCTCCAGGTGCAAACTCACCAGTGGGGGGATTGTGGGGGGCAGCCACTAATGTGGAGCCAGAGAGGGGGAGGGGGGTGTGTGGGCAGGGGGGTGGGGGTTGGGGAGTATGGGCGGAGGGGAGGGGGCTGTGGGTGAGGGGAGGGAGTGTGGGGGGGGGGGGGGGGTGTGGATGGAGGGGGGGGTGTGGAGGCGGGGGGGGGGGGGAATGTGTGGACGGGGGTGTGGGTGTGTGGGGAGAGAGCTCGGTGAAACAACAGGGTTGTGGGGGAGAGGGAGGTACCATGGGGGAGGAGGGCAGGGGCCAGCGAGGGGGACCAGAGGGGAATAGGCTGGAGGACTCACAGCGGGCGATGTGGACTCACAGTAAGCATTGGCCACTGGTTGCACTCCTCCACTGGGATCAGAATCTCCGCTTTCTGTTTGGTGACATCGATGCCATCTCCAACTCCACGTCGGGGTCGGTCAGGCCATTTCCGAAAATTGTATCCAGTTGGAGATCTCCGCCGAGCCTCCCGCATCTGCAGTAAAGATGCGATGGCGCAGGAAGGTGCAGACCATCCCACGGAGTGACAGTAGAGGGAACAATCCACGTGGCACTGAATGGCAGGAGAGGCAATCGATCTGCGCACGCGCGGTTTTAAAGATTTTAAAATCTTGATATCTCTTACCAGCTTCCACAGATTGGAATGAACCATGGTGCAATTGCAGTGCAGGAGAACGGAGAGTAAGCCTGTGAAAAATCGTAGCGCTATCGCGTACCGTTTTTGCACAAATAGAATGACCGCCAAACCGGAAGATAACACAATCAGAGTTTTAGAGATAGATAGATTTAGAGATAGATAGATAGATAGATAGATAGATAGATAGATAGAGAGATAGATAGATAGATAGATAGATAGATAGATAGATAGATAGATAACAACTGGTGTCCCAGCACCGAGCCTTGCGGCACCCCACTAGCCATTGCCTGACATTCTGAAAAGGACCCATTCATTTCTACTCTTTGCTTCCTGTCTGCTAACCGGTTCTCTATCCTTGTCAATACCTACCCCCCAATCCCCTGTGCTATAACTTTGCACACTAATCTCTTGTGTGGGACCTTGTTAAAGGCTTTTTGAAAGTCCAGACACACCACATGTACTGGCTCTCACTTATCCATTCTACTTGTTACATCCTCAAAAAGGTCCAAAAGATTAGTAGTATGCTTTCCACCTTCATAAATCCATGCTGACTTTGACCGATCCCGTCACTGCTTTCCAAATGGGCTGCTATAACATCTATAATAATCGACTCCAGCATCTTCCCCACTACCGATGTAAGGCTAACTGGTCTATAATTCCCCGTTTTCTCTCTCCCTTCTTTCTTAAAAAGTGGAGTTACATTGGCTACTCTCCAGTCCACAGGAACTGATCGAGATTTGAGAGAACTTTGGAAAATGATCAGCAATGCATCAACGATTTCTAGAGCCTTGTCCTTGAGTACTCTGGGATGCAGACCATCAGGCCCTGAGGATTTATCTGCCTTCAGTCCCAACAGTTTACCTAACACTATTTTCTGACTAATGAGGATTCCCTTCAGTTCCTCCCTCTCACTAGATCCTCGGTCCCCTAGTATTTCCGGGAGATTGTTTGTGTCTTCGTTAGTGAAGACAGCACCAAAGTACTAATTTAACTGTTCTGTCATTTCCTTGTTTCTCATTATAAATTCACCCGTCTCTGACTGTCAACGATCTACATTAGTCTCCACTAATCTTTTCTTTTTTACATACCTAAAGAAACTTTTACAGTCAGTTTTTATGTTCCCCACAAGCTTTCTTTCATGCTCTTTTTTCCCCCTCTTAATAAACCCCTTTGTTCTCCTCTGGTTTTCCACTTCTTCGCAGATATGCCTCTTCCTTGGATTTAACACTATCCTTGACCTCGTCAGCCACGGTTGTGCTGCCTTCCCCAGTTTTATTTTTTTTGCCAGACAGGGATGAACAATTTCTGCATTTCTGGACAATCCGAATGGTTGGAGATCTAGGAAGGAGGAGGGATGGAGAAAGAGGAAAAGTAAGGGTTACTAAGTTAGAGAAGTCAAGACTCGGCTGGCGTGTAAGCTGCCTAGGCAATATATGAGGTGCTGTTCCTCCAATTTGCGATGGGCCTCACTCTGACAGTGGAGGAGGCCCCGGATACAAAGGTCAGTGTGGAAAATGGGAGGGGAAGTTAATTTGATGGTCTGGAAGTAAATTATCCCCAAAGGCGGAGCTCCCTATTTAGAGCATTGATAGAAACATCTGTAATGAATTTGCATGTAGTATGGCTGATATAATTGCAAAATCTTTTCAGTATTTGTCTAGGTGTTCTGTTTATAAATTGTATATATTTCATGCAGCAATATTATGCATTGCGGCATCGTCCCATATCATAAACATAGAAACTTAGAAAATAGGCCCAGGAGTAGGCCATTCGGTCCTTCGAGCCAGCACCGCCATTCAATATGATCATGGCTGATCATCCAAAATCAGTACCCAGTTCCTGCTTTCTCCCCATATCCCTTGATTCCGTGCAAACCTTACAATAATCAATGGTGACATTCGGTGCAGCACTGAGAGAACTGGATGGCACGTTGGCGTGGTGGCAGAGCTACTGCCTTAAAACGCTAGAGACCCGGGTTCGATCCTGACTACAGGTGAAGTCTGTACGGAGTTTGTACGTTTTCCCCAGGACCTGCGTGAGTTTGCTCCGAGATCTTTGGTTTCCTCCCACACTACAAAGACCTTCAGGTTTGAAGGTTAATCAGCTTGGTATCAATATAAAATTGTCCCCATTGTGTACAGTATAGTATTGATGTGTGGGGATTGCTGGTTGATGTGGACTCGGTGGGCTGAAGGGCCTGTTTCCGTGCTGTATCTCTAAACAAAACTAAGCAGGGATCTCTCTAGGATGAGATGTAAAACCTAGATCCTGCCTACTCCTGGGTGGAGAGATCCCATGGCTGTATTTCAAAGCACAACATGAGCGCCCGCATATGTAATATGTGCAAAAGAATTTCACTGTGCAAAGCACCATTGTGAAACGGGTGGCGTTTCAGGTCGAGACCCTTCTTCAGACTGAATATCCAGATTGCATATCCTGAACTGGGCCCCAACCTCAAGATCAATCTACAATCCACAGTTACTGATTCACCGCCACCCTATAGAAACATAGAAAATAGGTGCAGGAGTTGGCCATTCAGCCCTTCGAGCCAGCACCACCATTCAATATGATCATGGCTGATCATCCAAAATCAGTACCCTGTTCTTGCTTCCTCCCCATATCCCTTGATTCTAGTTCAAGAGCTAGTTATTATTGTTATTGATATTCTCCCTGGCTCTTCCTATGTATGTACCTAACTGACTCTCAGAAAACCTGCGATCACCTACATAGGGCAACAAACCACAGTGTTCGAGTCTCCTATCCCCGCAGCTGCAAGCTCGGGAACTCACAATGGCCTGTGCCTGGACTGTGGGCTCTTCTGGCAGCTCAGTCAGGATGACTTGGGAGTGAGGAAACCTTTGCAAAAATATACACCCCTATTGAAAGCAAATCTCCTCAGCTTTCTTCAAATTTCCCACAATGACTGTTCCCATCATTAGAAAATTCTGCCCCAGTAAAGGTTGAAGACACAAATGGACCAGGGAAGAAGCAATGAGGAAATATCTGGGGAAGGAGAGATGGAGAGATGGAGAGAAGGGAAGAGGAGGAGGAGGGTCCGAGGTGGAGAGGTGGAAAGAGGGAGGGAGGGGAGGAGGAGAGAGGGAGGGTGGGAGGGAGGGAGAGAAGGAGAGAGATATAGGGAGGGAGATAGGGAGGGAGATAGGGAGGAAGGGAAAGAGGGATGGAGAGGAAAGAGGAGAAAAGTTTCAATGTGAAGAAATGACAGACTCAATTACTATTTATGTTCGATAAAGTCCAAGATCCCAAGTCACAGAAAATCCCAATGTTATCTTTCTCACTGACATTGTTCCATTGAAACCAACTTGCTTTACCTAAATTTAAATATTCCTGTGGTTGGCAGATACACAAACAATGTTGTTAGCTGTGTCAGGGAGAGAGTTTTAAGCTCAGTGACTCCATTTGGCTGGAGGATTAGACTGACATAACCTTTCCCTGCTGCTGTGGCCTTTCAGTCAATTCTTCTGAACGCCAAGGGAATAACAAGCTCACAAATCATGTTGCATTATTGTATCACAGGAGCTGTTATCAATAAAGCATCGTGCTGCTGACCAACCGTCCTGTTTTGTAGCTGGGTTATCTTCTAATGGATTGGTACACACTTGCTGAATCTACAAAGGGTCAAGCAATCATGAACTTGTTACACTTATCAGGTACTCACTGTCACCAAGACAACAGAACATAATAACTATTGGCTCCCTTGGGGCCAACCTCCTCTCTCCTGACAGACACATCACTGAATCTCTAGAATCCATTTTCTCTTGAACCTGTCTTTGAATTCATTGTAATTGCTTTGTGGGGTTTCATAACCAGTCATAGACTGCCGCAAACCAACTCACAATTTGAATTTAAAGGGGAGCTCTGCGGATACTGTTAATTCGCCTCAATGTGTACGCATACACACAGGTGTTCTTTGGAAAGACCGAACTGCCAGAACAGCGATGTCTCTGGCCTGTGAGTTATTATCCCGTGACATCTTGTGTTTGTCAACATTTAGACTTTAAACTTTCGGGGTACAGTTTGGAATGCCGACAAGAGATCGCCCCCAGACACTAACACTGTCCGACACACTGGGGATAATTTATAGAATCAAGTTACCTACAAACCTGCTCATCTTTGGAATGTGGGAGGAAGCCAAAGAACCCAGAGATCGCTGGTCGGTGCCGTCTCGGTGGGCCGAAGGGCTTGTATCTCCAAACTAAACGAAACATTCTTTTAATGTACAGTCTTCTACCCACAGTAGGGGAATCAAGAACCAGAGGACGTAGGTTTAAGGTGATGGGGGGAAATATTTAATAGAAACACAAGGGGCAACTTTAATTTTACCCAAAGGGTGGTAGGTATATGGAACAAGTTGCTGGAGGAGGAAGTTGAAGCATATACTAATACAATATTTTAAAACCATTTAAACAGGTACATGGTAGACAAAACATGCAGGAGGAACTCAGCGGGTGAGGCAGCATCTATGGAGCGAAGGAAATAGGCAACGTTTCGGGTCAAGACCCTGCTTCAGACTGATGTGAGGGTGAGGGTGGGAGGGGTGGGAAGAAGAAAGGAAGAGGCGGAGACAGTGGGCTGAGGGAAAGCTGGGAAGGGGATGAGAAAGCAGGGACTACCTGAAATTGGAGAAGTCAATGTTCATACTACTGGGGTGTAAACAGAGGATTGGTGTAGAGGGATATGGGCCAAACGCAGGCATGGTGAGACGAGTGTAGACAGAACACGTTGGCCAGTGTGAGCAAGTTGGACCAAAGGGCCTGCTTTCATGCTGTATGACTCTATAACTATTAGTCTATGGTATTCAGACAGATATATGGACAGGAAGGGGTTAGAGGGATATGGGCCCAAATGCGGGCAAATGGGACTTGGTCGACAGAGACAAGGTGGGCGGTGAGAAAGCCTGCTTCCGTGCTAAATGGCTCTATGATTCTAAGTCAAATTAAAAAAGAGAGCCATTGAAAAACTGTGTAGAGGCTCTGTGTAGTAGTTTACAGTTCCTTTGGTACAGGTCCAGAGAGGTGCTTGTGTATTACTGGAAACTCCTGTGTGACATTATAACATAATGAAACCTTGAATGCCAGCTGACATATTTTGTGAAGTTTTCACCAATCATTTTCATCAACCATTTACCTGTGGGGTTTGGGTTCAATTCAAAATTGATTGCAGTGAAAGTCTGTCTAAGTTTCAGTCATCTTAATCCAGCTCCCTACAGGCACACAGAGACAGCATGAGACTGGCGCTAATTAATACTAATTGGGCAATCCTACTCAGAGGACACAGGATGGCTGGTGTGTGAATCGGATCAAAGTCAATCAATAGAGAATAGTCTTCTGAGTTTGGGATGCACAATATAACCTCAGTTACCGAACTGATTTTTGTGCCGAATATATGCCGAGTGAAGGCAGACACACGAGTCAGCCAATTATCAGAATGTGAATTCCATAATGGAACGCAGGCCTTGGTTTGTGACTTAGATACCCCTAAATGTAAAGGGTTTTTTTTTAAAGACCTTGCAAATGGTGCTAAGTGCAAGTTTAAAACATAGTTCCAGGGAGAGGGCAGAGTGGTGCAGTGGTAGAGTTGCTGCCTCACAGAGCCAGAGACCTGGGTTCCATCCTGACTGTAGGAGCCATTTATGCTTAATTCCGTATATTATAGTCATGTCTCGATATTTCTAGTTCTTATCTGTATGTACGCTGGTAGGTGGGATTTGATACTTAGAGGGGTGTGTCTACATCAGGAGAGGCTAGCACAGTTTTAACCACGATCACATTCCCAATCACGTTCACGTTCATGTTCACGAGACACCACACAGAAGAAACAGTTAGTAAGAACGAAAAGTTATGAATTATTTCTTTGTTTTGTATTACTTCAATAAAAGACCAATTAATCATGAAACAACGACTAGAAGATTTGTTTTTGCTATTTACGAGTGTGTAAACTATCTCTCCACCACATCCCTGAGTAGTAATGGCTATCAAATTTGGACATTGAGAAAGTTAAAGAGACTGCCATTATACTGACTATCGGTACTGTCTGCACAGAGTTTGTACGTTCTCCCTGTAACCTGCATGGCTACTCCGGTTTCCACCCACACTCCAAAAATTGTAAATTCCTTGTGGATGTGGGATAGTGTTGGTACGTGGGGATCGCTGGTCGGCGTGGACTCAGTGGGCTGAAAGGCTTGTATCCGCGTTGTATCTCTAAACTAAACTAAACTAAACTAAACTGAGAACAGTTGGAAACTGTGGTTAGATGATTAGAATGCCCTCTCACTGGCACCACAGCTTGTGACTATTGGAAACAGGCAGCCACTCTGGGTGAGCCAAGTGTGGGTGTCTTGGCTGCATTCAGTGTTAAATCAACCTTGTAATCCTCTGTAGGATCTGCGCCAGAAGTCTTAAGACAATGTAGTCTATTGATTTAGAAAAATAAATTGTTCTGTCTAGTAACACCTCCCAAGCAGCTTCTGGTTACATAGAATATGGGATAGAGATTTAAAATGCTTTACTAAATTAAACACTCCCATGTAGCTTGGCATGGACGCAAAGCCAGATGCCTTGATATGCTAGATTGATATTTTGGGGTCAGAAGCAAGCGGAAGACAGAAGACAACATTTGAAACAAGCCTTTCTTGACGTCCTTTGAGTGAGGGCTATTTGTATGGATTTATGTATGTATGTAACCTATGAACCCATGTTGTATAACATTAGTACCAATGTAAAGCACTTTGGCCAACGAGAGTTGTTTTTTAAATGTGCTATAGAAATAAAGTGACTTGACTTGAATAGACCTTGTGGCCCATGATGTCCTTGCCGAACACGTTGCTAACTAAACTAATGTCTTGTTCTTTGGCAGTTTTTGTTCTTCTTCCCACCCATATGTTTTTATTAACCTCTGATGAGAACCTTTGCCTGGTGGACAGTATTACAATTTCCTTGCAAGCCATTCTCAGCATCTTTGAATAATACCATCTCTGTAACTATTTGTAAATGCATCGCTTTGTTCCCAAATCATTTGTAAGTTAGACCTTTAGACTTTAGAGATACAGCACAGAAACAGGCCTTTCTGCCCTCCGAGTCTGCACCGACCAGCGATCAGCCCGTACACTAACACCATCCTACACACTAGGGACAATTTACAATCTTTACCAAAGCCAATTGACCTGCAAAACTGTACGTGTGGGAGGAAACCAGAGAAATCCCACACGGTCACAGGAAAAACCTACTACAAACTCCACACAGACAGCATCCGTAGTCAGGATCGAACTCGGGTCTGTGGTGCCGTGAGGCAGCAGACACTGCCACTGTGCCACCATTCCGTAAAACATTTGGCTAATATAGGCTCTAATTTGCTCATTCTGGGACAGGTTTGTGTCTAAGATCCAGAGGAGAATGGATAAATCATGTTTCCCAACCTAGGCCCCACATTTACAGACTTATTTAATTGCATTTTTTGTTTATTGTGTCACCCACAGCCATATATCATGGCCACAGGTTAAGACAACATATGGGCTGATATCATCATGTGGTCAACCAGTCGTCTGAAACAAAACCCAGGGAGAACCTCAAACTCAAACGCAAGATGAGCAAGAGACATGCAATTGCTGAGTCAGCCCTCCAAAAAGATTAATTCAAACTGTAAGCTTATAACACATGAAAACAAATAGTTATGTGAAGGGTATAACTCCAGTTGTAGATAAGTGTTTATCATGAGCGATTGGAACTAACTAAAATGTAGAACAGTATGTTCTATCGTGAAACGCTTACTCTTTTTCTCATTCCACGGTTACTGATGGACCTCAAGGCTTCCAGCAATTTCTGCTTTCATTTCAGATTTTCAGCAGAGTTTTGAGTTTCATGTTCTATAGTCCTTCTATTGAAACCAATTGACTGGCAACTGGATTTTTAGCATTTTTCAGTGCACTGAATCAGCACTGCCTGTTGTGATGGTGCCCATTCAATCCCCTGGCAAAGATGGTGAAATGGATCAGAAAGATTTTTGACAACATTGTCTTTCAAACTGTACAGTACAGGGACAGGCCCTTCAGCCCACAATGTCTGTGCTGAACATGATGACAAGTTAAACTAATCGCATCTGCCTTCATGTGATGCATATCCTTCCATTCCTTGCATATACATGTGCCTAAATAAAAGCCTTTTAGACATCACTATCATATCTGCCTTCACCACCACCTCTGAAACAGGCATTTTGAAAAACTTGACCTGCACATCTCCAGGCATTACTAATATAAATACAAAAAGCTGGAGTAACTCAGCGGGTCAGACTGCATCTCTGTACAAAAGGAATAGGTGACGTTTCGGGACAAGACCCTTCTTCAGATTAAGAGTCAGGATAAAGGGAAATGAGAGATAGAAGGTATTTGTGGAATTCTCTGCCAATCTGTGGAATTCTCTGCCACAGAAGGTAGTTGAGGCCAGTTAATTGGCTATATTTAAGAGGGAGTTAGATGTGGCCCTTGTGGCGAAAGGGATCAGGGGGTATGGAGAGAAGGCAGGTACAGGATACTGAGTTGGATGATCAGCCATGATCATATCGAATGGCGGTGCAGGCTCGAAGGGCCGAATGGCCTACTCCTGCACCTATTTTCTATGTTTCTATTAAGGAATAGGAGCAGAATTAGACCATTACGCCCATCAAGTCTACTCCGCCATTCAATCATGGCTGATGTATCGCTCCCTCCTAACCCCATTCTTCTGCTTTCTCCCCATAACCTCTGACACCTGTACTAATCAAGAATCCATGTATCTCTGCCGTAAAAATATCCATATACCGACAGTGATATAGAGAGATATAGAACAAGTGAATGGAAGATATACAAAAAAGTAAAAACGATAAAGGAAGCAAACGATGTTAGCTGTGGTCTAGGGGAAACGTGGCCGCATAGACTATGTAGAGAATGATGCATAATGAGGTGGAGAACCTGCCCTTGCAGGAAATATTAATATAGCAATAACTGCATAACTTACAAACATAAACCAGGAGATTGCCATGAAAGGGAAACATTTAAATGAATAAACTGCACTTTCTTAAATATACTAGAACACAAAATGAAAACTGCTGAAAATAATGGGCGGCGCGGTGGCACAGCAGTAGTGTTGCTGCCTTATAGCGCTGGAGGCCCGGTTTCGATCCTGACTACAGGTGCTGCCTGCATGGAGTTTGTACGTTCTCCCCATGACCTGCGTGGGTTTTCTCCGGGATCTCCGGTTTCCTCTCACACTCCAAAGACATATAGGTTTGTAGGCTAATTGGCTTGGTAAAAAATTGTAAATTGTCCCTCATGTGTGTAGGACAGTGTTAGTGTGAGGGGATCAAGTAGGCGCGGACTCGGTGGTTCGAAGGACCTGTTTCCGCGCTGTATCTCTAAACTAAACTGAAATTAATTTAAGGCTGAGATTTACCACACATGAACTTCATCAAATGCTAGATATCAGAATGGGATCTGTAACAAATGATCCACTTTCCCTTTCATTCTCCCATCAATGCCATCTATTTTTTTCATCTTTACTTTTCATTACTACTTTGAACTGCAGCTGATGCTCCTGCAGGGATTATGGATATTGTGAAGTATGATGAGGAATTACTCTTCTGCCGAGATTCAGTGGAGTCCAGCAATGCCTCCGGTGTACACGACTCTGAGGTCAGGCTCACCGAGTCTTCAACAGAACTATCTCATGCATCACGGTGTAAATATGACTTAACTCACCACACAGAATTTCTGGATATTTGATTGTAGGCCAACAGGGATGTTCAGAGGCTTCTGAATGTCTACAATTGCCCGGCATTGGAACGTGATGGCAAAGTTAGCACGTGAACTTCAGTAGCGAATTAAGAATCAATAATGCTGCTAAAATCTGCAAGCTCCACTGGGAGAAAAAAATGATGTGTGAAACTTTCTTATGGTAATTCCATGTGGACTGAACTTGATTAAACTGCTGATTGCCTAATTCAAAGAATGCCACGGATACGTTTCAGTATTTTCCGCATTTTTAAACAACGTTGAAGATTGCAAGGTTGAGAAACTCTGCATTGTAATATGAGAGAATTTACTTGCCAAGAATTATTATGTTTGGATTAAGATAATGAAATGCAAGTAAGACAACTTTATTCCACTGCCCATTTAATTGAAACTCTCAAAAACAATGAATTGTATATTTCATACAGAGAGTCAAATTTTGTTTAAGTATAATTGTAGATTAGGAATTTGATTGTCGTATGTGCTTGGTTAGGTAATTTTATCCATTATGGATTAGAAGGGGGAATGGGTCAATATACTGTACCTCCATGATCAAAAATAGGGAAAGGGAAAATTATGCAGGTGTTCCTATTTAAGTTAGTTTAGTTTAGTTTAGTTTAGTTAAGTTTAGGGATACAGCGTGGAAACAGGTGTTCAGCCCACCGGGCCCACACAGACCAACGATCCTGGAGAAAACCCACGCCCATGGAAATAATGTACCAACTCCTCCCGGGGAGTGTGTACAAACTCCTAATCTTGATTTATATCTAGTCAGCACTGTCTGAAATAATATCCCCATGAGTATTATGTAGAGACCAGCCTTAAGGTTTAAGGGCGGCATGGTGGCGCAGCGGTAGAGTTGCTGCCTTACAGCGCCAGAGTCCCAGGTTCGATCCTGACTATCGGTGCTTGCCTGTACAGAGTTTGTACATTCTCCCCGTGACCTGCGTGGGTTTTCTCCGGGAGATCCGGCTTTCTCCCACACTCCAAAGCCGTACAGGTTTGTTGGATAATTGGTTTGGTATAATTGTAAATTGTCCCTAATGTATGTAGGATAATGTAAATGTGCGGGGATCACTGGTCGGTGTGAATACTGAGGGCCAATGGGCATTCCGTGCTGTATCTCTAAACAAAACTAAAATGATGACTGATGGCTGAACAAGTGGTCGAGGCTTCCCGCTAAGGTTACCTCAGGAAGAATGTTCGGTGTAGGAATGTTGGAACACATGAATTATACAGTACCATAAAAGGGGAGAAATGTAAGAGAAGTGAATTATGAATTGTGTGGATGAGATTGGAATGCTACGCAATAGAAAGAGCAAATTACTTGTTCTATCGGAATTATATACAAAGGTAGTGGAAAGTGAAGGACTGACTCACTGGGAACATTCATTTTCATGGTGTCAAATTTAAAAATCTTTGTCATGGGTCACAGTCAACAAGATAGTCCATCAGAATTCATCCAATTAAAGACTTCACGCGGTAATTGCATGTCAACATCCAACTTCATTAGCATTTAAAAACATTTGGACTGGTACATGGATAGGAAGGATTTAGAGGGACGTGGGCCAAATACTGGAAAATGTGACTTGCTTGGATGGGGCACCTTGGTTGGCATGGACAAGTTGGGCTGAATGGCTTTTTTTTAGCGATATAGTGCGGAAACAGGCCCTTCGGCCCACCAAGTCCATGCCGGCCAGCGATCCCCACACATTAACACTAGCCTGCACACACTAGGGACAATTTTTTACACATACACCAAGTCAATTAACCTACAAACCTGTACATCTTTGGAGTGTGGGAGGAAACCAAAGATCTCGGAGAAAACCCACATGGTCACGGAGAGAACCTACAAACTCCGTACAGACAGCACCTGTGGTCAGGATCAAACCCGGATCTCCATTGGTGTAAGGCAGCAACTCTACAGCAGTGCCACTGAGCTGTTCTTGTTTCTGCCTTACAGAGTACAGAGTTGCTGCCTTACAGTCAGAGACCCAGGTTCAATCCTGACCATGTGTGCTGTCTGTACAGAGTTTGTACGTTCCCCCCATGACCTGTGTGGGATTTCTCTGGGAAGCTCTAGTTTTCTCCCAAACTCCAAAGACGTACAGGTTTGTAAGTTAATTGGCTTGGTATAATTGAAATTTGTCCCTAATGCTTGTAGGATAGTGTTATTGTGTGGGGGTCGCTGGTTGACACGGACTCGGTGTGTCAATAGGCCTGTTTATGTGCTGTAGCTCTAAACTAAACTAAACTATAACTAAAACCTGTTTAATAGAAATTACTGTAGTTGTCCCTACACTTCAAACTCACAAATGCCAATGTTGTGATCTTCAGTCATGGTTAAATCTCGGGAATGTTGGGTCTATAAATACGACAAGTTTGGTAACAACATCAATCATAGTCCACTCGTTTTACATCTTAAACTCTACCCATGGGTTAAACAGGATGTGAATTTTGACATCACTGACAATGCAGCAATCTCTCAATAATCAAAATATGGGTCAGCCATTCAGAACTGAGTTGGGAAGGAATTTAAAATGCAATGAATCTTTGAAATTCTTTGCATAAGAGGATAGGGAGGACTAATTGCTGAAATTGGGCGGAACTGCTGGCATCAATGCACCCCTCCCTGATGAGTTCAATGCATTACAACAGAAGGACAATAAGATTACATCACCCACACCAACAGTTTAGGGTGCATCTGTACCCGCAGCCAACATTGCAGACCATCAAATCAGCCTTCCTGAGAGTGATTCTGTGGAAATTAACTGGCCCTGATGAAGTCTCCAGCCGTGTCCACTGAACCTGCATGGATCTGCTAATAGGGGGGCATTCACAGGCATCTTTAACCTCTCCATGCTCCAATATCAAGTTCCTACTTGTTCATAGAAAATCACTATCATCCTGATGTCAAAGAAACACAAGGTAAAATACCTTAATGACTATCATATGGTGGTTCTGGCATCTACCGTCGTAAAGTGGGCAGCACGGTGGCGCAGCGGGTAGAGTTGCTGTCTTACAGCACCAGAAACCTGGGTTCGATTCTGATTATGGGTGCTTCTCTGTACAGAGTTTGCACTTTCACCCCGTGACCTGCGTGGGTTTCCTCCAGGTGCTCCGGTTTCATCCCACACTCCAAAGATGTACAGGTTTGTAGGATAATTGGCTTTGGTGTAATTGTAAATTGTCCCCAGTGTGTGTAGGATAGTGTTAGCGTGGGGGAGATTGCTGGTCGGTGCGGATTTGGTGAGCCAAAGGGCCTATTTCCGCGCTATATCTCGAAACCAAACTAAACTAAACTAAAGTGCTTCGAGAGGCTGATCATGGCGCACAACTTTAAACTCCCGAACAGCCATGATCCACTGCAATTTTCCAACCACTGCAACAAACCCATGGTGATGCCGGGCACTACTCTCATCCCTGGAACATCTGGATAAAAAGAGAACCTACGTCAGACATTGACTTTAGCACCTCCTTCAACACCATAATTCCAACCAAACTTATCTCCAAATTCTAGGACTCAGTAACTCCCTCTGCATTGGATCCTTGACCTCTTGATCCATAGAATACAATCAGTAGGGGTCGGTGACAAAACGTTGTCTGCAATAATTCTCAACATCGGTGCCTCACAAGGATGCTTATTAACCCTTTTACTATATTCTCTATACACTCATAAACATGCGGCCAAATTCTGATCCAACTCCATTTACGTATTGTGTGTAGAAAGGAACTGCCACTGAAGATAGACACTAATTGTGTTGCGGTATTGATAGGAATAATATTCAAGCCCGATAAATCTATTTGTCTCGTATTACCAAAGATCTGAGGACGCTGGATTATGTGTTGGAAGATTTTGGTGACTGGAACTAATTGTTGATTAATTTGGGAAGGAAAACAGTATTGGCAATGCAAAATACAATCTCCTGCAAGGTGGCATCACTAGGATAACTCCAGTAAAATCATCACATTGTCGCTATATTTGCCTATTACAGCAGGATAATATTATGTTTTACATCAAAGTATTTTGCAGTCTTTTTCTTTTCACTCTCTTGTGTAATTTGTGTATAATTCATGTTCTTATGTGACAACTACACTTATATGCCTGCAAGCAAGATCTTCAGTGTACTTAAGAGAGACACAAAATGCTGGAGTAACTCAGCGGGACAAGCAGCATCTCTGGAGCGAAGGAATGGATGATGTTCGTGTCCCGACCCTACCTCACCGAAATCGTACATATGGCAATAAACTTGATATAATTCTAAATGTTGCTCATCAAAGTAAATCACCGATATCTTCCTGCTGAGATATGACTCCACATTAAGTTTGGAGGCTCCTTATCGGGAGACTGGAAAGGAAAACAAAATATATGGAAAGTTGACAGGGGCAGTGGAGCTGAAACACTCAGCTATGTGAGAACTGATTCTTGGTGAATTACACCATAGTTCTGTATATTAAAAACCTTTTAACAATAAGATAGAGGAGGATTAGCACATAACTAATGCTTCAGTTGACTTTTTTCTAATATGAAAAGACTGGGAGCAGGAATACATTTCATGGCTTGTCAATATGTCTGTGAGAGAACGAAAAGCTAAGAAAACATTAAACCAGACAGCGTGACAACATGTCACTTAACACAAAACTGAACTACCCCTTTCCTCCTTAACAAGGTGATTGAAGGGGGTTGACTCTCGATGAACCTTGACACATTGCTGTTCTGAGTGTTCTGTTTTGAACTCATCTGTCATATTCAGGCAATTTTGACTTTTCCAGGGGTTCGCACAAAAACACAAAGGATCTTAATTTAAATTATATGTGGCGGGAATAGAATACATCTTTAATGGGGACACTTAAGTAAAGTGTCGATATTATTGTGTTGCAAGAAAATCTGGCAGATTACATTTGCTTTGTAAAGATCTGGTGCCAAAATACATATTTTCAACTTCTGACACCAGAGACCACCTCAGGGACAACAGGGCTATTTGAAAAACTTTTTTTGATGAGCATGGTGCTTGTAAAGATAAATATTTTTGTGCCATTGTGTTGCTACAACCAAGAATCTAAATACACTTGCACAGCTTTAATCCTGATATATTTGTCCTCAGTCTCTTCCGGCAAACCTAATGGTAATAGCCAAGCCTTCTGCACCTCTTCTGAAGTTATTCCATTAAAGTCAAGTGATATGGTCCACCTCAAAGCCAGCACCTTGAAGTAGTTCCTCTCATCTTCAGAGTGCCAAAGAAGCCACGAGTCAGGTTCCATTGTCTCCTTCTACATCTGCATTAGCAAAGTAAAAACATGTTTGGCCAGGTGGAACTCATCCATAATATAGATATTGGCTACACGTCATGGGATTTGATGGATATAAGTTAGCAATTTAGAACTTCACAGCAACAATGATATTAACAGCTATCCCCCTTTTCTCTCTTCAAAGTGATTCTATAGTCTGGTTAGATTAGATTACTTTAGATTAGATACTTTTATTCTCACATGTGACAGTTCACAGTGAGATTGTTTGTTTTACATACCTGGGGTATACAAAGGGTGCCGACAAAGTTCTAAAGTACCTCTCTTTTTGCCCCAATGGCTCCCCTCTTCACCCCCCTCCACCTCCCCCTCCACTTCCCTTAGTCCTTTCTCCCTATGCGAGCTCAGCCTCCGATATCAGGACTCCGGCCTCCGACCTCCTCTCAGCCTCGATCTCCGGACTTCGAACCCGGGGCACCGACCTCTGACCCCGGGGCTTTGACCTCCGACATCGGGACTCTGGCCGGTTGCAATGCAGTGCACCATTCTGTCACAGAATAACACAATCTCATGGACAAGGTCAAAGATTAAAGCCTTTGGCTATGTAGATGAATGAACGAGAATGGGTGGTTGTTCAAGTGGTCAATGCACCAACTTACATGTCTGCATCTAATTATTTCCCATTTTCTCCTCCAACATCTGCAATTGGAGAGGGATTCCCATTTAAAAACCCGTAAGTGTGGTGTTGGCTTATTATGACAATTATTCTGGACAATAATTCTGGACAACAGCTGGGCGATGAAAACTTATGATTTCAATCAATGATTTTTCACAGTGTAGCAAGGAACTGCAGATGTTGGTTTACACTGACGATAGACAAAAAATGCCTCAAAATGAAGGAATGGGTGATGTTACGGGTCGAGACTGAGTCTGAAGAAGAGTCTCGACCCGAAATGTCACTCATTCCTTCTATCCAGAGATGTTGCCTGCCCCGCTGAGTTACTCCGGCATTTTGTGTCTATCTTGAGTGATTTTTCACTTTTTTGCTTTGTTAACTTGCACAGTAGAAAGCACTGGTTTAAATTTATAGCAGAATGATTTTAGGTCCAATCAGCTGATGTTCATTTCATTTAGTTTTTAAGCAACTGCATCATTAAGTAGGCACTGAAAGTACATTATTTGGGCTATCACTTAATTAAAATATATTTAATTACAACCATCAGATTTCCCTACAATCATCAGGCTATTAAACACTACAACTTCCAATTAAGCTCTAAACTACGTAGATTTGGGAGCATTATCTTTTTATTTGCACTATTATTGCTTGTTTATTTGTTTTTTTGCTTATTATATACCGACACGGTGGTGGTGGTAGAGTTGCTGCCTTACAGCGCTTGCAGCGCCGGAGACCCCGGTTCAATCCCGACTATGGGTGCTGTCTGTACCTAGTTTGTACGTACTCACCGTGACCGCCGGGTTTTCTCCGCGATCCCTGGTTTCCTCCCACACTCCAAAGATATACAGGTTTGTAGGTTAATTGGTTTTGAAAAGTGTGAATTGTCCCTGGTGTGTGTAGGATAGTGTTAATGTGAGGGGATCGCTGGTCGGTGCAGACTCGGTGGGCTGAAGATACAATTTACATGCTGTATCTCTAAACTGAACCAAACTAAATACACATCTGAAATGCTGTTGCACGTAGGAATTTCATTGCTCCATTTCAGAACATATGACAGTAAAACACTCTTGACGCTTGACTCTTGACTCATGAGTCTATCATATATTTGCTATAACCATTTAGCCGGCAGGCTTTAAGTTTCAGAAATTACCTCCACATTATGCCATGTCAAGAGCAAAGGAGGCTCATCAGTCTTCAGTGCGGTTAATATTGACCAGGCACAGCGCTTTGAAATAAAATGTTAGCCATTTCTGCCATTACATAGAGTAGCATAGGGACGGGAATATGTAATGTTGCAAATGTGGATTACTCATTGGAAAATCTTGCCCTTCGATAGAATTGGAAAGATCACTCCCGCTGCTGCAAGAGTCCTCAAAGTAAAAATGACATTTTTAACATATCTGAACCTTAGGTGATCTGAATGCTTGTGAGCGTTGTCTGGAGTTTGGGAAATGGGATGCAAATCTCTGTCTGTTGCTTTCACATAGCGGTTTTGCAGCCACTGAATGAGATATATTTCGCCTGGAATTACATTTCCACTTGAAGGCTATATCGTTGGCTTTACGGGAATAAAGATACATAATGTGTGTGTGTGTGTGTGTGTGTGTGTGTGTGTGTGTGTGTGTGTGTGTGTGTGTGTGTGTGTGTGTGTGTGTGTGTGTGTGTGTGTGTGTGTGTGTGTGTGTGTGTGTGTGTGTGTGTGTGCGTATATGTGTGTGTGCGTGTGTATATGTGTGTGTGGTTTTTCCCTTTCTCTGCCTTAAACATTCCCAGATGCTCAATTATACACAAACATAGGAAGCTTGAGAAACATGTACACAAATGCACAGAGATATGAAGGAAAATCTATACAGAGATGCATGAGCAATTCAGACGAGCAATTCATTAATGCTGATAATCTGCGTCTTTCCCAGATTTAGTCGCAATCAGATATTTCCAACATTAAGTGGATGAAAAGGAAGATTTGGTGAAATTAATCCCACTTTCTTGCAAGTTGGGGTCCATCATGCCTGGTAGTGCACAGCTGTTAATGCTACTAGAGAAAATACATTATCATGTGGGAGATAATGAGGCCCTTTGTGGCCCGAACTGGCTGCGGTTTTACTCGCCTAATGCATGGTAAATCTTTCGAGTGGTTTGTTTTAATGGTGAACAACAGGGTTTCTAAGTGAGACATATATTATGCATAAAGACATCTGTGTCACATTATAGTGATAATGTTTTCAGTTACATACTGTGGCTGCAGATGACAGTTTTTCTTATGTTTTCTCCTCCTACCCTTTATTAATTGAATAAACAGGGTGCTTTGGAGTCTACACACCTTCTCTCAAGTCAAAGAATGAGTTCTGTGCATGTGCATTATGCTTGTCCCTGCCAAAGAGAGGCATGTTAATATTGGGGAAATTAATATTTTTTCCATTTTGGATATCAAGTACTTTCAGGTGCTGCCAAGGTTGCAAGTGACTGAAGTCATCTTTCTTTCCATAATTAGCTTCTTTAAGCTTCGAAAACACATTTGCCTGACGACGTGCAATTTTGTTTTGTCAGATTTTCAACTGAGTGCCAAAATGTGGGAAAGCCCTGTGCTGTTTCTCCTTGCCAACTAGAAAATGAATTTAAACTTCTGAAGGTCACTTTATTTACTTATAGATATCGGGGAAAGCAGGCTTTTAACCCATCCGTCTGGGTTGTATTTGAACACAGTCTCAAGGACTCGCAAAGACAAGTGTCTAATTTACTGCATCCTGAAAGTATGTGCAGATTGCACATTTGTTGCAGACTCTGTCAAGGCCTTTCACATATCTACATATATATATATAAGCAGTAACAATCTTTGACAAGCTTATCATCCACATTCAGACAGGTGGCTTGATTCAGACAGAAACTAGAGACAGAAAGCGCATTGGGTCGAAATTTACTCTTCCATGATTTATCATCTGTGAGTATTTAAAGGAGCAGTAACATGCTGGGATCTCCGTCAGCTTCACATTGCTGCAAACGATCCAGAAAAGCGTACAGGTTTACAGGTACATTTGCCGGAAGCAAGCTGCAGAATCACTTGACGTGGCTGGGGCCACAGATTTAACAATGTCCAAATTAGATAAGGTCAATAACTCAATAGAAAAATATTGTGATGATGCTTGTTTACTGTTCTCTCTATTTTCAGATTAAATGATAATATGAGCAAAATCATTCTAAAAATATGTTGTTTCTCATACGCTGAATTATGTGTTTCCTCTTTCTTTGAAAAATATATACATTAATGAAAAGTCCGCTCCAGTTATCCTATAAATGCATTTTGGAATAATCAACACCATGTGGCCCAGGGAAGAAAGCTCTGATTCTTGTAAAAATGCATTTGACTTACCAAGAGCAATACCACAGGAAACCCACCAGTATAATTACAGTAGTTCCTGAATTTGGTTGTTGCTTCATTCATGTTTTGAGAGCTATATTTTGATGGATGTCATGACTCACTGCATTAAGTCTTCATTGCCATTGCCGGCTTCTCAATAAAAGTACAATCAATACATTATTCACAACTGCTGACCACAAGCAACAATCCCCAGAGAGCACGTACAAAAGGACTCCTCACCTGAGCTACAGTGGGTAACCACAGGAATTCTACAATCAAGCAAGGTGCCAAAAATGTCGATTGTTAACAAACACTTCATCGCTGAGGAATGCCGACATGTAGCTGGAGGCTTTTTAAATGGTGAGGTGATCTGTAAGCAACAGCTTTTTCTTCATGTCAGGTGGACTTTTCTAGCTAGTTCACTGTTTACTGTACGGCCCAATGAGACAACCAAATGATGAATGTATCAGAAGTGGAAAAAAAAACGAGCAGCATTATAAGCCAATTCTGAATTTAAGCAGAGTTGGGTTTTGAAAATGCTGGTTATTGTGAAGCATGAATGGCTCAAAGATCAGAACTGTAAAATCATCTAACTAAATGGGCGGCAAGGGGCACTGTGGTAGAGTTACTGCCTCAAAGCATCTGTGACCTGGGTTCGATCCTGACCACAGGTGCTCTCTGGATGGAGTTTATACATTCTCCCTGTGACTGCGTGACTTTTCTCCCGGTGATCCTGTTTCCTCCCACATTCCAAAGACGTGCAGGCTTGTAGGTCAATTGACCTCTGTAAGTTGGTTAGAAACATAGAAACATAGATAGAAACATAAAAATTGGGTGCAGGAGTAGGCCATTCGGCCCGTCGAGCCTGCACCGCCATTCAATATGATCATGGCTGATCATCCAACTCAGTATCCCGTACCTGCCTTCTCTCCATACCCTCAGGCAAGAGATATCGAAGCATCAAAGCCCGGACTACAAGACTGCTAAACAGCTTCCTACCACAGGCTGTGAGGCTGCTAAACAGTCACTCTGTACTCACAGTCACTTGATTCTGCGGCTGTCACGGACACTTTAATAACTGGCACTGGCCACTCAATTCAGCTGCCCCGGACATTTTTTATGATTGGTTTATTGTATTTTAACATTGTGTTTTACCTGCTTTTAACTATTTATACTGTTCCATCAGGGACTGGATTGTTTTTAGTGTTATTATGTGTGAAATGTTTTAAATTTCATGTGCGATGCTCCGCTATTCCCTGGGAAACGTCTTTTCATTTTGCACTGTACAACTGTTGCTTGCAAGATGACAATAAAGGATTGATTGATTGATTGATCCCCTTGGCCACAAGGGCCACATCTAACTCCCTCTTAAATATAGCCAATGAACTGGCCTCAACTACCCCTCTGTGGCAGAGAGTTCCAGAGATTCACCACTCTCTGTGTGAAAAAAGTTCTCCTCATCTCAGTTTTAAAGGATTTCCCCCTTATCCTTAAGTTGTAACCCCTTGTCCTGGACTTCCCCAACATCGGGAACAATCTTTCTGCATCTAGCCTGTCCAACCCCTTAAGAATTTTGTAAGTTTCTATAAGATCCCCTCTCAATCTCCTAAATTCTAGAGAGTATAAACCAAGGTTCATAGCATGTTGGATAGAACAAGTGTAAGGATGCTCGCTGGTGAGCATGGAGTGGGCCAAAGGGCCTGTTTTCATGCTGTGTCACTAAACTAAACTAAACTCAATTGGTAAAAAGGAGGATAAATCAATGCTTAATAATTTCCAACTATTAGCATTTAACCTGCACCGAGAGATTATGAGATGTACCGGGGTAGTAGCTAATTTTGTTTTTGGAAAACTTCTACATCTAAAACTCTGTTGCATCATACAATAATTATGTACACTACACAATTGAACATTATTAAGATTGACTGTTGAATGGGAATGGGACCATTCCCAAAATGTTTCTAAGTCACCCATGCATATAAATGTGTAATGCCCTGACATATACAATGGCTTCCAACCGCATGCCCCTGGAGATTCATTGATGCATGTGTGATCAGCGATCGGCATACAGAATAATGCATTTTTGATAAACATGAGATCTGCTTTGGCAATAGAGGCATTATATTTAGATTAAAGAATTTGATTTTCTAACCAACTGTGATTTGAAATAAAGATGACTCCGATTTAATTTATACTGTCTATCACATTGCAAATGGCCAATAAATACGATGAACCATCATCGAAGTATACAAGATACAAGATACAAGATACATTTAATTGTCATTTGGACCCTTGAGGTCCAAACGAAATGCCGTTTCTGCAGCCATACATTACAAACAAATAGACCCAAGACACAACATAATTTACATAAACATCCATCACATCGCTGTGATGGAAGGCCAAATAAACTTATCTCTCCACTGCACTCTCCCCCCCCCCGATGTCAGAGTCAAAGTCAAAGCCCCCGGCTGGCGATGGCAATTGTCCCGCGGCCATTAAAGCCACGCCGGGTGGTGCGAGGTCGCACACCGGGTCTTGGTGTTAGAGCCCCCGGCGTGCGCTCGCAGAGTCCCGCGGCCATTCCAAGCCGCGCGGGGCGGTGATGTTAGGCCCCGCTCCAGGAGCTCTTCGACCCCGCAACTCGGGCGGGAGAAGTCGCCGTTGCGAGAGCCCTGAAAAACGGTCTCCCTCCAGGGACCCGCGGGCTCCCGGTGCCGCCGTCCGCAGACCTGCAGTTGAAGTCTCCGACTCACCGGTCGGGCAGCGCAGCAGCAGCAGCAGCAGCGCTCCTCCACCGCTCCACCCGCTCCGGACTCGGCCAGCTCCGCGACGGTGAGGTGAGTCGTCGGCACCAGAGTCCCCGGTCTCTTCCTGTTGGAGGCCGCTCCTCATTGCAGCCCCAACGATAACGTAGACCCGACGAGAAAAGGTCGGGTCTCCCGTGCAGGGAGAGATTTAAAAGTTTCCCCCCCGACCTCCCACCCCACCCCCACACACACACCCCAACAAAAAATAACAAAAACTACATAAAAACATAGACAGAAAATAATAAAACGCGGACGGGCTGCAGAGGCCGCTGCTGACAAGAGTCGCGCCGCCCACCGGATCTATATTTATATCTATATACACAAAGTTTAGATCTATATACACAAAGTATCTATATTTTGTGTGTAATTTTTGCTTTACCTGCCTTAGATGGAGTAATCTTGGAGGAACTTTCCTCAATCTTGCATTGCACATGCATTTTCTATTGGAGCATATTGCAATGTCAAAGTCAAGGCCTGGTTGTACATCAGGGTATCGCAGGGTTAAAGTGGAAAAAAACTTATGGACTGTGCTCCAAGGAAACTCCATGTACACTACACCGAACCATCAGAAGTTTCATAAATGTGTATGAATAAACTTTAGAGACATCCAAAGACACGTCATCTCATCAGACTGAATGCCTTCATTGATGTACAGCTTTATTATACAGAGGGTTCAGGGTCCATGTCCATAGCTCCCTAGTGGCCACACAAGATTCAGCTTCAGATTCAATTTTAATTGTCATTGTCAGTGTACAGTACAGAGACAACGAAATGCATTTAGCATCTCCCTTGAAGAGCGACATAGCAAACGATTTGAATAAATAATAATAAGTGTCCGGGGGGGGGGGGGGGTGGTGGTGATTGGCAGTCACCGAGGTACGTTGTTGAGATGAGTGACAGCCGCCGGAAAGAAGCTGTTCCTCGACCTGCTGGTTCGGCAACGGAGAGACCTGTAGCGCCTCCCGGATGGTAGGAGGGTAAACAGTCCATGGTTGGGGTGAGAGCAGTCCTTGGCGATGCTGAGCGCCCTCCGCAGACAGCGCTTGCTTTGGACAGACTCAATGGAGGGGAGCGAGGAACCGGTGATGCGTTGGGCAATTTTCACCACCCTCTGCAATGCCTTCCGGTCGGAGACAGAGCAGTTGCCATACCATACTGTGATGCAGTTGGTAAGGATGCTCTTGATGGTGCAGCGGTAGAAGTTCACCAGGATCTGAGGAGACAGATGGACCTTCTTCAGTCTCCTCAGGAAGAAGAGATGCTGATGAGCCTTCTTGTCACACAAATAGATGGAGTGGTAAAGAAGGCATGTTATATACTTCATAGGACTTTAATATAGGCCGCATTTGGAATATTGTGCGTAGTTCTGGTCACCCCATTACGGGAAGAAGGATGCAGAGGCTTTGGAAAGGGTGCAAAAGAGGTTTACCCGAATCCTGTTATAAGGAAAAGTTGAAGAAACTTGGATTCTGTTTTTGAGGTTTGGGTAAATACTTTTATGGAAGGCATGGGTGAGGTAGACAGTCAGAACCTTTATTCCAGGTTACAAATGTCGCCAAAGTCTAGATGACACAAGGTGCATATGAATGCATTTTAGAATAATCAACACCATGTGAAGAGCGTAGAAGCAAGCTCTGATTCTTGTAAAAATGCCTTTGACTTACAAAGAGCAATACCACAGGAAATCTATTAAAAGTCTGGATGTTTTGAGGGGATAGGGACAAAGTGTAAAGGAGATGAGCGAGGCAAGTTTTTCACACAGAGAGTGCTGGGTTCTGAGAATGTGTTGCCAGGAGTGGTGATAGAAGAAGATACAATTATGGCATTTAAGAGACTTTTAGATAGGGTCATGTTTGGCATGGACATTGTTGGTCGGAGGGGTTATTCCTGTGCTTCATTTTCCCATGTTCTCTTCATGTCTGACCACTACCCTGAGTATCATTCAGAATAAGGAATCCCATACTTACTTCCTTTAGTTTAGTTTAGTTTAGAGATACAGTGTGGAAACAGGCTCTTCAGCACACTGAGACTGCAGCGACCATCGATCACCCATTCACACTAGCTCTATCATACACATGTGGGACAATTTTACAGAAGCCAATTAACCTACAAGCCTGTGTATCATTGTAATGTGTGTGGAAATCTGAGAAAAGCACGCGGGCACAAGGAGAATGTAGAAACTCCATACAGACAGCACCCATAGTAAGTTTATTGACCAAGTATTCACATACAAGGAATTTGCCTTGGTGCTCCGCCCACAAGTAACAACATGGCATTCAGTGACAGTTACGAATGACTCAGAAAACACTAAACATTAATAATAATAAAACATTAATGATAAAACACCATTGATCCAGCATGTGAACCAACAAAATACCAGGTCAAAGGGAGGCTACAGATTTTTGGCTGTTGAGTAGAGCAACTACTCGTGGAATCGAACCCAGGTCTCTGGCGCTGTGAGGCAGCACCTGTGCCGCTGCAACAGTGTGTCGCCCCATCATTGCTAAAAACAAAGACGTTGTGCAAGCTTGTCAGTATTAGAATTGGTTCAAAATGTTTGAATACTTCACTAAATTTGTTCTTTTCATCTGTATAACACAGAACTCTGCTTGATTTAGAGCACGGCGAAACCGTGCATGGGATTTTATGCCTGCAGGAATATCGAGAGCCGAGCAGGAGACCAGTCTCATTGATGGAACCACCTCTCAGTACAACTTTGGTGAACATCAAGAGTGCCTGCAGCATTGCCACGCTAGTTTAAGTATCTGATTACAATGTCCATTACAAAGGAATAACTTGATTCAGAACTTGCGTTAACAGATGCACCATCCTGGAGCCAAGACAATATTAAACAGACCCAATCTCTTACCTCTTAGGGAGGATGATCACCTGTTAACCATTAGACAACCGACGAGCATGTGTGCTTGAGCTTCTGCTATGTGTACCAAAGATAGCAAGGGTCCCTCATGAATTGTGTGGTGAACAGGATGATTTACATAAAGATATGTGCATGCATTCCAATCATCTTATTCACAATAGCTCACAAGCAATGAGACATGGTTGAGTTTTCGTTAATCATTTTTAGTCTCCTTCTAAAGTCCTCAATATTCCTGAAACCAGATTCAGGGAATACAAGGTGGACAAAAATGCTGGATAAACTCAGCAGGTGAGGCAGCATCTATGGAGTGAAGGAAATAGGCGACGTTTCGTGCCGAAACCCTTCTTCAGACAATTTACTCCACATGAAATTGATGGAGTAACTCAGCAGGTCAAGCAGCAGATCTGGAGAACATGAATAAGTGATGTTTCAGGTCGAAACCCTTGTCTCTCCACATGACAATAAGAAACACAGCAAAGAAGTTTGCTACAACAATTTCCGGCCTGTAATATTGTAAGCTTGCAGTCCAGCACTAGCCATGCCTTCAGCTAAGATACCCTACACATCTTCAACACTGGCATCCAGTGGAAATTTGGCCAGATATTTTCTTTAGATTTTACTTTAAACTTTAGACTTTAGAGAGTGTAAAAACAGACCCTTTGGCCCACTGGTCTATTTTGTGCCAACCAGACTCAGTATAGCCTGTATCAACCTATACATTAGGCTAGAGGGCGCCGTCCTGTATGGGTATGGCTGCCCAGCCTGCAGATGTCCGATTTTTCTCTCTTTTTTAAATTTTTAGTTAGTTGAGTTTTTTGTTTTTCGGAGGTCTAGCCTTTATTATGTGGGGGGAGGGGGAACTGCTTTTCAGGGTCCCTACCTGGTCGGAGAGGCAGCTTTTCTCCGGGCTGTACCGTCGACCCGTCCTCGTGGCCTACCAGCGGGCCTGGAGCAGCGTTTCTTGTCGGGGACCACCCAGAACCTCGGCTTCAGTGGCAGCACAGCGCTGGAGCGCTATCGCAGAGCGGAGTGGGCGATGCCTTGCCCAGGTCACTGCGCTGGAACTCCGGTGAGCTGAAGACTGCCGAGTAAAACAGCGCGGAGCTGCGGGACTGTGGAGCGGGCGGCGGCGCTGAACTTTTCACCGGGAGCCTGGGATCTCTCGCCGAGATCACCAGTGGTGGAGCTCCATCGAGCGCAGCCTGTCGGCTTCGGAAGCCGCGGTCTCCAGTTAGGAAGCGGCCGCTCCAGGTGTCCCAAGCCACTGAGAGGGTTCTCCCGACGCCGGAGCACCATCACCCGGCGAGAACGGCCTGGAACATTGGGCCGTTGCAGCGGCGACTGTGGAGGCCTCAATAGGCCCGACTATGGGTGGACATGGGGATGGGGACTGGACTTTGTGCCTTCCCTCATAATGGGAACCATTGTGGGGGGATGTTTTTTATGTTTATTGTTCAATTCTTTAATGTTGTGTCTTATCTTTATCTGTGTGCTGCATGGCAAGACTCATTTCACTACACCAATTGGTGTACGTGACAAATAAATGTCCTTTGTCCTTTGAATATGGACAATCTCTGGTGAATCCCTGGAACTCTCTGCCACAGAAGGTAGTTGAGGCCAGTTCATTGGCTATATTTACGAGGGAGTTAGATGTGGCCCTTGTGGCTAAAGGGATCAGGGGCTATGGAGAGAAGGCAGGTACGGGATACTGAGTTGGATGATCAGCCATGATCATAGTGAATGGCGGTGCAGGCTCGAAGGGCCGAATGGCCTACTCCTGCACCTATTTTCTATGTTTCTATGAATGTCCTTTGTCCTTTGTCCTTTGTCCTTTTGTACATTAGCATCATCTTGCACACCGGGGATAATTTACAATTTGGAGAAGCCAATTAACCTATAAACTTGTATGTCTTTGGAGAGTGGGAGGAGACCAGAGAAAACTCCTGCGGTCATAGGGAGAACGTACAAACTCTGTACAAACAGCACCTGTGGTCAGGATTAAACCCAAGTCTCTTGTGCCGCAATGACCCTGTCCCACTTAGGAAACCTGAACGGAAACCTCCGGAGACTTTGTGCCCCACCCAAGTTTTCCATGCGGTTCCCGGAGGTTTTTGTCAGTCTCCCTACCTGCTTCCACTACCTGCAACCTCTGGCAACCACCTGCAACCTCCGGGAACCGCACAGAAACTTTGGGTGGGGCGCAAAGTCTCCAGAGGTTTCCGTTCAGTTTTCCTAAGTGGGACAGGGGCATTATAGGAAGCAACTCTACCGCTGCACCACCGCGCCGCCCCATTTTGTTCTGTGCACAAAATGAAGGACAAATCCAATGCAACCAATTGCCTTTTTAACCGGCCACTCAAAATCATCACCTTGCCAGTGACAGCAGCATCCTGTGAATGATTAAAAGGATGAGTCTCACCCCGGCCACCCTCCTCCCATCAAGCAAAAGGTATAAAAGTATGAAAACACACATCTCCATATTCAGGGATAGTTTCTTCCCAGCTGTCATCGGGCAATTAAACCATCCTACCAACAACAAGAGGCAGTCCTGAACTACCATCTGCCTCCTTGGAGACCCACGGACTATCTCTAATCGGACTTTACTGGCTTTATCTTGTACTAAATATTATTCAGGTTATTCCCTTTATCATGTATCTGTACACTGTGGATGGCTCGCTTGTAATCATGTATTGACTTTCCGCTGACTGGTTAGCACCCAACAAAGGTTTCTCGCTGTACCTCGGTACACGTGACAATAAACTAAACTTAAGTTGTGGTTTCACAAGCTGAAGGTGCAAGAGCTCCCGCCGTTGCTTTCCTTTCTGAAAGCCTTCGATGCATTAAGTGCACTTTGCTACATCTGACCTCCACGTAATGCCTTCCTCTTGCTGGTGAGCAGATGGACCCATGGAATATTGGGCTTCACCAAGGAGGCACTGCCTTCAGGAGATGAAAAATTGGCAAAAAACAAAGGACACAGCAGGAATAGATAAATATGGCCAAAGGCTGAATAGAATTCAATCTGTTCAAAGCCCACTATAATTTCTCACCGGTGAAGTGGATTTTTCCAATCTTTGAGCTGCTGCCTTGGAGCTGTGGGATTTGCTGCTGGGAGCTCTTTTACATTTGGATTACAGCCAGTGTGGCTTTGCAGAGGGGGAGGGTGAGGGGGGGGGGGGGGGGGGGGTTGGAGGAAAGGGTCTCACCTGCCGGCTACAGTCCCTGGGAGAAAACAGCAGAGGCTGAGCTGGAGACTGTGGAATTGTCATGACAGATTGACAGACGGTATTAACCTTATCCCCTCACCTCTCCTCTTCCCGAGTCAGCAGGGGGCCATCGGGGAAAATAAAACTCTGCTGTCCCACAAGATGATAATTTTCCGTGGTTATTCCTATGTTTTGTTGGACAACCCACTAAATGAAGACATCACCACAGTTCTATTTGGGTGGGAAGGAGCTGCATGCAGATGCTGGTTTAAACCGAAGATAGACACAAAAAGCTGGAGTAACTCAGCGGGACAGGCTGCATCTCGGTAGAGAAGGAATGGGTGACCTTTCAGACTGAAGAAGGGTCTCGACCTGAAACGTCACCCATTCCTTCTCTCCAGAGATGCTGCCTGTCTTGCTGAGTTACTCCAGATTTTTGTGTCTACCTAGTTCTATTTTTTTCGGCACCTCTCATACTGTGGTGAATCACTCATTTCAGTTTCTCTATTCCACTTTGTTGGGATTTTTTTCCCCCTCTAAAGAACCACCACAAGATAAAAAAAATGAGTTCAGTCATCCCAACAAACCCGCTTCTTTCCCCATTCTTCCCGAGGAATTCCAGTTCCGATAAAGGGGCTGTCCCACTTGGGTGACCTAATCCGCGAGTTCTGGCGAGTTTGCTCTCGACTCATACTCGCAGCATGGTTGATACGAAGTTGTAGGAGGTCGTGGTAACTCTCCTTCATGCTCGAGAGTAGTTCCCGTATACTCGAGGCCTCAGCTAGGTCCCAGTGTATTTCTCAACGTTGAAAAATTCCCACGAGTAAAAAAAGATCGCCATGGAAAAAATATATATATTTTTTACTCGTGGGTTTAGTCGTAGTAGGTCGGCATGTTAGTCGTCGGTAATCGAGGGTAGTCGAAGGTAGTCAAAGGTAGTCATAGATAGTCTTTATCATAGTCGAAGGGAGGTCGAAGGAGATCGAAGGAGGTCGTCTTCACTCTCCACTATTCGGTGTCCAATTTTCCCGAAGGTAGTCGTAGCTAGTCGAAGCTGGTCTTCAACATAGTCGAAGGAGGTCGAAGGGGGTCTTCTGCTTACATAGTTGAAGGAGGTCTTCAACAAGACATTTTTTCAAACTCTCCTAAACTCTTCTAAACTTGTCATTAGGTTGCCCCAGTGGGACAGCCCCTTAAATGCGCCACCCTCAGTAACTTAGGTCGCATTTGACACGTGACAAATTTCAAAACGTGTTTTATTATTTTCCCTGATAGTCTGCATTTCAGGGAGCTGAAAGATGTGGCCACAGAGATATTAGTAGATGCATTAGTGATAGTCATCGAAGATTATCTGGAGCGTCCCCAGTAGATTGGAAGGAGGAAAACACAAGCAACACTGCTGTTCAAGAACGAACAGGGAAGAAGATAAGGAAACAGAGCATTATATTTGAAAACATCAAAAATCAATTTTACCCAGCATTGATCACAGCAGTGATTGTTTCCAGGTGAAACTGTGCCAGTCGCAAAATTGGATCAGGTACCTCACTGTACATGATCCACTTTAGTAAGCCTGATTGTTTTCCCAGAATCGGGCTCATGCAGCTAATGACATTATTAGTCATGCACCGCACAGTTCCATCTGTACTAAAATAAATTGGAGTTCAGAACTCCACGCAACAATCGCTGTGCATAGTACAAAGTCAGGAGCATGTTCTCCTACCTTCGTGCTTTTCTCACTAATTAAAGGAACACTGCTGAAATCCGGAGACCAGAATGGAGGGCATCAGTAATGCCATCAGACTGCTCAAAAATCTGTCAAAGTTTGAGATGCGCTCAAATTATTTTTCCCCCTCCAAGCATTGAGCTGTTGCACTGTTCACTTAATGGGTAATGCCACTGGTGGCTAATTGCATTACTGGAGGCTTTGCAACAGGTCTGCCAGGCTACTCAGGAAGATAAAGATGGGTGCAGTCTGTGCAGAGTTTGTAAGTTCTCCCTGTGACCTTGTGGGTTTTCCCAGGTGCTTTGGTTTCCTTCCACACATCCAAAGACGAACAGGTTTGTAGGTTAATTGGCTTCTGCAAATTGTAAATTGTCCCTAGTATGTAGGATAGTATCAGTGAAGGATAGGGCCGCAGGGCATGCTTCCACGCTGTATCTCCAAAGTCTCAAATCTAATTCTGCAGGGGCGTGGGAGGAAATGGGAGCACATGGAAGAACCCATGCAGTCACAGGGAGAACGTGCAAACTCCACTCAAACAGTCACCCATAAACTCAGTGGATGCTGACTTCAGGACCTGCTTTGTCATCATGAAAAGCTCTTGAAATGTTGTAATAAATTAGTTTAGTTTATTATTGTTACATGTTCTTAGGTAAAGCGAAAAGCATTTTTTTTTGCATGCTATCCAGTCGAATAAAGCATTATACATGATCACAATCAAGCTGTCCACAGTGTGCAGATAAAGGATAAAGGGTACAACATTTAGTGCAGGATAAAGTCCAATAAATTCTGATTAAAGATAGCTCAAAGTCTTCAATGAGATATATGAAAGGTCACGACCGCACTCCAGCTGGTGAGCGAACGGTTCTGTTGTCTGATAAAAGCTGGGAAGAAAATGTCCCTGAATCTTGAGCCTGTCCCACTTAGGCAACTCTTTAGGCAACAACCAGGGACTACTTTTAATGGAATTCACCTATGACATTTGGAGACAACCAACGCCAGCACCTACGTCAACCTTCGACAACCTACGACAACCTACGGCAGCAAAATTGTTGCCACTGTCGGCAAAAAATTTTCAACATGTTGAAAATTTTGAGGCAGTCGCCCAAAAAATCGCCTAAGTGGGACAGGCCCATAAAAGTATGCATTTTCAAACTTCTGTACCTCTTGCCTGATGGGAGAGAGAAGAGGGAATGACTGGGGTGAGGCTGGTCTTTGATTATACTGGTGGCCGAGCTGGACAAGAAGGTAAATCGACCCAAAGCTGCAACACGTCCACCATGTTAGTGGTAGCAGCATGTGAAATTTGTTTCACTCAGGCATTTCGAGCTGGTGAGAGGGATGAGTACATACTCTGTTGCGGAATTTCTCTCTGTATCGTCAATGCTTCCAGAGCAAAAATTTGAAGAGGATAAAACAGTAGGCCGGTGAATCGCATGGTCAATATAAACAGCATTGTAAAAGTTCCTCAAAGTTTGTGAGTTTCATCCTATAATGCCAGAAGAAATAATCAGAGTCAGGCTTGTCTTTTGGAATGCAGAATTAAGGATGGAAGAGAGATTGCTCCTAAAAACTAATCTGACCTTAGAGAAAACAGATGAGATTTGGCACGTAGCAGAAAGCATGGAGATTCAACAAGGCAATTAGTGAGCCAACAGGACAAAATGTTAGTGCAATAAATAAACCCATGGAAATCTCCAGGGGTGACAGAAAAAAAAGCTGCAAGCTAAAACTAAGGGAACCCCAAGGACATGAGAGTATTAAAACTGTGGGAGGAAACATGAGTTTGACAGGAAAGAATCATGCCCTGCTTTTAAAACAAGAGTGGAAAGAGCAATCACGTTGCAAAGAAATGTCATGGAAAAATCATCTGCATATAAATGGAGAGGAACACCTAATGCTGTTGAACGAGATCTAACTGTTTCTTGTTATCAATGAGGCCAGTGCTTATGGTTTAAGTGATGAAGAGTATTCTACACTAGGAATCAGGCAGCCACCTAGGCTTTCACTCGCTAGAATTTAGAAGATTGAGGGGGGATCTTATAGAAACTTACAAAATTCTTAAGGGGTTGGACAGGCTAGATGCAGGAAGATTGTTCCCAATGTTGGGGAAGTCCAGAACAAGGGGTCACAGTTTAAGGATAAGGGGGAAATCTTTTAGGACCGAGATGAGAAAAACATTTTTCACACAGAGAGTGGTGAATCTCTGGAATTCTCTGCCACAGAAGGTAGTTGAGGCCAGTTCATTGGCTATATTTAAGAGAGAGTTAGATGTGGCCCTTGTGGCTAAAGGATCAGGGGGTACGGAGAGAAGGCAGGTACAGGATACTGAGTTGGATGATCAGCCATGATCATATTGAATGGCGGTGCAGGCTCGAAGGGCCGAATGGCCTACTCCTGCACCTAATTTCTATGTTTCTATGTTTCAAATAGTTCACATTCACAAATTATAGGAGTAGAATTAGGCCATTCAGCCCATCGAGTCTACTCCGCCTTTCAATCATGACTGATATCTGCCTCCAAATCCAATTTTCCTGCCTTCTCCCCATAATCTTTGACGCCCGTTCTAATCTAGAATTTGTCTATCTCTGCCTTAAAAATATCCACTAACTTGGCCTCCACAGCCCTCTGTGGCAATGATTACCACAGACTAACTACCCTCTGACTAAAGAAGTTCCTCCTCACCTCCTTTAATTCTGAGGCTATGACTTCTGGTTCTAGACTCTCCCACCAGTGGAAACATCCTTTCCACATTCACTCTATGGCTTTCATTATTCTGTAAGTTTCAATGAGGTCCCTGTTCAACCTCCTAAACTCCACAGAGAAATAGATACAGGAAACCAATATATGGTAACTGCTTCACCTGTGCATAATAGAAGTGAAGATTTTAAACTTGCAAAGATGAAATTACTTAAATATAATATTATAGATAATGTAGGAGCTCTTTTTTCGTGTTGGAGAATAGGTATAATTGATTCAGTCTGGAGACTTTAAATATATGTTGCATTGTAAGCTTCTAGATTATATGTTGCAGACTATAACATCTCTGTTGGGCATGGAGGAATTGATGTAAATCTACATTCATAATGAAAACAATGCAATTAATAAAATACTGTCTGCTAAAGTCAGTTTTATGCCAGTATTTAATGTGCTTAATTATTGCTCAGTCACACAAGATATTCTAGTTCTGGCAACAGCAGCAACAATGGTTTGGACATGTTCAATGTTAATAAGATGGATCATTGCATGTATGTTCAGATCTTGAGCACTTGAAAAAAAATCTATTAAGTTAAAGCATTATCTAGTGCCAACAGTGGATGTGGATACATTTCTGGAAGATAGACACAAAAAGCTGGAGAAACTCAGTGGGTCAGGCAGTATCTCTGGAGAACAGGAATAGGTGACGATTCAGGTCGAGACCTTTCCACTGACATTTGTAGACGATGCTAACATTTTAATGAATGCAGACGTTCAAGTTGTGTTTGATGTGTATTTCTCTTCAGCTGAAAAGTCATTATATTTAGTTGCCACACCTTTAAGGAGTACTGTTGGAAGCATGTGCCAGAGGAATGCTACAAGTTTCTAAGCGAAAATACATGAGTTGGTGGAAGGATGACTGGGAATAGAGTCATTGCTAAAGAATGCGTGGCTGTCCATTTGGAGGAAAGTTGGAAGAAGAAAAGACCACAAAAAAAAAACACTTAGATGCATTTCTTCAAAGGTGCAGTGATGTTAACTAAAAAATAAAGTGAAATTTTGGAGTCAAAACATTACTTTTATTTGGGACATTGATTTGTGGGGCTATGCATAGATGCAGCCAAAGTTGAAGGAATTTTGGAGATGTTAACTTAGACCAATGTGGCACAGATCCAAGGTTTGCTTAATATTTGAATATGGTTCTCCAACGTCCATCAGACATGCCTGAATGTGCTCAGAATTTTAATAAAGAAAGTTTCAAAGTAGTACGGAGTAGACAAGCCACTGCAAACATAAAGTCATGGTCACTGGCACATTAGTTTTTAGTTATTATATCCTTACGGTGAAGTTTACAAAGTTCAGCATATCAGCATTAACCTGGAACTTACAATGTGCTGCATCTTGCTTTTGCCCATCAGTAACAACAATGCAGAATTGACAATGGTTTGGCCTCATAAGGCAGGTGGTAATGGAAGCAAAAATTAGATCAGTGCAAATCTAAAAGTAACTTCTGGCAATTTTAGTTGTCTGCGATGTTTTAAGTTACAAATGTATGAATGGGATGCAGAGAATGGTGAAACAGTCAATTGACCATTTTTCTCACACCCTAAGTAATGCGACCAAGGAGCTTCCGAAAAGTGGAAGGCACCGATACAATAAATATGAACGAATCACACAAGATTGAGAACTTGGTGGTTCTATGAACTGTTCACAATTTCCAAAGCAAGAAACTGTAACTAAAACACCAATTGTGCATCCCTTGAGTTACTGATTGTAGATCTCCAAGTTCCTGCGCGCCTCACCACCAGTGTGATTGTGTTTTTATTATGCATGGCGGGGTGTTTGTGTTTGCTTCGGCTAAGCAGTGATTTTTTTTCAAAGGTGAAATATATAAAGGGATCTATGAACTCACTAAGTAAACACTGTTGCAGATGTCTGCAGTCTCCTGGGTCGATTCATTTATTTACAATGTTCTAGGGAGTTTGTGGGAGTGTTTCTGTGAAAGCACCAAACATTTTGTGAAATGCTTGGCCCTCCAAACTTTACACAGTTACTTTATCATGATGTGAAGGAATGAACTGCAAATGCTGGTTTAAACCAAAAATAAACACAAAATGCTGGAGTAACTCAGTGGGACAGGCAGCATCTCTGGAGAGGAGGAATGGATGAATTTTCAGGTCGAGGCCCTTCTTTGCCTCGAGCCGAAACGTCACCCATTCCTTCACTCCAGAGATGCTGCCTGTCCCACTGAGTTACTCCAGCTTTTTGTGTTTATCTTTACTTTATTGTTATTTTAGATAAAGTCAATTTCTTTTAGTAACAAATCTCAACTATGATTATAATTAAGGAGCAGTCGATACATGTTTTACTTGGATCAGTACAAGGTCATGCTCAATCACAATGAGAAATTGTTAATGTACGTGCTTGGCAGATTTCATGCAGTTCACATTTGTTCTATGCCATCCCACTTTTGTATCCACTTTCCACACATTGGAAGATATTACAGGCCAATTAACCTGCAAACCAGCACAACTCTGTGATGTGGAGGAGAATGAATGTGAATGGCAAGTGAAGAAAGCGAATGGCATGTTGGCCTTTATAACAAGAGGAGTCGAGCATAGAAGAGGTCCTTCTGCAGTTGTAGTGAGACCACACCTGGAGTATTGTGTGCAGTTTTGGTCCCCTAATTTGAGGAAGGACATTCTTGCTATTGAGGGAGTGCAGCGTAGGTTTACAAGGCTAATTCCCGGGATGGCGGGACTGTCAAATGCTGAGAGAATGGAGCGGCTGGGCTTGTACACTCTGGAGTTTAGAAGGATGAGAGGATACCTCATTGAAACATGTAAGATTGTTAAGGGTTTGGACATGCTAGAGGCAGGAAACATGTTCCCGATGTTGGGGGAATCCAGAACCAGGGGCCACAGTTTAAGAATAAGGAGTAAGCCATTTAGAACACAGACTAGGGAACACTTTTTTCTCACAGAGAGTGGTGAGTCTGTGGAATTATCTGCCTCAGAGGGCAGTGGAGGCAGGTTCTTTGGATGCTTACAAGAGAGAGCTAGATAGGGCTCTTAAAACTAGCGGAGTCAGAAGATATGGAGAGAAGGCAGGAACATCTGATTGGGGATGATTGGCCATGATCACATTAAATGGCGGTGCTGGCTCGAAGGGCCGAATGGCCTACTCCTGCACCTATTGTCTATTGTTGATTGTCTATGTCTAACTGAAACACCTGGAGGAAACTCACACAGTCACAGGGGAACGTGCAAACTCCACTCAGACAGCATCCGAGGTCAGAATAGAGACCATGTCTCTGACGCTGTGAGGCAGCAGCTCTACCAGTCGCCCCACTGTGCCGCCCCTATACCTTAGCAACCATGTGTTGTCGATTCTCCAAGGCAGGTGTAAAGTTATTATTTTTCTTCTTCTTCACACAGGGCAGTCCCCTCTATTTTTAGAGACATTACATATCGGTCCACAGAAGGTGCACTGAGTTAGAATGTTGCTTTCTGAGAGGAGACGTCCGTCATCCAGCGGGCAAGGCTTTTCCTGGAATTAGACAGGAATAAAAAATATTATTTTTCCCAGTCTTTCTCTGAAGTGGCAACTGCAGGGGAGTTACAGCTGCAGCTGAATGAATAACAACACCCAGTCCCTTGATAAGAATGCAACATTTCTAAAGGTTTGTACTAACATCAGTTCTTCAAACAATGCTATGTTCTCTGAGAAAACTGAAGAATGCAGAATTTCATTGTAAATCTAATTACTGCGGCCTTCTTGGGGATGATGAGGGGGGGGGGGGGGGGGGGGGGGGGGGGGGAGGGTTTGTGGGAGTTGGGGGATTGGGGGATGGTGTGGTGCAAGGAAACTGTCCTCGACTAGTGTCGGGATAATATTACTTCAGTACATCAGTTAAATGGATAAATAGTGTTTTGTTCTAATGGTACTGCAGCTCTATCACACTGAGTGTCTGAACAAAGCACTCCTCAGTAAAAAGATTTGACTGCACAGCTTAATGAGAGGTTAATTGCTCCTGTAACTTTCCACCCAGTGTTTCTTGTGCTACATTAGTGTACCCCTTAGGACCACTCAGCGATAGTTTTGAAAGCTGAAAGCCAGCACTGAGATACTAATTTAAGGATTTATGAGAAACCATGTTCAGGATTCAGACACAGGGCTGATTGTATTTCTGGTATTTCAGACGCTCTCAGCTTCTCAAAACACTGTCATTTTTTGTGCCCAGTTTCTCACATGGAGAATGGGCATCAAGGGAGGCAAACTTGACCATGGTGCTACTGTCCTAAAGCTGAAGTGGCATCGTCATTGCAAGTATACATGTGTGGAATATTTATACTGGAGGTTACGTCACTGTGGGCGATGGTCTACACACTGTGTCAGCCACCTGCAGAACAGTTCAGTTTAGTTTATGGTCACGTGTACCGAGGTACAGCGAGAAGCTTTTGTTGCGTGCTAACCAGTCAGCGGAAAGACAATACATGATTACAATTGAGCCGTCCACAGTGTGCAGATACATGATAAGGGAAAAACGTTTAGTGCAAGATAACACTTGTAAAGTCCGATCAAAGATCGTCTGAAGGTCACCAATTGTGGTATTATGCAATAATAGTGTAAGGCTGGGCAGACGGGCACTAGGACCCTGTGTGACAGAAGCCAGGCTCCAGTAACCGGATGTGACTGGAACCCTGGGGTGTGGGCAGTTAGGGAGTTGCCTGGGCTGGCACACGAGGCTGTTGCTGTTGCTGCTGTTGTACAGAGTTGCTAAATAAAGATATACTCTGTTTACGTCGTCGTACGAGCCTTATTACAAGCATAACTCGACACCAATGAGGTAGATAATAGTTCAGGACTGCTCTCTAGTTGTGGTAGGGTGATTCATTTGGCTGATAACTGCTGTGAAGAAACTGTCTCTGAATCTGGAGGTGTGTGTTTTCACACGTCTGTATCTTTTGCCAGATGGGAGTGGGGAGATGGGAGCCAGGGTGCGACTCGTCCTTGACTATGCCGATGAATTTGCCGATGCTGCGGGAGGTGTAAATGGAGTCAAATGGAACAATCATCATTCTATAATGCTTTGGGTCCAGACTTTACATCTGAGCTCAACTCTGGTTCTTCATTACACTCCCCACCTTCCCTTTCATATCAGATTCCAACAACCATTTTGTCTTTTACACTTGTCATTTCCAGCCTGGGTTTACCATCTCACCCTTCTCTCCCACATCTGACTTACCTGCATGTCAGCTCCTCCTTACCTGCCTTTCACTTGGGAAATGGACAGATGCTGTTTTAAAGACAGGCTTAAAGACAGTGAGAAACATTTTCCCAGGGTGAAAACATCAAATACTAGAGGGTATAGGCGCTGGTAAGGCCAAATTTGGAATACTGTGATCAATTTTGGGGCACCATATCTGAGGAAGGATGTGCTGGCTCTGGAGGGGGTCCAGAGGAGGTTTACAAAAATGATCCCAGGAATGAACAGGTTTTTCTTCTTATCGAGTCCACATACAAGATTAGAAGTTGTTCGGCCAGAGCTGAACACACTTCTCAGCATCTGCAGATAATGGTGTCTGTGAAGTCAAGCCAAGCCAAGTCAAGGGAGTTTATTGTCATGTGTCCCAGATAGGACAATGACATTCTTGCTTGCTGCAGCACAACAGGATATTGTAGTCATAAATACAGAACAGATCAGTGTGTCCATATACCATAGAATATATATATACACACATCAGTAAACAGATAAAGTGAAATAGGTTGATATAGTTCATTGTTTGTTTGAAGTTTAATAGTCTGATGGCTGTGGGGAAGTAGCTGTTCCTGAATCTGGATGTTGCAGTCTTCAAGCTCCTGTAACTTCTACCCGATGGCAGCAGAGAGATGAGTGTGTGGCCAGGAAGGTGTGGATCCTTGATGATGCTGGCAGCCTTTTTGAGGCATCGACTGCGATAAATCCCCTCGATGGTAGGGAGGTCAGAATCAATGATGGACTGGACAGTGGTTACAACGTTTTGCAGGCTTTTCTGCTCCTGGACGCTCAGGTTCTTGCGCTTCTTGTGCGTGGTGGTGGAAACATTGGTGAAAACAGGGCCGCGACGTGAACTCTCTTCCTTTGACCCCATGAGTAGGTTAACCTATGATGAGTGTTAGTCGGCACTGGGCTGAACTCGCTGGAGTTTAGAAGAATGAAGGGGGACCTCATTGAAACATACAGAATTGTGAAAGGCTTGGATAGAGTGGATGTGGAGAGGATGTTTCCACTAGTGGGAGGTTCTGGGACTAGAGGTCATAGCCACAGAATTAAAGGAAGTTATTTTAGGAAGGAGATGAGGAGAAATGTATTTAGTCAGAGGGTGGTGAATCTGTGGAATTCTTTGACACAGAAGGCTCTGGAGGCCAAGTCAGTGAATATATTTAAAGCACAGATGGATAGATTCTTGATTAGTACAATTGTCAGAGGTTATGGGGAGAAGGCAGCAGAATGGAGTTAAGAAGGAGGATAGATCAGCCGTGATTGAATGGTGGAGTAGACTTGATGGGTCAAATGGCCTAATTCTACTCCTGTCATTTATGACCTTATGATATCTTTAAGGTTAGAGGGACAATGTTTAAAGGAGATGTGCAGGGCAAGGTGGGGGAGAAGGGGGAAGGGTGTTTGCGAGGGTAGTGCGAGGTTACTGAGGTGCCGTGCGGCAGGGGCCTTGCCGAGGTACAGCGGACACGGTGCCTGCCGGAAGCCCCGAAGGCTCGATAGACTGGGGGACCGGGAAACCAACTGGAAAACCGGGATGTTTCCCGAAGGTACACATACCCTAGTTTGCATGGATGGCGGCAAAGCAGAGATGGCTAAAAACCTGTTCCTCCAGTGTGCGTGTGCACCGCCCTCTACGATCAGTCTGAAGAAAGGTTTTGATCCGAAACGTCACCTATCCATGGTTTCCATGCTGCCGTGCTTACTCTAGCACTTTACAGAGCGGAGGTGCAGAACCTGGCGGACTGGTGCGCACGTAACAACTTGTCACTAAACACCTCCAAGACCAAGGGGCTGATTATTGACTTCAGGAGGTCACATAATGGAGAATACGCCCCAATCGCCATCTACGGGGACAGTGTGGAGAGAGTGTCCAGCTTTAAGTTTCTGGGCACTCACATCTCAGAGGACCTCACTTGGTCCACCAACACCGCTGCGCTGGTCAAGAAGGCACAGCAACGACTGTTCTTCCTGAGGACATTAAAAATGACTGGTCTGCCCCAACAGCTGCTGACAACGTTCTACCGCTGCACCACAGAGAGCATATTAACGTATGGCATCTCTCTGTGGTATCTCAGCTGCACGGAGGCGGAGAGGAGAGCTCTTCAGCGCGTCGTCCACAGAGCGCAGAGGATTATTGGGACACAGCTACCAGCCTTGGAGGGCATCTACCACACACGGTGCCTCAGGAAGGCCGTCAGCATCCATAAAGACTCCTCACACACTTGTAACGGACTGTTCGAACTACTTCCCTCCGGCAGACATTACAAGGCCTTCTACGCCCGAACCTCCAGGCTCAGGAACAGCTTCATTCCCAGAGTTATAGCGGCTCTGAACTGGCCCTGCTGAGTACCCCCCACCCCCATGGACTGTCTCCCTCGGATGGTCACGTCGCACAGACACATCTGCACTTTAGTCTGTTTAAGTGTTTTGACTGTTTCACTGTTTTTTTTACAACCCATGTTCTCGGGATATCTAAATCTAAATTTTATTAGTTATTTATGTTATGACATCGGATGGAAGCTGCGTACCAAATCTTGTTGCTCTTATGTGCAATGACAATAAAATATATTATTATTATTATTATTATTATTATGTAAAAAGAGATGGCAGGAGGTGTCTACTGCAGAGAAAATCCCTGCATAATTGAGCTGCATATAAAGAGTTTATTTTTTTTAATGTATTCACCAGCGTCTACAGTTCTTAGTTTCTACTATCTAATAGCTGATCCATATGTACACACACATTTTTATATCTGCATTTGCAGTTCATTCTACACACTGTTACATGTTCAGTTCTCCGCGTGCTCTTTGATACTCCATGATCCTGTGGCTGCCAGCTTGTAAAGATCTAAGGCCGAGTTGCTATACTTCAAATTGAGCACCCCCTTAGACTGCTGAGGTCACTGATCACACATGCCCCCTCTGTAGCAGTCAGTGCAATCTGGATGCATCCCCAAATGTGACGTGAAGTGAGCCATCTGAAGAAGGTGAACGTGTGGATATGAAAGTCTTTATTCATCAGAGAAGCAAAAAGTTCCCTCGATGACCCACTCAGTAGATTCTTCAAACTCAAAATACTGTCAGTTTTTGTATTTTTTTAAACTCAAAGATGACAAAAAGCTGGAGTAACTCAACGGGTCAGACAGCATCTCTGGAGAGAAGGAATAGGTGACATTTCGGGTCGAAACTCCTCCTTCTTCAGACTCCTCCCTTTCACCAGAGATGCCTTTTGAGCCATTGAATTACTCCAGCTTTTTGTGTCTATCTTTGGTTTAAACTAGCATCTGCAGTTCCTTTCTACACAATCAACTACTACCTACAGTTTCTTTTTTTTTAATATATTTATTAGAAGCAAACATATTATGGTAAAGTATAGTTACATATTATAGTAAAAAATACGTTTCATATACATCATTATTAAAATTTTCAATTGTCAACTAATTCTGCTTCTAGTGTTTTTTTATGTAGATAGAAAGAGAGAAAGAGAAAACAAAGAATTACAAATATCAAAAAAGAGAAAAGGTGGAATGAATTACTTATAATACGTCATTGGAGATAAGTTCGTAGATTATAAATATTGCCTACAGTTTCAATGGCTATAATTGCCTACTTAATTTGAGCATTTGTGTGTAGACAGAGATGTTTATAGTGTATATTTACGATGGGAGAACACTGTAACTGCCAATACATCTCTGAATGTCCAAACACCTTTGCTGGGGCAGAGCAATTCACATAGAAGGTCTAAAAGCTTCTGAGGTTAGAGAAGCAACCCACCCAAAATATATTTATTTTATTACCGTACTGAGGGATGGCTACCTGCATATATATATATGTATATATATATATAAATATTAAGAAACAAAGAACCGACAAAGAACTGCAGACACTGGTTTATACGAAGGATAGACACAATGACCTGAAACGTCACCCATCCTTTTTCTGCGGAGATGCAGCCTGACCCGTTGAGTTACTCCAGCACTTTCTGTCTATCATCGGTAGATGATTAAATTGTGCATTAAGTGGCAGGGCTATGCCTTTAACGATGTGTTACCACAGGAGATGGTCACTTAATGTTTCTTCCTTGATCTTATCACAGAGGTTTCAATGAGGGCCAATTAGCAGGAGCATTCATCAATCATCCTTAATGATACAGTATTGGAAATGGCTCACACCCAATGATTGGTTTCGCAGTCCGATGAAGAATACGACCCAAAACGTGACCTATCCAAATGTTCCCCTAAGATGCTGCCTGTGTCGCTGGGCTACTGGATGTATTCAAGAGAGAGTTACTGTAGATATAGCTCTTAGGGCTAACAGAATCAAGAAATATGGGGAGAAAGCAGGAACTGATTCTGGATGATCAGCCATGATCATATTGAATGGAGGTGCTGGCTCGAAGGGCCAAGTGGCCTATTCCTGAATCTATTTTTCTATGTTTCTATGTTCCTGCACTCAGTCGGCTCCTAAATCATGAACAGATGATTTTCATATCTTGAAAATCGATTGGCCGATCCACATGATTCTTTATAGAAACATAGAAATTAGGTGCAGGAGTAGGCCATTCGGCCCTTTGAGCCTGCACCGCCATTCAATATGATCATGGCTGATCATCCAACTCAGTATCCCGTATCTGCCTTCTCTCCATACCCCCTGATCCCCTTAGCCACAAAGGCCACATCTAACTCCCTCTTAAATATAGCCAATGAACTGGCATCAACTACCCTCTGTGGCAGAGAGTTCCAGAGATTCACCACTCTCTGTGTGAAAAAAGTTCTTCTCATCTCGGTTTTAAAGGATTTCCCCCTTATCCTTAAGCTGTGACCCCTTGTCCTGGACTTCCCCAACATCGGGAACAATCTTCCTGCATCTAGCCTGTCCAACCCCTTAAGAATTTTGTAAGTTTCTATATGATCCCCTCTCAATCTCCTAAATTCTAGAGAGTATAAACCAAGTCTATCCAGTCTTTCTTCATAAGACAGTCCTGGCATCCCAGGAATCAGTCTGGTGAACCGTCTCTGCACTCCCTCTATGGCAATATCTCTTGCATATAGTCTAACACACGTGACACGCATACACACTGAAGCTGCAGGTGGCAAGAAGTGATTGTTAAACAAATTGCAACTGTATTTAAGATCTTAAAAAATGTAAAAAATGAAGCCTGTGTGGCCTTTTGAGGCCTGTGTGGCCTTTTGAGGCCTGCAAGTGGCATGGCCGCTTACACCAACATTGACGAGTCGGGGATGTTTTGTTATTAGTTAAATTTACGAAGACGTTGCTGGGGCTAGAGGAGCTGAGCTACTGGGAGAGGTTGGGGGAGGCTAGGACCTTATTCCTTGGGGCACGGGCGACTGTGATCTCATTGAGGTGTATAAAATCATAAGGGGAATTGATCGGGTATACTCTAGGTAGTAGAATCAAAAACTGGAGGACATAGGTTGGAGGTGAGAGTAGCAAGATTTAATATGAATCTGAAGAGCAACTTTTTCACTCAGAGGAGGTAGTGGAGGCAGGTACTATGACAGAATTTAAAAGACACTCCGACAGGTACATAGATAGAAAATATTTAGAGGGATATTGGCCAAACATGGGCAAGTGGAATTAGCTTAGAAAGGGTATCTTGTTTGGCATGGATGAGTTAGGATGAAATGTTTAAGAAGGAACTGCAGATGCTGGAGAATCGAAGGTAGACAAAAATGCTGGAGAAACTCAGCGGGTGAGGCAGCATCTATGGAGCGAAGGAAATAGGCAACGTTTCGAGTCGAAACCCAGTCTGATTACATGCTGTATGACTCCATGACTCGATAACTATTTTGGACTAAAGAATTTGACTTGGAGATTTTGTACTGAAACAGCATTGCATTAATACGAATTACCATTAATAAGTGCAACCTTTTCCATAATGCTTTCATTTAATTTTATTTCCTATTTTACTGATTTTTATTAGCTCAGTAATTTCAGTACTCTATCGCTTTTCAGCATTCCTTTTAATTTAATTTAGTTTAGAGATACGATGCGGAAACAGGCCCTTTGGCCCACCGAGTCTGCGCTGACCAGCGATCCCGGCAAACTAACACTATCCTACACTAGGGACAATTTACTATTTTACCAACCCAATTAACCCGCAAAGCTGTACGTCATTGGAGTGTGGGAGGAAACTGGAGCTTCCGGAGAAAACCCATGCAGGTCACTGGGGGAAGGTACAAACTCCGTACAATCAAGCACCCATAGTCAGGATCGAACCCGGATCTCTGGCGCTGTAAGGTAGCAACTCTACCGCTGCGCCACCATGAATCCTGAAGATCTTTAATCTTTTAAATTCTTTAACTTTGAATTCCATCTTCCTCAGACCGTCATCAAAGATTGCTGATGCTAACACAGTCTAATCTTTACAAGCACACATAGCTATGTCACATTGGGTCTGTTGCAAAATTTCATGGTGCATCTCCGATTAAACAAAATCCATTTGCATTACGCAGTGCTGCAGTAATCTTTTATTCAGTTTTGTTTTTTTATATATATAAATTATGCGGCGACATGATTACAATTATGAACTGTCAGTTAAAATGGCTTCCAGGAATGCACCTCAAAATAGCTCGCCAGACATCAATTAGCTTCAAGCAGTGGGAGACAGGTGCTGAATTCAGACTAATTAAAATGTAGGCCGTTTTGCTTTCATATAAAACACTGACAATTGCTGCCTGTGATAAGCTGACAAGACCTAATTATACTGTAGGAGAGGGCTGAAAGTGCAGACATTGAGCAAACTTTTCAGGAATTATCTCATCTTGTTCATTGATGCTTGACATTTTCACTCTTTAATAATACTGGTTGAAACAATCAATGTGATCATGGCTGTGATTTTTTTTTTACCTTCTCCTTTTCAAGTCTTATTGCCCCTGTCCCACCAGAAAACCTGAACGGAAACGTCTGGAGACTTTGCGCCCCACCCGAGGTTTCCGTGCTGTTCCCGGAGGTTCCCGGATGTTTTTGTCAGTCTCCCTAATGGTCGAAAGTGGTTTCCGCTTCTTCTATGTTTCGGCGATTATTTCAAAAAAATCGAAACCGGTCGCAACTTAAATAGGTTGCCGTTTTAAAAATCGGTAATTTTTTAGTCGAAGTCGGTTGGGATGCTAGTTGAAGGTGGTTGCCGGAGGTTGCAGGTAGTGGAAGGTAAAACCGCTACAAGGTAAGAGTGGGACAGGGCATTACTTTCCATTCTACCGTTTTGATGGATCACCTGTTTTACTCCGAAGATAGATACCAAAAAAGCTGGAGTAACTCAGTGGGTCAGGCAGCATCTCTGGAGAAAAATAATAGGTGACGTTCCGGGTTGGAACCTTTCTTCAGACGGAAGGTAGAGGGAGGAAATAAACTGGAGGTGGGAAAAAGCCAGAACAAATCAGAGGTGGCAATAGAAGGTCCCTGGAAGGGGGGAAGCCCATAATGGCTTAGTGTTGGCTGGGAAGATGTGATAAGAAGAGGGGTACAAGGATGTGAACAGTGGAATTAGGTGGATTACTAGGGTGGGACTAGTTCCGCTTTTCGCTTGATATCAAATGATCTCGCTTCCTTCATTTTCGTTGGAAGAAAATTCCACATCCAGGAAACCTTCTACTTTGCACATGTACAGTGCATTCAGAAAATATTCAGACCCCTTCACTTTTTTCACATTTTGTTATGTTACATCCTTATTCTAAAATGGATTAAATTCTTTTTTGTATCATCAATCTACACTCAATACCCCATAATTAAAAAGTGAAAATAGGTGTATAAAATTTTTTGCAAAGTAATTAAAAATAAATAACTGAAATATCACATTAACATAATTATTCAGACCCTTTACTCAGTACTTTGTTGAGGAACCTTTGGCAGCAATTACAGCCTCAAGTCTTCTTGGGTATGGCACTACAAGCTTGGCACACCTGTATTTAGGTAATTTCTCCCATTCTTCTCTACAGATCCTCTCAAGCTCTGTCAGGTTGGATGGGGTGCATCAATGCACAGCTATTTTCAGGTCCCTCCAGAGATGTTCGATCGGGTTCAAGTCCAGGCTCCGACTGGGCCACTCAAGGACATTCACAGACATGTCATGAAGCCACTCCTGCATTGTCTTGGCTGTGTGCTTAGGGTCATTGGCCTGTTGGAAGGTGAACCTCTGCCCCCAGTCTGAGCTCCAGAATGCTCTGGAGCAGATTTTCATCAAGGATCTCTCTGTACTTTGCTCCGTTCATCTTTCCTTCGATCTTGACAAGTCTCCCAGTTCCTGCCGTTGAAAATCATCTCCATAGCATGATGCTGCCACCACCATGCTTCACCATAGGTATGGTATTGGCTTGGTGATGAGCAGTGCCTGGTTTCCTCTAGACGTGACGCTCGGCATTCAGGGCCAAAGAGTTCAATCTTGGTTTCATCAGATCAGAGAATCTTGTTTCTCATGGTCTGAGAGTCCTTTAGGTGCCTTTTTGCAAACTCCAAGTGGGCTGTCATGTGCCTTTTACTGAGGAGTGGCTACCGTCTGGCCACTCTACCATAAAGGCCTGATTGTTGGAGTGCTGCAGATATAGTTGTCCTTCTGGAAGGTTCTCCCATCTCCACAGAGGAACTCTTAGTTCTGGTCAGAGTGAAGAGGGTTCTTGGTCACCTCCATCATCAAAGACCCTTCATCCCCCAATTGCTCATTTGGCCATCTGGGAAGAGGGGGGGGGGGGGCTGCAAAACCAGCAGGATGCTATCAGCTTCTTCCCCAGGTGGTTCCAAACGTTCTTAGCCCCCTGCCAAAGAATGACAGAGGCCAATGTGCCCTTCGAGACCTGTAATGCTGCAGAAATTGTTTTTTACCTTCCCCAGATATGTGTTTCTCGACACAATCCTGTCTTGGAGGTCTACAGACAATTCCTTTGCCTTCATGGCTTGGTTTTTGCTCTAACATGCTCTGTCAGCTGTGGGACCTTATGATAGACAGGTGTGCGCCTTTCCAAATCATGTCCAATTAATTACATTTACCACTGGTGGACTCCAATCAGGTTGGAGAAACATCTCAAGGATAATCAATGGAAACAGGATGAACCTAAGCTCAATTTTGAGTGTCATAGCAAAGGGTCTGAATACTTATATAAATGTGATATTTCAGTTATTTATTTTTAATTACTTTGCAAAAAATTCTAAACAACCGTTTTCGCTATTGTGTGTAGATTGATGATGATAAAAAATGAATGTAATCCATTTTAAAATAAGGTTGTAACATAATAAAATTTGGAAAAAGTGAAGGGGTCTCAATACTTTCTGAATGCACTGCAATTTTTTCCCCAACATCACAAAGCCCTGTGCCAGGTTTAATGCCCATACATGATACACATCCTTCTATTCCCTGCACTTCCATGGTTTAATTAATGGAATAAATGTTAAAGAGCCTTGATATGTTCACCTTTCTCCTCCAGTTTTCTCTGGAAACAAAGCTACTGAGGAAAGCAGGCCGTAAAGTCAAAGGGACTGAGACTGTGTGGAAACAAAACTGGCTGCAACATTACCGTTCAGTAGTGTAATGAGAAGACTATCTCAATTGATGTTCTTATTAAACGCCAGGTATATATAATGTGTAGGAGAGCATGGTAGATGCTGGTTTACACCGAAAATACACACAAAATGTTGGGGTAACTCAATGGGACAGGCAGCATCCCTGGATAGGAATGGGATACGTCTTGACCTGAAACTTCACCCATTCCTTCTCTCCAGAGATGCTGCCTGTCCTGCTGAGTTAGCCCAGCATTTTGAGTCTATGTTAGGAATATATAATATTACATCGACATATCCCACATTTGCTTCAGTTAATAAAGGTCAATTCAAATAGATGGAGGGACGTTGGGTTAATCCCACGTACTTTAATTGTTTGCAAATTAAATATGAGTGGGAGAAGCACAAGCAGCAAAGCGGAGTCATAAACCCACCTCTGGAACTAAATTGAAACCCTAGCAGAGTCAGAAGTGAATTATCTCATTCTAGTGAAGGTGACATTTAATTAGATCCTCTCTTGAGCTCACACCTCAGGTCTGTCCTTGGAGTCTCTGAAAACACAGTGCCATTTGATACCCTACTCAATTAGATGTTGTCTTTGAAAAAAAATAAAACAATGTTCCCTTGAAAACTTTTCACGATAAAGCTTAAAAGAATTGTGTTTTCTCAAAGGATTATCAGATTTAAAGAAATCTTGGATAATTTGGATAGAAATGTTCGGCATATTAGCAGGGCTCTCGAGAGGTCAGAGATTATCTGTGATTTTTTTTCCCCTGAATTACTTTTTTTGTGTCAATTTTCCGCTGTTCAAAATGAATGGAGTCACTACAGAGGTTGAATAATTCATTACTTTAAATGTGGGTAGATAAAGAATCAAGGTCCTTCGAAACAGTCCATCAAATATTCCTAGATAAAGTTTAAATATTTATTTTTAATGCATTTTTAATAATATTGGAGGATTTATAGCCATCAACTAAATGCGGTAATAGTGTGTGTTCCAATTTGAGGTATCAGTTCCAGGATCAAGATGCGGCACGGTGGCGCAGTGGTAGAGTTGCTGCCTTACAGCTCCAGAGACCCGGTTTGATCCCGACTACAGTTCATTCTCCTCGTGACCATGTGGGTTTTCTCCAGATGCTCCGGTTTCCTCCCACACTCCAAAGATGTACAGGTTGGTAGGTTAGTTGACTTCGATAAAGATTGTAAATTGTCCCTAGCGTTTGGATAGTGCGTATGTAGGGAATTGCTGGTCGGTGCAGACTTGGTGAGCTGAAGGGCTTGTTTCCACACTGTATCTCTAAACGGAACCAAATCAAGCACTTGATTGATTCCCTTTATCAACCAAATCAAATAACACTGATCAAGTGGTTGGTCTTGGATGTGGACATATTTTTAATTGCAGCTACAATGGAAAAAGGAAGGAAAATAATTTTCAACTACAAAGTTCCTGTGGATTAATCCACCTTAAAGTGCCTTAACGTCACCAGTACCTCCTCTTTACTAATTTGTATATGGTCTTAGATTTATCTACCTTTATCTACCTTAAGACATACAGCTTCTCCTATTCTGTAATGTGGAGTCTCTACTGGTGTTATATACTCTCACAATTATATATCTGATTAAGGCATGTGATACTTGTCCATCGTGCATAAAACACATAATGCTTGGTGTGAAGGGAATGTTTTGGGTCGTGGCCTTCTTCCAAATGATCGCAGTAGCGGGGAGAAAGCTGGAAAAGAGATGGGGTTGGACAAAGCCTGGCAAGTGATAGGTGGGGGGGAGGGGACTGAAATAAGAAGACATTTCTTCTGCAGAGGGCAGCTAATTTTGTTTGTGGAAGATCAGTTGCAGATAAAGGCTGATAGATTTTTACATATTTAGGGAATTAAGGGATGTTCGGTTCGTTAGGGAAAGTGGCACTGAGGTAAAGATGAGACATGATCTTACCGAATGACGGAGCCAATGTAAGTGGCCAAACAAGCTTCTTTGCTTCTATGTTCCTGTGATCCCTCTCTCTGCCTTTTGTGTTGGTCAGTGGGTTCCTCATTTCTATGCACATCTGACCTCTCACTCTACTGCCAGTCTCAACGTCAAGGCCGTGTTTGGGGCGGTCGGAGGCGCAGTGGTAGAGTTACTTCCTTACAGCGAAAGCAGCGCCGGAAACCCGGGTTCGATCCCTACTATGGGTGCTGCCTGTACGGAGTTTGTACTTTCTCCTCGTGACCTGCGTGGGTTTTCTCCGAGATCTTCGATTTCCTCACACACTCCAAAGGTGTAGAGGTTTTAGGTTAATTTGCTTGGTAAATGTAAATATTGTCCCTAGTGGGGGTAGGATAGTGTTAATTTGCAGGGATCGCTGGTCGGCATGAATCCGGTGGGCTGAAGGGCCTGTTTCTGCACTGCATCTCTAAACTAACATAAACTAAATACCAAAGGTAGACAAAAATCCTGAGAAACTCAGCAGGTGAGGCAGCATCTATGGAGAGAAGGAACAGGTGACGTTTTGGGTTGAGACTTCTTCAGTCTGAATTTGCCTATTCCTTCTCTCCATAGATGCTGCCTCACCTGCTGAATTTCTCCAGCATTTTTGTCTACCTTCGATTTTTCCAGCATCTGCAGTTCTTTCTTAAACTAAACAACAGTTCTGAGCTGTGGAGCTGCATACATTTTCATAGATTCACAGAGAGACACTGCATGGAAACAAGCCGATTTCTTTAACATTAATAAACCTTAATTAAACCTCAACTCTCAACCATCAGGTTTCTACTGACCATCAAGCATCCATTTTTACCCCCAAAACATTTTATTCTTCTCAACATCTTGCCACATCACTCACTCTACCTCATTCCCATATTCTATCACTCATTTAGTTTAGAGATGCAGCGTGGAAACAGGCCCTTCGGCCCACCGGGTCCGCGCTGACCAGCGATCCCCGCACATTAACATTATCCTACACCCGCTAGGGCCCACTTTTCATTTACCAAGCCAATTAAGCTACAACCTGTACGTCTTTGGAGTGTGGGAGTAAACCGAAGATCTCGGTTCACAGGCCAGGGGCAATTTACATTGCTCAATTAACCTACCAACCCATATGCCTTTGGAATTTGGGAGGAAATTGAAGCATGTATGGGAAATCCACGCGGTTACAAGGAGAATATGCAAACTCCACACACTTAGCACGGGAGGTAAGTATTTCTTTGTTCTATCTGGGACATATGACAATAAAACAATCTTGACTTGACTCTGTCTTGAGGTCAGGATCGAACTTAGGCTGCCGGAGCTATGGATTCAGATTCAGATTCAGATTCAGTTGTTTAATTGTCATTGTCATACAGTACAGAGAAAACGAAAGCATTTGCATCTCCCTTGAAGAGGCAAGAAACTGATTTTTCATTAAAAAAAATAAATAAGTGCCCGGGGGGGGGGGGGGGGGGGGGGGGGGGGGTTTTAAATATTTTTATGATTGGCAGTCATTCAAATTGTTTCAATTTAAGAGTGACAGCCGCTTTAAAGAAGCTGTCCTCGACCTGACATTGGTTCAGCAACGGAGAGCCATGTAAAAGCCCTCCCGGATGGTAGGAGGGGTAAACAGTTTCAAATCTGGGGCCTGCAGTCCTTGGCGATGCTGAGCGCCCTCCGCAGACAGCGCTTGCATTCTGACAGAGACAATGGAGGGGAGCAAGGAACCGGTGATCGCGTTGGGCAATTTTCACCACTGTCTGCAATGAAAGGTCCGGTCGGAAACAGAGCAGTTGTTTGAGTTTACTGTGATGCAGTTGGTAAGGATGCTCTCGATGGTGCAGCGGTAGAAGTTCACCAGGATCTGAGGAGACAGATGGACCTTCTTCAGTCTCCTCAGGAAGAAGAAGAGACGCTGATGAGCCTTCTTGATCAGAGTAGAGGTATTGTGGGGTCCAAGAGAGGTCATCGGAGATGTTGACTCCCAGGAACCTGAAGCTAGAAAACACGTTCCACCTCCGTCCGTTAATGTGGATGGGGGTGTGCGTGCCGCCTCTGGATTGCCTGAAGTCACACTGAGCTCCTTGGTCTTCTTGATTTAAGGGCCAGGTTGTTGTCAGCGCACCATGCTGCTAAGTGCTGGATATTTCCCTGTAGGCCAGCTCATCGTTGTTTTGATGAGGCCAATCACCGTTGTAATATCTGGTACTTGATGATGGTGTTGTACCATGTACAGGTGTGCAGTCATAGGTGAAGAGGGAGTAGAGGAGGGGGCTCTCAGCACACAGCCTGAGGAACGCCGGTGTTCAGGGTGAGGGTTGAAGAGGTGTGCTTGTCTAACCTCACAGACTGGGGTCTGTTGGTTAGAAAGTCCAGTATCCAGTTGCAGAGGGAGGGGTCGATGCCCAGGTTACCGAGTTTGGTGATCAGTTTTGATGGAATAATGGGTGTTGAATGCTGAGCTGTAATCGATGAACAGCATTCTTACATAAGTGTCTCTGTTGTCAAGGTGGGAGAGGGCGGAGTGAAGTGCCGTTGAGATGGCATCCTCCGTAATCCTGTTCTTGCGGTAGGCAAACTGATAGGGATCCAGTGTGGGGGGTAGGCAGCTTTTGAGGTGTGCCAGGACCAGCCTCTCGAAGCACTTGGTGATGATGGGGGTAAGTGCAACTGGGCGGAAGTCGTTGAGGCTTTCCGCAGTGGAGTGTTTTGGCACTGGCACGATGGAGGTGGCTTTAAGGCAAATGGGGCAGCAGCTCTACCAGTTGTCCCACTGTGCTGCATTCAGCCCCTCAGCTTCACACAAGCCATGGTTAGTGTACGTGGCAAGACTCTGATCTTTCATTAAGCCCCTGTTAACATTTAAATTTTATTTATGTGGAGTTGAATGGGTTTTAAATATTTTTATTGTTTGCATTATTCAAATTGTTTAAATTTAATTTGGATCTTTACAAATGTCTGCAAAGGACATTGACCAAACAAGCCATGTAAAAGCCGTCGGGGCTCTAAGGGGAAAGAGTTTCAAATCTACTGCCTGAGGCCTAGTCACAGCTTTCGCACCCTTCCATTCTGCAGGACAGATGCAACTCCAAGGCCTACAGCTCGATTCAACCTGTAAGGCCGAGAAAGGTCAGTGTGACCGAGAGAATTGTTTGAGTTTAGTTTAGTAAGTTTAGTCCAATTGAGCATGAACAGGTCCAAGCAATCAAGTATCACTTTGACGTGGTTGCCATGAATTTTCAATTTAATCATAGTTTTGATTCAAGCTCCATTCGGCCACATATTCAGGGCTTGTAGTACTGGGAGTATATTGCATTGTCAGAACTCTCTTTAGTCAAATTGATGACAATTATATGTTCCAGGCAAGCATCAAAATTCCTATGCTCTATATTTGGGGAATTCTGATGATTTTTTTTGCCACCAGAGTTATACTTGGTATTTAATCATTGCGTTTTAGCGGTCTGAGAAATGACTACTGGAGTTTTCAACGTAACTTTATTCGAAAGCTCAAGTTGCAATATACAGGTTAATCAGACATGTCTGCCCACATCGGTGGTCAGCACTGAATTGCTGCGCGCAAAGGAAAAACCGCGCAAAAACAACAGCTCCTCCCGAGTCACGTGACCGCGGCTTCTGAACGCCGGGTTCGATATCTGCCTGCGCTAGCAGGCGCCGCTACAGCGTAATATTTGCTGCTTTGCTCAATTAGATAACAACAGTATTGAAGTAGCTCAGTGATTTTGAGAAACCAGAGATCATTTTGGAGCTAAGAAAAAGCAAAACAAATCTGCCTTTTTTTAAACTTTACTTTAATCATTTCAGAATAATTTAATTTTCTTTATTTTACGTCTTGCTTTTGCTATTCTCTACATGCAAGCTTCAATGATGAGCTCTGTAGGGGCAGACCATAAAATAATTAAATGCACTAAACTGAGCAGAAGAAATAACAGAAGTCAGCAGCAACAGAATATTAAAACAATTAATGAAGAAATTAATACCCAACAAAGATGAAGCTGTGATATTTTTCTCTAAGAAGACTATTGATTCTGACATTTCCATGGAAACATTTTAATGGAGTTAAATATTATAATATTTCTCAGATGATCCCAAAGAAGGGTTTCATCCCGAAACGTTGCCTATTTCTGTCGCTCCAAAGATCCTGCCTCACCCGCTGAGTTTCTCCAGCATTTTTGTCTACCTTCGATTTTCCAGCCTCTTAAACCCAAATCTTAATGTATTTGCTATTATAACAATCTGATTATGAGGTTGGTGAAACCTTTGAACTGGGTTAAATTCAGCCTGTTAATGTGATGAAAGTTTCTCCAGTCTCAGGGGAGAGGGGGTGGTGCAGTGGTTTCTGATCATGGCCTTTCACCTTTGGGTCATCAAGAGGTGTCTCCACACTGACTGACTTTCATAAGCAGGGCTTGGAGCATAGAGAAGCAAATGTCAGAACATGAACTGTAGATTTGTACATAACAGACAAACACTGCCACAGACTTCAGTAGAACTGATTAAAGTGAAAGGAACTGCAGATGTTAGTTTAAACCAAAGATAGACCCAAAAAGTTGGAGTAACTCAGCGGGACAGGCAGCATCGCTGAAGAGAAGGGATGGGTGACATTTTGGGTCAAGACCCTTTGTCAGACTAATCAGACCTCATAAGCACCGTGGTGTTTCAGTCACAAGTTTCAAACCTATTGTGGCAACACAGTGACGGAGCGGTCGAGTTGCTGCCTTACAACGCCAGAGACCCGGGTTCGATCCTGACTATGGGTGCTGCCTGTGAAGAGTTTGTACGTTCTCCCCATGACCTGCATGGGCTTTCCCCAGGAGCTGCAGTTTCCTCCCAACTCCAAAGATGTACAGGTTTGCAGGTTAATTGGCTTGGTAAAATTGTAAATTGTCCCGAGTGTGTGGAGAATAGTGTGGGGATCATTTGTCAGCGTGGACTCAGTGGGCCAAAGGGCCTGTTTCCACTCTGTATCTCTAAACTAAACCAAACGATTCAGATAGACAGATGAAGGATAAAGAAGAAGGGGCAGCACAGTGATGTTGTTTAAACCAAAGGAAGTTCTATCCTACACAATCCTGCCCCATCTCCACTAAATCTATAAGGGGATCAAAATTGGACTCAGAATTCTACAGATGCTACAGATGCCTATATTATAGGTATTATATTTGCAAGTTTATATTTAAAGGACCACAGTGTTCAATCGCTGGGTATAGAACGGAACTGCGGATGCTGGTATATACTGAAGATAGACACAAAGTGTTAAGAGTAACTCAGCAGGGAAGGCAGCATCTCTGGAGAAAATGGATGGGTGACATTTCGGACTGGGACCCGTCATGCATCCTTTTTCTCTAGACATGCTGCCTGACCTACTGAGTTACTCCAGCACTTTGTGTCAATGTTCAATCTCTGCTTGCTGCTCCTTCACAAGGCTCCTTCTATTCAATAGCCTTTAATGTTGGTGAATGGACACTAAACGTGAGTTTCAGCATCGTTTCATCTAGACGAAATGCGAGGGAAGGAACTGCAGATACTGGTTTAAACCAAAGATAGACACAAAGAGCTGGAGTAACTCAGCAGGCCAGGCAGCATCTCTGGAGAGAAGGAATAGGTGACATTTCGGGTCAAGACCCTTATACCCGAAACGTCACCCATTCCTTCTCTCCAGAGTTGCTGTCTGTCCCACTGAGTTACTCCAGCTTTTGTGTCTATTTTTGTTTCCTCCAGAGACTGTCAATTTCCATCAGCTCTATACTCATCAAAATCTACATAACTAATTTAAATTAGTCCTAATCCGTTTACTGGCTGCTCTTTTTACGTAATTTATTGTAACCTTTTCTTACTTATCATTCTGTTACAACTTCAACTGTCTTTGATTATTTAACTTTTAGGCTTTTATCTCTCACCATTAAAGTTAACCTTACCAAATTCTATACTCTTAGTTATCATGTTAATGATCGCCACCTCAAAGATAACATTCAATTCAATTTTATTACGATTGTTGTTAGATAACGTTAATTATTAACCATGTCTGGCTCATTACTCAGTGTTAAATGTACTGTGGCCTTCCCTTATATTGCTTCAAACGAAATTGCTTCAGAAAACTTTAGCAAGTGCATTCAAGGAAATAATTTGAGTTATCTTTCTCTTCCCAATCTGAAAAAAAAGTCTTAATTGAAATCAATAACTGCATTAAAGTAAGATAGATAAAGATGGAATATCTTTTAATATACAACTTTAAAAAAGTCATGAAACAAGAACAATAAAGGTTTTAACTAAAGGAAGGAAGTGGGAAAGAATAAAGAAAGCAATACATTTAAAGCTTTTTTTTACCACCTTGGGTATGAAAATGAAACATATTTCACGTTATCTAGGAAATCTGGCAACTAATTTGTGCACAGCGTTCTCCCACAACAACACTGCAATCATGCGTCGATCATTCATATGAGCAAAGATGGACACAAAATGCTGGAGTGACTCAGCGGGTCAGGCAACATCTCTGGAGAAAAGGGGTAGGTTAACGTTTCGGATCAAGATCCTTCTTCAGACTACATTGGTCGAAGGATAAATGTTGTCCTGGACACTTTCTTCTTCTCAAAGTATTATGATATAGTCTATGTAACCACCTAAGAGAGCAGATGTGGCTTCATTTAACTGTTGCCCTTGATAAACAGCGCTCCAGTGCCCCCCCCCCCCCCCCCCCCCCCCCCCCCCCCCCCCCCAATATTTGTACATCTCCAATCCTTTCCACTCATCGCTTTATGTTTCATGTACCTTGTGATTTATGACTGTTGGCAGATCAATTTCCTTCCTGGGATAAATGAAGATCTATCGTATCGTATCGTATCGTATGTTGGACTAAATTTTTATGCTTAAGTCTCTGATCCTCTCATATTCTTCAATTTGAATTATTGATTCATGGCAGATTGTTTTCACTTGCTCATATCCTCTATTAGTTATTTGGTAATTGTGTCATTGGTGATTATCCTTACTCTTTCAAAAAAAACATGGTCACCTGCATCTGCCACTGATGCCTCAATAAAGCTCATTTCAAATCCTCTTGAGCTTTAAATTATCTATAGAATGGATTCTGCATCCTGCCCCATATCCGGCCAAAATCCATTTATTTAGGCACTAATCATCAAGGTGAGGGCAGGATGGTGAGTGATAGGTAGATACAGGTGTGGAGGGGGTTGTGATAGGAAGTTAGTTGGTCAGAGATGAAAAGACAAAGTGTGAGGTAAGGGCAGAAGCAGTGTGAATTCTGAAACCAGGGGAAAGAATATCAGTGGGAGAGGAGAGGAGGGAGGAAGAGAGAAATGGGTATGTGTTCAGGTGGGTGTGTGGCAGCCTGCAGAAATACCTTCAGTCACAACCTCCTGGATTGCTCTCTCTATGGAGATTAAAATCACCTTGATTCTCAACTTTTTCACCATAGCAACTGAAGCAGATCACTGCCATTTCTTCCAATTTGCTGCTCACAGCTGCATTAGCTAGGTCACCCAGGGTCTGTATTTGTGAAGAAAGGAATTCATCTCATTTACTTTCAGTGGGGAGCAGGTGGCGGCTCAGGCAATTGCTGGCTCTGCACAAGTCCGGAAAGCCATTAGCTGCACTCATGCTCACATAAAGAGTTGCATGAAGAGTTCAGACCGTCTCATCAACAAGAAAGGTTTCCATTCTCTGAATGTGCAGCTTGTTACAGATGATGGGAAGAATCTCCTCGTGTTGAAAGCCATATTTCCATGTGGTACATGTGAGAGAGTTCATAATCCAGGACATTTTCAGTGACCTGCACTCCGCAAGGGGCTGAATCCTAGGGAGCGCAGATGAACCTCTGAATTTCCAGCTGTTTGCACTAGTACAGATTCTACAGCTCAGCACAGATACTGTCAAAGTACCAGCATAGTAGTGCAAAACACTATTTATCCATTCAAGATAAGATACGGTTACCTGCATTAATCCAGAGGTTGTAGAAACAAGGAGAACATGGTGGGTCTTGACCCGGAACCTCACTCATTCCTCCTCACCGGAGATGCTGCCTGTCCCACTGAGGCACTCCAGCATTTTCTGCTGCCCATCTAAGGCGCAGATGCTGATTTACAAAAGAAGACACACAGAGAGGGCTGCAGTGGTCCAATGGGTCAGGCAGCATCTCAGGAGAACCTGGATATGCAACATTTTGGGTTGGGATATAGCCTACCCATGTTCTCCTGGGATAGACACAAAAAGCTGGAGTAACTCAGTGGATCTGGCAGCATACCTGGAGAAAAGGAAAAGGTGACATTTTAAGTCATTATCCTTCCTGAGACTGAGAGTCAGGGGAAGGGGAATGAAGGCTATAGACAGTGATTATAGAGAGTTGTAGAAAAAATGATTGAAAGATATGCAAATGGTAACAATGATCAAGGAAAGGTGGAGCCCACAATTGTCCATTGTTGGCTGTGGGCGAGGTATTACGAGTTAGACAGACAGTGAAACTCAACTGAATGACAGTGAAACTGGCACAATGACTGGGATGGAGGAAGGTCAGAGAGAGACGGAGGGACAGAGAGAGGGGATGCAAGGGTCTCTGGGCTGCTGCCTGACCAGCTGATCAGCTCCAGCACTCTGTACCTTCTTATTCCAGGCGTTCCTTAGCCAACAACAAATGGAAAGTTGAGTATAGAAGTTGGTAGGTCATGTTGCAGTTGACTATAGAAGTTGAGAGATCATGTTGAACTTGTATAAGACATTGATGTGGCCGCACTTAGACTATTGTGTTCAGTTCTGGGCACCAGGCCATAGGAAAGATGTTGTCAAGTTGGAAAGGGTACAGAGAAGATTTATGAGGATGTTGCTAGGACTAAGAGGGCCTGAGCTATATGGAGAGGTTGAGTAGGCTGGGATTCTATTCCTTGGAGCGCATTAGGATGAGGGGTGATCTTATGGAGATGTATAAAATCATGAGAGGAATAGATCAGGTAGATGCACAAAGTCTCTTACCAGATTAAGTGAATCGAGGACCAGAGGACATAGGTTTAAGATGAAGGGTAAAGATTTAATAGGAATCTGAGGTAACATTTTCACACAAAGGGTGATGGGTGTATGGAACAAATTACCAGAGGAGGTAGTTGAGGCAGGGACTATCGCAACATTTAAGAAACAGATAGACAGCTACATGGATAGGACAGGTTTGGAGGGATATGGACCAACGCAGGCAGGTGGGACTAGTGTAGCTGGGACATGTTTTGGCTGGGCAAATGGGGCCAAAGTGCCTGTTTCCACTCTATGACTCTATGAAACCCTATTGTCATGCGCTGAATGCTAACCATTTCTACTGGAACAGCAATAGGAACAAGAACAAATGGGTCTTTCAAGGGTTATCCATGTTCAGCATCTATGCCCACATCTCATGAATGAAGTGGGAAAGGAAGTTTTTTCAACATTGGCTATGAGGTGGTCAAACACAGTTAAAGGGATGTGGGTCTTCAAAACGGGAAAGCTTTGTCTCCAGTGCCGATATGAACCTGGGTGTCATGGCCCATTTACATGCTGATCAACATTGCTTTTGCAGGATTTGAGATAGGAGCAGGGACTATCTAAACAAAGTACAGTTTTGGTTAAACGTTTTCCATAGAGGGACAGGTTCACCAGACTGATTCATGTGTATGCTAGAATAGAATTTAACAAAATTCTTAATATAGACAATCTGTAAAGGAGTAGCTTAAGGATGATGAATGAATTAATTATTCAAAGTGTGCAAACTTTATCACCAAACAGAGTTTTCTGTGAGGTTTCCCACTCGTAGGTACACTGTCTATTTGTACGACACAACTCTTTATATGCAGCTCAATTATGCAGGGATTTTCTCTGCAGTAGACACCTCCTGCCATCTCTTTTTACATAATAATAATAATAATAATAATATATTTTATTGTCATTGCACATAAGCGCAATGAGATTTGGTATGCAGCTTCCATCTTTTTACATAATAATAATAATAATAATAATATATTTTATTGTCATTGCACATAAGCGCAATGAGATTTGGTATGCAGCTTCCATCCGATGTCATAACATAAATAACTAATAACATTTAGATTTAGATATCCCGAGAACATTGATTGTAAAAAGAACAGCGAAACAGTCAAAACAGTTCAACAGACTAAAGTGCAGATGTGTCTGTGCGACGTGACCATCCGAGGGAGACAGTCCAGGGGGGGTGGGGGGCACTCAGCAGGGCCGGTTCAGAGCGGTTCAGCCGCTATAGCTATTGGAATGAAGCTGTTCCTGAGTCTGGAGGTTCGGGCGTAGAAGGCCTTGTAACGTCTGCCGGAGGGAAGTAGTTCGAACAGTCTATTACAAGGGTGTGAGGAGTCTTTATGGATGCTGACGGCCTTCCTGAGGCACCGTGTGTGGTAGATGCCCTCCAAGGCTGGTAGCTGAGTCCCAATAGTCCTCTGCGCTTTGTGGAAGACGCGCTGAAGAGCTCTCCTCTCTGCCTCCGTGCAGCTGAGATACCACACAGAGATGCCATACGTTAATATGCTCTCTGTGGTGCATTTGCTCGGATGTGTGTGTCTTTTGATTCCACTCAATGACCCTACACCCTAAATCCCAGGACCTCCCAGATCCTCTCTCCTGAAATCTTGTTTCCAGGATTTGTACATCCCATTGAGTGAAAGCAGATGCTGCCACAATCTCCCCTGTAAGTTGTGTCTTTTCCACAGCAGCCACAATGTGTGATGCTGCTGTCTGGCTGCTGAGCGCAGTGAGTCTGTAGGGACTGATAGCCTACTCTGCTTGCTGGCCAGTTAAAAGCCAGGCAGTACACGATGCAAGTCCCATTTAGCACATATTAGAGTGTTCACAATGGTGTTTGGCTAAAGCTATAAAGTTTTACAGCGTGGAAAAAGGCCTCTCGGCCCAACCTGCCCACACCGGCCCACACCGGCCAACATGTTCCATCTACACTAGCCCCACCTGCCTGCATTTGGCTCTAAACTTGTCCTATCCATGTACTTGTCTAAATGTTTCTTAAACGTACCTCTTCCGGTAGCCTGTTCTATACAGCCACAACTCTTTGTGTGGTAAAGTTCCCCCTCAGGTTAAATCCTTCCCTTTTCATCTTAAACCCATGTCCTTTGGTTCTTGGTTCCCCTACTCTGGGCAAGTGACTCTGTGCGTCTACCCGATCTATTCCTCTCATGATTTTGTTCAAAAACATTGTGATATTTTGCAGGTCACTCAATTTGATGCTAGTGCTAAACGCAACCAATAATAATCCAATTTCTAGATGTTTATTAAGATTAATTCAAAAGATTAATGTATACAATTCCTAATTGGGCAAGAAGCATTGATCTATGCTTTTGACCTGATACTCTGTCTGTCTCACAGAGTTTAATATAACATGTTTCTCACATGTCATTTCTTTTGTAACTACTTTAGATATTTCAGTACTCCCTTTTCCTGGAGTATATATTTCACTAACTGTGATCTGAACTCTGCTCTTATTCTTGCTTTATTCTTTAAACTGTCGTTTTTACTTTTGTTTCAGATGGTGCCTCTCGACTTCTCTGATGGATGCTCAATCCCATTGCCAGTGGCTCCGTCAATGATAAACTAATACCGCGGACTCGAACTCTGCCTCCAAAACCGCACTGCAGATCAGTGTGTCCACTATGATTGAGGAGAATTATTCACATTAGCCAAATAATAATTGCCTTTCATTTACTTTGCATCCGTGCCAAGTTGTAATGCTTTTCCCCAAAGAAGTTTAGTTTAACTACTGCCATTGCTGTTCCCTGGTTACTTCAGATAGGCCATTGGTGGGGGTCACAAGCACAGCCCAGTTACCAGCCAGCTCCCAGAAGCATTGTTGACAATAAGTTTAAAGCATTGCCGCAAATATCCGGTTCAACTGAGTTCAACCAACTCTTCATGTGTCATGTGTAGAAAGGAACTGCAGATGCTGGTTTACACCGAAGATAGATACAAAATGCTGGAGTAACTCAGCAGGACAGGCAGCATCTCTGGATGGAAGGAATGGGTGATGTTTCAGGCCAAGACCCTTCTTCAGAAGAGTCACACCCCGAGCGTCACCCATTCCTTTTTAGCAGAGAAGCTGCCTGTCCCGCTGATTTACTCCAGCATTTTGTGTCTATCTTCCCGTGTCATGTTTTACAATGTCTGCAACACTCCTTGTTTGAATTCCATCTTTTAGCTGACTGCCGACCCTCTCATATCCAGCATTTCTCCAGACTGTAATGGCAATAGAGATATGCTTTGACCTTGCAAAGTTACAGAGTTCAGCAGCAATCAGATAAAAAAAGCTTTCGAGCTCTAACAGATTGCAAACTGTTTATTTAGTTTCTGAATTCTTCAGATTGCTACACTCAGTAGCTGGGCTGTCTCATAAATAACTTGGTCCATTCATTTATTACTCCTAGACACATCAACTGGCCCGAGGCAACTCTCTGGAAACGGGGAGGGACAGTTTTCCCCAAGAACCCATCGTACTACCTGGCTGTGTCACAAAGATTTCAAGTTGCCTGCTTCTTCTTTAATACACGTGCCATCTGATCAGTTTAACACCTCTGTGTTCTGAAGACGAAGGAAATTGCTTATTTTCTATTTGTAATGGCTATTTACTGGCACCTACTGGAATGCAGGCTTGTACCGACCAACATTATAAAAGCATGATGTGTGGGAAAGAACAGCAGATGTTGGTTTAAATCGGAGATAGACATAAAATGCTGGCGTATCTCAGCAGGATAGGCAGCATCTTTGGAGAGAAGGAATGGTTGACGTTTCGGGTCGAGACCCTACTTCAGACCTTTCTTCCAGCATTTTGTGTCTATCTTAAGAAAATAAGAGATTGTTTGACTAATCTACCGTACATTGATTTACATCACTGTCACTGTCTAACTTCTCACATGAAAAATGACTGCGTAATTATCGTACGACGATTACCAACCTATGTCTGAACTTCTTCGATTCTGGCCCAGAGATGAAATCTGCAAAAAACAAAATAAACTGAAACCTGGTGAAATTCGATTCAGCTCAAACCACGATTACATAATAGAAGTGTGGTTGACCAACAGTTGCTAAGTGACTATGTAGCATCAATTCAATATCCAGTGCCGCTGCTGATAGAGCTAATAGAGCTACTGCCCCTCTGTACCAGAGTCTCGACTTTTAACCTAAGCTTGAATGCTGTCTGTGTCGAATGTGTCGAAGGGCCTGTTTCTACATTTTGTATCTTTTGATTAATCAATATCCACTCTTATAGAAACATAGAAACATAGAAAATAAGTGCAGGAGTAGGTCATTCAGCCCTTCGAGCCTGCACCGCCATTCAATATGATCATGGCTGATCATCCAACTCAGTATCCTGTACCTGCCTTCTCTCCGTACCCCCTGATCCCTTTAGCCACAAGGGCCACATCTAACTCCCTCTTAAATATAGCCAATGAATTGGCATCAACTACCTTCTGTGGCAGAGAATTCCAGAGATTCACCACTCTCTGTGTGAAAAATGTTTTTCTCATCTCAGTCCTAAATGATTTCCCCCTTATCCTTAAACTGTGACCCCTTGTTCTGGACTTCCCCAACATCGGGAACAATCTTCTTGCATCTAGCCTGTCCAACCCCTTAAGAATTTTGTAAGTTTCTCTAAGATCCCCTCTCAATCTTCTAAATTCTAGCATGTACAAGCCGAGTCTATCCAAATTATGCTTCAATGAAATGTGGACACCAAATTCTATTTTGGAATTTTCCTTATGTTTATCCTGATCGGCTGTTGTAACTTCTGAAAGAGTCTCCATTAGAAGGTTTCAGCTGATTTTCTGCTGACAAGAGCGGTATTGTTGTAGTCTATTAGGCTGACCTCCACCATGCTGAGGCCTGGCGTCAGCTCTTGGACACCTCCTCATACCCACATGATCCTTGATCTTGACCCCACAGACGCACACCAGACCAACATCTCTCAAACCATCACAGATCTTATCTCCCCCTGTGATCTCCCCTCCATAGCCTCCAACCTCGTACTTCCCCAACTCTGCACTGCTCATTTCCGTCTCCTTCTCAAAATCCACAAACAGGATATGTCTAAGTTCCACTTTGCAATCAAATTCACTTGGACCATCTCTGACACCTTTCTCCCTGATCTGTCTGTATCCATCACAGGGGACAGACTATTGACTACAAACACATTGACTCTCACAGATACCATATAACCATATAACCATATAACAATTACAGCACGGAAACAGGCCATCTCGACCCTTCTAGTCCGTGCCGAACACGTATTCTCCCCTAGTCCCATATACCTGCGCTCAGACCATAACCCTCCATTCCTTTCCCGACCATATAACTATCCAATTTATTTTTAAATGATAAAAACGAACCTGCCTCCACCACCTTCACTGGAAGCTCATTCCACACAGCCACCACTCTCTGAGTAAAGAAGTTCCCCCTCATGTTACCCCTAAACTTCTGTCCCTGAATTCACAAATCATGTCCCCTTGATTGAACCTTCCCTACTCTCAGTGGGAAAAGCTTATCCACGTCAACTCTGTCTATCCCTCTCATCATTTTAAAAACCTCTATCAAGTCCCCCTTAACCTTCTGCGCTCCAAAGAATAAAGCCCTAACTTGTTCAACCTTTCTCTGTAACTTAGTTGCTGAAACCCAGGCAACATTCTAGTAAATCTCTTCTGTACTCTCTCTATTTTGTTGACGTCCTACCTATAATTTTGGCGAACAAAATTGTACACCATACTCCAGAATTGGCCTCACCAATGCCTTGTACAATTTTAACATTACATCCCAACGTCTATACTCTTCTATACCGTGACTACACCTCCTCCCACCCTGCCACTTGCGAGAATGCCATCCCTATTTACCTGTCTCCACAGCTTCAGCTCCTAAGATGAACCTTTCCACTCCAGGACATCCGAGATGTCCTCTATATTAAGTGAACATGGTTCCCACCATGCTGTTGTGGTTGAAGCCCTCACCCTCATCTTCTCTATATCCCATAGTTCTGCTCTTGCTCCTTCTCAGACAGAGCAAGTGTAGAATTCCCCTGGTCTTCACCTTTCACTCCACCAACCTTTGCATTCCACCTCTCTTTTCCAGCACTCTCCCCCTGCTACATCAGTCTGAAGAAGGGTCCCGGCCCAAATCGTCGTCCATCCATTCTCTCCACAGATGATGCCTGACCTGTTGAGTTCCTCCAGCCCTTTGTGTTTCGCCCCAAGCCACATTCTCTACTCTTTGATATTACTTTTTCCAGCTAGTATTTGATTATTTTAAGATGTTGTGGCCTTTGCATAATCAATTTGACATTCTACCTCAAGATTATTTTTATAACCTCTCAATTTTTCTGGTTACAGTAACTGAGTAGCATTCCATTATTGCCTTACCAGTCAGTGGCAACAAACACTCTTATATAATCTTATAATCTTATAGATCCTGTTCAGGTTACTGTCAATCTTCTCTGTATAGGTCTGCACTGGCTAAAGACTCTCTTCAAAACATTTACCAACATGCCCCTGACGGCCAAGTCATTTCATGATGAACTTTTTAAATTGTAGGCAAATCTTACCATTGTAATTTTTTTTTCAATTCAAAATCATGTCTTCCTCAAAAAAACTTGCAGCAAATGTGTGAATTAAATCGGTTGTTCTCATTGCACCCACTCCCCCGCCCCACCATAATGTTAATTCTACTCTGAAGGTTAACTGGAAATTAGGAATTTTTAATTAAAAAAATATCTAAAACATATTCAGCTTTCCAACTGTGCTCTAATTGAAGTGTTTGAAAAGTCCAACATACTTCAATTCTGTTCTGCGTCCTTGAGATTGAAAACTAAGGATTCCACTTGACTTTTATGACATTATTTACTTAAGCTGTCACCTTTAATAACCTGCGTGTCTACATTCCAAGGTCCCTTAGCTCCCTTATTTAATTTATGGTATTTTCCTTTATTATTCTTTCAAAATATATTACTCCACAATTTTCTACAGTGGAAATCTAAAGGCATGAACCTCTGAGGGAGACTAATTGCCCGCTTTGATTTATCCACCCATACAGTCTCTACTGCCATGGAACATTTAAGTGTTGATGCCATATTGAACCCGACTTGTGACTCAATAACTCTGTGAGATAGATATGCAAATCAAATGTTGGAAACACTTTGGCAGAATTTCGGCAAAACCTGTGGAAAAGAGAAGCACGGAAAAAGGTGCAGGACAAAGATGCATGGAAACATAGAAACGTAGAAAATAAGTGCAGGAGTAGGGCATTCAGCACTTCAAGCCAGCTGATCATGGCTGATCATCCAAAATCAGTACCACAGTCTTGCTTTCTCCCCATATCCCTTGATTCTATTAGCCCTAAGAGCTATATCTAACTCTCTCTTGAATGCATCCAGTGAATTGTCCTCCACTGTCTTTTGTGGAAGAGAATTCCACTTGTTTTGTCAGAAATGGGACAAAGGGAGCAAACTGCTAGGATGGGACCAGGGTCATCATTAGTTGATGAAGATGAGCCTTTCCACTCCAGGACAACCAAGATGTCCTCTATTCTTAATAAAATGGTTTCCACACTGCTGATATGGATGAATCCTTCACCCTCTTCTCCTCTGTGTGCCACAGTTCTGCTCGTACAACAAGCCTAGAATTCCCCTAGTCTTCACCTTCAACTCCACCAGCCTTTGCATCCCATATCTCTTTTCCACCTCTCCCCCCCCCCCCCCCCCCGCTCTATCAGTCTGGAGAAGGGTCCCGACCCGAAACGTCATCAGCTCGTTCTCTCCACAGATGATGCCTGATCTACTGAATTCCTCCAGCACTTTGTAATACCTCTCTTGTCAGAGAGTGATACCTCTCTTGTCAGCTGAAAGTCTGCAGACACCTGCTCACAGAGACTCCTTCCGGAAGTTACAACAGCCAATCGAGACAAAGATGAAGGAAAATCTCAGAAGAAAAGTCTGTGATCCTGTTCAGGTTACTGTCAATCTTCTCTGTATAGGTCTGCACTGGCTAAAGACTCTCTTCAAAACATTTACCAACATGCCCCTGACGGCCAAGTCATTTCATGATGAACTTTTTAAATTGTAGGCAAATCTTACCATTGTAATTTTTTTTTCAATTCAAAATCATGTCTTCCTCAAAAAAACTTGCAGCAAATGCGTGAATTAAATCGGTTGTTCTCATTGCACCCACTCCCCCGCCCCACCATAATGTTAATTCTACTCTGAAGGTTAACTGGAAATTAGGAATTTTTAATTTAAAAAATATCTAAAACATATTCAGCTTTCCAACTGTGCTCTAATTGAAGTGTTTGAAAAGTCCAACATACTTCAATTCTGTTCTGCGTCCTTGAGATTGAAAACTAAGGATTCCACTTGACTTTTATGACATTATTTACTTAAGCTGTCACCTTTAATAACCTGCGTGTCTACATTCCAAGGTCCCTTAGCTCCCTTATTTAATTTATGGTATTTTCCTTTATTATTCTTTCAAAATATATTACTCCACAATTTTCTACAGTGGAAATCTAAAGACATGAACCTCTGAGGGAGACTAATTGCCCGCTTTGATTTATCCAACCATAAAGTCTCTACTGCCATGGAACATTTAAGTGTTTGATGCCATATTTGAACCCGACTTGTGACTCAATAACTCTGTGAGATAGATATGCAAATCAAATGTTGGAAACACTTCGGCAGAATTTCGGCAAAATCTGTGGAAAAGAGAAGCACGGAAAAAGGTGCAGGACAAAGATGCATGGAAACATAGAAACGTAGAAAATAAGTGCAGGAGTAGGGCATTCAGCACTTCAAGCCAGCTGATCATGGCTGATCATCCAAAATCAGTACCACAGTCTTGCTTTCTCCCCATATCCCTTGATTCTATTAGCCCTAAGAGCTATATCTAACTCTCTCTTGAATGCATCCAGTGAATTGTCCTCCACTGCCTTTTGTGGAAGAGAATTCCACTTGTTTTGTCAGAAATGGGACAAAGGGAGCAAACTGCTAGGATGGGACCAGGATCATCATTAGTTGATGAAGATGAGCCTTCCCACTCCAGGACAACCAAGATGTCCTCTATTCTTAATAAAATGGTTTCCACCCTGCTGATATGGATGAATCACTCACCCTCTTCTCCTCTGTGTGCCACAGTTCTGCTCGTACAACAAGCCTAGAATTCCCCTAGTCTTCACCTTCAACTCCACCAGCCTTTGCATCCCATATCTCTTTTCCCCCCCCCCCCCCCCCCCCGCTCTATCAGTCTGGAGAAGGGTCCCGACCCGAAACGTCATCAGCTCGTTCTCTCCACAGATGATGCCTGATCTACTGAATTCCTCCAGCACTTTGTAATACCTCTCTTGTCAGAGAGTGATACCTCTCTTGTCAGCTGAAAGTCTGCAGACACCTGCTCACAGAGACTCCTTCCGGAAGTTACAACAGCCGATTGGGACAAAGATGAAGGAAAATCTCAGAAGAAAAGTCTGTGTCTACATTGAATTGAAGCATAATTTGCATAAGAGTGGATGTTAATTGATTAATTAAAAGATACAATATTGAATCAGAGCCTTCAACACATTGTGTCCATATCATCCGTCGATCACCCGTTCACACCGGGCTCTGTATTATTCCATCATGCACATTAGGGAACATTTACAGAGACCAATGGTTGTTAGGTTAGTGAAAAAGGTAAGTCTAAGAAAGGAACATCTAAAGGCTGTGAAATGCAGATCTTCTGGTAATACTCAGTTAGTAGAGAGAGGAAAAAATAATATCATGGATGGATAAGCTGCAGGAAAACTAATAATTTCAGTTTTTTAATTAAAATGGAAAGTGAGTTACCTGAAATTGTTGAATTCACTATTGAGTTGAAAAGCTGCCATATACGCAGATGGAAGATGAAATGCTTTTACTCAAGATTATGTTGGTTCTTATTAAGACACAGACAGATAAGTTAGAGTGGGAGTGGTCATGTTCATAAGTCATAGGAGCTGAATTAGGCCATTCGGCCCATCGAGTCTGCACCGCCATTCAATCATGGCTGATCAATCTTCCCTATATCCTGCCTTCTCCCCATAATCACTGACACCATTACTAATCAAGAAGCTGTCAATCTCTGACTTAAACTTACACAATGACTGGGATAGAAAATATCAACACAGCCAATGAGAAGTACAGAGACATCACTTGAGGACATCACTTGTAGAATGAACATATATCCTCTGCCAAGTGGTGACCCAGTCTGACTTTGGCAGGCTGAGTTGGGCCTGTTTCTATGCTACTGTATATGACCCTATGAATCTGTGACAATAACTGCAATACCTATGTGACAATCTGGTAGTTTCTTTTGTGCCATCCCCCATTTTGTGGCACTTGCAAACAGCATAAATTGGATGGATGTGCCTATCATGTCGAAAAGCATCTGGCCTAATCTGGTGTGAATACTTTGTCACCTCTATGACGCACTTGGCGTTAAACTGCAGCTGTCCAATGGAATGTTTAGCCCCTTCATCCCCTTTTGACCAGTTTTTCTCCTAAACTCCCATTTTTATAATGTACCTGGTGACAGGGCACCATTCAGTCTGCCCTGACATGGATCCCTATTGATGGAGCTCATTTTATCTGGATTTGCTTTTAAAGACTGAAACCGCTTAGTTAGTTTATTGATCTCCTTGTAACTGCTCCGGTTATGCCTGGATTATTTATGCTATATAAGGCAGGTCTATAAATAAATTTAATTCCTGGATGATAAAAGGGAGGATAAGAGAATGGAAGTAACTTCCATGAAGCATTTAGGAAAGCATCAGAGAAGTTTGGTTCCTTCATGGGGCTTTCAGATCAAGAAGTTTTAAGAAGCATTGTTAGCAAATAAGAAGGATGGTTGATGAGGCCAATGTGATATAGTCTGCATAGAGTGTACAAAAGCTTTTATAGAGGTCAGTTAAGTGAAAGACCATGATCTTCAGGAAAGAAGCAATTTAGTTTCAAAGTTGTTTCTAGATGGCAGGAAACAAAGCTAGCGGGTGACAGGAAACCTACTTGGACTGGGATTCCATAGGGCACATCAATAGGCTCCAGGTTTTTTTTATCAATGATTTAAATAAATGTATGATTGATTATAAGGAGGTTTGCAGATGGTACAGAATTATCTTTGAGATTGATGGCAATGATAAAAGTTAACTACTGTAGAAATCTATCAGGCACTGGTTTGCTAGACAGAAGCCTGGGGAACAAAATTGAAGCTAGAATATAAGGTAATGCATCTGGGAAGAACACATAGAGCACAAGAATACACAATAAATGGTAGGATACTAAGAAGTGTCGAGGGACATTAGAGTGCATGTCTGTGGATACTGGTAGCAGATAATAAAAAAGATATGCATGATTTGTTTAAAAAGGCATAAAATACAAGAGAAAGAGGCTCATGCTGGAAGTGTCTGAAATACTTTCTCCATGGTGGGGGGACAGTACATATTTCTGATCATTACATTACAGGAAATATATGACAGGACTATAGAGGGCACAAAAAAGATTTACGAGAACGCTGTGAACGATAGAGTACTATAGTTTTGAAGAAAGATGGGCTCGGCTGGGCTATTTACATTGGAATAGAAGAGGTGGATAGGATATTTAATTGTGATATATAACTAAGAGAGATCAAGATACTCGATAAGAAGAATCCATTTTCTTAAAGGCATGTCAATAACCAGGAGGCTTAAATTGATAGTAATTGGTGTGATTGGAAGAGATTTGAAGAAATATGGCTCGACATAACATGCTGGGATTCTGAAATGTACTGCCTGACAGACTGAGAGGCAGAAACGCACATTGCATTTTAGTGTTGATGGATGAGTGCTTAACATGCTATGTTAAGGTGCACAGGATTCACGATAACTTGGTAATATGGATTCAACACTGACGTACTCAAAGACAGAGGGTTGTGATGGAAGGGTGGTGGCTGGAGGTCTGTGACCAGTGGAGTTCCACAAGGATAGAAACATAGAAACATAGAAATTAGGTGCAGGAGTAGGCCATTCGGCCCTTCGAGCCTGCACCGCCATTCAATATGATCATGACAAATCATCCAACTCAGTATCCTGTACCTGCCTTCTCTCCATACCCTCTGATCCCCTTGGCCACAAGGGCCACATCTAACTCCCTCTTAAATATAGCCCACTGCCTCAATACCCTCTGTGGCTGGATTCATCACTCTCTGTGTGAAAAAAGTTCTCCTCATCTCGGTTTTAAAGGATTTCCCCCTTATCCTTAAGCTGTGACCCCTTGTTCTGGACTTCCCCAACATCGGGAACAATCTTCCTGCATCTAGCCTGCCCAACCCCTTAGAATTTTGTAAGTTTCTATAAGATCCCCTCTCAATCTCCTAAATTCTAGAGAGTATAAACCAAGTCTATCCAGTCTTTCTTCATAAGACAGTCCTGACATCCCAGGAATCAGTCTGGTGAACCTTCTCTGCACTCCCTCTGGCAATAATGTCCCTCCTCAGATTTGGAGACCAAAACTGCACGCAATACTCCAGGTGTGGTCTCACCAAGACCCTGTACAACTGCAGTAGAACCTCCCTGCTCCTATACTCAAATCCTCTTGCTATGAAAGCCAACATACCATTCGCTTTCTTTACTGCCTGCTGCACCTGCATGCCTACCTTCAATGACTGGTGTACCATGACACCCAGGTCTCGCTGCATCTCCCCTTTTCCTAATCGGCCACCATTCAGATAATAGTCTACTTTCCTGTTTTTGCTACCAAAGTGGATAACCTCACATTTTTACACATTATACTGCATCTGCCATGCATTTGCCCAATCACCCAGCCTATCCAAGTCACCTTGCAGTCTCCTAGCATCCTCCTCACACCTAACACTGCCCCCCAGCTTTGTGTCATCCACAAACTTGGAGATGTTGCATTCAATTCCCTCATCCAGATCATTTATATATATTGTAAATAGCTGGGGTCCCAGCACTGAGCCTTGCGGTACCCCACTAGTCACTGCCTGCCATTGTGAAAAGGACCCGTTTACTCCTACTCTTTGCTTCCTGTTTGCCAGCCAGTTCTCTATCCACATCAATACTGAACCCCCAATGCCATGTGCTTTAAGTTTATATACTAATCTCTTATGTGGGACCTTGTCGAAAGCCTTCTGGAAGTCCAGATACACCACATCCACTGGTTCTCCCCTATCCACGCTACTAGTTACATCCTCGAAAAATTCTATAAGATTCGTCAGACATGATTTACCTTTCGTAAATCCATGCTGACTTTGTCCAATGATTTCACCACTTTCCAAATGTGCAAGGACCTCTTTTGTTGCAAATTGGAGGAACAGCACCTCATTTTTCGCTTAGGTAGCTTACAACCCAGCGGTATGAACGTTGTATTCTCTAAATCTAAGTAACTTCTACGAACACTCCTCTCCCCTCCCCCTTTGCCCCCTTCCTCCACCCTAGTCATTTAACCAGGTCCACAATTCACCACATTTGTATCCCTTTTGAGACTTAACCTTCCCTGGCCAATCAAAGATAGACACAAAATGCTGGAGTAATTCAGCGGGACAGGCAGCATTTCTGGACATAAGGAATGGGTGACGTTTCGGGTCGAGACTCTTCTTCAGCCGAGGCCTGTAATGTCACCCATTCCTTCCATCCAGAGATGCTGCCTGTCCCGCTGAGTTACTCCAGCATTTTGTGTCTATGTTCGGTTTTAACCAGCATCTGCAGTTCAACCATCTTGCTTTTTAAAAACCCTACTCAGCTATCATCTACCTATCACTTGCCAGGCTTTGGCCTGCCCCTCCTCTCTTCCTTCTTTCTCCACTCCCCTCCCCCCACCCCCACCCCCCCCCCCCCCCCCCCCCCCCCCCCCCCCCCCCCCCCCCCCCAGCTCATTCAGTCTGAAGAAAGGTCCACTCAAAACATCACCATTGTATGTTCTCCAGAGATGCTGCCAGGCTCGCTGAGTTACTTGAGCACTGTCTATTTTGAGCAGAATACTGCTTGGATTAAGGGGTATTAGCTATAAAAAAAGTTGGACAAATTTGGATGTTTTGTTTCTAGAATGACAGAAGTTGGGCAGTGACCTGATAGAAGCATATAAAACTATGAGAGGCAGAGATTGAATGGGGTCACAATCTTTTTTACCAAGGAGGAAATGTTAAACACCGGCAGGCAAACCTTTAGGGTGAGAGGGGCAAAGTTTAAAGGAAAGTCAAGTCAAGTTTATTCGTCACATACACATACGAGATGTGCAGTGAAATGAATAGTGGCAATGCTCGCAGATTGTGCAAAAAAACTACAAAACAGAATGGAACAGAATCAGTAATTACATATTTGTGGAAAAACCCCACAGCAATTTAAAAAAGACACCACACAACAGTAAATTAGTACAGTAAGTTAGTCCCTGGTGAGATAGGAGTTTACAGTCCTAATGGCCACTGGGAAGATACTCCTTCTCATCCTCTCTGATTTCACAGCATGGCAACGGAGACGTTTGCCTGACCGTAGCAGCTGGAACAGTCTGTTGCTGGGGTGGAAGGGGTCCCCCATAGTGCTGCTGGCTCTTGATCTGCACCTTCTGATGTATAGTTCCTGCAGGGGGGCGCAGAGATGTACGGGGCAAATCTTTTACACAAAGGTTACGCTGGAACGCGTGGCCAAGGATGGTGGTGGAGGCATATACAATGGTGTTGCTTAAGAGACCTTTAGATAGGCACATGGATATGAGGGGAATGAAGAGGCATGGATCATGTGCAGGCAGGTGAGATTAGTTATCTCAGCATCATGTTCGGCATAGACATTGTCGGCCGAAGGTCCTTGTCCTGCGCTGTACTTCTCTACTTTCTATGTTCTATGTAGCAATGGACCAGGAACTGGGAAATGGAATAAAACTGAATGAAAGCATTTGGCCAACATGAACTCAAAGGATCGAATGGTCATTTTTTGTGGTATAAAAAACGAATGATTCAGATTCTATTGGAAGATGAGTTACCCAGTAAGTGAAGGCTGGAAACCCATTCACAATCAGAGCAGAATTCTTTCATTACCAGTCAAAGTCTGTGCTGCTTTGACTGTGACATCTTTGCCAATGCAGTCATGCAGGTATCCTTTGGGAACACTGCCCTTAATAGATAAGCATCAGTTCACTGTTGTGCAATGAAGGTGACTGCCACTTTCTTTAGGCATGTCTAATTATATTTACTACCCAGTAGTACTGCGTAAAAAGACTGAGAGCTATGCTGTTCCAATGAAGGCAAAGTTTCCACTGACACAGGAGCATTTGAATTGCAACCCATGTTTAATTTCATATGAGGGAAAGCCTATCATTTCATTATGTACAGGTTTCGACTATAGATACAGTGTGGAAATATGCCCTTTGGGCCATGGAGTCCATGCCGATCAGTGATCACCTCATACACTAGCACGATCCCACCCACCAGCAACAATTTTACATTATTTTACCAAAGCCAATTAAACTATAAACCTGTACGTCTTTGGAGTGTAGGAGGAAAACGGAGCAAACCCATGCAGTCACAGGGACAAACTCTGTACAGACAGCGCCCATAGTCAGGATCGAACCCTGATCTCTGGCGCTGTAAGGCAGCATCTCTACCGCAGCGGCATTTTGCTGAGTTCTTGTATGAATCCGGTCATCCTTTCACAGGGAGAACGTACACACTACGTACAGACAGCACCCATATTCCTGATTGAACCCTGTTCTCTAGCGCTGTAAAGCAGCAAATCTACCGCAGCACCACTGTGCTGAGTTCTGGCGAAAATCCAGTCAACCTTTCCTGCACATCAATGTCTGCTGGTTCGATACTCTCGTCAGGTGACAATCCACCTACTTACTGGCCTTTGTGACTCAAATCCATGTATCAGATGTTGTTTGTTGATCCCAGCTATCCCCTGATGCCATGCCTTAAGATTCTTGTAGAGCTTCTGCAGGCAGGAATGCAGCGGATATAATGAGGCCCACAAGTCATTATCAGAGTGACCGACCTCTTCCTGAAGAGCAGTCCCTTAGATGTGAAAAACAGAGGAGCTTGCTTAGCTGCTCACCCGTTGACATTCATCCTTGAAGGAATAGCAGCAGAATGTAAAATTGTTGCATTGCTTTGGGAAATCACTTCATCTGGATTTGACCCACGATAAATTTTCATTGAACTTCACTTACATCTGGCCAGCTACCATGGCCTCTCTTGTCTGTTTGCCACAATAGGTGGGAAGAAGATTGTGTTAAAAGCTTGTGAGTCACAGCGCTATCTTGCCCTTATGAAGGCCTGCGCTACCCATGCTAATGAGAGATGACAAGTGCATTGTTTCATTAAACTGCCCTTGAACAATATATGTTACCTGTTGCAGGCAACATATATTAGCAGACTGCTTGGAATTAAAAAATAATGCATTAAATATTAAGAACCTGATGCTTGCTTAAGTCTGAAGAAGGGTTTCGGCCCGAAACGTTGCCTATTTCCTTCGCTCCATAGATGCTGCTGCACCCGCTGAGTTTCTCCAGCTTTTCTGTGTAACCTTGCTTAAGTAAATTTCTTTGGGACCTTAAAAAGACATCCTAGAGCTAATATAATTATATTGCAAATTCTTCAGGGACCTGCATTACTGTATATAGACGTTTGCAGTGTGTTGGACATATATTGACAAGGCATCTAAGACTTCCTTTCATAAGGATTCCTAACTTAAGGCCAAACAATTTTGTTTTTATTACACCTAATTTCATCAAAAACGAAACCTCCGTTTTTTTTAGATAAATGTCTAAAGATGTCTTCAGCTGCTTTGGCTCCCAAGATTGGTGTTAAGACATTTTGATCACTTTCTCGATTTCTTAGAGGGATGGGTCAAATGTGGGCAAATGGGACTTGTTTAGATGGGGCATCTTGGTCGTCATGGGTCAGTCGGTCTGAAGGGCTAGTTTCCATGCCTCTAACACTCTCTATGACTTACAGGGGGACATTTACTTTAGTTTAGTTTAGTTTAAAGATACAGCGCAAAAACAGGCCTTCCAGCCCAACGAGTCCGCTCCGACAAGCAATCCCCACACAGTAACACCACCCTACACAAGGACAATTTAACATTTGTTTAATACCAAACCAATTAACCTACTAACATGTACGTCTTTGGAGTGTGAGAGGAAACCGAAAATCTTGGAGAAAACCCACACAGTTCACGGGGAGAACATGCAATTTCCATACAGACAAGCACCCAGATTGAACCTGGGTCTCTGGAAAGCAGCAACTCTACCGCTGGGCCACCGTGCCGTCATGTAATTCTATAATAATTTAATATATCCAAGCGTGTCCTTAATGCTTCCTTAAAGAACTATAACTTCCCACTACCTCCTGGGAGTCTCTGGCCTATGACCATTCGGAGAAAAGAAGGAGCATTGAGGATAGTATCAAGTCCATGGTTCAGGAGCTCACAAATGTTCTCTACAAGTGGTGGATAGAGTGTACCACCTCAAACTACCCCTTTTCCTGCCCTGTCAGGCACCCAATGCTCGATCTCGGAAGAGTCTGCAGTTCCCATGTTGATCTGATTGACCATCTGAGAACCTACAAAACCAGAATGAATGGACACCATATTTGATTTTGAACCCTTGTCTAGAGAAGTTTTACACATTCCAGAGTCTTTTGTATAATTAACATATTCATATTACATACTTTACAGCTATGGTTTCATTCTTCCTTGCTACACACTAATGTATCTCACTCTCCAAGTTGCAATATTCTCCAATATACTTCACATTCCTCACTGTAATAGATTAAATCACTTTAAACCACCTCGGAAAATCACAGCATAATTATGACCAACATTTTGATAAATATACAATTAGGACTGCCCCTGAAAAAAAGTCACAGAAAATGCTTGTTTTCTTATCCCCATGTATGCACTAACGCCTGCCATTTGTTCATCCACTGTACGCAATAGCATTAAGAAGGATTGTAATCCTAGTCACTTTGAATCGAGGGGCAATTTTTGTCAGCTCTTATTTCCACAAATGTTGTGGCAAGTGTCTTGCAGCTAAAATATGGGAAATGCCTCATTTAAGACTGCTGCACCAGGCTCATGAATCCCAAGGAGCCCTTGGTATCTATTGAACAAAAAAAAAATCAAAACTCTGTTAAGCTAAAAAGACTGGTGCTCAGTCAAATCACTCCAATCTTTCCAAAATGGTGTCTGCTTAAAATTTGGCATATTAATCAGAATGCAATCACCTAAACATGAAATGATTATGTGTAGGAAAGAACTGCAGATGCTGGTTTAAATCAAGGGTAGACACAAAATGCTGGAGTAACTCAGGAGGTCAGGCAGCATCTCTGGAGAGAAGGAATGGGTGACGTTTCTGATCGAGACCCTTCTTCAGATTCTATATTTTTAGATAATTGGAAAATATTTTTGGCTAAGTTATAGAGTCATAGAACCATAGTCATATAGTCATATAGTCATATATGGCTATGGTTCGGTCCAACTTGCCCGCACCAACCAAAAAGTATTTATTGTACAATTGCAGATTTGGGCAGAATGCCATGCGTTACAAGAAGAAATCTCTATATTATAATTCATCATTGGTTTGCTAATCTCCGTATAAGTGTGAGATAGGAATGCTGTGCTCATAAAATAGAACAGGTACTATGAACAAAACCTTTCACTGTTCAATTATGCACGCTGGACTTGTTGAGAGAAATATTAACCACAGAAATTGGACTCAACTGGAATTCTCAGGCATAGCCTAATATACATTGAAATGTCATCTTCCTGTATAAATAGAGTTGGGTTGGAGTGGTCAACCTCTTGCTTCTAGGAGGTGCGTCAGCCATTGACTATTATAGTGATGCTGCATAGCTTTAGTTCTTCAGTTTTGAAAACCAAAGAGAAAACCTTTCCAAAGACCTTGCCGAAGTCTGGGTTCTTTTCACAGTTGAAACTCTTTATTGGGCAATGAATTGTGCCATTTGGAATTTTTGAATGGCGATTTATCTTGGTGCCACTTTTGCTTGGTGCTACAAGAATACCACTTGTACCTTTCAATATGTGCGACTGCTGGCCATTTGTTTGTGGGATTCACTGTTCAGCGCAAGAACATGGAAAAGCAGTGAAAAACAAAAGGGATTTATAAATTATATAAATGGCAATTTTGTCAAAGAAATGGCTAGGTAAAGGAAAGACACGATATTCTGGGGTAACTCAGCGGGTCAGGCAACATCCCTGGAGAACATGGACAGGTGATTTTTGGTTTGGGACCCTTCTTCAGACTTCAAACTGGGAGAAAGCCTGCTTTAATCTGTAATGTTACTTCTAAAAATCTTAATTTTGTTACACTTCAGGCATCTCTTGAATGTGTTTTTCTTCAATGAACATATACCTGATTTTTCAACTATTTGCGAACTATCTAACTCACAAAGCCCAGTGTTTGGGAGGAGGGTGGGATTTAAATATTTGTACTTACACTAGAGTCTTCAGCACACCTCCCCCCGGTTCATCTTTGAATGTTCAGCATAACATTAAATAATTTATTGATCAACATTTTTTACAAACTTTCTGATCTGCATGCACTTATTATTTCACCGCTCGGTCAGCCTGCATCTTGCAGTGTTTATTTTAGGTTTTTGTTGAGAGATACAGCATGGAAACAGGTCCTTTGGCCTGCCAAGTCTGAGCCGACCATCGATCACCCGTACTCTGGTTCTATGTTATCAAACTTCCACATCCCACACACTCGGGGCAATTTACAGCAGTCAATTAACGTACACATCTGCACATCTTTGGGATGTAGGAGGAAATACTGTAAAAGCTGTATAAAATCATGAGAGGAATAGATTGTGTGGATGCACAGTTTTGTGCCTGGAGTAGGTGAATCGAGGACCAGAGGGCATTGGTTGAAGATGAATGGGAAACGATTTAACAGGAGCCTGAGGGGTAACTTTTCCATACAAAATGTGGTGGGTGTATGGAACAATCCGCCAGAGGCGGTAGTTGAGGCTGGGACTATACCAACATTTAAAAAACAGTTAGACAGGTACATGGATAGGACAGGTTTGGAGGGATATGGACCCAACACAGGCAGGTGGGAGTAGTATAGCTGGGACATGTTGGGCAATATGAGCAAGTTGGGCCGAATGGCCTGTTTCCAAGAGAGAACCCACACAGTCACAAGGAGAATGTGCAAACTCCACACAGACTGCACCCGAGGTCAGGATTAAATCCGGGTCTCTGGCACCGTGAGGGTGCAGTTCTACCGCTGCGCTACGGTGCCACTTGCTGCACTGGAGTTAATCAGGCGAGTTTATTGTGTAGGTGAAAGATGAGAGCTTCAATCAGCACACTGAAGACCCAGTTCCAAACAGGAAACGGCGAGGTGTGATTTTAATGCATGTATCTGTGTTCTAAATGTCACTGTGCTCTACTCTTCAGTACTTGCGATCAATATTGTCTTTACTGCGAAGATAGACATAAAAAGCTGGAGTTACTAAGCAGGACGGGCAACATCTCTGTGGAAAAGGAATAGGTGACGCTCCTTGTCGAGACCCTTCTTCAGACTGAGAGTCAGGGGAGAGTGAACTGAGACTTGTGAAGAGGTACATAGAACAAATTAATGAAAGATATGCAAGAAGACAGATCAAAGCCAGCGATGAGGGTGGAGCCCACAATTACTATTCTGCATTGAATATTGGTACCATTGGATCTTTACAGCACCAAAGAGATAATGGACTCTAATTTCTATGCAAGTGTTCAATTATTTCTTAACACTGAAACCAACTATTTCTGGCAATTCTCTGGAGATATCTCTTAAATTCAACCACAGATTTAGTAAATTGTAATGGCATTACTAATAGCAGGTGGATCTAATTAATGAGATGAGGTTAGAGGACAATATCTTACTCACCAGATTGCTGTGGTCAAACTAAATGCCTGGATCTGCTGATAAACAAGTCATGTATGACATTGCAGTCTGGCTCCGCTCCTTTCCTTCTTGGCCGAGCAGCAGGATGTCGACTAAAGTATCTGAGCTGGCGACGGTAATCCGAAGAGTGAATTATGACGTCCTCCCTTCATTCTCCAAGCTGCTCCATGACCATTAGTTGTCCCGCTGAGTTACTCCAGCATTTTGTGCCAGCATCTTTGGTTTAAACCAGCATCTTCCTACACAGCTGGTTGTTTTAGTGTGTCTGAATGAAGAAAGACATGAGGGAAGGATTACAGCAATGTCTGCATGCCAACACCACCTGTGGCTTGTAAATGAGAAGAGATTGTAGAAGGATGGTGACTTGAAGAGGGGGATTAAATCTAAGCTTGCCCTCATCTTCAATGATGTCTCCAGTTGCAGCAGACTTGTTTTCAATTGGTTTGAATCCGACTGTGCTGTTCCTTACTGCGAGATGGTGATAAGAGTGTCAGAGAGCCTTTGGCAATGTATCTGGTTGATGTGCCACTGAGAATAAAAAAGCAACGTGCAGAGACTATGAGATGTACAATGGTGTGAGGCTTGGAATGGTGGCAAATACAGAAGGGTGTGTCGGGCATTTCAATGGCTGCTTGGAGCCCATGAAGTGACAGAGAATATCAAAGGCAACTGATAGGATCATAGCAAAAATGGTGGACTGGAGATGGAATTTGATAATGTTTAGTATTTCCCTTGCCACATGCATGAGGTTTTTCCAGTTCTGTGGCACAGCATCCTTGGGATTGTCACTCATTTTAGTTTTAGTTTAGGGATACACCACAGAAACAGGCCCTTGGGCTCACCATGTCCGCACTGACCAGTGATCCCTGCACATTAACACTATCCTACACACACTAGGGACAATTTGCACTTATTCTAAGCAGATTCAAACCTGTACGTCTTTGGAATTTGGATGGAAACCGAAGATCCTGGAGAAAATCCACACCTGTCACAGGGATAACGTACAAACTCCGTACAGACAGCGCCTGTAGTCGGGATTGAACCCGGGTTTCTGGTGCTGCAAGCGCTGTAAGGCAGCAACTCTACAATCGTGCCACCATGCTGCCCTCAACTCATCTCATCTAAATTCCTACCTCCTCCCAGTGACACGAGGACTTTCCCTGGCAGAGGACCTCTTTCATTCCCTCCCCTTTGTCTAGCTATTCATGTACGTTGGAGTGCCCATTCTCATCTGTAATCAGCCTATGTCTTCTGGAAAGCTCAAAAGGTCTGTGGGAATCATTTCCATTACCTCTAAACTAAGTGATTATATCAGCAAAATCACCGGTAACACTGGCCAATTGTTGAAGTCGCATTCAAGGCTAAGATGTGAATTTCCTATGCACTGTACACATGGTTACACTGACATGATTGTTCACCCATTCCAATGGTCATTCCAATACCCAGTTTCCAAAGTTGTCTAATTAAACCCCCCTCTTTCCAGGTCCCTTTTAGTAAATGGTGATTAGAATTTCTTTTCAAAATGTTTTTTACCATCAGATATCGTTTGAAACTTCTTGGTTCACACTTCTGGAAACATACAAACATAGAAACATAGAAAATAGGTGCAGGAGTAGGCCATTCGGCCCTTCAAGCCTGCACCACCATTCAATATGATCATGGCTGTTCATCCAACTCAGTATCCTGTACCTGCCTTCTCTCCATACCCCCTGATCCCTTTAGCCACAAGGGCCACATCTAACTCCCTCTTAAATATAGCCAATGAACTGACCTCAACTACCTTCTGTGGCAGAGATTTCCAGAGATTCACCACTCTCTGTGTGAAAAATATTTTTCTCATCTCGGTCCTAAAAGACTTCCCCTTTATACTTAAACTGTGACCCCCTTGTCCTGGACTTCCCCAACATCGGGAACAATCTTCCTGCATCTAGCCTGTCCAACCCCTGAAGAATTTTGTAAGTTTCTATAAGATCCCGCCTCAATCTTCTAAATTCTAGCGAGTACAAGCCAATTCTATCCAGTCTTTCTTCATATGAAAGTCCTGACATCCCAGGAATCAGTCTGGTCTCACCAAGCTGGAACCCCCAGCTATTCCTTCATCTCTCCAAGGTATTCCTCCTTGATTTGACTTCTTCAAGCCATCATCACTGCAATTCACGGGTAAATAGAGAGATTACAGCATGGAATCTATGGTGACTTGTTCACACTATTTCTATGTTATTCAACTTTCTCATTCACTCTCTACACACTATGGGTTGATTTTTCAGAGGCCAAATTGCCTACAATTCTGCACATCTTTCAAATGTGGGAGGAAAACAAAACATTAAGAGACAATCCACGTGGTTACAGAGGGAACGTGCAAACTCCACACTCCCCGATGTTGGGGACGTCCAGAACAAGGGGTCACAGTTTAAGGATAAAGGGGAAATCTTTTAGGACTGAGATGAGAAAAAAAATGTTTACACAGAGAGTGGTGAATCTCTGGCATTCTCTGCCACAAAATGTAGTTGAGGCCAGTTCATTGGCTATATTTAAGAGGGAGTTAGATGTGGCCCTACTAAGGGATCAGGGGGTATGGAGAGAAAGCAGGTACAGGATACTGAGTTGGATAATCAGCCATGATCATATTGAATGGCGGTGCAGGCTCGAAGGGCCGAATGGCCTACTCCTGCACCTATTTGCTATGTTTCTATGTTTCTATACAGCACCCGAGGTTCGGATCGAACCATGTCTCTGGCGCTCTGAGAGCTGCACCACTCTGCTGAATGGTGATGATGACAGGGCTACCCACAGCATTCTCAGGGACTATAAAACATAGTCTATGTCCATCACTGATGTGGGGTGTTGTACATGAGTCATAGACTACAATTGTACTTCAGGGCATGTGTGTATACCTGAGGAAAGAGTTCCATTTTACATTTTAATTCCAATAATCTAGTCTCAGTAGGGAGGTTATGCTGGTGAGATATATGGGGCAGAGACAGGGCTACACAATTATACCTCCAACTCTCTGACCTGCATCTCCTGCAAATCCCGCTTCCTCTGTGAATGCAGGTTCATAGACTTAATGGCTTCATTCACGAGGAAGACTGATGTAATAGATGTGTACCATCTGAAGCAGCAAAGTAGCATTTTAACACTTATATGGTCAAAGATCTCGAAGTGAATTTCAAAGTGTGTTTCCGAATGTTCTGTCGTTGGGGCATATATCGTATACTTGTTACATGTTCAATCATTGGGAGGGAAAGTGTTGCTATGGGTACATAGGAGCCAAAAAAACTATCTTCATGTGCAAGCAATTTAAAATGTGATGGTTTGTGTAATTTCACTTTCTTCAATTTATCTGCGGTGCTTTCTTATCTGAAAGGGCTATTGAGTGAAGACTTTTGTGTGATCATTACTTTTGTGCCAGGTTCCTCAGTGGAGCCTTGAGGTAAAATATAATCTAGTTGCTGTTGAGATAATGGTCACCCAGACTGATAAGGCTGGAGGCTGGTTTACTTATTGCCTCATCTTTTATACTTACAGATGGTGGAGGCAACATATTACTTCCAGCCAACATACTCGCTCATAGCAAATCCTTGTTCAAGTAAACAATTTTTAAAGAGATGACTCTGAGGATACTATTTTCAGTACTTCATCACGTGTGGATGTCTTGGAACATAGTCTCAGAATAAATGGAGTTACCTTTACAAAGGAGATGTAGAAGAAATTTTTTTGTTAGAGGGTGGTGAATCTGTGGAATTTATTGCCACAGACGGCTGTGGAGGCCAAGTCGATGGATTTTTTTAAGGCAGAGATTGACAAATGTTCGATTAGTAAGGGTGTCAGGGGTTATGGGGAAAAGGCAGGAGGATGGCGTTGAGAGGGAAAGATAGATCAACCATGAATGAATGGCGGAGTAGACTTGATGGCTGAATGGCCTAATTGTGCTCCCTGAACTTCTGTGTGCAAAGCATAATCTTTAGTCAATTAAGATAAAGGATACTTGAAGATGAAAACCTCAGACCTGGCAGGAAAGGTCACTGGGCAGCAGTCATCAGTGTCCTGCATTCTACTGAGACGTGGATTAACAAAAAGTACGCATATCTAGGCCCTGGAAAAATGTAATTAATGCTCTCTGCGTAAAATCTTCCCTATTGCCCAGAGATAAGCAAGCCATCATCACTGTATTCTCCATTCTGCCTCAACTAGGAGCAGGGAGGTTCTACTGCCGTTGTACAGGGTCTTGGTGAGACCACACCTGGGGTATTGCGTACAGTTTTGGTCTCCAAATCTGAGGAAATACATTCTTGCCATAGAGGGAGTACAGAGAAGGTTCACCAGACTGATTCCTGGGATGTCAGGACTTTCATATGAAGAAAGACTGGATAGACTCGGCTTGTACTCGCTAGAATTTAGAAGATTGAGGGGGGATCTTATAGAAACTTACAAAATTCTTCAGGGGTTGGACAGGCTAGATGCAGGAAGATTGTTTCCAATGTTGGGGAAGTCCAGAACAAGGGGTCACAGTTTAAGGATAAGGGGGAAATCATTTAGGACCGAGATGAGAAAAACATTTTTCACACAGAGAGTGGTGAATCTCTGGAATTCGCTGCCACAGAAGGTAGTTGATGCCAGTTCATTGGCTATATTTAAGAGGGAGTTAGATGTGGCCCTTGCGGCTAAAGGGACCAGGGGGTATGGAGAGAAGGCAGGTACAGGATACTGAGTTGGATGATTTGTCATGATCATATTGAATGGCGGTGCAGGCTCGAAGAGCCGAATGGCCTCCTCCTGCACCTATTTTCTATGTTTCTATGTCTAACTACTTCCTCTGGCATCTCATTTCATACATCCACCATTGTCGGTATGAAAAAGATTGCCACTCATGTTCCAATTACATTTGACACTTTCACTTTAGACCCATGCCGTCTAGTTCTTGATTCCCCTGCCCTGGGAAAAAACTCTGGGTATTAACCCTATCTATTCCACTCATGATTTTATTTATTTTTAGATCCCATGAAGAAGTTACAGCTGTGGAGGATTCAAATTTGCATTTGAGTGAAATACTCTCATGAAGATGTAACAACAATCCAGCTTGTAAATTCTGGCATTAATAAGAACCAAATGAAACTTGGCATCTTCCTCCTTCTGTCACTCTCCAAATGTTTGTAGACACCCTTATTAATGTTGTTCAGATGGGACTTGATCTTGAGCCAGGCCCTTGGACATCAGGTTCCGTAGGATTTTGTCCTCAGTAAGAATACATACCTGGTCAGCATCATGAGACTCCTTCAAGATCCTTCAAGAACACACTACCTCGTCAAGACCATTAATACAATCAAGAAAGAGTTGCATCCTGGCCACTCCCTCTTCTCCCCTCTCCCATCGGGCAAAAGGTATAGAAATGCGAAAACCGACACCTCCAGATTCGGGGATAATTTCTTCCCAGCTATTATCAGGCAACTGAGCCATCCTACCAACAACTAGAGAGCAGTCCTGAACTACTATCTACCTCACTGGAGACCCCAGGACTACCTTTGATTGGACTTTACTGGCTTTATTTTGCACTACACGTTATTCCCTTATCATGTATCTGTACACCGTGAATGGCTCGATTGTCATCACGTATTGTCTTTCCGCTGACTGGTTAGTACGCAACAAAAGGTTTTCACTGTACCTCGGTACACGTGACAACCAATTCAACTCAAACTGAAACTCAACTCAAACTCAGGTCCTACAGTATCAACCTGTGATGGTATCCAGCCCTTCTTTGCCAGTTTGCAAATTTTGTTTCTTTTTCAATGGAACAGTTCCCTTTTCTTATCATTGTTGAGGAACTTCTGTTAGGAATGCATGGGGACTGTTGCTACTTGAAGTCCATCCATGATGTCAAAGACAGGCTTTTCATTACACCAACCCAGCAGTGATTATAAAATGGATGCTCAGTATGGCAATGAGATGCCATGGTCTTGTAAAAATCAGTGATCATTCTGAACAAACACTTTTTATTTGCCAGATTTGAAATTTAATTAAAGTTGAAAAATTCTGGGATATGCCAACCTCCAGCTGTACAACCTCAAAGAATCAATCACTCGCGAATGAGTTCCAGCAAAGTTTTAGTGTCTGTTGACTGAGTATTTTGAGATGCAAAATGTTCTTGGGAATGAATCAATACCCATCAATATCTGAAGAGTGAGGGCAGATTGATTTGAAATTCTTTTTTTGAAAAGGTGGCCATGCGCACAGATGTAAGAAAATGTTTCTTTAACCCAGTGCAGTCACCCTCTTAATAACCGTCTGGCTGTATTATGGAAAAGTAGGTTAAAAACAGTGCAGGGAAATAACAACTTTTTTTTTGCAGGCTATATATAGAATGATAGATGGCCAGGCAAGCACAAAGCACAAGAATTGTCATGAAAATCAGAGCGAGCCCTGCTCTGATAATATGTACATATGGACTTAATTCCCCAGATTATATTTCTGCCTAATGCTATGCACCTGCTGCAGAAAATCTACCCATATTATTGCTTAGCAAACCTCGCAGCACGAAACAACACAAGAACATTGCAAAGAGGAGCAGGCTATTTGGTCCTTTGAGCCAGTTTCATAATTCATCAAGATCAAGGCCAAGATCCAGGTCAAGATCATGGTTGATCTGTTCCATGGTTATTAAGATGAAGGGGTGGCACAGTGGCACAGCGGTGAAGGTGTTGCCTTACAGCGCCAGGGACCTGGGCTTGATCCTGCTGCCTGTATGCTCTCGCTGTGACCGCGTGGTTTTTCTCCGGGTGCTCCAGTTTCTTCCCACACTCAAAAGACATACATGTTTGTAGGCCACTTGGCTTTGGTAAAATTGTAAGTTGTCCCTAGTGTGTAGGATAGTGTTAGTGCACGGGGTGATCGCAGGTCGGCGTGGACTCGGTGGGCCGAAGGGCCTGTTTCCACGCAGTATCTCTTAATCCAAAGATCAAGGTCACAGCTGACCTTTCACCTCAATACTATTACCCTGCACTAACATTATACCCATTGATTCACAATATCTAGTACAGTAGTTGTAATCCCCCATTGGGTCCTCAAAGAATAAATATTTCAGTGAAAATATTTGCAGAAATGTATACTTTTCAGATCTATTGATTCAGTTTATAAGACCACTTAAATACGTGTTGTTCCATATAAAAATCATCTTATTCCTATGATTAGATTATAGCTCATTACACACAGATATCTGGTATTCTCTGAGGAAAATGAGGGTTTCATTCTTGTTCATGCAGTGAATTGGAGAAGTTCTTGTTAATGTCCAGCAGATTGATTAGTTGGATTAAAATAACAGATACAACGAACACTTCTTCCTGATGTGACGGACCAAGCATGATATTGGGACTTAGAAAACATATTTTAAACTGTAAATCCCACCTGAACCTCTCAGCAAAATTCCAGCTAGTATGTCACACTCGGATCTGTTATTTGATTAGATAAATATTCTAAGATGGACAACAGTAACATAAGCCAGCTTTGCACAAATAAGATTACAGTCAGTATTTCTCATTCACTTATTTTATTTGTGGCCCTCTTCCTCTTGGTTGTGCTCTTCCATTTTCATTTCAGAGATTCATTTGAGTCCCTTATTTTCAACTCTGCCGAAACATGGGCGACTGAATCATTAAGCTATCTTAAATGTTGATAGATCGCCCATGAGCCTCTCTTTTATTTAGTCCATTCCCGTATCTGTTACTCCATATTGGAACCATCTCACCTTTACAAATTCCAATCTGTAACAAGCTAGCTGTTATCGTAAATATAATAATTCAATTATATCATACAATTGTATAATAATTCAAAGCCATTAGATTCCTGCATGTACTTCAGTTTTATGACTTTGCCTCACATAAAGCCAGGAGTGTCAGTGAATTAGGAGTGTCACAGCCTAGGAGAGTAAAAACACACAGAAGCTATCTGCCATGACTTTAGTGAAGAAGGGCCCTTGAAGGAACTAGAGATGCTGGTTTAGAGAAAAAAAGACACAAAAGTGCAGGAGTAACTCAGCGGGTCAGGCAGCATCCCAGGAGAACATGGATAGGTCAGTAGAAAGGTCCTAACCCAAATCATCGCCTATCCATGTTCTCCTGGGATGTTGCCTGATCCGTTGAGTTACTCCAGCACTTTGAGTCTTTCCTTCCAGTCTCTTGTTAGCTTCCTGTTCTTTGTTTATATAATGTGTATTTTTGGCATTTCCTACATTGCTTCACATTTCCACTTCATGTTGGCTTGATATCCTTTTATTGACAATTGTAACATAATTACCTTGTATTTCCTAAATCTCACTGTGTACTGCTGTACCTTGAATTCTCCTTCATGTCTCCTTGCGAGCTGTAAGATATCCTTGGTGTGCTGACATTTTATTTTAGCAGCTGTGGAACACACACGTGATCCCAGCTTCTTGCCAGGCTCATTATTTTCAATAGTGTTTGTAAGTCGAACTTACCTTCTGTGTCTTTCAACCTTTCAGAAAAAGTGGACAATGAGGCAGAATTCCAGATTGAATCTAACACTTGTAATTGAAATATATTTGTTTTTTGTTCTCTTTCTCCAGAAAATTTACTAACACATATTCACCATAGTCTTGTGTAGGAAGATGCTGGATGCACAGAAGATAGACACAAAATGCTGGGGTAATTCAACGCAGTGGCGTAGCGAGGGGGGGGCCAGTGGGGCGGTTGCCCCAGGCGCTAAATGTTTAGGGGCGCAAAAAAATTGTTGCTCCGTGGCCAGGTCGCCGCTGTCGCTGCTGCTGCTGCTGCGCTGCTGCTGCCGCCGTCCCAGCCGCCGCCCCCACCCTACGACCCCCCCCCCCCCCCCCCCCCCCCCCCCCCCCCCCCCCCCCCCCCCCCCCCCCCCCCCCCCCCCCCCCCGCTAATGAGGAGGCGCAAAACTTTAAACTCCCCCGGGCGCTCAAAATCCACCCTACGCCACTGATTCAACGGGTCAGGCAACATCTCTGGAGAAAAGGAATAGGTGACGTTTTGCGTCAGGACCCTTCATCAGACTCAATGGTCTAAGTGCATTTGAGAGCAGCTGATGAAGGGTCTCAACCTGAAACGTCACCTATTCCTTTCCTCCAGAGATGCTACCTGATCCGCTGAATTACTCCAGCATTTTTTTGTCTATCTTCACCACAGTCTGGTTCATGCTATATCTCAAACTTCATTTGACCACCTCCTACTCCGATCTAACCTTTCCCCATGTCAATTTCAGTTTTCTCTCTCTCCTGCTATCTGCTCATTTTTAAAACAATAATCTTGCCCTTCCTCCCTGATTTGCCCTGTTTCCTCTTCAAACTTTGGATTAATTTTTAATTATGGGCCCTTCACCCCAGAAGTCTGTTATATTTGAAACTAATGATCTTTTCTGTAGAGTTTGAAGTTGGTACACATTTATGCATTCTTCTGCACAAATGGCAACCTAAAGGGTTTTGTTGCATGTCAGTCCATGGTGCTAATCATTTCCAAGTCAATTAGCATCCACTGGGATGCTTGCAAGGCAGATGTTTGCTTGGATAGTCACAAAATGCTGGAGTAAATCAGCGGGTCAGGCAGAATCCCTGGAGAACATGAATGGGCGACGTTTTGGCGTGGAACCCTTCTTCAGAGTGATTGTGGGGGGGGCGGGCCCAGGGAGCCACGCAGGCCCGATCCACCTGCCGAATAACCAAAGTTGTGACTGTCGGCAGTCCAATTTCCATCCGGGGTTGAATAAAGTTTATTGTATTGTATTGTATCGTCATGGTGAGATTACGCTAGAGGTGATGGAAATGTCGGAGGACGATGTTTTGGATGCGGAAACTGGTGGGACATTTGCTTGGAGCTGGTTGAGATTTGTACTGTGCTTCTGAAATCTGGTTTTATTGAAGCAAATGCCTACACATTTCAGATGTTGAGTACAATGCATGCATGCTGTAAAAACATTTTTAGCACATTATTTTGTAAAATTGTACAATAATTGAGTTTAACTTGTGTATCTTTTGTAGATGAAAATCTGAGCATTCTAACTGATTTGAATTTTGCAAATGCAGATCAGGACTGAGGGCATTGTGTGGTATAGAATGATCCTTCCGTGTATGAGCACTTCCGTCCCTCAGTTACCGAAGCCATCCACACACTCAGTGGAAAGCTAAACTTCTCTGCACTCCATCGTGACCAACTCTGTCAAATAAGCCACTCCTTACAAAATCTCATAAACCTATATCTGTTCACAAGACTATGGAGCAATGTATTTTTTTTAAATCGATGATCACTGACTTGAAATCCTGTGGTTGGTACATGATGATGTACAAATAAGCAAATGAGAAAGTGGAAACAAGGATGAATGATTGTCACCTTTATTGCTTGGGTGGTAACCTCACTACCCACCTCCCACCCTCCTGATTCCATTACAGAATCCTGATTATTGTCACTTTCCATGTCCGCAAACTTCTGTATCTCCATCACTTTGGTGTCCAAGTAATAAACATAAATGTAACCCCAAAATAACGTCAGTGTCTCTTCATGCTTTAAGAATCAGTTTCTGAATGAGATTTGGCTCTATGGGCTTGAACCTCACTCCAATACCTGGCATGTGAGACCACAGTTTTGATATTAACTTTGGGCTTGGTCTGGCTGAGTGGATAAGATATGATTGAGAAACATATTTAGGCTGTAAAGCTTTTTATAGTCGAACAATAACTTCCCAGTGAAGGGGTTACCATTGTGGGGAACCCATCTATTTTGCAAATGCAATTTTAGGTTTCATTTATTTTAGAGATACAGCCTGGAAACAGACCCTTCGGCCCATTGAGTCATCCATTGATCACCCGTTCACACTAGCTCTATGTTATCTATGTTATCCCACTTACTCATCTGCTCGCTCCACACTAGGGACAATTTACAGAGGCCAATTAACCTCCAAACCAGCATGCGAGAGGAAACCTACATGGTCAAAGGGAGAACGTGCAAACTCCACAGAGCCAGCATTCAAGGTCAGGATCGAACCCAAGTCGCTGGAGCTGTGAGTCAGCAGCTCCACCAGCCACCCAAGGTGGGTCAGTCAGGCACATTTAAACAACATCACATGATTGTAAATACTGTCGCGTACCTCTGCAGTAATTTTGCTTTGGAATGGTGAAGAATATATCGCAAGCAATTGCGTACGTTTTCTCTGGACGTTCTGTTGGAAGAGATTAAAGCATGTAATAAAGATATCATTGAGCAGATGGATTATTAAGTTTCATATATGCCAGATAAAGAGAGATGATACAGAGATCATTTCTTCCAAGAGTATCGCCCCAGCACCTGGAGGTGGTGAAAGAAGCATTTCAATAGCCTCATAAGAACAGCAAAGATGACCATAGCACATAATTTCTCTATCTTTTTCAATACCATTATCCATTCCTCTTTCAAATGTTGCTAATTTCCTCTATTACATCTATCTGCAGCCAACAAAAGGTGTGTCTTGTCATTAGTTTCATTCCTATTACAAATGCACATTTATTTCCTTCTTGCTCTCAAGTCAAACAGGGCAGCACAGTGGCGCAGCGGTAGAGGTGCTGCCTTACAGTGCCAGAGACCCGGGTACGATCCTGACTACGGGTGCTGCCTGTACGGAGTTTGTATGTTCTCTGTGTGACCTTGTGGGTTTTCTCTGGGTGCTTCAGTTTCCTCCCACATTCCAAAGAGGTGCAGATTTGTAGGTTAATTGGCTTCTGTAAATTGTCCCTATTGTGTAGGATAGAACTAATGTACGGGTGATTGCTGGTTGGCATGGACTCGGTGGGCAGAGGGGCCTGTTTACACACTGTATATCTAAGACTAAGACTACAGAAGCCACTTGCCAAAGTCACTTCTTACTTTGCAACTTTGCAGAATCATTAACATCTTTGAAGGCTCAGTCCTCACTTCATATTCCTGATAAATACTTTCCATTCAATGTGAGAAGATTCAGACAGATTATAAGACCCAAAATGTCATGAAGCACTCCAAATGCTGGCAGTCAAGGGCTCTTTGATTTGCTGAAGTGCTCTGTCAGGAATTGATTGAGAATTCATAGTAAAATGTTTCTGAGTCTTGTTTCCTTATCATCATCCCCCTATTACATTTGTGGCTTCTTCAATGATGGCAAAGATTCTTCCTCCTCGATGATGACATACTGCAGATGGAAATTTCTGGATATAGAAGAAAGGCTTGATTTTATGTAATGCATTTCACAATGTCAGTAGATCCCAATAAATTAATTTTGAATTTTAGCCACTGCCAAAACAAAGGAAATGCAATATCCAATTTACATTCAGCCAGCTCCCATAAATTTGATACTGTATTGGTCAGATAGAGATTTTTTAATTTTTGTAGTTCCTTCTTTTATTTGGGGAACTAGACGATTGAGAAGGCCAGTGATTTTTCTTCTTGAGAAATAGTTATGAGCTGTTTCAATCTTTCTGGTGAAGGTGCATCCAGAGTGTGATTGGATAGGAAGTTCCAAGGCTTAGACACGGTGATGATGAAGCATTAGCATCTGGGTATTGTGCCTCTTCGAGGGCAATCTGCAGGCTTCGACCTTCTTAGCGATAGAGGTCATGGGTTTGGACAGCGTGGACGTGGTGGCATTAGTGCATTACTGAACGGCATTCAGTAGATGACAATACTGCAGCTATTGGGTGCTATTGTGGAGGATATTAATTCAGATTCAGATTCAGATTCAATTTAATTGTCATTGTACAGTACAGAGACAACGAAATGCATTAATGTGTTATGGTGGTTGGCAGAGTGCCAATCTAGTGGATTGCTTTACCCTGGGTGTTGTCGTGGTTGAATGTTGTTAGACCTTCCCTCATCCAGACAAGTGGGTATAGCATTACACTCCTGAAATCTGTCTTGTAGATCGTGGAAAAATCTTGGGGTATCAGGTGGTGAATTGTGCATCATTGTATACCCCCAGCTTGTTGCCATGGTATTTATGTGACTGCTCTTGTTGGATTTCTGCCAAGGTTTTTAATGTGAGGTATTTAGACAGAGTAATTCCAATCATGTCAAGGATAAGTGAGTAGATTCTGTCTTGTTGGAAATGGCACGGCCGGGCATTTTTGTGTCTCCAATATTACTTAACACCCATGTCTGAATGCTGTCTCCAATATAACCATATAACAATTTACAGCACGGAAACAGGCCATCTCGACCCTTCTAGTCCGTGCCGGACACATAATCTCCCCTAGTCCCATATACCTGCGCTCAGACCATAACCCTCCATTCCCTTCCCATCCATATAACTATCCAATTTATTTTTAAATGATAAAAACGAACCTGCCTCCACCACCTTCACTGGAAGCTCATTCCACACAGCTACCACTCTCTGAGTAAAGAAGTTCCCCCTCATGTTACCCCTAAACTTCAGTCTCTTAATTCTCATGTCATGTCCCCTTGTTTGAATCTTCCCTACTCTCAGTGGGAAAAGCTTTTCCACATCAACTCTGTCTATCCCTCTCATCATTTAAAAAACCTCTATCAAGTCCCCCCTTAACCTTCTGCGCTCCAAAGAATAAAGCCCTAACTTGTTCAACCTTTCTCTGTAACTTAGTTGCTGAAACCCAAGCAACATTCTAGTAAATCTCCTCTGTACTCTCTCTATTTTGTTGACATCCTTCCTATAATTAGGCGACCAAAATTGTACACCATACTCCAGAATTGGCCTCACCAATGCCTTGTACAATTTAAACATTACATCCCAACTTCTATACTCAATGCTCTGATTTATAAAGGCCAGCACACCAAAAGCTTTCTTTACCACCCTATCTACATGAGATTCCACTTTCAGGGAACTGTGCGCAGTTATTCCCAGATCCCTCTGTTCACCTACATTCTTCAATTCCCTACCATTTACCATGTACGTCCTATTTTGATTTGTCCTGCCAAGATGTAGCACCTCACACTTATCAGCATTAAACTCCATCTGCCATCTTTCAGCCCACTCTTCCAACTGGCATAAATCTCTCTGTAGACTTTGAAACTCTACTTCATTACCCGCAACCCCACCTATCTTAGTATCATCTGCATACGTACTAATCCAATTTACCACACCATCATCCAGATCATTGTACATGACAAACAACAGTGGACCCAACACAGATCCCTGTGGCACCCCACTCGTCACTGGCCTCCAACCTGACAAACAACCATCCACCATTACTCTCTGGCATCTCCCATTCAGCCACTGTTGAATCCATCTTGCTACTCCACCATTAATACCCAACCATTGAACCTTCTTAACCGACCTTCCATGAGGAACCTTGTCAAAGACCTTACTGAAGTCCATATACACAACATCCACTGCGTTACCCTCATCAATTTCCCGTGTAACATCTTCAAAAAATTCAAGAAGATTAGTTAAACAAGATTAAGATTCTTTTTACATTCTTTATACTCCTCAAGCACCTCATTTACTCCATGCTGCCTATAATTATTGTAGATCTCCCTCTTTTTCCGAACCAAGTGTCCAATTTCCCTTGAAAACCATGGCTCTTTACAATTTTTACGATTTCCTTTCAACCGAACAGGGACATAAAGATTCTGTACTCTTAAAATTTCACCTTTAAATGTATTCCATTTCTCTTCCACATCTTTCCCATAAAACAAACTGTCCCAATTTACTCCTTTTAAATCCTTTCGCATCTCCTCAAAGTTAGCCTTTCTCCAATCAAAAAAATCTCAACCCTAGGTCCAGTTTTGTCCCTCTCCATAATTATATTGAAACTAATGGTATTGTGATCACTGGACCCGAACTGTTCCCCAACGCATACCTCTGCCACCTGACCCATCTCATTTCCTAACAGGACGTCCAGTACCGCCCCTTCTCTAGTGGGTAGCATACAGGTATGTACTGCTTTATTTTCTGAGAAGATGTAAAGGGAATCGAGCTCTCTGAATTCAACAGGAAACATCATCATGCCTGACCTCATGATGGAGGGGAGGTCACCGATGAGGCAGCCGACAATGCTTTGGGCTAGGAAACCACCCTAAGGATTTCTTGCTGTGATATCTCCAACAGGTACAATCAGCTGTTTGACCTCCAACAGGTACAATCAGCTGTGCTTTCCACTAAATGCCCGTTGACCATAGTTTGACCACTCATTGGCTCATATTTGGGCCTAATCTGTGATGATATCTCTTATAGTGATATCAGTTGAGAGCATCATAGTTCATAACATCTAGGAGCAGAAAAAGGCCATTCGGCCCGTCAAATCCACTCTGCCATTCAATCATGGCTGATCTATCTTTCCCTCCCAACCCCATTCTCCTGCCTTCTCCTCATTACAAGATGGTGTATTTTTTGCTCAGTTTGCTTCCTCTGGGTCTTTTACTTTGGCCTGAGAAAGTAAGCAGAGTCTCATGTTGAAAGTCTTGGCCCGCCCTTACCAATATGGTTGCTTGTGGACTTCCAGTTATAAATGTTCCCATGCTTTTTGAGCCTCATATTTGGACTTAATAGGCTGGTTAATGCCCAGCATCTGTTGCTTCATTGCCACACCTGCATGCTATCAGCATGTTCAGGAGTTTTCTTGCTCCAAACAATTAAATACTCTCAACTTAGAAACTTTGTCATGATGTCATTGACTGAGAGATAATTAATTATTTTAAACTTCTTTTCTCTCACAGTTATCTCTGCTTCTTGCCGGATGAGAGTTTGTTGACAGTGTTACTGGCATTTAGTACAGATCTGTGCTAATATTTAGCAGGGTGGTTTAGAGTTGCTTGGCAACTCGAATATGGTTATCTGGAGAATGTTTGAACAGCCGTATTGATGTTGGATAGCAGAAATGTTAAATACATGTCACAGTCTCACGTAGGGGTCATGTAACGTCTTGCAGATCTGTGCTGATTATAATTTAGGCTTGCTCTTTTGTGAGCTAATGTCTGAAATTATTCTCTTATCCCCATACTTTATTTATAAAAACTCCTACAAGGTTTATCCATGTGAATTCCTTCCCAATTTTACCCACATCTCCAGCAAATGCACGACTATCAATAAACATTTCATCAATCACGCAGTGATCCTTGGTGACTACGGCATGTTATTGTACCCATGGTATATTGTACCCATTGTGCCACTGGGGTTATGCCCTTTATCAGAATGTAACAATACCTCCATGGGGCCAACTAACAGCATTGACAAGACTGGGTCAGTCATTGACACGGTCGCATTGATCGCAACTTGGAAGAGTTGGTCACAATCAGATTACGCAGCAGCCTATCCACGTATACCTGCTTGAGTAATCAAAAGGCAGAATGATCACTGAGAAACGTATTTGGCTGTTAATATCTTCTGTGATAGATAATCTGCATATTAAAACATCTTTCATAGAATAACAGGTCAATAATGGAAAACATTGAACTATTTCACTCTATCCAAAAATACTCAACGGGTTATTTTATTGGGATGTCTCAACTCAACCAGAAGGTCACATGCTGATTGTTCTCTGGGAGAAGACTATTGCCATGCTCAGCTGGTGTATTCAAAGTAGTGAAGGGACATTTAGAACAGCAAAGAGAAAGTGGAAAGAGAATCATGGTACTTGGTTGGGAAATTGGGGATGAATGGTGTGCAGGAAGGAATGGAATAATAAAATCTTAAATAAATACATTCTCTGGATCATTTGATCAATGGAGAAAATAAACCTGATAACATAGGCACACGGTTTCCAATGACATTTTTTTATGAAGTTAAGAGATCCCATTCCCGATGGATATTGTGCATGTGTTATGTGTTATGTGCACGTGTTAATCCTTATTCTGTCTCAGCTGCATAATAGTAACCAGCCTCAGATACTTGGATCTCCTGCCCTCACTCTTCACCTGAGGATTTTGAAGGAGCAACACTACTGGAACTGCAATTAGCACGAGGAAGCATCTTCAAGGGGAGATCAAGAGAGAATGTCAGGTTGCGGGAGATAGGGGGAGTGGTGGTGGGAAAAATGAATGTAATACCTTTGTAATTTAACCTGCTGGCATAGATTCGAAGACAAACACACACATATGCACAAAAAATTCCCACTAAACACACACACACATATGCACAAAAAATTCCCATTAAACACACACACACACACACACACACACACACACACACACACACACACACACACACACACACACACACACACACACACACACACACACACACACACACACACACATAGAAACACATTCATAATTAAGTTTATTAATTAACGCTGTACCATAAAATAAATCACATTCTTAAAAAAAAAACTAATTGTCACATACTTCATGGTTATAGGAGGATGAAAGGATTTGTGAGGAAGATTATGATTCACAATTAGTTACACATTCTGCAATTGCAAAGTTAATTACTGTCAAGTCCTGAACCATCTGGGCCCCAGATCTAATGAAGCATTACAAATATTGACCTTAAATATTGCTGCAATTGCTCTCTGAACCGTGTCCTTATTAATTGGAAAAGAACGTATCCAAGACAAATTACCCAGGGTTCGTCGGGAGCTGGAACACAGGGGATGTGTCACTGATTGAAATTTTACACCAGTTACCAGAGGAGGTAGAACAATCAAACCACATTACATAATTGATTCTAATGATCAGTCTCGCACCACAGAAGAGAAGTCTGGCTAGGTTTCTGTTAAATTACGATGATTACAACAAAAAAATGTATTAAAAATAGAAATTCCATGCAGGATGCCCAATTCTGAATTTAAGGTTAACATTTGCTGATCAACACTCAGATCATAAGATGATAAATGATAGGAGCAGAGTCAAGCCATTCGGCTCATCAAGTCTACTCCGCCATTTAATCATGGCTGATCTGTCTCTCCTAACCCTATTCTGCTGTCTTCTCCCCATAACCTCTGACAATCAATCTCCTGCCCTCACTCAGCTATAAACTATTACCTGTCTTTGGTTGCATTTACGACTTTAGCCTTTTTTTCCACTAGTATTATTATTAATTTATTGATTTCTTATATTCATAAGTTGTGGGTGCAGAATTAGGTTATTCAGCCCATTAAATCTACTCCACCAAAGATAGACACAAAAAGCTGGAGTAACTCAGCAGGACAGGCAGCATCTCTGGAGAGAAGAATGGGTGACGCTTCGGGTCGAGACCCTTCTTCAGACTGTTTAGGAAAAAGGGAAACGAGAGATAGATTCAAGATTAAATTTAATTGTCACATGTACCAATTAACGGACAGTGAAATTTGAGTTACCATACAGCCATACTAAGTAAAAAGCAAAAATACACACAGCACATAAAATAAAGTTTAACATAAACATCCACCACAGTGGAATCAACATTCCTCAATGTGATGGAAGGCAATAAAGTTCAGTCATCTTCCTGCTTTGTTCACCCGCGGTCGGGGCCTTTGAACGGGGCCATTGCCGACGGTCCGCTGTTCAAGCCCTCTCATTGGGATGATTGAAACTCCGGCATCGGGACGGATTGGAACACTCCGCGGCATGGAGCTCCCGAGTCGACCGCTTCTTATCAGAGACCGCTGCTTCATGATGTTAAAGTCCACAGGCCCCAGGGTCAGAGCTCCAACACTGGCGATCCTCGGCAAAAGATCCCAGGCTCCGTGATGGTAAGTCCGCGCTGCACCCATGGCTTGAAGCTCCGGGCCGGTCTCCAGGTAAGGCCGCACCACTCCACGTTGTAGGCCGCAGGAGGGGAATGGAGATGCGACACGGAGAAAAATCACATCTCCGTCGAGGTAAGTGACTGAAAAAGGTTCTCCTCGATTCCCCCCCCACCCTGCACCCACAGTGTGAAATATACCAAGAGACATTAAAACAAACATTCAAGACATACTTAAAATAATAACAACAGAGAAGGGACAAGACAGACTGCTGGCGAGGCGGCCATTACAGGCATCTGGTGATATAGATGGTGATGTGGAGAGGTAAAGAACAATGATTGAAAGATATGCAAAAAAGTAACGATGATAAAGGAACCAGGCCATTGTTAGCTGTTTGTAGGGTGAATATGGGAAGCTAATGCGACTTGGGTAGGGAAGGGATAGAGAGGGATGACGGGGCTACCGGAAGTGAGAGAAATCAATATTCATACCACTGGGCTGTAAGCTGCCCAAGCGAAATATGAGATGCTGTTCCTCCAATTTGCATTTAGCCTCACTGACAATGGAGGAAACCAAGGACAGAAAGGTCTGTGTAGGAATGGGAAGTAGAATTAAAGTGTCGAGCAACCGGGAGATCAGCTTGGTTCACGTGGGCTGAGTGAAGGTGTTCTGCGAAACGATCGCCTAGTGTGTGTTTCATCTCGCCGATGTATAAGAGTCCACATCTTGAACAACGGATACAGTATATGAGGTTGGAGGAGGTGCAAGTCAACCTCTGCCTAACCTGAAAGGACTGTTGGTGTCCCTGGACAGTCGAGGGAGGAGGTATAGCGATAGGGGTTGCATCTTTTGCCGTTGATGGGGAAGGTACCTGGGGAGGGGATGGTTGAGTGGGAAGGGATGAGTTAACCAGGGATTTGTGGAAGGAACAGTCTCTGCGGAAGGCGGAATGGGGTGGAGATGGGAAAATGTGGCTAGTGGTGGGATCCCATTGGAGGTGGCAGACATTTCGGTGGATTATGTGTTGTATGCAACGGCTGATGGGGTGGAAGGTAAGGACTACGGGGGACTCTGTCTCTGTTGCGACTAGGGGGAGGGGGAGCAAGGGAGGAGCTGCGCGGTACCGAGGAGACATGAGTGAGGGCCTCATCTATGATGAGAGAGGGGAGAGTCTACTCCACCATTTAATCATGGCTGATCTATCCTTCTCTTTCAACCCAATTCTCCTGCCTTCTTCCCCATAACCCCTGACACCTGTACTAATGAAGAATCTATCAATCTCCGGCTTAAAAAAATATCTATTGACATGACCTCCACAGCCTTCTGTGGCATTGTATTATATTATATATTATCTCTGTATTGTGTTTGCAGGCCAGTTATCAAAAGTTCCAAAGGTTTCAAAGGTTATGCAAGTAAGAATTGTTCCATTGTTGGTACATATAACAAATAAACACTTTTGCTTTTACCTTTCTTGAACTGCATTTTATTAAGTTCCTCTCCAACATGAAGCTCACAAACAAAGAGAGAACTGTAATATTTATTGCCCCAAGTACTTTGCTCGTACAATTGTGAGTCAAAAGATAGTGGAGGAAAATGAACAAGAACATTCTCAGCAGGTCAGGCAGCAATGACGACAAGAGAAACAGAGTTAGGTTTCTGATTAATTTCAATTCTTCAGCTATCAATTCTGATGAAATAACATTGACCTGAAATGTTTACTGTCTCTCTCTGTCTCCACTACTTCCAGAACACGGAGTGGTTCCAAGATTCGCTGTTTTTATTTTAGATTTCCACATTTTTTGTTTTTCAATTCAGAGCTGAAGTGAAATTTAAAGAAGGACTGCCTTATAATTATCATTTGATCTAACCTTTTCTCTAACCCTTTGTTGATCATGTTAAATGTAATCCATCTAATTGCTAGATAGACACAAAAAGCCGGAGTAACTCAGCGGGACAGGCAGTATCTCTGGAGAGAAGAAATGGGTGACGTTTCGAACTGAGACCCTTCTTCAGACTCCTACTTCACCAACCAGCATAATAGTTCTTGTAAACTTTGTCTCACCAAACTCTTCTTAACTTTGCTTGCTCTGTTTGGACAGGATCCAAACAGTTGTAGTATTGTCTTATTTAACTCAATGTTCCATATTTGAATCTGCCCCCCACCAGCGCAAGTGAAAAAATAGATTGTCTCAAACTGCCAAGGTGTTTCCTGATGGGGCTGTCCCACTTGGGCGACCTAATCTGCGAGTTTAGAAGAGTATCTTCGACCTTCAAACTCACAGCATGGTCAACACGTGGTCCTAGGAGGTCCTATGAGGTCGCTGGAACTCTCCTTCATGCTCGAGGGAAGTTCCCGAATACTTGTGGCCTCAGCTAGGTCGCGGAAGATTTTTCAGCATGTTGAAAGATTTTCTGTGAGTAAAATTTGGTCGGCATGGTTCTTTTGAACTCGTAGTGCAGTGGAGTGGGGTCGCTATTTAGTTATAGGCAGTCGAGGGCAGCCGTAGACAATCTCCTTTGCTGACTGGGCATTTTGATTGGCTCATTGGAGTTTTCAGGACCAAGGAAAAGCTACCGGTAGGTAAAATGCCCGGTAAACTTTATTATACTTCTTTAAAAGTGACTCCACTCCTTCTAACCCCTTCTCCCCCCCCCCCTTCTCCCCTTCTCCCCCTTCTCCCCTTCTCCCCCCCTTCTCTCCCCTTCTCCCCCCTTCTCCCCCCTTCTCTCCCCTTCTCTCCTCTTCTCTCCTCCACACTCTCTAAATGACTTACCGTTACTGGGTAGCCGTTTTACCTTCCTCTTTCTAGCGGGTGTGAATTTCAGACAGCGTTCCCCCGCTCCTTCCCTGGCTCCGCCTTTGCGATGTGTGAGTGTGTGTGTGTGCGTGCGTGCGTGCGTGTGTGTGTGTGTGTGTGTGTGTGTGTGTGTGTGTGTGTGTGTGTGTGTGTGTGTGTGTGTGTGTGTGTGTGTGTGTGTGTGTGTGTGTGTGTGTGTGTGTGTGTGTGTGTGTGTGTGTGTGTGTGAAGTCGGTCGATCCAGCTTGAGGTTTTCCAGGCGAGTTCCCTCGAGCTTGAAGGTCGAAGACACTTTTCTTAACTCGCGGATTAGGTCGCCCAAGTGAGAGCCCCTTTATCTCTACCAGAGAACATAACTGTATCCTACGCTGCCTTGGCAAGGCGAGCAGCATAATCGAGGACGAGTCGCACCCCGGCCATTCCCTCTTCTCCCCTCTCCCATTGAGCAAGAAATATAGAAGTGTGAAAATGCACATCTCTAGATTCAGTGTTTAAGAAAGAACTGCAGATGCTGGAAAAATCGAAGGGAGACAAAAATGCTGGAGAAACTCAGCGGGTGAGGCAGGATGGAGCGAAGAATAGACGTTTTGGTTCGAGACCCTTCTTCAGACTCATGTGGAGGGGAGGGGTGGGGAAGAAAGGAAGAGGCGGAGATAGTGGGCTGTGGGGGGAGCTAGGAAGGGGAGGGGAAGGAGGGAGAAAGCAGCAGGGACTACCTGAAATTGGAGAAGTCAACGTTCATACCACTGGGGTGCAAACTAAAGCAAAATATGAGGTGCTGCTCCTCCAATTTGTGGTGGGAATTTACAAATACGACCTTTCTGTCCTGGTTCTCCTCCATGGCCAGAGTGAGTCCCACCACAAATTGGAGGAGCAGCACCTCATATTTCGCTTGGGTAGTTTACACCCCAGCGGTATGAACATTGACTTCTCCAATTTCAGGTAGTCCTTGCTTTCTCCCTCTTCCCCTCCCCTTCCCAGCTTTCCCACAGCCCACTGTCTGCGCCTCTTCCTTTCTCCCCCATCCCCCCCAACATCAGTCTCGAGATTCAGTGACAGTTTCACCCCAGCTGTTACCAGGCAATTGAACCATCCTACCGACAACAAGAGAGCAGTCCTGAGCTACTATTTACCTCAATGGAAACCCACGGACTGTCTTTAATCAAACATTACTGGACATTAGCTTGCAGCAAACGTTATTTACGTTATTCACTGTATCATGTATCTGTACACTGTGGATGCCGTGATTGTAATCATGTATTGCCTTTCTGCTGACTGGTTAGCATGCAACAAAATAGCTTTTCACTGTACCTCGGTATACATGACAATAAACTAAACTACTGTAATTTTGACTGCTGAACAGGGAGCCACAAGTACCTTTCTCGCAAGGAAGAAAGAACTGGAGGAGAATCAGGGCCAAGAAGGTATTGTTATGCAATCCCTCATTACATTCTATATGCAGAGGAGCTTAACTGATAGCCCCACTTGGGAACCATGAGACCACCCATGCCATGACCTCCTGCAATTAAAACCTCTTACTCTACGGAGAAGATAACCCAATTCTGCCAATGTGAGGCCTCTAGAACACATTATTTACTACTGCTTCCCTTTGGCAAGACATAAATTTAGGACTGAGATGAGAAAACAAATTTCAGCCAGAGAGCTGTGAATCTGTGAAATTCTCTGCCACAGAAGGCAGTAGAGGCCAGTTCACCGGATGTTTTCAAGGGAGAATAGATAGCTTGAATATGATATATTCAAGAGAGAGTTAGATATAGCTCTTAGGGCTAACGGAATCAAGGGATATGGGGAGAAAGCAGGAACGGGGTACTGATTCTGGATGATCAGCCATGATCATATTGAATGGCGGTGCTGGCACGAAGGGCCAAATGACCCACTCCTGCAACTATTTTCTATGTTTCTATAATTCAATGTAAAATGGAACCAGCTGACAAATCTTTTCCCACCACTGAATCTCAATGAGTTGGTAAAGCTTTATTTTTCTTGCAATAAAGTGGTGGAGTCATTGTGCAAGGAGGAGTGTTTGGTGGGTGTCATTCTTCAGTAGTCAGGCTGTCTCTCAGCACTGATGTCGTACGCCTAGCTAGAGATCATGGTGAGCATGTCTTGTGATTGTACAGTGGATGGCAGAACCGAAGGAAGCTGCCAAGGCAAGGCTGCAAGGGCTACATCAAGAATTCACTGCTTGTGGCCTGAGGGAATTGAACAGATTTCCCATGTTCATTCTTCTTTGAAGTAGGGAAGGAAATTAAAATAAAATCACTCTTGAACAATTCATTAGCCCTTTTACTGACAGATTTATGGGCAGCCAATTGGCCTCGGCTTTGAGAATCACTGAGCCAGTCTATAAGGACGCTGAAGCATAGAAATGGAAAGAATTTGGTCAATTTACAAAACATTTTCGATTTTTAAAAATGTACATGGATTGCTGTGGCTCTTCATTTACCATTGGCCCAGTGTTGGGATGGGCTCTGTACTCCACTAGAGACCAATGCTGCAGTTAAGGGCCTGTCCCACTTTCACAACCTAATTCACGACCTCTGCCGAGTTTTCCCTTGACTCATACTCGCAGCATGGTCGTCATGAGGTCGTAGGAGGTTGTAGGTAGGTCGTAGCAGGCCGTGATGCTAGTCTAGGTACTCGTGGCATCAAGTAGGTCGGGGTGTTTTTGTAGCCTGATGAAAAATGTCCACGAGTTAAAATGGTCGTGAATTAGGTCGTGAAAGTGGGACAGGCCCTTTAGTCTGCACAAAAAAAGAATGTATTTGTAAATACGTTTCTTCTCTGATGCCAACACAGGAGAGCCAATACTATTTCTTTAAGCCTGCATCCTTGACACTATCACCCTGCATAACCAGTTTAAAATCGATGTTATTAACAATGGGCTGATTGTAAGGGTTGGACAAGCTTTCAAATCTTTCAGGACACACGTCTGATTTAACTTGAGCACATTCTTTGTGAGAGCAATGGCGTTAAACAATTTGCAAAAATCACTCTATGGAGAACTGGTTGTTTCTGAGTATTTACTGCAGAGGACTGAAAGCTGGTGAAACCCATGTAATTCGGGTGTTTTTGACTGCTAGTGAATTTTTCACCTTTGGCACGATGTAATGGGCAGAGTGTAAAATGACCATATTGGGTATTTTGCTTGGGCAGTGGTAAGAACATCGACTTCTCTAACTTCAAGTAACCCTTGCTTTCCCTCTCTCAATCCCTCCCCCTTCCCAGTTCTCCAACCAGTCTTACTGTCTCCGATTACATTTTACCACCGTTTGCTTTGAATAGGGATAAAAAAGTAGCTAACAATGATCTATTCTACATTTTCCTTGATCTCCATATGTCCTATTTTCACACCTTACACTTCCTTATCTATGTATCTCCCTCTCCCCTGACATCAGTATGAAGAAGGATCTCGACCCGAAACGTCACCCAGTCCTTCACTCCAGAGATGCTGCCTGTCCCACTGAGTTACTCCAGCATTTTGTGACTATTTTTGTAAATAGCTCGTTTTAAACTTCCCCCCAGTCTAGTTTCATTCAATAAAATACTGAGTCAAGCACTTGCGCAACTAAACTTTATTTTCAAAAAACACAATAAAAGACCCCCACTACTATACCTAACCACCGCAGGTTCAATCCTTGTATCTGCTTGGTCAAGCCCTTCTAGCCTCGTGCAAGCAGAGACACTCCAAAAAGGTCACGTTCTTCCAGAAGATCGACCTCGTGGGAGCTACCTTTTATAGGTCCCAGAATCTTGAGGGCCCGAACCACATGGGGGTAGTCTCTATACAGCCCAATAACAGATATCGATTAACACCGTACATGATAGACATTTCCCTAACCCAATAATACAGTGACTAATACAATATATTCTGGAAGGACGCAAACATAGCAACATTTGCCTAGATATACAAGAAACCCAGACAAGGCTCAACACTTAACCCAATCAACATCTAGCAAAGTAAAACTTTGCAACAATATTTACAATGTGTATGTCTGGTTTGCATTCACCCAATCCGTTTCATGCAATTTACACCTAATTGTAAGAGGCTACAGATGTCCCATTCTTTCCCTGCAACTCTTATCTGGGCCACAGACAAGCTGGCACCATTCTGCAGCTTGTCCCAGCTCTGCAAATGGCACATTAAATTGACCAAATGGCCTAGCAGCACAGAAGCCTTTACTCAGTTTTAGTGTCCTGGCATCTCCAATTTGGCCAGAATTAACATATTTGGTTTAAACCAGCATCTGCAATTCCTTCCTACATATAATGAGTATATCTTTCTCTCAATAGTTTTGGTGTGATGGATCAAACAGTAGGCAAAAGCAAAGAGGCAGTGAAACCAGATTGTTAAAATTGCCAGAGCTGACGCATGCCTCTGGCCCTTGAGAAACTAAAATGGCTCTTTCCTGGCACTGCAGGCACCAATTCATTTCCAGTTTTGTGCGTGAATTGCGAACACATAATTTCAGTGTAATTCATGCTGTTGAGCAAATTGGCCAACTCGGTAGCACCTGTATTACTCACATACAGTAGTGGCATGTGGAGCAGGCAGATGCCGATGCCAGTACTCATGCAATGCAAATTTAATATAAGCATCACCTTGCTGAATCGCATCGGTCCAGTTATTGCCATGGTTTAGTAACTCATATGGAGCCTGGTGCTTAACGGCAGGAAGAGCTCACCACATCTGCCCCACAAACCCAAGGTCGGCACGGTGGTTAAGCGGTAGACCTGCTGCCTTGCAGCTCCCAAGACCCGGGTTCAATCCTGACTACGGGTGCTGTCTGCACGGACCATGACCGTATGGGTTTCTCCAGGAGCTTCTGTTTCCTCTTACATATCAAAGACGTACAGGTTTGTAGGTTAATTGGTAAAAATTGCTAAAAATTGTAAATTGTCCCTAGTGTGTGAAGGGCCTGTTTCTGCACTGTATCTCTAACCTAAACTAAACTAAACTAAAAAAACAACTTACAATATTTAAAGTGGTTCTTGGCCCACCCACCTACATTTAGCCTCAGATAGACACAAATGCAGGAGGAACTCAGTGGGACAGGCAGCCTCTCTGGAGAGAAGGAATGGCAGACATTGTGGGTCGAGACCCTTCTTTAAACTGAGAGTCACGGGAGAGGGAGACATAGAGATAAGGAAAGGTAAGGTGCGAAAACGAGAGACCAAACGGGACGCAGATGAGGGGAGCGTGACACTCAGGTATACAAACCGTAAACTTTGATCATGAGGACAGTGAAACTAGTTGGAGAACTAGGATGGGGGAGGGAGGGATGGAAAGAGAGTGAAATCATGGGTTACTTGGAGTTGGAGAAGTCAATATTCATACAGCTGGGTTGTAATCTGCCCAAGCAAAATATGAGGTACGGTTCCCCCAATTTACGTTAGCCTCATTCTGACAGTGGAAGAGGCCCTGGACAAATGGTCAGTATGGGAATGGGAGGGGGAGTTAGAGTGTTGAGCAACCGAGAGATCTCTTTGGCCTCGACAGTCTGAGTGGAGGTGTTCCGTGATCAATCGCCGAGCCTGCACTTCGTCTCACCAATATATATGGGAGCCCACACCTGGAACAGTGGATACAGTGGATGAGTTTGGAGGAGGTGCACATGAACCTCTGCCTCAACCTCTTCTGCCTCACCTCTAGCTGATCCTACAGGTTCTACTGTCTGGCCAGAGAACTGGAATGGAATCAGGGCCTCCTCGAATCTGTGGGAATGGTACATAACAGAACGTAGAACATAGAAAAGTACAACACAGGAACAGGCTCTTTAGTCCACTATGTCTGTACTGAACATGATGCCAGGATCATTTCTTATCTGCCTACACATAAACCATATCCCTTCATTCCTTGCATATCCATGTGCCTATACAAAAGTCCCTTAAATTACACTATCGTATCTACCTCCACCACCACTCCTGGGAGCACGTTCTAGGCCATCCTCTGTATACAAAAAAACTTGCCAGCACATTTCCTTTAAACTTTGCTCCTTCACCTTAAAGCTATGTCCTCCAGTATTTGATATCTTTATCCGGGGAGAAAAGTTCCCACAGCCCACCCTATCTATGCCGATAAAAGGAGAAGATATGTTCTGAAGAAGGGTCCCGACCCGAAACATCCTCTGTCTATTCCCTCCACAGATGCTTCGTATCTCCAGCACGTTGTTCTTTTGCAGAAGGTAGGTAACTCATCTCATGAATGTGTTGCGTGTGTTTGAAAACAGGAAGGATCAGGGGAGTGGACATCTATGGACATCACTGTTCAGTCTGGCTTTCTGTAAGCATCCAGCAACTTTGTAATGATTTCTAAAACTAGTTGCAAACAATTAAATCCTCCCCCTTAAGAGGCACAGGCATGTCTTTAACCAGCATTAGCTCTTGTCAGCCGGCATTATCCCCTCACTACACCCATAGTTTGTCTGTAAGGCAGTAAATAGCATGGTTATTGGTGAATAGCCATAGAAATTTCAATGAGCTGGGAGAATGAATTTTGCACGCATTCTGCAATAGGTCAAATGGTCTTGGGATTATCTCATTTAAGTTCCAATACATATTTAACCGTGCTATCCATTTTCCCCCTGCGAGTAATGTTTAAAATTAACAAAATAATCCGTTACAATGTGGAAAATGCAGTGTCTTGAACATCGGATAAAGAAGCAGAAAATGGACTAAGTGCTCGCGCTGTAGAAGGTCAGGGCCGTTACATTTATGGTAAAAGACATAAAGAACGTGAGCGAGACTGACGGTCTGCAAATTAACAACATGGAAAGTGCAGCAGCATGGAGATTTAAAAAAAGCATACATAGAGGGAAGCCAAATGGATAAGAACAGGGCAGATGAGGATAATGTAGACCCAATCAAGGACTAAATTACAAGGTTGCATAGTCGTTCAGGATTAACCCCGAAATACAACGGATGATCAGTTGAAGCACCAGTCATTTGCTCTGGAATTACCGACAGCGGCAATATGCTTGCTGTAATATCATGTATCAATTAAAGCCCCACTTCAGACATCAGCATTAACAATAGCACTAGGATTCTGTTACCAATAGCTACAAAAATAATACAGCATTCCAAATCCTGTAATTGAATGGTAAAGCATTTAGCCCTTCTTCTTATAAGAAGGGGGAGCCTCCTTTTTTACATGCAGGGAGTGCATTATTTCTCACTGTTAGCCCAGCTGTAGCTAATAGGGTGTAACTAAAGCTAATATGTACAGCTGTAATGGGCACAAAGCATAATGAGGTGGTAGCGAGATAATGGCATCTACAGAAGAAGCCATGCATGGCAATCTTGGCAGCAGGAAGACCCAGAAGCTTCAGTACAATTAAGCATTATGGACTCGTGGCACAGGGCCAAGTGTTTAGACAAAATATAAAAAAGATAAAAATTGTCAGAAAATAAATAAGCTTGCAGGCTTGTCAATGAAAAGTCTCTTTTTATAACATTAACATTGTAATTGTGTAGGATTTTCTGTATAAGTATTGCGTCCCTTAATATTTTATTACTGTTTTTATTTCCATGTTGCTGTGCTTTCTATGTTGTTAATTTGCAGATTATCAGCCTCTCTTGCATTCTTCATATCTTTATTATAAAATATAATTCTCAAATAAGTATTCCACATAAATGAAGATGTGCCTATTAAGGGACAACTGAGAGAGTGAGCAGCTTATGAGCTCTTTGCATTTTTCCATTTTAGCTCTGTAATTTCAGTATTTTTATTGTAATGTGTGGGGGATAGAATCTCAGAGGGTAAAGAGTCGGAGGGAGGTGCAGAATATCAGAAAATGTACGAATGTCGTTGTTGGGAGCGATCAGGGACATATATCACTGATGCCAGTGCACTGTTCAGGGTCATTGAGAAGCTTTGTCATTAGCCAGCTAATTACAGGTATTCATGCCATTAATGGCCCATCTAGTTTGCCCATCGCAGAAGGAAACAGTGCCAGTCCAGAAACTGTTCTTGGAAGGCTCCAGCCAGTCCTTTTCCTCAAATATCTGCACTAAATTAACATGCGTGACTTTTCCCTCCTCTTTTAATGAGCAGGCCATGATCTCTTCCCACTTATGCCTTTTGACTTTCTTTTAGTACCATAGTTTGGATTTGATCCTGTGGGGACCATTCCAAAAACAACAAAGGACTTCTTGCAGGGTCAGGAAAGTCTAGTCCCCACCCTCCTGATCCAGGCCAAACTAAATCCCAAAATGACCAGGGACGGGTCCAGGCAGGTTCTCAGTGAAGTACAGGACAGAAGTCCAACTGAAAGGCAATTTAATTTTGGGGGTCTTTTTCTATAATTTAAATATTATCTCTTTTTATCCTGAAAGCACGTGTAGTATATGGTGACCAAAGGTCTCTGGTACTTTATCGATGTGCTTATTCTTCAATCATGAGCCTAGACTGGGAGTGTAGACTGAAAGGGCACAGTGTACCCAAGTGTAGCATACTCGATGTAGATGCGGGGCAACACTTTGGATCCTGTGCAATTACACGTTGTACACATGTTTTCCCCTCTGAACCCCTGTTGCTCCGATCCAAATGCTGCTGAGAGCTGTCATCTCAGAACACACCATTATTGTGTTCTCAAATTTGTAAGTCTGAGGAGGATTTTTACAAAATGGGATTTAAATTAGTTTAGTTTAGTTTAGTGTCACGTATACCGATGTACGATGAAAACCTTTTTTGTTGCGTGCTATCCAGTCAGTGGAAAGATTATACATGATTATAATCAAACCATCACTATATACAGATACAGGATAAAGGGAATAATATTTAGTGCAAGATAAAGTCCAGTAAAGCCCAATTCAAGATAGTCCGAAGATCTCCTATTAGGTAGATAGTAGCTCAGGACCGCCCTCTAGTTGGTGATAAGATGTTTAAGTTGCCTGATAATAGCTGGGAAGAAACTGTCCCCGAATCTGGAGGTATGTGTGTTCGCACTTCTGTACTTCTTGCTTGATGGGAGAGGGGAGAAGAGGGATTGACCGGGGTGAGACTCATCCTTGATTATGCTGGTGACCTTGCCAAGGCAGTGTGAATGGAGTCAATGTAAGGGAGGTTTGTTTGTGTAAAGGTCTAGGCTATGTCCACAATTCTCCAGGTGCACCAGGCAATGGCTACTACATTTTGCAGCTTCCTTCCTTCCTGGGCATTCCAGTTACTGAACCAGTCCTTCATATTGTCAAACTGAACAGAAAGGAAAGGATCCAATATTATATAAGATGCTGAATATAATTAAATATCTCTAATTTAAAAGTTGCGTCTACCTCTGTGACTTTGAGCTACCTCAAATAGTTAAAGAGACCTTGGAATTTATACCTTTTGCATTGGACCTTTATGGAAATATTTTCCATTTAAAAAGTTGCAAATGCATTCTTCTTTAAGCATTCTCGTCATTATTTACTCCCCAAAGGATTAAGACTGCTTATCAACCAGTTGGAAAACCAGCCCAAGAAGATTAGCCTGATCATTGAACTCTTGAATATCTCTTTGTGATGACTGGGAAGCCAAGACAAAGCTCCAATAGTTTGGGGAGATGAATTATTGCAGCGTATTACAATAAATGTCAGCTTTGAAAGAGTGCAGTTTAGAAGAGCATAGTGGGGTCTGCAGCCACAATGGGACCTGTTCAATATCCAAACAAATGTTTATAGACATGAATGTAAAACAATGCGTCAGGCCAGACTCACTTCTTGGAGCAGGATACTGATTCACGTGTGCTGCGTGTGGTCGGAGGTGTCACTTCTACACATTCAGTGTTTAAACTCTTAATAAATCTCATTAACTGTACAAAGAGAATTTAATCCTCTGCCGGTGATAAGAAGTGCAAAACCAGTCCTAAAGTGTGTGAATCAGAAAGTCAGAATCACTACTTAGCAGAACCAAAATACCTAAAACAAATACACCCATTACTGCTCTTAATGAAGCCCTGCTGTCGGGGATTCTGATACATCCATTGCAGAGGCTCCACTGCCTTTCCATTACAGCTCCACTGCAGAACTCTTGGTTGAAAGATTGACCTATCTTTTATCTGTCAAATTCCAATGGAACATTCCACGTTTTGTTTTGTTATTATTTCATAATTAATAAATAGAAAGGGCAAAGGGTCAAGGCATTAAAAGTTCATAAAGTTGAGAATTCACAGAGTTGCAAATGGGATGAGATAGATAGGACATTGTGCCACTCCAAATGGTAAGAGTTATTTCAAAAATGAGATAGAACAGGCACAGCTAGTAGAACTGCTGCCTCACAGTGCCAGAGATGTGGGTTCGATCCTGACCTCGGGCGCTGTCCATGTGGAGTTTGCATGTTCCCTCTGTAACCGCATGGGTTTCCTCCAGGTGGAGTCTAAAGAAGAGTCTCGTCTCAAAGCATCACCCATTCCTCCTTTCCAGAAATGCTGCCTGTCCCGCTGACTTACTCCAGCTTTTTGTATCTGTCTTTTCCTCCAGTTTCCTCCCACATCCCAAAGAGGTGCGGGTTGGTCCGCTGTAAAGTTGCGCCTAGTGTGCAGGGAGTGGACGGAAAAGCGGAATAACATAGAGAACGAGTGTAAACGGGCGCTCGATGTTCGGTGGGGATTCGGTGGGCCGAAGAGCTTGTTTGCAGGCTGTAACTTTCAAAACAATCAAAACTGTTAAGTCTGAACCATTTGTCGCACAAGGATAGCATGTGAAACAAATAGTGACAAATACTCGAGCATCTGTAAAGCCTGAACAATGTACTCCTTGGGCAGAGGCATACACCGAATAGTTTAATGCTTATGCAGGGGATCATATGGACAAGAGAATACATTGCAAAGGAAGGTGCATGGAACTGGTTATGTATTATCTGGGAAGCAGCATAGATTAAGCAAAGAATTACGTGAGAACTGGCACTTGACCTATCAGGGGATAAATATCAAGAGGGCAGATCTTAGGCTTTCTTTCACAGGAACTAAAAAGTGTATCATAGAGCAGTAATAGGGTTTGTCATTATGGGAAAGAGCAGGGTTTCATATAACACATTGTAATTTCAGGATTTAATACCACATTGGGTAATGTCAGGATTTAGTATTAAAGTAGACTATAATGAGTTTAATTTGCCATTAGGTAATGGCAACATTTAACATTACAGTGGGCAATAACGGAGCTTGTTATCATATTGCAAATCAGCATTTAATATCAATGGGAAGTAACAGGGCTTGACTCACACTGGGCAGAGCCAGGCTTAATATTATGCTATTTCACCACAGCATTTAGCATCACACTGGGATTGTGGCTGGAGATGCAATCATGGCTCAATATCACGGTTAGCAATTATTCAATGGCTTTGACTTAAGCAGTGATGGATCCTGTACTGAAAGAGTTCAGTGTGTGGGCAATGATCTGACTTTAGTGGCTACAGTCAATGTGGGCTCTTGGTCGTGTTCCATTTATGGAGCAGGTGGCCACATCTTCCTTGGGCTGTCCTTGAGTGGTTCGGAGTTGTCAACGTTTCCCATGGAAGATTAGAGCTTGGGATTTCATCACTTGGAGAGTTATGGGTTGTTGTTGTTGTTCATATGTTCATAAGTGATAGGACCAGAATTAAGCCATTCGGCCCATCAAGTCCACTACGCCATTCAAACATGGCCGATCTATCTTTCCATCTCAACCCCATTCTCCTGCCTTCTCACCATAACTCCTGACATCCGTACAAATCAACAATCTATCGATCTCTGCCATAAAAATATCCATTGACTTGGCCTCCACTGCCTTCAGTGACAATGAATTCCATCACCCTCTGACTAAATACATTTCTCCTCATCAGATTACTAACAGTATGTCCTTTTAGTCTGAGAATATGGCCTCTGGTCCCAGACTTCCCCACTAGTGGAAACATCCTCTCCACGTCCACTCTATCCAGGCCAGTTGTTGATGTTGCTATTAATGTTATTCAGTCTTATTCTCTTGCTTTTCTTTCATTTAATGACATTGTTGCCAATTACATGGCTCAATATCATATCATACAGTTAAAATAAGTCTAAAATTGTCTTTCAATATTTGGTAATAACAGCACTCCATCATTATAACTGCAGGAAACATCAGAGCTTTATATCAGACAGGTTGATAACACCACTAGATTTCTCGATTTGAAACGTTGCCTACTCCTTTTCTCCATTGATGCTGCCTCAACCACTGAGTTTCTCCAGCATTTTTTATCTACTTTCGATTTTTTGCTGCCGGCCGTCCTCCCACCCCCCCCCCCCCCCCCCCCCCCCCCCCCCCCCGAATTGAGGGACGGGACCCAACGGGTCCCACTTGATCTAGTATTCCTCTAAATCTTTCCTATCCATGTACCTATTTAAGTATCTTTTTAATGCTGTTATAATACCTGCCTCAACTCCATTCTCTGGCAGCATGTTCCACTTACCACTGAGTGAAAAAAGCATCACCTCAAGTTCCCATTAAATCTTGCCCCTCTCCTTTTAAACCTACATCCTCTAGTCACTGATTCTCCTATGCTGGGTAAAAAAACACACAATGTGTTTACCCTATCTACTTCCTTCATGATTTAAACACCTTGATAAGATCACCCTTGGCCTCCTGCGCTACCAGGAATAAAGTCCCAACCTACACAAGCTTTCCCTATAGCCCTGGCCCTTGAGTCCCAGCAACATCAGCTGCACTCTTTCCAATTTAATGACATCCTTCCCATATCCAGAGGTTGCAAATGAGGAATCAGATTTGTAAGGAAGGTGACAAATAGAAGCAGATGAGGGAAGGAGGTTGGACATGTGGAACCAATTGGGGGAGGGGTAGCAGAACCAGAAGGTGTAAACATAGAAACATAGTAACATGGAAAATAGAAGGTGCACAAAAATGCTGGAGAAACTCAGCGGGTGCAGCAGCATCTATGGAGCGAAGGAAATAGGTAACGTTTCGGGCCTAAACCCGAGTTTCGGCCCGAAACATTACCTATTTCCTTCGCTCCATAGATGCTGCTGCACCCGCTGAGTTTCTCCAGCATTTTTGTGTACCTTCGATTTTCCAGCATCTGCAGTTCCTTCTTGAACAACATGGAAAATAGGTTCAGGAGTAGGCCATTCGGCCCTTTGAGCCAGCACTGCCATTCATTATGATCATGGCTGATCATCGAAAATAAGTACACCGTTCTTGCTTTCTCTTCATATCCCTTGATTGTGTTAGCCCAAAGAGCTATATCTAATGGGCCTGTCCCACTTGGATGACTTTTTAGGTGACTACAGGAGACTGCGCGGTCGCCACTTGTTTGCAGGTGGTTGTTGGGGAGTCGCCTTCATGGTCGTGAGGAGTTCCCGCATTCTCGGAACTAGTCGCAGCCTCATTCTGGTCTCCGCTAATTTTGTCAACATGTTGAAAAAATAGCGGGGACCAGAATGAAATCTCCATGGAGAGAGCGAGAATTCTCGTGCCGTAGGTGCAGAGGTAGTGGGTTGCCAGGAGGTCGTAGGTTGTCATAGGTTCTCGTAGGTTGTCGCCAGTGCTGATTGCTGAATTTCACTGGCTCATTGAGAATAAAAATGGTCCCCCCTTCTTCCTCCTCTCCCCCCTCTTTTAAAGGATTTAAGTGACCCTTCCCGTACACTGTAGTTTCACCGTCTTAATTACAGCGCCAACATTCCTGTTCATCTAAGTCTATCACATTGACTTTGCACCGTGTGAATTTCACGGCTCAGACAACGCTCCCTGGCTTGCTCTGTCCCCCTCCTGTATAACTGGCAGGTGAAGGAAGCAATGTGTTTGTGTGTGTGTGTGTTCCACTCTGACAGTCGCCGTTCCATCCGCTGGTTTTTCAGCAACCTGCTACGACTTGACAGTTGCAGGCAGTGGCTTAAAAAATCACCTAAGTGGGACAGGCCCATAATTCTATCTTGAATACATCATTGAATACATGTAGTGTGTGGACAGATGGAACCAGGTGCAGGGGCAAATCATATGGAGAGAGAAGGAAGCACAGAGGCTGTGGATTAGCTCTGGTTGGGAAAACTCAAGGTTCAGACCGTTAGATTCATAACATTGTCTCATGATCAGGAATGGGCTCATGTGAGTTTTGTTCCATGCTAACACAGTGACACATAACCAATTGAGAACGAAACACAGATCCATCCTGGGTCTTTCCTGATATAAAGGGAACATCCGCAGACGATGGAAATGTGACATTGGAACATAAAATGGTGCAAGTGCTCGGCTGGTTACTGCTTCAGGTTCAATGTCTTTTCAGCAAGCCGAATCACCAACTATTTCAAGTTCAAGTTCAAGTGAGTTTATTGTCATGTGTCCCTGATAGGACAATGAAATTCTTGCTTTGCTTCAGTACAACAGAACATAGTAGGCATTTACTACAAAACAGATCAGTGTGTCCATATACCATAATATAAATATATACACCCATGAATAAATAAACTGATAAAGTGCAAATAACAGATAATGGGTTATTAATAATCAGAGTTTTGTCCGAGCCAGGTTTAATAGCCTGATCGCTGTGGGGAAGTAGCTATTCCTGAACCTGGTTGTTGCAGTCTTCAAGCTCCTGTACCTTCTACCTGTGTGGCCAGGATGGTGTGGGTCTTTGATGATACTGCCAGTCTTTTTGAGGCAGCGACTGCGATAAATCCACTCGATGGAAGGAAGGTCAGAGCCGATGATGGACTGGGCAGTGTTTACTACTTTTTGTAGTCTATTCCTCTCCAGAGCCAAAACAAGCCACGATGCAACCGGTCAGCATGCTCTCTACTGTGCACTTGTAGAAGTTAGAGAGAGTCCTCCTTTGCTCTCCGTAATCTTCTCAGGAAGTAGAGGCGCTGATGAGCTTTCTTGATAATTGCATTGGTGTTCTCGGACCAGGAAAGATCTTCAGAGATGTGCATGCCCAGGAATTTGAAGCTCTTGACCCTTTCAACCATTGACCCGTTGATATAAACAGGACTGTGAGTCCCCCTCCTACTCCTTCCAAAGTCCACAATCAGTTCCTTGGTTCCTCTCTCAAAATATGCTGCCTGACCTGCTGTGCATTTCCAGCCTGATTGAGGCGATAATCATTGATTTTACTGAGATACACGGCATTAACTCCATACATGAAATGTGTCCAGGGTGAACTTGAAAATTCACCTGAATGACATTGTCAAAAAATGACTTACTTTAAAAGAATGAAGAACCAGGATAAAACTGGAGATCTTTACAAGTAAGCTTCCTGCTGTGCCATATAGTGAAGAATGCCAGCTGGGACAACAATGGTAGAACATTAACAAAGTCCTAAATTATTCACCCTGAGATACAGCGTTCAGAAAACAGATGTAATTATACTGTAATTAAGATGGAACTAAGCTGCAGTTAAGTAGTAACTAAGCCTTTTAATCACAGTGGTGGGTGTGTGAATTATGTAACACCATAGCCACTTAGAGCTAGTTACAAGTCCAATATTTTTGCTTCTTTCAGTTCATGCAGAGGCCTATAAAATGTAGCTTGGGACAGAGTCGCAGACATTTGTCAGACATATCTGTGACATGGCAACCCTCGGGAAACTGGTCGGTGAAATTACTGGTGTATTCTGTTCATTGCAGAAGAGATGCAGGGTCTAAAAGTTCATCATTAATATTTCTCTTACAATCACGCAAGAATGTATTTTTTTGAAAAACATTATCAAGGATGTCTGCTAATTACAGTATATCTCAGTGGAAACGACTTCACCAGCAGACTAAACAATTAGAATTCATTTGGTGATATCTCACCCTGTATGCTTTGATTTGTCTTCCGTTTTGACAATGACCAAGTTCAAACAAAATAACTTTTTATTTGCTATGCAAGTACTTGCATCAACTTGATAATGGTCAGCAAGCAAACAATCCCCTACATCCGCAATTTTGAAATGCATAAACGCTGCTACATAAAAAAGCTCAAGATTGCACAGCTGTTTATTGTGCAACAAGTTGCCTGTGATTTTAATGTGCGTGCAAAAATACCTGAAACATTTAAACGAGACAGGTAGCCCAGTCTAAGTCAGCATTTAGAAACAAGGAACTGCAGAGGCTAGTGGTTTACAAGGAAGAACACAAAATGCCAGTGTGACTTAGCAGGTCAGGCAACATCACTGGAGAACATGGCTAGGTGACCTTTCGGTTCGGGACCCTTCTTCGTCTGTTCTCCAGCGATGTCGCCTGACCCACTGAGTTATTCCAGCACTTTGTGTCATTCTAAGTCGCATTTAATACCTACTTGATTCTACATTAGTCCCATAGATTTCAAAGATCAACCCGTTGACATTTATCCAATGTAATCATCAAGTTCAGTAATGTTTTTGCCCCATTCTCTTCTGGAACCGGCATGTTTATGTTCAAATTGCGGTTTCTGCAAGAAGATGAGTGGACGGATGCATTGAGTGAATTATGATCTAAGTGCTCATTTGTACTGTTACATATAATGTGTACGTAGAATTGATGTTTAGTTACCCCACTGGCAATTATTGTGGCTTGCTGATTACTTCTTTACATAGAGGGTGATGAGTATATGGAACAAACTGCCAGTGTGTAGATGACATATGATATTATGTGACCCTTAATATATTTACCTCATCACTACTAACCACTCCCCATATCACAAGTATAATTACAACCTCCCCACCCACATATCACTCTCCAGTTTCCGTGACAGACCATGTACAGCCAGTGCTCTCTGTAATGCCACAGTATGAATGTAATAAAGAAGTAAAGTCACAGTGTGTCGATAACACATCTTTACATGGTGTCACCCTTATCCCTTGCGCCTCATGTTTATCAGTTTTTTTTTTAAATTTAATTTTGCCCCAGTTTTCTGTTACCCCCACCTTGTTTCCTCGTTATGGCCAATTCTTGCCGCAGACCCGATGTGCTCGTTTTCGATGCAGACATTGCCCATCGATGGGATGTCTTTAGACGTGACTTCGACCACTATGTCACAATCGCTCATCCTGCCGCCACTCCGGCCATCCTTAACCTGGCTGGTCCCGATGCCCTGGCTCGGTCAGACTTCTTCGTCTACGATGCGGGTGAATCTGTTCGGGACCCGGTATGTTTATTGGCTAAGTTTACCGAGATTTGCGACATTCCAACTAATTGCATTTTAGAACGTTTCAAACTGTTCGGGCGGCGTCAGCGCCCTGGTGAATCTGCTGAGAACTATGTTGTTGCGCTGCGACACCTGGCCAGACGGTGCCGCCTTGAGACGCTGAACCCCGAGGAGCTGACTAGGGACCTTCTGGTTTATGGTCTCCGTGATGAAAAGCTAAGGACTGAACTTTTGCGCAAGCCCGACCTGTCTTTCAACGAGGCTATGCCTGCCGTTCAGCTGAAGCCGTCGCTACGGCAGTGCCACTGGCTGATCAGGACATTAACTTTGCCGGCGTTACCCGCCCTCGACAGAACCCTACCCCACCATGACCCCCGATGTCCGGCACTGCTCCTGGGGGACATTCCCAGCAACGGTGCCCCGATTGTAACTTTGACACTCATCAGTACAATGTATGCCCTGCTTTGGGCAAAACGTGCAATTACTGCAAGAAACTCAACCATTTTTCTGCTGCCTGCCATTCCCGTGGGAAGCCACCTGCTGCTCCAAGGCGTATGTTAAACAACTTGGAGCAAACTGATAGCGAGCTCGGTTCCCAGTACCATCGCGACGATTTCCCTGTATCTGAATCTGGGTCCTCTCAGGGGGAGACCAGCATTTTTTCTGTGTTGGATGCACCTGCAGTGATAACAGACCCTTCAGTTCATGTAACTGTGAATAACTCAACATTCACCGCTAAGTTAGATACCGGAGCTGTTGCGAATGTTATGTCAACAATCCTCTTCAAAAAGATTAGGACTAATGAGCAAGTTACTTCTGATCGCTCCACTTTGCATGCATATGGGGGAGGGGTGCTTGTTCCTGTGGTAAAGGCAACTCTGCGCTGCAAGATACTGGACACCTCTCGGCCCTTCACTTTCTATCTTCTCGATTCCAACTGCATTACCCTGTTGGGCAACCAAGCATGCCAGGACCTGGGCCTGGTCTCTTTCCACCGTGACATCCACAAGGTGCAAGCCCTGAGTACCCACAAAGCAATGGTCTGGCCGAACGCGCCGTTTGCAGTGCAAAGAACTTACTGGAACAATGTCGTTTGTCTAACTCTGATTTCTTTCTAGCCCTCCTCAACCTTCGCAACATATCCCGTGACCCTGCCATGGGCTCCCCTGCTCAGCGGCTCATGTCTCGCACTACCAGACCTCCGATCCCGGTGGCCCAGCGCTCACTCGTCCACCAGTCCTCAATCCCACTTCTGACACCATGTAAAGATGTGTTATCGACACACTGTGACTTTACTTCTTTATTACATTCATACTGTGGCATTACAGAGAGCACTGGCTGTACGTGGTCTGTCATGGAAACTAGAGAGTGATATGTGGGTTGGGAGGTTGTAATTATACTTGTGATATGGGGAATGGTTAGTAGTGATGAGGTAAATATATTAAGGGTCACATGCATATGTCATCTACATGATTGTCAGCGCATGAGACGTGGTCGCCCTGTCACTACTTTGTTTGTCTTTCGTTTCCAAGGGGAAGGATGTAGATGACATATGCATGTGACCCTTAACTAGAATGTTGCCTGGGTTTCAACAACTAAGTTACAGAGATAGGTTGAATAAGTTAGGTCTTTATTCTCTGGAGCGCAGAAGGTTAAGGGGGGACTTGATAGAGGTCTTTAAAATGATGAGAGGGATAGACAGAGTTGATGTGGACAAGCTTTTCCCTTTGAGAATAGGGAAGATTCAACAAGAGGACATGACTTCAGAATTAAGGGACAGAAGTTTAGGGGTAACATGAGGGGGAACTTCTTTACTCAGAGAGTGGTAGCGGTGTGGAATGAGCTTCCAGTGGAAGTGGTGGAGGCAGGTTTGTTGGTATCATTTAAAAATAAATTGGATAGGCATATGGATGAGAAGGGAATGGAGGGTTATGGTATGAGTGCAGGCAGGTGGGACTAAGGGAAAAAAAAGTTGTTCGGCACGGACTTGTAGGGCCGAGATGGCCTGTTTCCGTGCTGTAATTGTTATATGGTTATATGGTTATATGGTTAATATAGTTACCTCATCACTACTAACCACTCCCCATATCACAAGTATAATTACAACCTCCCCACCCACATATCGCTCTCTAGTTTCCGTGACAGACCATGTACAGCCAGTGCTCTCTGTAAAGCCACAGTATGAATGTAATAAAGAAATAAAGTCACAGTGTGTCGATAACACATCTTTACACAGAGGAAGTAGTTAAGGCAGATACAATAACAACTTTTAAAATAAATTCGGACAGGTAACTGGATAGGAAAGCTTCAGAGGGATATGGACCCAACACTGGCATATAGGACCAACTTAGATAGGGTACCATGTTCAGCACGGACAAGTTGGGCCGAAGGGGCTGGTTCTGTGCTTTATGAATATATGATACTATGAATTTATGAGATCCATTAATTCTTATCATAGCATTTGGTAAATTGAATTTAAATAATTAAATCAATGTGGGATGAAAGGGGAGTATTGGCAATAGTTGCAGGAAGGGACTGCAGATGCTGGTTTAAACCAAAGATAGACACAATATGCTGGAGTAACTCAGCGGGTGGGAAGAAGGGTTTCGACCCGACATGTCACCCATTCCTTTTCTCCAGAGATGCTGCCTGTCCCGTTGAGTTACTCCAGCATCTATTGGCACTAGTTCACTGTGAAGCAACTGGATTATTATAAAGGCCCAACTGGTTCACTGAGTTACTCCAGTCTTGTTTCGCAAGCCAGCATCTGCAGTTCCTTGTGTTTACCTCATACACCAAGTCTGTTAGGCTAGATGGCTTTACTTATGTACTTTAGCTCCCATCTCTAACAACTTCAGGAGAAGTCTGTCCATGCTCCTGCTCCACCAAACCCTTAGTGAAGCCTACAGATGGTTCCCAAGCAATCTTGCATGATCTTGACTTTCCTAGCTTCATGGTGATTTCTGCCACCCTACACTCTTCATTCCCTCGTTATTATTGGAATCTTAATTCCCACCAAGGAATAGTTGTCCTCCACAATCAGTGGCAAATGGTATTTATCAGTCTGGACCAAGAGGGTTGCTGGACCACCTAAAACCAGTGATTCTCAGAACTAAAACTGATCAAGCCTTTACCTGAAACCCATAGCAATCTCCCGATTTCAAAGGGCAATGATCCAACGAGTTCAGCTGAAAATCCCTTTGTGTGGGTTGTCTTTGCTATATTCCTGCACCGTGACACTCTATACTTGGGCTCACAACCCACTGGGTCATTAGGGATCAGCAATAAAGCTGTGCTGAACAAAATGCAAGAGAAGGACAATACATTGAGCAACATTATTCACCATGGTTTGCATTTCAAAGATCAAAATCATCCCCTTTAAATAATTATTTAAAGATGACAAAAGGCAGATTTTCCCCAAATTCCTCTGGACAAAACCTCTGGGAAAACAACAAACAAGATCCAGACATTCCCACTGAATTCCCGTCTGGATTTTCACTCCAGGGAAACCACTGCTGGGAAAACCTTGGTCGTCTGGGGAAGCGTTCTGTCTGGCCTTGCATTGAATTCTGTGCATGTTAGCATACTCGGCTTGTCATTCCCGTCTCGCCTCACCAGCTTTCTACACAATCACCAGATGTGGTGAAGTTTTTAAGGGAATGCAGTAACAGAGCTGATTTCTCTTCTGTTTCCCTCTTGCAGAGCTGACGTGAGCTGAGGCATGCACTGAGTCACGGGAAGATTCAAGGACTTCAGGGAGTCTCAGGAGTCATGCTGCTCTCATTGCCGATCATGTTACTCATCACCGTGCTGTTTGGAAATCGCTTGCCCCTTACTTGGGTAATTTCCCTTTTGTAAATGATATTTAACACCAGCAGTCCTCCCACAATAAGGAATAGTTATCATCAGCACCATCAACATTAACTTGCAGTAACATCGTCTCTGTTTCCATCACAGATCTGGATTCTACAAAGAGAGAGTGTATTTATCTAAACTTTCACACCGGCTGTAATGTTATAAATGGAGCTATCCGTACATTGCTGTCTCACATACCCTCCCTCAATGTACAGTGATCTCTCAGTCCTTTCCTTGGAGAGATATCTGTGCACTGACTGTCCTCTCAGTCTCTCCATCCGCATGTTGCCTCTTATCTCTTAGTTTATCTCTCAGGCCGATACATTTATGCTGGCAAAGGATTCTCACTTGTCTATTGTTTCTTGTGTTTCATGCTGGGAATGCTGGTATCAGGATGCGTGGAGCTGAACGTGTAGGAAGGAACTGCAGATGCTGGTTTATAACAAAGATAGACACAATATGCTGGAGTAACTCAGCAGGACAGACAGTATCTCTGGACAAAAGGAATAAAGGTGAGGTTTCAGGTCGACCCTTCTTCAGGCTGAATCTTGAGTCTGAAGAAAGGTCTCGACCCAAACCGTCACCTATTCCTTTTTTCCAGAGATGCTGTCTGACCCGCTGAGTTACTCCAGCTTTTTGTGTCTTTGCCTGGAGCTGAAACTCTTCACAGAATCTCCGTCGCTGTGGTATTATAAAGACCAACCTTTGCTATCTGGCAATCCTATTTCTCATTGGTGAGAATTAAAAAAATTTCATATCACTTTGATGCAGATTCTAGATCGAAAGGGAATCTTCTGATTTATTGCAAGACTCACTATCTCAAGGACTGGAGGGATCTCAGACATTGCTTGCACACTAAGTAGTTTAGTTTAGTTTGGAGATACAGTGTGGAAACAGGCCCTTCGGCCCACCGAGTCCATGCTGACCAAATTTCACCCGTACGCTAGTTCTATCCTACACAGTAGGGGCAATTTGCAGAAGCCAATTAACCTACAAACCTGCACGTCTTTGGGATGTGGGAGGAAACCAGAGCTCCCAGAGGACCCACACATAGTCACAGGGAGAACGTACAAACTCTGTATAGACAGCACCCCCTGAACCCAGTTCTCTGGCCTGTGTGGCAGCTGCTCTGCCACTGCGCCACTATGCCACCCAAGTAGGAAGGAGGCCATTCTTCTGTCCATCAATCAGGCCTGATGCCAACCCCAACGCTATTCCCAGGAAAGTAAAATTTGAATATTTTGTGTGGGCTTTGCGTATTTTGTCATAATTGAGAGATCAATGGAAAAGAATGCGTAACAATGTTTCTGCAATGATTATTTTTAGAGTATGGAATGCACATTGCTTTCATTGCCATTGTCAGAGGCTTTCTCCTTTAGTCGTCAAATTGATATATGTCCTAAAGATAGACACAAAGCACTGGAGTAACTCATCGGGTCATGCAGCATCTCTGGAGAAATATGATGGGTGATGTTTTGGGTCAAGATCCTTCTTCAGACTGGGGGAGGGGGGTGGAGGATGGGGGGGAAGTTGAAGAAACTGGAGGCGAGAAAAGACCAGGAGCAAGCAGGGTCAGCCACAAATGACCACAGGTAGGGCGGTGCCTGGTAGGTCCATTATTGGGGAAGGTGTGATCTCAAGAGAAATAAAGTGGAGAACTTGTTGAACTGGTAAAACAACTCCGGTGGTGGAAGGGGACAAAAGAGGAAGGGAACGGGAGGGGAGTGCAAGATGAATTAGAGGATTCAATGTTCACATGTTGGGTTGTAAACTACCCAAGCAAAATATCTGACATACCTTGGTTTTAAATAATCATGGTACAATTTAAAGAATGCCTTCTACTGATATCTTGGCTAGAATATTCTCTCAAACAATCATTCCAACATCTAGTTGTTGGGTAATTGCTGTATGAAAAATTCTGCATACATAACTGTGACTAAATTTATGTTTTTGATCACCATATGAATATGTCTGCTTTATCTTATGTTTACATTACCTTTTTTGGCTCGAGTAAACAGTAAAAAATATATAGTCTTTAGAAGGGTTTCGGCCCGAAACTTTGCCTATTTCCTTCGCTCCATAGATGCTGCTGCACCCGCTGAGTTTCTCCAGCACTTTTGTCTACCAGTAAAAAAATATAATTTCAAAGCACTCACATCAGTCTGAAGAAAGTTCTCTACCTGAAACGTCACATATTCCTTTGCTCCATAGATGCTGCCTCACCCGCTGAGTTTCTCCAGCATTTTTATCTACCTTTGAGTTTTCCAGCATCTGCAGTTCCTTCTTAAACACAAAAGGCTTTGGATTCATTTCTGAAGTTTGAACAACTATTTTAAGGCAAGAAATGTTAATGCTGCAAGGAGTAAAACTCTTTAATCCTTGTTTATTAATCCCATTGTTCTGAATGCCAGTAATCATGCCCGATTTCTGTTGTGGATAAACTAACTAATAAACTCTTCACATTCAAAAGTCAAATGACTATTAGTTTTAATCTCCCTGAAGTGAATCAATTATATGTGTCATGTCCTACATGATGTAATTGGATTGGGATTGGAAGCATTAATCAATTATATTGTTTGCATTTGTGTGTTTAATGAAGAGAGTGATTGAGGTCATTTTATTGAATGTATATAAAAAATGTCTCACCCAGAATTAAATTTCCATTTTATTAATTGCAAGAATTCAGCAACATTACTGAATCTTCCAAGACAGTTTATAGTTTTCCATTTTATCTACGGGATTCTCTGAAACAGGTTATAAATTTTGGACGATGTCTGGAAGTTATCTTGCCAGGACTCATGGCAGAAGAATGTCAGAGCTGAACAGGCTGAGGTTTGCCTTTTTTTTTTAGTTTACAGATACAGTGCAGAAACAGGCCCTTTGGCCCACCGAGTCCACACCGACCAGCGATCCCCACACATTAACACTACCCGACACACACAGCGTCTTTGGAGTGTGGGAGGAAACCGCAAAATCTTGAAAAATACCCGCGCAGGTCACAGGTAGAACACACAAACTCTGTACAGACAGCACCCGTAGTCAGGATCGAACCCGGGTCTCTGGCGCTGTAAGGCAGTAGCTCTTCCGATACGCCACTGTGCCACCCTGTTCGGGAATAATTCAGTACAGTCCACTACTATGAAATCAACATGTTTTGGGGGGAATTGGAGACTGAATTTAAATTCAGGTCATGAAATATTTATTTTAAAATGCTGGTAAATATGTCCAGGACACTATCCTCATCTGGTCTAACCTAAATGAATAGTGGATAATTTTTAAACAAACCATGCTTTAATTCAGCCTCTTTTTCTCCCGTTATTTTCTTTTCTTTTACCCTTCACGAGTAGCACTCTAACCTTGGTCAGAAGATAATGAGCTCCAAGTCCCAATCCAGTGATCTGAATGAGAATATCCAGGCTGTTGTCTTCCTCAGTGTGACACTGAGGAATCTTTGTGGCATCGGAGCTCGAGATATTAAACTGAGGACTGAATTAAAAATAAAGAGTCATGAAAATTCATAGATTTCTTTCAGTTGTACGAGAAAATATTTAGTTCGTAATCAACAAACATAACACTTAATATTAGCAGATCAGCAGAGCGGAACAGCAGATAGTGCAGCTGCCGCACCGCTCCAGTGACCTGGTTTGAATCCCAACATCTGGTGCTCTCAGCATGTAGCTTGCACTTGTGACTTGTGAGGGTGCGTTTTCCCAGTCTCGGTATGGACTCTTTCCACATCTCGAAGATGTGCTAGGCAGGAGGCAAGTGGATCAGAGCTTGTAGCAATGTAAGGGAAAATAGCCTGTAGGGAACTAAATGGGGAATGGGAATGTTGGGAATGGTAGATTAATGATTAGTGATTAGTTTGGTTTATTGTCACATGTACTGAGGTACAGTGAGAAGCTTTTGTTGCGTGCTATCCAGTCAACAGAAGGACAATATATGATTACAATCGATCCATTTACAGTGTATAGATACATGATAAGGGAATAACGTTTAGTGCAAGGTAAAGCCAGCAAAGTCCGATCAAGGAAAGTCCAAAGGTCACCAAAGAGTTAAGCATTGTTCTCTGGCTGTGGTGGGATGATTCAGTTGCCTGATAACAGCTGGGAAGAAACTGTCTCTGAATCTGGAGTGTGCATTTTCACACTTTTAGAAGAATTATAATGCCTTTATTGTCATTCAAATAAACAAAGGTTTGAACGAAATTTAGTTCCCTGCAGTCATAACAGCAAAAAAAAAAAACAAACACACAATTAACACAGTTCCACACAAACATCCATCACAGTGAATCTCCAAATACCTCCTCACTGTGATGGAAGACAAAAGTCTTATCTCTTCCCTGTACTGTTCTTCTCCCGCGGTCAGGCAGTCAAACTGCTGCGTCAAGGCAATCGAGGCTCCTGATGTTAAATCCCCCAGTGGGCGATGGTAAGTCCAGCGGCCGATTAAGCCGTCCGGGGCGATGAAAAGCCCTGCGTTGGGCCGATTCAAACCCCGCGATTCGGGGCGGGCGAAGTTGCCATTGCAGGAGCTTCCGAAAATCGGTCTCCTACCAGGGACCTGCGAGCTCCTGATTGGTCCCTGCTCCGAAGCTCCGAAGTTGGGTTGCAGCTGCAGCGCCACCACAGCCTCCGAAGTCAGCCAGCTCCGTGATGGTAAGTCCACAGGCTCTGCAACCGGAACCATCAGATCGATTCCAGTTGGAGGCCGCCAGCTCCACGATGTTAGGCCCCAGCGAAACGGAGACACGACGATGGAAAAGGTCGCGTCCCCGTTCTAGGAAGAGATTAAAAAGTGTATATGCAACTAAAAATAAACCAAAAACATACTCCTAACAAGACCATAAAAAAAGACAGACGGACTGCAGGTGAGCCGCAGCCACAAGGCGCCACCACCGGAAATTTCACAGAAGGCCCAACATGGCCTTGATGGTTTGAAGGACGTTCTATTATGTTGCAAGGAATTTTTTTACCGGAAATAGCATATTTACATAAATATTCAGACCCTTTACTCAGCACTTTATTGAGGCACCTTTGGCAGCGATTACAGCCTCAAGTCTTCTTGGGTATGATGCTACAAGCTTGGGACACAAGTATTTGGGTAATTTTCCCATTCTTCTCTGCAGATTCTCTCAAGCTCTGTCAGGTTGGATGGGGAGTGTCGATGCAGAGCCATTTTCAGGTCCCTCCAGAGATATCGGATTGGGTTCAAGTCTGGGTTCTGGCTGGGCCACTCAAGGACAATCACAGACTTGTCACAAAGCCACTCTTGCGTTGTCTTGGCTGTGTGCATAGGGTCGTTGTCCTGTTGGAAGGTGAACCTTCGCCCCAGCCTGTGGTCCTGAACACTCTGGAGCAGGTTTTCATCAAGGATCTCTCTGTACTTCGCTCCGTTCATCTTTTCGTAGATCCTGACTAGTCTCCCAGTTCTTGTCGCTGAAAAACACCCCCACAGCATGATGCTGCCACCATCATGTTTTACCGTAGGTATGGTATTGGCCAGGTGATGAGCGGTGCCTGGTTTCCTCCAAGCGTGACACTTGGCATTCAGGCCAAAGAGTTCAATCATGGTTTCATAGACCAGAGAATCTTGTTTAGGTGCCTTTTGGCAAACTCCAAGCAGGCTGTCATGTTTATTGAGGAGTGGCTTCCTTCTGGCCACTCTACCCTAAAGGCCTGATTAGTGGAGTGTTACAGGTACAGTTGTCCTTCTGGCAGTTTCTCCCATCTCCACAGAGGAACTCTGGAACTGTATCAGAGTGCCCATCGCATTCTCGGTCACCTCCCTGACCAAGGCCCTTTTCCCCCCGATTGCTCAGTTTGGCTGGGTGGCCAGCTCTATGAAGATTCCTATGATCAGTCTGAAGAAGGGTTTCGGCCCGAAACGTTGCCTATTTCCTTCGCTCCATAGATGCTGCTGCACCCGCTGAGTTTCTCCAGCTTTTTTGTGTACCTTCGATTTTCCAGCATCTGCAGTTCCTTCTTAAACACTATGAAGAGTCCTGGTGGTTTCAAAGTTCTTCCATTTAAGAATGACGGAGGCCACTGTGCTCTTCGGGACCTCAAATGCTGCAGAAATTGTTTTATACCCTTCCCCAGATCTGTGTCTTGACACAATATTGTCTCGGAGGTATACGGACAATTCCTTTGTCTTCATGGCTTGGTTTTTGCTGACATACACTGTCAACTGTGGGACCTTATATACAGGTGTGTGCCTTTCCAAATCATGTACAATCAAGTATATCTTGTGGACTCTAATCATGTTGTATAAACATCCCTAGGATAATCAATGGAAACAGGATGCACCGAAGCTCAATGTTGAGTTGCATAGCAAATGGTCTGAATAATTACGTAAATGTGATATTTCAGTTAATTATTTTTAATTAGTTTGTAAAAATGTCTAAACACCTGTTTTCGCTTTTTTATTATGAGGTATTGTGTGTAGATTGATGATTAAAAAAAATAATTTGATCCATTTTAGAATAAGGCTGTAACGTAACACAATGTGGAAAAAGTGAAGGGGTCTGAATACTTTCTGAATGCACTGTACATTACTGGCAACTTATAGTCGCCAATCCACATACCAGCACGTTCCTGGGATGTAAACGGAAATTAGATCATCCCAGGGAAACCTATGTCGTCATAGGGATAACGTACGAGCTCCATTTAGATAGCACCTGAGGTCAGGATCAAACCCAGATCACTGGAGCTGAGAGACAGCACTAATTGCTGCTGCCCGATACACAGTGACGTGACTGACAGTTGAGTTCTGTTATCAGCGTGTTTTCAAGGCTTCATAACAAAGCATTTTAAAATTGCCTTAATTACAAAATGCATTCTCCAGCCCATTCCAGACTGCACACCCGTACAAAATGACCCTACCGTGATAGTAAAAGTCAAGGGTCAACAATGGACAGGTGAGGTTTTTACTACGTTCTGGGGCTATGATAGTCTGTGTTAATGTGTCCAATGTTTCAGATGTAACCTAGTAGATTCCCAGACTTGCCTTTAGATTTTTGTGTGGGAGTTGAAAGGAAAGGTTACTAAGCACGGCTTAAAATAAAATGTTTCTCATGCGATACATCATCGTCAGACCTGCAATGAGCCAGACCATATTTATTTGAAGCTGGTATTTTGGAAGCCTGATTCTAGTTTTGGCGCCATGCACAAAACCTGACTGACCAGGAACTCTACAGGATACAAGGGCCCCTCCTTCATCGTTTCTTCGGGAAAGCTTAAAATAGATGGCAATTTGGCACTTTGGATGGCTATAGATTGATGTTCTATCCTGTTAATGTTAAGCTCCATACACAAGCCTTTGTTTATTTCCTTGTTTATCAATTTCCCATGAAGCCCAGATTCACCCAGCCCAACAGTGATGTGGAATAAACATACAAGGGAAATTTTGTTAATAACTTAGACGTTATCTACGAGGAAGCAAGAAAAGGCAAGGCTAATTTACAAAAAAACAAAGAATATTAAAAAAAAGTAATGGAGTAACTCAGCTGGTCAGCTAGCATTTCTGGTGAGTATGTATAGGTGATGTTCGTGTCTGAACCCTACCTCAGACTTAGCAAGAAAAGGCTCATTGTCAGACAGCCAAGATTCTTCACTCATTCCCAGCAACTTTGTCCACACGGCCACTGGGAGAACGTGCAAACCCCACACAAGCAGCGGCCAAGATTGGGATCGAATCCAGGTCTTTGGCTCCGTAAAATCTCAGCTCTACCCACTGTATGCTATGTTCTTTTCATTTATGAACTTTTCTCATTTGCTGATGAAGCAAACCTTTTCCCGTTCACAGTCACCCTGAACCCACAAAGAGTGTTGATGTTACTCATCCTGTTACTCTAGACATTTGTCTTTCACTCAAGATTTCAGCATCTGCACTTCCTTGTGTCTCCAGCTGAGATTTTCTGTATTGTTCCACCTAATTTTAGCCGGGTGTGGAATATCTGTGGCCAGGAACTCTTTCACAAGAACAAAGCAAAGCTGCTGACAATCGGTTATTGGTCATAGAGTAATAGAGACATACAGTTTGGAAACAGGCCCTCTGACCCCATTTGCCTACATTGACCAACATGCCCCAATATATACTAGTCCCACCTGCCTGCATTTGGCCCAAATCCCTTTAATCTAATCCTATCCATGTACTTGTTCAAATGTGATCGAACCTGCTCCAACTACCTCCTCTGGCAGCTTGTTCCATATATCTACCACCCTTTGTTGTCCCTCAGGCTCCTATTAAATCTTTCCACCTCATCTTAAATCCATGTCCTCTGGTTGTTGATTCCCCTACTCTGGGTAAAATACTATGCTTTTACCCTATCTTTTCCTCTTGTGATCTAATACACCTCGATAAGATCACCCCTTATCCTCCTGTGTTCCAAGGAATAACATCCTAGCCAGCTCAACCTGGGTTGAGAGAGAAAGATAGATCAGCCACGATTGAATGGTGGAGTAGATGGGCCGAATGGCCTAATTCTTCTCCTATCACTTATGAACTTATGAACGTATGAAATGCTGTCTGATCTGCTGACTGTTCCAATATTTTCTGGTTCACTACAGGAAATACTCCAGCCGGCTTCCTGACACATGCACTCACTTCCGAGATTTGTTACCAGAAAGGATGTTGAGTACATTCATCCCAACGAGGACAGGTGAAGCCAGTTAATGCAGCCATGATGCAATGCCAGCAGATGTCAACAAATCCATCATTATAATGCAGTTTAATTTAGAGACCAGTGATCCCCGCACATTAACACTATCCTACACACACTAGGGACAACGTTACATTCATACCAAGCCAATTAACCTACAAATCTGTTTGTCTTTGGAGTGCGGGCGGAAACCAAAGATCTCGGAGAAAACCCATGCAGGTCACAGGGAGAACGTACAAACTCCGTACAGACAAGCACCCATAGTCAGGATCGAACCCGGGTCTCTGGCGCTGTGAGGCAGTAGCTCTACCGTTACGCCACCCTGTCGTGCCGCACTGTAATGTTGGGTTCTCCTGATGGACAATGCGGCGGTGGAAAATAGTATATTATTTTGGCTAGAAATTGAATTTATTCACACTTCCGAATGCTCAAGTTGGGCATACGCGTAGTTTCACTCAGGTTAAATCGAAACAATGATCTAATTGTTACCCTCTCCACCCCACCACCCATCCTTACCAGGAAAACAGACCAGGTCCCCATATTGAATGCACCTCATCCTTCCAATATTTTCCCAGCATCAGATAGATCATAATACCATTAGACATAGGAGCAGAATTAGACCATTCGGCCCATCAAGTGTACTCTGTGATTTGCTCTATTTTATTCCTCTCGACCCCATTCTCCTCCCTTCTCCCCATATTCCTTGATGTCCTTACTAATCAAGATGCACATCTAATGGCATCACCAATTACCCATGTAATGTCGATTTACACCCTGCCAGCAAGTACTGTGGCTTTTAGGTGTCATCTGCATTCGTGGTTGAACATTCACCATGAGCTGGTTTGTTCCATTTGTGTCTATTGTGTTTGTTGATGTTCGGAGACTTGATTTTGCAACTTTAAAGCTGGCTTCCTAAAGTCAGCCAAGTGAGCTTAAATTAACACCCGAGTACAATTCTACGGTAGATGTGCAGGTCCAAAGACGTGCAGGTTTGTAGGTTAATTGGCCTCTGTTAGTTATCCCCAGGGTGTAGGATAGAACTAGTGTACGGGTGATCGCGCTGGTTCCCGAAACAAAACTAACCTTAACTAATTTAGCAGCTGAGATGGCCATTCAACAGCAGTCTCAATGGTGACACTGTCCTGGTACTTGAGTGGACATTAGGACAATAACCGGCCGTACAGGGTTGGTTGGTACCTGAGGGCAGGAGGCACAATTCTACTTTCTAAAATATTCCATCCACTGACTCTTCAGGGACATTACATCCCACTTCAAATCTTCCCGACAAACAATGTAAGCTCAGGTTTAGCAAGGCAATCGCCATTCAGTAATGTGAAATTCTGTGCGATGAACTACATCCATTCTCACATTCCTACAGAGCTCCCTCCTTGTAGATCAAGGTCACCTTGACTCCCGTCTTCTTCATTCCACGATTTCTCAGGCAGTTACACCAGGCTCTCATGACAGAATCAGAGAGATCACACAGGCACTGTATATACAGGGCAATGATATCATCTACTTTGATTCAGCAAGGTGCTCTGACTTCTCAGTTGGCTTCTCGTTGTCAGGCAACCGTTAGCTCCACTCAAATGCCCACAAGGGCTTACATCAGTAAGCCACCATATCATCATTGTAAAGGATTTCCATCTTTCCAATGGCTGATCATAAAATACTTTTCTTGTCATTAATGCCCATTCTAGGAAGTGCACACTATTTCTTTGTACTCAAATAGTTAGATCTGCCAGATCTTTGCTACGGATCTAGGCACAAAATGCTGGAGTAACTCAGCGGGTCAAGCAGCATCTCTGGAGATAATGAGCAGGTGAACCTCTGTTACATTTAATGAATACAATACTAACTCAGTACAATTGGTTTCAGTAGTGTGCAGCTCACCCCTGCGGTATCTTGTAAGAATATGAAATGGATTTGTGCATGGTTGGATGAGTCGGGTCCACCAAAGGGTAGTTGATTATCAAAGCCATCTCCTGCCTGGCTTTTTCTGCTGTGGTCTCTATCGATCTCCTTGTCCAATTGCTTCATAGGACCTCCCTGCTGACATTTACCACACTGAGGAGAATGTCAGGTCTCTCAGAAATTGTAAAGACTCTCTCTTGAAGATGGACACAAAGTGCTGGAGTAACTCAGCGGGACAGGCAACATCACTGGATAGAAGGAATGGGTGACGTTTCGCGGCGAGACCTTACGTCAGTACGAAGAAAGGTCTCGATCCAAAACATCATCCATTCCTTCTATCCAGAGATGCTGCCTGGCCTGCTGAGTTACTCCAGCATTTTGTGTCTATCTTTGGTGTAAACCAGCAGCTGCAGTTCCTCCTGACTCATAAGGACTCTCTCCCTTGCCTCTGTAGCCTATATTCTTCCATGGCAGGCAGAGTGTATGCTGCTGCTGTCTGATTCCTATCAGCACGTTACTTTAAAGGGTTGTCCTTTAAAGACAGAGAAAAAGTCTCAGTGAAGATACACCCTCTCTGATTAATGTACAACATGGTGCCTGAAGCAGAACAATTCTAGGCGATACTGTCAAGAAACAGACAAGTGCTATTTTGGCTCCAGTTACAAAACGTCATTGATGTTTTTTTCATATTTTCTTTGAAGGTCCACTTGGTCCATGAACTCTGCCAGTTCTCAGAGTATTCTCATCAGTCCCATTCCCCCCCCATGATTCCCCCATCAACTTCCCATCCATTCTCCGACCTCCCGCCCACATAGCAACCGAGCAACCTTCCACAGCTTTGTTAGGATGTGGGATGAAACTGGAGCACCTGGAGGTAATCCGTGAAGTCCCTGGATGAAGACATGAATTCCACATTGACGGCGGCCCCCAAGGACAGGATTGAACCCGGCTTGCAGGAGTTGCATGGCTGCAAGTCTAACTGCTGCGCCACTGTGCCAGCCTGACATATGTTTGACCTTTTAAAGATTTTTTGAGTAGGTTCCATCTGGATGTTGGGACTACATGCAATATGTTTAGCACACCAAATTTGATAATTACGATGAATTGCTTCCCAAATGGTGTATTGTAGTGGATGTCCTTTTTGACCAGCTCACACTATCCTCTCCATTTCCTTTCCCGGTCTACAGACTCCACATTATTTTTCTTAGTGTAAGACCGCCGATAAAAACATCGCGGAGGTGCGAGTCTGCGGAGCGCTGACTTCAACATCTGGAGCCTGGGATCTCTCGATGAGATCGCCAGTGGTGGAGCTCCAACTGTCGCGGCCTTGTTGGCTTCGGAAGCCGCGGTGTCCGGTAAGGAAGCGGCCGTTCCAGGTGTCCCTAGCCACTGAGAGGACTCTCCCGACACTGGAGCACCATCTCCCGGTAAGAACGGCCTGGAACATCGGGCCTCCGGAGAGGCAACTGTGGAGGCCTCAATTGGCCAGACTATGGGTGAACTAGGGAATGGGGACTGGACATTGTGCCTTCCCCCATAATGGTAACCATTGTGGGGGGATGTTTCTATGTTAAAGATCCTTATTGTTTCGTTTCCAAGATGGCTGCCGGAAGGGAGAGTGAACGCTGGCGCGATTAGCTGCCGCTGCTCTCTCTTTGAATTGTGTGGCTTTGAATTGTGTCTTTGAATTGTGTATTGTTGATGTCTTTACTATTTTTTTTTTTTTGTCGTTATTTTTTTGTTTTGTTTCATTCCGCTTACATGCTTTGTATTTTGTTTACTAAATTTTGTAAGGTGTCCTTGAAAGTCTTGAAAGGTGCCCATAAATAAAATTTATTATTATTATTATTAGTGTAGGGTCCACAGTCAACATATCCTCCTTAGACTCTCCTCATAGGGTCTGAGGTTTAGCTTAGTTTAATTACAGCGCGGAAACAGGCCCTTCGGCACACCGACTGCACACCGACAAGCAATCCCAACACATTAACACTATCCTACACACACTAGGGACAATTTACACATACACCAAGCCAATTAACCTACATATCTGTACATCTATGGAGTGTAGGAGGAAACCGAAGATTTCAGGGAAACCCACGCGGTCACGGGAAGAACGGACAAACTCCGTACAGACAGCACCCGTAGTCGTGATCAAACCCAGGTCTCTGGCGCTGCAAGGGCTGTAAGGCATCAACTCTACTGCTGCGCTGCCGTGCCGCCCTCTGTTCTGTTAATGAACAACATTCCATCCCTGCCTTGGTACATGTCCCTTCGTATTCAAATATCTGCATGAAATCTCCCATTTATACCACGTATAGAGAAGTCATGCACCATCGAAAAAGCCCCTTTGGCCCTACTTGCCCAAGCCAACCAAGATGCCCCATCTACACTAGTCCCTCCTGCCTACATTTGGCCCAAACTTTCCTATCCATGTACCTGTCCAAATGTTGTTCAAATGGTGTTATAGTAACTGCCTCAACTCCTTCCTCTGGCAGTTCATTCCATATACCCACTACCTTCTGTGTGTGTTCCTCAGGTTCCTATGAAGTTTTCCCCCTCTCACCTTCAATAATTTCCTTTATTTTGTTTCCAATTATTACATGCAGTCTGTTGAGATGCCTTCAACCTTTGATGTAGTTAAACTCAATCTATGCTGTCCTGCAATATCCTTTACCCCCATTTGGACATATTAAATTTGACTCTCTCGATAAATCATTGATACAGATTGTGAATAGTGGTCCCCAGCACCAATCTCTGCTACAATCGCCCAAACCTCAAAGTAACCACTTTAACCACCTGTTTTCTGTCCATTGACAAACCGTCAGAAAATGTTTTATATTTGTGCTCTCAGTGTTTTTAATCATCACTTGTGCACACATAAAAATATAAATTCACCGCATCAACTTGTATGCCCTTATCTATTCCATAAGATACAATCTCAAAATAATCTAGCAGATATGTCAAGCATGATTTCTATTTTATAAATTCACTTTGACTGTCCAATCCTATTAATATTTTCCAAGTGCCTGGCTAGCATTTCCAGAATAATAAAGTCCAGCCCTTTACATCCTTCCGAGTCATAGAGTCATGCAGCACGGAAACAGAGCCTTCGGCCCAACTGGTCTATGCCGACCATCTAAACTAGTCCCATTTGTCCATGTTTGACCCATATCCCTCTAAACTTTTCCTACTCCATGTAACTTCATAAAAGTCTTTTAAAAACTGTTATTGTACCTGCCCTAAAAAATTCCCTCTGGCAGCTCATTCCATAAACCCACCAATGTGAAAATGTTGCCAGTTAGATTGCTTTTATTTAATTTATTTGTTTATTTATTTATTTATTTGTTTGTTTATTAAAAAAACATTGTACATACATCTTAATCATGATATGCAACATAATACATTTCATGTACAACCTCTTTTTTTTAAACTTTAAGCTGGAGTTAGATTCCTTTTCAACCTTTCCTCTTTCACCTTTGATGCATTGCTACCTTATCAACAACCCCACTTTCTTCCCTCTCCCCCTCTTATTTGTAAATTGTACAATTATCTTTGCTTCCTGATCTGTGGGAACAATTCAAGAATCTATGACATGTTGGGTGGTGATACCCTCTGTATTCATTATCATGGAATCATCTCCTTTCATACCATAGCCTGTAGACCATTGGGTCGTGATGGTATGTTGGCTTTTAGTACTACAAATGTCTACTTTTTTTTAATGAAACATAGAAAACGACACCATGGAAGCAGGCCCTTCACCCACATTATATGTGCTGAACATGATGCCAAGATAAGCTAATCTCATCTGGTGCACATGATCCATATCCCTCCATTCCTTACATATCTATGTGTCTATCTAAAAGCCTCATAAATGTAACTATTGTATCTGCATCCACCAGTAACCCTGACAGCTCCTTCTGACAACCTCCATCCTCCGTGTAAAAAACTTGCCACACACATCTCCTTTAACCATTCCCCCTCTCACCTTAAAGCTACACCTTGTAGTCTTTCAAATTTCCACCTTGGAAAAAAGGATCTATGTCTACCCTATCTGAGCCGCTCATAATTTTATACATTTCCATCAGGTCTCATCTCACGTCCAATGTTGCAGAGAAAACATTAAACTTTGTCCTCTGTTTGTAGCGAAATGATGTTAATTTCTTTGAACTAATTTACTTGGGATGATACTGCTCCACTATTTTCACTACATTTTCTGGATATTGCCATGAATATAAAATATTTGTTTAGTTTTTCTGCCATTTCCTTATCGTCCAACTTCCCCAATGTGAGAAGGTTTACTCCAGCTTCCCTTTCCTACATCTCCATGGCTAGTCCATGGAATCACACACCTAGACATTTATATTCAATTTAGTTTAGTTTAGAGATAGAGCACAGAAACAGGCCCTTCGGCCCAACGAGTCCATGCCAACCAACGATCCCCGTACGTTAACAATATCCTACACGCAATCATACCAAGCCAATGAACCTACAAACCTGTACATCTTTGCAGTGTGGGAGGAAACCGGAGCTCCCTGTAAAAACCCATGCAGGTACAAACTCCATACAGGGACCCATGAAGGAACAAACTTCATACAGACAGCACTCGTAGTCAGAATCAAACCTGGTTCTTTGGTGCTGTCAGGCAGGAACTCTATCACTGCGCCACCGTGCTGCCCATGGTGTGGGTACCAGCCACATTCAAATCAGGAAGCAGAGAAAACTCAGGAAAGCCCTCTGCATCTGAGATTGCAGCAACATATGCCAGCCAAGCAGGTAGTTTAGTTTAGTTTTGTTTATTGTCATCTGTGCCAGTCAGCGGAAAGACAATACATGATTACAATTGAGCCATTTACAGTGTATTTATTGAAATAACGTTTTGTACAAAGTAAAGCCAGCAAAGTCCGATCAAAGATAGTCTGAGGGTCACCAATGATGAAGATAGTTGTTCAGCACTGCTCTCTGGTTGTGGTAGAACGATTCAATTGCCTGATAACAGCTGGGAAAGTAACTGTCCCTGAATCTGGAGGTGTGCGTTTCATGCTTTATACCTTTTGCCTGATGGGAGAGAGGAGAAGAGGGAATGCATTTCGTTGTCTCTGTACTGTACACTTACAATGACAATTAAAATTGAATCTGAATCTGAGTGTGGTCAGGGTGGAACCCGTCCTTGATTATGTAGCTGGCCTTGCTGAGGCAGCGTGAAGTATAAATGAAGTCAACGGAAGTTGGATTGTGTGATGGTGTGGGGTGTGTCCGCAATATGCTGCATTTATTTGGGTTCTTGGATGGAGCTGTTCCTAAACCAAGCTGTGATGCTTCGTGATAAAATGCTTTCTCCGGTGCATCTGTGGATGTTGGTGAGAGTTGTAGGGAACATGCCACATTTCCTAAATCTTCTAAGGCTTATGTATTCTCAGGCTTAAATGTAACAACTTATCCAGAAATGTTAAACCCCCCAAATGTTTTACCTTCACTTAGAAGAGTTGAGAGAAAGGCTGGTGTTGAAATGTCATGCCGTGCAGTTAGCGAGTTGGGACATTTTGTTACAGCAGCTCAGAGGGAGCTTTACACAATCGTTGACCCACGATGGACCTGACTTGGATGTTCCTGATGTTGACACTGCACACATACATAATCTTCAGGACTGACATCCTGAGCTTTTAGCAGCACAAAGCTTTGACAAAGTAAAGCAAATTTTTTTTTAAAGTTCATGAGAAGTGACTGTTCATCTTGTGTTGCAGTTTTATCCTGTTTACATTACTCACACTCCAAAGTTTATATATACACAGGCTCTGTCTGTTTATTCTGTGGCACGCCTTACTATAGTAACGTGAAAATATTCAAAATGTGCAGAATCCCACACAATGGCGAAATAAAAGGCTACGACTGTTTTCATAACTCTGGCATTTAGGGCGATTATGGAGATGACAAATCATCATTATGCAGGAATTAACCAGACCAGCTTTCCTCGTTTTGTCTAGCCTAGTTTGGTTTAGAGATACAGAGCGAAAACAGGCCCTTCGGCCCGCCTAGTCCGCGCCGACTAGCGATCCTGTAGGAACCATTTAAGCTTAAGTCAGTATATTATAGCCAAAGCTAATATTTCTAGTTCTTATCCGTATGTACGCTGGTAGGTGGGATTTGATATGTAGAGGGGTGTGTCTACTTCGGGGGAGGTGAGCGCAGACTCATAGATTGGAAGTTAGTTTTTACTTCGAGGGATGATGAGTACAACAGTTTTTTACCACGGCAACGACCGCACGGCAACGACCGCATGGCAACGACCGCACGGCAACGACCGCACGGCAACGAATGTACTGTCTGAAGAAGGAACAGTTAATAAGAGGGAAAAGTTATGAATTACTTTGTTGTTTTGCACTACTTCAATACAGACTAATTAATCAAGAGACAATGACTGGAGGATTTGTGCTTTTACTGTCTGGTATCTGTGAGTGCGGCGAATGCAATACAATACAATACAATACCATTTATTGTCATTTGAACCTCAGTGAGGCTCAAACGGAATTCCGTTTCCACAGCCATACAAACAAAGACAATTTCCTACAGACATACACACAATTTAATTCACACAAACATCCATCACAGTGAACCCACTGTGATGGAAGGCAAAGTCTTTTCTCTCCCCTGTTCTCCATTTCTCTCCCGATGTCCAAGCCCCAGGCGGGCGATGATAAGTCCCACGGCCATTTTAGGCCGTTCCGGGCGATTTACGGCCCCGCTCCCGGTCTAAAAGTCACAATGTTGGAGCCCCCGGCGGGCGCTGTAATGTCCCACGGCTATGAAGCCGCGCGGGGCGATGTACGGCCCCACTCCGGGTCGTTCCAACCCCGCGACACGGGCTGGAGAAGTCGCGTTGCGGGAGCTCCGGGAAGCGGTCTCTCCACCCGGACCCGTGAGCTCCCGATGTCCCAGTCCACCGGACCTGCGGCTGCGTTGATGGAGCCTCCGAGCCCCAGGAGTCGAGTCGCAGCAGCGAGTCACCACCGCTCCCCACGCTCCGAGGCCAGCCCGCTGTGTCTCCACCACATCCCTGAGGACTAATGGCTATTGAAGTTGGACTTTGAGATGGCATAGAAACTGCCATTATAGATCCCCTCTCACTAACACTATCCTACCCACTAGGGACAATTTTTACAGTTATATCCAAGCCAATGAACCTGCAATCCTGTATGTCTTTGGGGTGTGGGTGGAAACTGGAGCACCCAATGAAAACCCACGAGGTCACTGGGAGAATGTGGAAACTCCATAAAGACAGTTTGTAGTCAGGATCGAACCCGGGTCTCTGGTGCTGTAAGGCAGCAACTTCACCGCTGCGCCATTGTGCTGCCCTCTAGTTTACCATTGTCGAGGGAGAAAGAATTAGGGGGACTCGTGCATGATACATGCAGTGTATGACTTTAGGACAGTACTGGAAGACTGCATACAAATGCTGTTCTGATGGTGAGATAAAATATACTTCCAGTTACGTATAAGCCTAAACACTGCTGCTTCATCAAGTGATCAAGAAAGTCTTTTGCAAGTTCCTATTTGCCCATTGCCAACACTTTATATCCAATGCCTGCCCAGAGTGACTCAAAGGCCTAATTGAATAGATTAAAAAACAAAGCGAGGGGGGGGGGGGTACCATCTGTGGAGGGAATGGACAGGTGTCGTTTCAGGTCAGGACCCTTTTTCGGACTGATGGAGTAGCAGGGAAATAGGTGGAAACGAGTTGAGGGGGTGGGACAAAATCTGGCAAGTGTTTGGTGGATTCAGGTGAGGGGTGGGGAAGGTAATGGGCAGATGGCTGAAGAATTTATTGGCCTTTAATCCATTCAATTTACCTAACACCACTCCCGGCTAACCTGGATTTCACTCAGTTCCTCCATCTCATTTGACCCCCGGTCCCCTGCTATTTCCGGCAGATTATTTATGTCTTCCTTAGTGAAGACAGAACCAAAGTAGTTATTTAATTGGTCTGCCATGTCCTTGTTCCCCATGATCAATTCACCTGTTTCTGACTGCAAGGGACCTACATTTGTTTTAACTAATCTTTTTCTCTTCACATATCTATAAAAACTTTTGCAGTCAGTTTTTATGTGGCCCTGCCAGTTTTCTTTCATAATCGATTTTCCCTTTCCTAATCAAGCCGTTTGTCCTCCTCTGCTGGACTCTGAATTTCTCCCAGTACTCTGGTAGGCTGCTTTTTCTGGCTAATTTGTATGCTTCATCTTTTGTTTTGATACTATCCCTGATTTCCCTTGTTTTCCATGGATGCACTACCTTCCCTGATTTATTTTTTTGCCAAACTGGGATGAACAATTGTTGAAGTTTATCCATGCAGTCTTTAAATGCCTTCCATTGCATATCCACCGTCAACCCATTAAGAATTAATTGCCAGTTCATGTCTCATACCCTCAAAGTTACAATTCTTTAAGTTCAGGACCCTTGTTTCTGAATTGACAATGTCACTCTCCATCCTAATGAAGAATTCAACCATATTATGGTCACTCTTGCCCAAGGGGCCACTCACAACAAGACTGCTAACTAACCCTTCCTCATTACTCAATACCCAGTCTAGAATAGCCTGCTCTCTCGTTGGTTCCTCTACATGTTGGTTTAGAAAACTATCTCGCATACATTCCAAGAAATCCTCTTCCTCAGCACCCTTGTCAATTTGATTCACCCAATCTATATGTAGATTGAAGTCACCCATTATAACTGTTTTACCTTAGTTGCACGCATTTCTAATTTCCTGTTTGATGCCATCCCCAACTTCACTACTACTGTTAGGCGGCCTGTATACAACTCCCACTAGCATTTTCTGCCCCTTAGTGTTTCGCAGCTCCACCCATATCGACTCCACATCCTCCAAACTAATGTCCTTCCTTTCTATTCAGTTAATCTGCTCTCGAACCAGCAACGCTACCCCACCTCCTTTTCCTTTCTGTCTATCCCACTGGGGAAAATACTCTAACATCTACCTTGAGAATTCTGCACAAAATCCTACTTGTTTCAGCAAGATCACCTTCAGTGAGCATAAGACCAAACTACATAATCCTTCCTCACTCAGTCCAGGAATCAATCTAGTGAGCATCCTCTGTATTTCTTGTGTATCTGTAAGCTCTACTCTAGGGGTGAGCTCACCAAAGCCGTATAAAATTGTGGATAACCTTCTCAAGTTGCGTTGCTATTGGAATAAAAGGCAAGCATTTTGGCTGGTTCTTGTCAAAATACACGCAGATCTCTCTTAAATACTGGCATTCATTACTCGCTCCATTAAAACAATAACCTATTTTTCTAATTTTCAAACTATGTGCATAAGCTCACATTTTCCAATGTTATGAACCATTTCTGATTGTTTAACCCATTCCTATTCCCTTTGCAGACTCGACACATCCTCCTCATAACTTACCTCTGCGCCTACCTTCGTATAACCAGTAAACCTGAATGCAAGATCCCCTCATCAAAATTTCTAAATACATTCTGTAATTGGATGAGACTCCAGCACTGGGTCTGTGGCACCACACAGACTGCCAAACTGAACTCACCCTTTTCCCCATGCTTTGTTTTCTGTCAGTGGAGCAATTCTCTATTCATGTTAATGTTTAGGTTCCAATATTATGGGCCCTCTCTTACTTGTATAACGTCTTACATGGCACCTTTGTTTAAGAGTGGACATAGAGATAATCCAGGAAAGTATAAGCCAATGAGCTTCACATCAGTGGGAGTGAAGCTATTGGAGATGATTCTTCAGGATAGAATTTACTTGCAGTTAGAAGAGAATGTGCTAATTAGGGGAAGTCAGCATTTGAACTTGATCGATTCTGTGAGATGGAGAAGGTGATTGATGAGGGTAGGTCAATGGATGCGTCTACATGAATTTTAGTAAGGCATCTGCTGGAATTGCCATGGAAGACTGATCCAGCAGATTAAGATGCATGGGATCCACAATGACTTGGCATTTGGATTCAGAACAAGCTTACCCAATGAAGAGAGAGGGTTGTGGTAGATGGGTGTTATTCCAGCTGGAGGTATGTGATCAGTGATTTCTGTATGGATCTGTGCTGAGACCTCTATTGCTTGTGTTACATGTAAACACATTGGAGGCAAATGTAGAAAGATTGGTCTGTTAGTTTGCAGATTACACCAAAACTGGTGGAGTTACAGTCAGTGAGGAATTCTGTCAAAGGATATAGCATGATTTATATCAGTTACAGAATTGGGTGGAGAAAATGCAGATGGAGCTTAATCCGAGCGTGTGTTAGGTGTTGCACTTTGGAAAGTCGAATGTAAAATGATAGTCTACAGTCAATAGCAACACCCTTAACCACATTGATGTACTGAAGGATCCTGGGTTGAAGTCCATAGCTACCTGAAAGTGATAACACGTAGATAGAGTGGCAAAGAGGGCGATGGTATGTATACCTTCATTAGTTGAGGCATTGAGAGTCCTGCATATAAAAATTTGGTTAAGCTGCATTTAGTGTAACGCACGCAGTTCTGATCACCCCATTCACAGGAAAGATATGGTGCCTTTGGAGAGGGTGCAGAAGAAGTTTACCAGAATGCTCGCTGGCCTGGAGGGTAATAGCTATAAGAAGTGGTTGGACAAACTTGTTTGTTTTCTTTGGAGAGTTGGAGGTTGAGGGCAGACCTGAGAGAACTATATACAATTATGAGGCGCTTTGGGTAGAATAGGAAGTCAGTATTTTTTTCCCAGGATGGAAATGTCAAAGACTAGAGGGCATAGCTTTAATATCTTAGCGGCAGATGTGAAAGATGTGCAGGGCAAGCGTTATACACAGAGAGTGGTGGGTGCCTGGAACATGCTACCAGAGGTGGTGGTGGATGGAGATACAATAGTGGCGTCATTAGTGAAACACATGGATAAGCAGGCAATGGAGGGATAAGAATCACCTGTAGGCAGAGGAGATCAGTTTAACTTAGCATCAAGCTCAGCATGGACATTGTGGGCTGCAGGGCCTTTTACTGCGCTATATTGTTCTATGTTCAATCTTATCCAATGTCATTTAGAAACCTAAATGCATCACCCAGTTCCCTTTTAATTTATCTTGTTCATATATTCATTTTTAGGCGTGATGTGTCTTAATTACTGCCAAATAACGTGTGAAAACTAAGAAAATAATAGCGGATCACGACAGCTTTAAAAACCTTGCATAGACAGTATTATGCAGCGTGCTGAAATTTAATCAAGATTCAAGATTCAAGAGAGTTTATTGTCATGTGTCCCTGATAGGACAATGACATTCTTGCTTTGCTTCAGCACAACAGAAAACAGTAGGCATTGACTACAAAACAGGTCAGTGTGTCCATATACCATTATATAAATATATACACACATGGATAGTCCAGTTTTAAAGACCATGCAATCCAGTTTTAAAGAAATGTAATAGTAAATACTGGGCTTTATCAGAGGTGCATAAAGTCTGGTTTCTTCATACTAGGTCAATTGTGGGTCTGATGCTCTAGTGCACTAGACCCTTCTTCACTCCCTGCCCGAAACGTCACCTATCCATTTTCTGCAGAGATGCGGCCTGACCCGCTGTATCAGCAGTTCCTTTTAATTACCACCTACCAACCTTCATATCTCTGGGATGCGGGGGCAAGGTGGAGCTCCTGGAGGAAGCCCATGCGATCACAGGGAGAAGTTGACAATTCCACACAGAAAGCACATGAGGTCCGTTCTCTAGCACTAAGAGGCAGTGGCTCTACCAGTTGCATCACTGTGCCACCCCTAAAGTAATTTTTGGGCGGGGGGGAATTTGAATCCTAGACCTCTTGCACCTCAAGGTAAACAGGAGTTAGATATAGTTCTTAGGGCTAACGGAACAATGGAAAGCAGGAATTGGGTACTGATTCGGAATGATTAGCCGTGATCATACTGAATGGCAGTGCTGGCTCAAAGGGCCGAATGGCCTATTCCTGCACTTATTTTCTATGTTTCTATGTTTCCAAGTCCCCAAGCAAGAATCATACCCCATGACCAAATTACCCTCGCTACAGGTTTCAACCAATATCTAGTCAATCTTTTTTTTAAAATGATCTTTGCTCACTTTTCTTTACTTACCAGCCTATGTTGCAGTGACTTGAATTCTGATTACGAATTCTGATTGCTTAGTTACAAAACTTCAGGCTGATTCACCGAAGAAGCATATGGCTCCCGTTCCTTTTCACACAATTTCTGATGTAATACGAGGTTGTTGCTGCACGTAATGTGAACACAGGATTTAACAGAATAATGTAAATTATCTAATGCAGGTTGAGTTTGGCGATAGTTTAGAGCAAGTGTAAAATTCATCCCTTATCAATTTTCCCACATGGTGAATTAGAAATAAAGACTGGATTGTTAAGTAGGCAGCACAAAGAAAATGGAATCAACAGTAGTGGCAAAAATGTATGGGTGAGTGAGATCCATTGGGAAGATGTGTAGAAAAGCATGGTCTGTGTTGGGAAAGAAATGTTGCTAAGGAATAGGACATGGAAGAGTAAATGACGGGGATCAATTCTTCTTCTTCTTTCGTGTGGCGTGCACAGCCTAAAGTTGTTGGACTATTTGTTCTACTTGATCTTCTGTTTGTGCACATTCAGTTGGTTGCATTAGTCGAAACACGGCGGACCACGCGCAGGTTGCAATCTTCCACCCCAAGGGGGATCAATTCTGATATTGGGAGATGCCAAGGTTAGCGAGCGAGATGGAAAATCACCACACATGGAGATGTAAGAGGATGGTACAACACAAGGAAGATGCCACTGTGATTGGAGGAGTATGGGGTGAGTTGCTTCGAAATGCTGTAATTTCTGCAGTGATCATAAATTCTAAATGCCTCAGATGAGTTGTGCAACCTTTTTGTTTCCTGTCACTTCCTTTTACACTTACTGGCATTTTAATCCTGATACCTGTTCAAGATGGTTCACATACTTGCAATTTACACTTGCTTTCTGAGGATTACGATCGTAAAAGGAGTTTCATCTGAGATCAAAGATCTTTTGTTCTGTTTAGTTGGACCTGCCTTTATATAGAAGTTCTGCAATAAGAACTTGGATCATTTTGGATCATGCTGAAGTTTGCAGAGATGTTGAGGAAGATGATCAGGAATAATTATCCATGGGCATAGTCTCCAATAATATTTTTATGACCACCATTGAGACTATTTCAAAATTGTGATTGTCTTGGAGAAAGACAGACACGAGGCACTGCAGATGTGGCTTACAAAATAATACACAGAATGCTCGAGTAACTCAGCGGGTCTGGCAGCATCTCAACACACCCTGGATAGGTGACATTTCAATTCGGAACCTTTCTTATTGTGGTTTTCTTATTTGTGATTATAAAAAGAATGCAAGCAGAAGGAAAAGTTAAATTGCATTTGGGTTGAATTGCCAAAAACAGCGGTAAAATTTGGTTCATGATATGAAGTTGTGGTCCGTCATTTTTCCTCGAAAGGTTCACACACATTAAAGCCAATTTTGCAAATGTGAAGCTGTTACTGTGTAAGTAAACTTGACAGCCATTCTTCACCATCAATATTTTGATGGTGAAACAGCCTGAAAATGAACTGATTGTTTAATGCTTTTTGATATATTGTTGGCCTGCGCTCATATACAGTATTCTTGCCACTCCGTATTGTGCAACTTTAAAGTGTGCCAAAACGGAAAGATTAAACCTCAGCTTAACATCTCACTTGGAGGGAAGAACGATTGGCCAAGGAAGATGGACAATGGGCTGCCCGCAATACTGGGAAGAGTAGCCACTGTCAGCATGCGAGAGAAGTAACAGTAACAAAAAAAATGGCTATCTGATGAGAATTGAACAAGTCAGCAGAAAATTATAGAAAATTAATGCATGGCCAAGGACTGCTTGTTAACTTTAGCATTAGAGGTGAAAGGTCAAAACTGAGTGCACTCACATATGTTTTCAATTCAAAACACCTGTAAAAACATTATTTTCTGTTTTATGTAAATTTCTGTAGCAAAAGACTAAGATTGTCAGAAATATTCAGCTCTAATGAATATTATTTTGTTTCCTGGGGTTGGCTGATTTTTTCGTTTAGTTTAGTTTAGAGATACAGCACGGAAACAGGCCCTTCGGCCCACCGAGTCTGCACCGACCAGCGATCGCTGCACATTAACACTATCCTATACACTAGGGACAATTTGCATTTATACCAAGCCAATTAACCTACAAACCTGTACATCTTTGGAGCGTGGGAGGAAACCAAAAATCTCGTAGAAAACCCATGCGGTTACAGGGAGGACGTACAAACTCCGTACAGACAGCAGCCGTAGTCAGGATCGAACCTGGGTCTCTGGCGCTGTAAGGCAGTAACCCTACCACTACATCACTGTGCTCAATTGCTTTCTGAAACTGGAATTGTAAATGGACTATAAGTATACATGTGTAGGAAGGAACTGCAGATGCTGGTTTAAACTGAAGATAGACACAAAAAGCTGGAGTAACTCAGTGGGCCAGGCAGCATCTCTAGAGAGAAGGAATGGGTGATGTTTCGGGTCGAGACCCTTCGTCAGTATACATGTCCTTCTCTGTACCTGTGTTACGCTGCAAATGCTATGATTAGTTTACTTTAGTTTAGTTTAGTTTAATTTAGTTTAGTTTACAGAATAGGCAGAATCGTACGCTGAAACACTGAAATTGTACATCAAAACCAATCTCCAGACGATACTTTGATGAATAGAGTAAAATGGGTTTTTTACTCCATGTCACGGTGGCACAGTGGTAGAGTTGCTGCCTTACAACGCTTGCAGCATCGGATACCCGGGTTCGATCCCGACTATGGGTGCTGTCTGTATGGAGTTTGTACGTTTTCCCTGTGACCGCATGCATTTTCTCCGAGATCTTCAGTTTCCTCCCACACTCCAAAAACGTTGGTTGGCTTGATAAAAATATTAATTGTCCCTGATGTGTGTAGGATAGCGTTAATGTGCAGGGATGCCTGGTCGGCGCGGACACGGTGGGCCGAAGGGCCTGTTTCAACACTGTATCCCTAAACTAAACTAACCTACAACTAACACATGTTAAACCAGTGAGTCCTGATGCAACTCTGGAAACTTTATTCCATCATCAACCTATGATTTACTCTGTAACTGCCTCTTGGTTTGCTAAGGGGGGAAAGTGCTTTATTTCCAATGTTTCACGGGAAAAACAGAGGCCCAAAAGTGTTCTAACAGTTGTAAGTAAAGGTGTCATTTTAATGATGAAGGAGAACAGGATATGAATGTATCGAGGTGAGGGCAGTCTCTGGTATGGAATAGAAAGGAAAATCAGAAAGTTATGCTCAGGCTTCAGTTGCAGGAGAAAGCATCTGCATTCTTCAGTTGACTGTGTTCTGTAACGATTTACAGACTGTGCTGACAAATAAATTCCTTATGAGACTCCGACCATGAACTTTGATTTCAAGATGATTTCTTTCATCTTTGCAATGGAGCAAGACAATTGAACAAGACAATGGCGTCAACAGTATATGTTTACATACAAATACAAAGCGTGTTTGTACAGTAGCCTGGCCAGTAAAACAATGATACCATGTGTGTAGCTGACCAACTTTAATCTTTGACCAGGTCTCTTTTAATATTGAGTACAATGCACAAGAAGGACAATGCAACTCAACCAGGATTCCATTGTCAGCTGATGTCAATGATTCCTGGTGATGAGAGTGGATATTAATGTCAACCTTATCCTCTTTCCAATTAACCAGTGGGAAATTGATCATTTCCATTGGAAATGATAACATGATCAATGAAACCAAGTGGATAGTAGCAAACTGATTCAACCTGCCTGGTTATGACTTCAAACAACACATTTCACCTTGTGAAATTATTGAACTGAATAAGTGGTGTGGCCATTTCATTCGGTGGCGTGAGTTGGCAATAGGTGTTTGGGGTGGTTTAAATATTTCCATTATTAATTACTGATGATCATGAAATGATGCATGGTAGCTGCATAACTTAGCAATTTATTTTATAACTTCTTAAGTTCATTAGTCACAGGAGCTTAAGTAGGCCATTCGGCCCATTGAGTCTACTCCACCATTCAATCATGGCTGATCTATCTTTCCCTCTCAACGCTAGTGAAAGGCTTGGATGGAGAGGATGTGGAGAGGGTGTTTCCAGAAGTGGGGGAGTCTAGGACCAGAGGTCCACATTACTTGCAGCAGCTGCAGTTTATCTCTTTAAGAAGTGCAGCAAGGTTTTATGTAATGCAGACCAGTCTTTTATATAGTGGAAGTGTCTCAGTTTGAGCCTCTTACCAAGATCTGCACTCATTAACACTGGATGCTTACTTAAAATCAAATGAACAGCGTGAAGTCATCATAAAGACTCAGTTTAATCCTAATCCTGCAGATCAATCCGACAGCACACGCTTCATTCCTATTTCCAAGGCCTATTGAATATGGTCCTCAATATGTTCCACTCTGTCCATACAATTATTAATAAAGCTACTAAAGCAATTAGCAGTGCAGCTGGGAGAGCTGCTGCCTCACAGCAAGAGAGACCCAAGTTCAATCCTGATCTCGTGTGCTATCTATGCAGAGTGTTCACGTTCTCTGTGCAACTACATGGGATTCTTTCCATTTCCTCCCACATAGCAGGTAAGTGAACCATCCTATCAGGAACAAACTCACCAAAGAGAGAGCAGTCCTGACCTCCCATCTATCCCAATGGAGACCTTCAAACTATATTTACTGGACTTTATCTTGCACTAAGTTATACCCTTTACCTTGTAACTGTACACAGTGGACAATTTGATTGCAATCATGTATAGTCTTTTCACTGACTGGCTAACATGCAACAAAAGCTTTTCACTCTAGCTCAGTACACATGACGATAATAGACTAAAATAAACAAAAACTAAACTGAACTTGCAGGTTTGTCAGTTGATAGGCTGCTGTAAATTGCCTCTCGTGTGTAGGGAGTGGATGTGAAAGTGAGATAACATGCAACTAGTGTGAATGGGTTAGTATGGACTCGATGGGCCGAAGTGCCTGTTTTCAAGCTGTATCTTTCCATCAATGAATGCAATGATGCCATTTGAAGGAAAGCACCAGTTTGATCCATCATTGTGCCAGACCCTATAACACTGTTATTGCTGGGGGCTGGAATGCACAGCAGTAGACTGGCTCTACTTTGGTGGAAAGCAGTTTGAGTAACGACGTTGCAAGTCTCTGGAGCACTGGTTCAGTCAGTTTTCCTCTCACTGACTGGTAGGATTCGGCTGAACATGCAGAGAAAGTAAATTATGTTTTTTATGTGTGATTATCTTTGAATGACAGCCGTAATATCTGGAAAAACACATCCGCACATGTTCATTTGGTCAGCCTTACTGAGGTCTGAAGCCCCATGTGGTGTATACAATGCAAAAAAACTCTTGATAAGAGAAGCACCTGATAATGTCAAGTACATGGTTTGGATTTAAATGCACATTCTGTTTGATGGATATTTAAGAGACATGGAAAAGCACTCAAAGCTTCTTTTTTTTTTTTTAACAGATTATCGCTCCACTCGCTCATCATCCTCTCCATATTGGAAGTGGTAAAGCTCCTGAATAAACAACACATTCAGAGTACAACATGTCAATGTAACAGCAAACTGTGCCAGACATCAGTGGAAGAATGGATGTTATTCCCGCACCGTTAGTGAGTTCCGTCAGTATTTATTTGGTGAGAAGCTGCTGAAAAAAGAGCCGGAGAGCATGTGTGTAAAATATATATATATATATATATATATATAGAGAGAGAGAGAGATCCTGTAAGAGAATGGAGAGGAAAAGAGACAGTGAAAGAAAGAGCAAGCAAAAATTAAAGAGAGAGGCTGAGAGAGAAAACTATGGACAAACGCATTGGTTTAAGAGATCAAAACAGAATGCCAATCTCATTGGGATATATTCTGGATGGAGATAGCTTGGGTTCAATCAGGAATGGTATAAATATACTTACAGATAGAAATGCATGCTTCATTTGAATTCAAGCAGTAAATTTACACTCAGCAATCGCTTCCCAAAAAGATAACGATGAGATAATCTGGTAATGTTATTTGATGGACAAATGTTGGCCAGGATATGATGTATATCCTTTCCAGATTTGCTAGGATGCTGCCAGGACTCAGGGCCTGAGCCATAGAGAGAGTTTGGGCAGGCTAGGACTTTATTCTTCAGAGCACAGGAGGATGACAAGGTGATCTTTTCGAGGTGTATAAACTCATGAGGGGAATAGATAAGGTGAATATTTTCTTTGCCAATGGTAGGGGGATCAAGAATTAGAGGTTTAGGTGAGAAGGGTAACTTATTAGGAACCTGATGGACAATGTTTTGCACTCAGAGGGTGGTGGGTATATGGTACAAGCAGCCAGAGGAGATAGTAGAGACAGGTGCTATAACAACATTGAATAACTACATGGATAGGAAAGGTTTAGATTGATATGGGCCAAACATAGGCAAATGGGACTAGTTTAGATGGGCCATCTTGGTTGGCATAGACGAGTTGGGCTGAAGGGCCTGTTTCCGTGCTGTATGATTTTATGACTATAAACTCTCAGGTCTACTTCAAAGTAGTCCCAAGGGATCTTTTATCTCCTCTTGAAAAGAAATAGAGAACCTTTGTTAATCATTTTGTACAAAAGACGACACCTCCGGCAGTATAGGGATTCTTCACTGCACACTGGAGTATTGGCTGAGTCCCTTGTAATTAATTACCAAAAGAGCAGAATTTTTTGGTAATAATTCTTTGTTCCAGAAATCAGAATGTTATCGATTAAGCCCCAGGTGACGAGCTGGAGGAGCAGTGAAGAATGACCATTGAGTTCTCTGGCGAAGGTAGGAAAAAGACAGGCCAACAACGAAGAGAATGGGGATAGAGGACAATTGATTGGGAAAGGAGTTGCGGAAGAAAAATGGAGTGGAAAAGTGATGAGAGAATTTCGAGTCATGATAGAATGGCAGAGTAGACTTGCTGGGCTGAATGGCCTAATTCTGCACCTATAACTTATGAACATGAATTCAGAGGCCATTTATTATGACATTTTGGTTCTTTATTATCTCACAAAGAAAAATGTACAAAAGAGGATTGTACAAAATATCACCGAAAAATGATGACATATTCTAAAATTTCAAATAGCGTTCTGCACTTCTGTAACAAAACCCTGAAAAGACGGAGCAAATAATATCTCATTAATGATTTTTGTGTAGGATACTCTTACGCAAGCTCAGCAATCCATTATCTGAACTGAGTAATCCAATAAAATGTATAAAAGCTTCAGGATTGCAGGTATCATATACTGTATTTATGAATACTAACCAATGTATAAGTGAAAGAATAAACATCCTGTTAGTTAGTAAGTGCTACCTGTCAATGAAATAGGGTCATCATTCATTTACAGCAACACAGGACTTTTTTTAGTTACTGCTGGGAAGTGTAGATGCTTTATTCCTTTTGTAAAACAATTCATTGAAAAAGTTTGCTGTGTTTCGCATGGAAATTCTCGAATTCTCATTCCAGGCTTACAGAGTCAGTTGTTGCAAATCATTTCGTGAAGTTCCTTCTGCTCACTAACAGATTTTATATTCCCATTTCCTTCAAATGGCTTACTAAGAAAACAGAGACATCATACTTCCGAGTCCAAATTGTGAACACGTAGCGATGCTTGCATTTATTTGCTGCCTTTAATGTAGTAAATCATCCCAGATGTTTTGCTGGGGTGTAAACAAACAAAATTTAGCACTGAGTCATACCGCAAGGTATTAAGGCAGTTGGCCGAATGTATGGTCAAAGAGATTGGGCTGAGGGAATGGCTTAATAGAGGGGAGAGGGTTGAGCAGCCTTTGAAGAATTAATGGGCCTTGGAAGTTAAAGGAAAGACCATCAATGGCGGAATGAGGAAAATTAGAGGTAACAAAGTCCAGAATTAGAAAAATGCAATGATCTCAAAAGGTTGTAGAGATAAGGGGGAAGATAATAGTGGTTAGAAAACATGGATGTGGATTTTTAAATGGAGAGCTCATCTTACCCAGGAGCTGGAGTGAATGAGTAAACAAGATGATGTGAATCATGGTTTAAGTAGCAGGTTTGAATGAGCTCAAGTGGAAAGTGGCAGGTTGGCCGGAGGAACATTGGAATGATTGATGACAGCGGAAACAATGACATTGATGAAGGTTTCAGTAGCAGATGAACTAAGGATGAGGCAGAGATTGAAGTTAAAACTCATGACAGTGGAGGAGAAATTAGGTCAGCATCTCATCTCAGTCAAATAAGAGCCTCGAGCTCTGAATGGTTTAGTTCGCCCGGAGACTGTGGTTTAGCAAAAGGGTGGATTTTTTTGTTTGTGGCCAGCATTTAAGTAAAGAAAAAGGCTTCTGTTTTTCCCAGCAATTAACTGGAGGAAACCTCTGCACAACCAATGCTCAAAGTCATACCAGGGCCTGAGGAACAATAAGTAATGGTCAGATCCTTGGGATTTCGCAAAGGTAACCATGCTTTGGGGTGAGGGTGTGGGGAGGAGGGAAGGGGTAGGACAAGAAGAGTCTCGATCCGAAATATTACCTATTCCTTTACTCCAGGGATGCTGCCTGACCCACTGAGTTATGTGTCTGTCTTAAGCCAATCTCTAGATCTGATTAGGAATGGAGTTGAGTGAAGACAGTCCTATCCAAGCTGAGGGAGGGTGATGGTGAAGATTGATGTTAGAATCATAGTTATAGAGTGATATAGTGTGGAAAGAGGCCATTTGACCCAACTTGCCCACACCTGCCAACATGTCCCAGCTACACTAATCCCACCTGCCCATGTTTGGCCTGTATCCCTCCAAACCTGTCCTATCCATGCACCTGTCTAACTGTTATTTTAATGTTGGGATAGTCCATGCTTCAACTACCTCCTCCTAAGCAGCTTGTTCCATACATTGGGTGCGGATCTCGAATAGCAATGATTTACAGTCAAGGGATGTCATTGTGAGAAAATTTGATGTCCCAAATCAGTATCTATTTACCAAGGAGAGAATGACACAGATAATTTACAATTTAAATCTGTCAAGCCATTACAATTAAGCGGGGGGGGGGGAAGAAAGAATTATGGGAATAATATCAATACATTTGTGTAAATTAACAGATGGAAATCACGGTGAAGGCAAGCCAAAACTCTTGATCTGCAATCTCTTCAGCTTTGTAGTGAGAACTCAAATGTGTAGGAAGGAATTGCAGATGCTGGTTTAAACCGAAGATAGACACAAAGTGCTGGAGTAACTCACCGGACAGGCAGCATCTCTGGAGAGAAGGAATGGGTGGCGTTTCGGACAGAGACTCTCCTTCAGACTGAAGAAGGGTCTCAACCCTAAATGATACCCATTCCTTCTCTCCTGAAGAAGGATTTTGACCCGAAACGTTGCATATTTCCTTCGCTCCATAGATGCTGCTGCACCTGCTGAGTTTCTCCAGCACTTTTGTCTACCTTCGATTTTCCAGCATCTGCAGTTCCTTTTTAAACAAGCTGCCTGTCCTGCTGAGTTACTTCAGCATTTTGTGTCTGCAATTCAAACCTCTGTGGTAATATGATGAGCCAAATAGTTAAGACCCGACATTATGTTGAGTACACTGGCATATTTGCACTCAGTGGAGCTAAACCAACACATTTTGGGGTTGGATCCCAAGATCTTCCCAATGGGCATGAAATGTAGAATATCTTCTGCGCTGGTGGGGTGGTCTTGCATAGTTAATCACATGGTTACATCCCAATGGGGGGGGGGGGGGGGGGGGGGGGGGGGGTGGGGGCAGAGGGAGTTTAGAAATGAATCTGAGTTTAAATCACATATTCTGGTTCACTGAAACATATGGCGGAGGTAAAAGAAAGCAGTTCTTGGCAAAAAATAAACTGAGAATGTTCAGAAATCTATTTGTTCCTGCTGATAGCAATACCATGTCACATGCTGTTCAGCATTTCAGAACAATACAAGTGCATGTATTGGCACTGTTTAATAGTAATTGTATCCTGTTACTTTTGGCAAGATTGAGTTCACAAACATCTGTGCTGAAGAATGGCAGGGAGCTTGCAACAAATTAAAAAAATAAACTTTTGCAGTCCAACTAATGTGTGGGATAAAGGGAGCAAAAATAAAAATATTAAAATGTAATGCCCTGACTTCAATGGCTGTGTCGGAGATACTGTATAAGATTATGTGATAGGAGCAAAATTAGGCCATTGAGCCCATCAAGTCTACTCCGCCATTCACTCATGGTTGATCTATCTCTCCCTCCTAACCCCATTCTCCTGCCTTCTCCCCATAGCCCCTGACATCCGTACTAATCAATAATATATCTATCTCTGCCTTAAACTAACTTGGCCTCCATAACCTTCTGTGGCAAAGAATACCACAGATTCACCATCCTCTAAAGAAATTCCTTCTCATCTCCTTCCTAAAAGAACTTCCTGAAGTATCTGTTCTTGGGTTTCAATTATTGTGTGCCTCTAATAATGTGGTAGTATCAAAGTTGGCTGGGCATTTCAGTGATGCACAAGGCTGACCATAGGTTGAATCCAGCTCATATTATTGCTAACGCCTTAGTGTGAACATGGAAAGAGCCTTTGATCCTGATGATTATTGCATCCTAAAGTGGAAGGCAAGTTAAACAGGGAAGTAATATAGAGTGAACAATTGCCAGTGGTTCAGTGAGACACAGCTCCAATATCTTTGTGGTGCCTCTCAAGTGGAAGGTGGTTTCAGTGGCAATAGCTCATTCAATCACCACGTCATCCTTGCCATTAGCTTTCAATCCTAAATTGCTGCAGCATTGTGAAATAATAGAGTAAATCCAGAAAATGTGTAGGAAGCCTGACCCATTCCACATTTTCCTTGACCTCTGTCCCCTTTGATCTCTTGTTTTCACACCTTACCCTTCCATATCTCTATGTCTCCCTCTCCCCTGACCTTCAGTCTGAAGAAGGGTCTCGACCCGAAACATCACCCACCCATTCTCTCCAGTCCCACTGAATTCCTCCAACATTTTGTGTCTAATGGATGAATGACTGACTGAATGAATGAATGATGTGATGCATGAATGAATGAATGAATGATGAATGAATGATTGAATTAATGAATTAATTAATGAATGAATGTATGTATGAATGTATGAATGAATGATTGATTGAATGCATGAATGAATGAATGAATGCATGAATGAATGAATGAATGAAAACTTTATTGCATCCTATTGCGTCTAAATGTGTAGGAAGGAACTGCAGATGCTAGTTTACATTGAAGATCGACACAAAATGCTAGAGTAATTCAGCAGGTCAGGCAGCATCTCTGGGGAAAAGGAAGATGCGATGCTTTGGGTCTGAAGAAGTGTTTCGACCTGAAACGTCACCTATTCCTTTTGTCCAGAGATGCTGCCTGACCCGCTGAGTTACTCCAGCATTTTGTGTCTAAATCCAGCAAATTGTTGATGGCCTTTGGTTGTAGAACAGTCTGATGGGCACGCATTACATTTTAATAGGCCATGATGAATGTACTGGTTGATCAGAACAAGTGGTTCAATGAACGGGCGACCACCTGAACTAATTTCACCTACTCTGCAAGTTGCTGTCCACTTAACAAATAATAACACAACAGAAACATGCTACATTTTGTGGTAAACTGCCTTGGTGCTATCAGGTCTGCTTTTGTTTGTGTCCATATCAGCTTGGATTTTCAATCAGGAACAAAAATGAATGGCATTTACCAAACCATAGTGAGTAGAAATCCATGTCAGGAGGGATCTAGCCTTACGTGAACAGGTCAAACAATAGGCGATTTCCTCAAACCTAATCGAGGCAGAAACTTAGAATATAATGTAAAATCACGTGCAGAAAGTGAAATAAGGAGACGGAAAGAAACTAGAATTGAGGAGAAATAAAAGAGGCAGAAATGTTAATAAAAATGTTTTGAACAATCATTAATAAGAATTAAATTCTGAAGGAAGGAACCCAGGCAAATACAAGGATAAATTGTTAGTGCCAGAAAGGTTGTTGGCAATATCACAGTGATGCTCATCAATCTTGTACTTTGTACATTTGAATGCACAGTGGATCTATCAGTGCATTGCCAGTCATGATGCTTGTGGAGAGGTTATTAGCTGAGGTGAACATCATGAAGGGTTGCAGTCTATCCATTTCCTTCCACAGATGCTGCCTGACCCACGCAGTTTTTTTTTTTTTTGCTCGATTCTAACATCTACATCCAACATCTTGTGGCTCTACTGAGCACCAGTTTCCTGCTTTCCACTTATTACTATGTATGTTTGATGCTGGAAGTGGTTACTTGTTGTTCTCTGTAATACTGGACAGCTCTGAAGTCTCCACAATTACTTTTAAATAAATCTAGGGTCCGAAAAAAGGTTCCCGGCATGAAATGGCACATATCCATGTTCTCCAAAGATGCTGCCTTACCCACTGAGTTATTGGAGCATAGATAAGCACAAAGTGCTGGAGTAAATGGGCGGGTCAGGCAGCATCTCTGGAGAAAAGGGAGGGGTGATGTTTTGGGATGGGACCCTTCTTCAGACTGAAAGTGGGGATGAGTGGTGAAGAGCTGGAGGTGAGAAAAGACCAGAACCAATCAAGGCTGGCCACAAATGACCTCAGGCAGGGTGGTGCCTGGTGGCTTGGTATTGTAGGACTTGGCTAGAGATCTTTGGGTCTTTTTTGCAAACCAGCATCCGCAGTTCCTTGTGTCTCTATCTAGTTTGCATTGTTCATTTTTACTTGTACTGGGTTATCTTTCCAGTAGAGGGAGCTAGGACGTGAACATAATGCTATCATTCATTATAAGATGGATTTGCACCAGTGCACCAACCCTATTGTCTCCACATTACAGCTTCTAAGTGTTTCTCACACCAGTGCGCTAGGTTCAGGCATCGTTTTCTGGTGATCTAACTGTTAATCATCCTGTCTGCAAATAAAATACTCTCTGGCATGTTTTCCAACGTTTCCTCCATGAATACTGTCTGGTTAAAATAAAGTGAATTATTTACTATTTTATTCATGTTCAATTGCTCTCACACACTCACACTCACACACTCACACTCACACTCTCACTCACACACACTCACTCACACACACACACTCACACGCTCACACTCACACACTCTCACTCACACTCACACTCACACACACACACACACTCACTCACACACACTCACTCACACACTCTCACTCACACACTCTCACTCACACACACTCCCAATCACACACACACACTCTCACACACTCACACTCACACACACACTCACTCACACACACACACACACTCACACTCACACACTCTCACTCACACACACTCTCACTCACACACTCACTCACTCACACACTCACACACACTCACTCACACACTCTCACTCACTCTCTCACTCACACACTCACACACACACTCTCACACACACTCTCACTCACACACTCACTCACACTCTCACACACTCACACACACACACTCACACACACTCACACACACACACTCACTCACACACTCACACTCACACACACTCTCACTCACACACTCACTCACACACACTCACTCACACACTCTCACTCACACACTCACTCACTCACTCCCACACACACTCACCCACACACTCACTCACACACTCTCACACTCACTCACACACTCACCCACACACACTTGCTCACACACTCTCGCACACACTCCCAATCACACACTCTTGATCACACACTCACACACACTCACTCCCACTCACACACTCCCAATCACACACACACACTCACAAACGAGTGGGAAAAGTAATGTTTTTGTCATTAGTGTTGGGCATTTGAGGAGGTACTCATTTCTATCTGTTCAAATAGAGTAAATGCAAAGGAACCAAATGTGTGGCACAAACAAATCAATGATGAAGAATCTCATTGCTGTCAATTGAATCAATCTGCCTCTTGGTTTCCCCTGCTGAGAACGATGTATGGTGACGTAAGTATAAAATGCAGGACACTAACAGAGTTGAAAAGTGCAGAAAATGAAATTAGGGAAATGAAGAGAATAGGTCAACGATACAACTACTTGGAGAATATTGAAAGGGACTGTGAAAGCTTTGAACCTTGTGAAAAGCTTTTAGTTTTTGTGAAAGAATGATGTGACAAGAACTGTGCTATGAATCCAGACTGTCTCATAGTGAGGGTGTTGAAAGAAGGAATTTGGAAGTCAGCTGAAATAAAAGAGTAAATTCATAGGGGCTTTGTATTATCGTATGAATTATTTTCTGAAAAAAGAATAAGAGATGTGAGCTTGCAATGAGAAGTAAAGATGGTGCTGGAAGTGATTTGGAAAGAGCTGGTTGAATCGACCAAAACAACTTCATAACCCTTCCCAAGTGTAGGTCAAAGTCTCAATCCATTCAGTGCAAGAAAGGCTGCCTGATGTAGGTTTTAATGGTTTTGAGTCAAACTCCTGGGTTGATGACCTCTGTAAAGGGAAATACCTGACTGGATTTTGTCATAGTAGGGTTGTGTTATCCATCTCGGACAGACAGGAGAAAACGGCATTTTAATCCCCCTCAAAGGCGCCAAAGTCTAGTGGCAGAACTGCAGCGCCGCTGAAGGTGAGTATTGTAACATCGCTAGTAATGAGATATGTGTGAAGAATGAGGAGAACATTCCATTAAGGCAATACTCCGGCCTCTCAAATTTAATTTTGGATTGATAATAATATGTAAACACAAATGATGACACATCTTTGCATGATATAAGGGCTTAAGGAGATAACAAGGGAGGCTGATAATAACACAAAGATGATTGCATATTGTTCATAACTGATGTAAATCCCATTAGCTGACCATTGGGTGTGAATGTCCAAAGCTGAGGAAAGTATCCATCTCCATGACAAGCAGAACCACTCGGTTCTGAGGTTTGATGAATACGAATATAATCTTTAAGTAGGAGGTGTCAGGCCTAGGTAGAAATATTAATACAATCCAGCAACAAATCCTTCAACTCCTAATTTGTTCTTTCATCCTAATTAAGGAGTATTATTCAAAATCTTCAATGTGAAATCAAAATGAACCTTCTTTAACCTATAAATATAATATTCCTTTGCAGAACTGTGGCTTGTTGCTTGGCAACAAAATATCATGTTCCCTGGTGGCTGAGATTAAAATGGAATAGATAAGTGTGACAGCCCAGAGACTTGGTATTGTCTGGAAGCCACATTGAAGCATAATGCTGCACATTCATTCCTGGTCTCTGTGTTGTTTCTACTCAGGGTATAGCAAGGGTTGGCAAAGCAGTCTGTGCTCCAACATCTCCATGTGTTCATCTATATGTTTTTCCACTCAGTCTATGCTCCCATTCCTTGATTTTGCTTCAAAATATATTTACTCAAGATCAAGTTTGAAAATTATTTTTATTTTTTTTCTCTCTCTGCAAGGATTTCTTGATATCTTTTTTAAAAATCCTCCTCGCAGCTCAAAAACACTCCACGTTTACATCATCGCAAATTTTGAAACTGCGTTCTCTGCATACAAATTCGAGACATTCATTTTCACTAAGAACAAATGTGGATCCCTTGCTGGGTCTGGGTTACACCACTTCCAACAGTTCACCAATCCTAGCAACAACCATTCACCTGGATATATTGGGGAGAATTTTTTTTTTTTTTGCCATCTGCTGCCTACTGATCTGCTCACGGTTTCTGGATCTGGGATAGCTCTTCCTGGAGAAGCACAACACTTCTGAGACACTCCGGGGAAAAAAACTCGCTACAACAGACTGCCTGTAGTGCACAGTTTTGTTTTATCTTTCCTGTAAAATATGAAGAGTGTACGCCGATTTGCCTTGATGACAGTATACCAGCAATTGCATTACATCTGAAATGGGACGTATGAATGCATTAGGGCTCTTTGCAACATATGCCATCATAGTTTCTATTCCAATGATGTTTGTGCACTATCTGAATGCCACATAATTGTGGACATTGTTTAATAGGAGTGCCAAGAAGAAATAGGGATATTGAAATGTACAGAAGAACAGCCAGACATAGACATGCAGTTAAACAAAATCTGTGAAGATAGAAGAGCAGGAAGATAAAATTAAATGGTGCACGCTTTCTATATTAGGTACTGCATACAATGCAAGAATGGGATGTTAAATACATGTATAAAACATTGGTCAGACCACAGCTAGAATACTGAATTCAGTTCTAGTCACCACATTGCAGGAATGATATGACAACACAAGAGAGAGTGCGTAGGAGATTTATGTTGATGTTGTCAGGGATAGAGAAGTTTAATTACGGGGAAAGATTGGCTGAGCTTGGGTTGTTTTCTTTAGAACAGAGGAAGTTGAGAGGAGATTTAATCGAGGTGTTTTGAGAGGCCTAGACAGGGTGAATAGGAAAGACCGATTTCTCTTTCCAAGGGGGTCAACATCCAGGGGATATAGTTTTAAGGTAATTGGTAGAAGGATTAGAGAACTGGGAGAAACGTTTTCACTTTAAGAGTGGTGGGAGGTCTGGAACTCACTGCCTGAAAGATAGCAAACACCGAAAACCCGGATAAAAAGCATTTGTGCGAGCATTTGAACAGCTACAACCGACAAGCCTACATACTTATAGCCGGGGAGAAAGATGAATTCAAACTGATTATTTTTGGCCGGTATGGACATAAAGGACCAAAGGGCCTCAGATGCTACAGTACGGAAACATGTTATCAAATTCCTGGTATCCAGGAAGCCATGAGTAGAAAAACTGAGTAAAGATGTTAAGAATTAGTTGGAGCACGAGCCTTCTTTAAGTTTCCTCACATCTGACAATGTGAGTTGCTGGTACATGTCTATCCGGATGAAGAATGCCTTGGAAAGCATCCAAAGGACTGACTGGACCACCTGAATTAATAGCTTGGACTCATAAGTGGGATAGACAGGGGGGAAAAAAATAAATAAGAGTGCAGAAAGTCATATAAGCACAAAACTGCAGATACTGGAAATTTAAAATTATGAAAAAACAGAACCAGCTGTTTGCACAGCAGGTGAGATGACATTTGTAGAAGGTTTTGATGACGTCCCACAACAGAAGTATTAACCTGTCTCTCTGAAAATACTGGCTTAGTCTTTGAGGTCTTTGCATAATTCAGAAATTTCTAAGAATAGAAACATAGAAACATAGAAAATAGGTGCAGGAGGAGGCCATTCGCCCTTCGAGCCAGCACCGCCATTCATTGGGATCATGGCTGATCGTCCCCAATCATTAACCCGTGCCTGCCTTCTCCCCATATCCCTTGATTCCACTAGCTCCTAGAGCTCTAATAGAAACATAGAATAGAAACATAGAATATCCCAAGGTTTCCAGAAATGATAAAAGATTTGCAAATAGAGAAAAAACTTCTGAAATAGTTTTACAAGAAATGACTATGAATGTTAACTCCACCAATAAATCCTCTAACGGCAGGCAGAAGCTTGAGGCCTGAGCGACTATGTGTAGCTTCCACATCCACCCACAATTAAATCTTGGGCTTAATGAAAGCATTTGTGCAAAAGGGCCATGCTTGTACACAATGTCTGAAATCCTACCTCTCAGAGGATTAGCGGGAAGTAATTTTCAACTTCACTGGGGTGGAAAACTGATGGTAGCTGTGCGAACGCCCATTAAAATGACAGTCACGAAAAGTTGAGGGGAATCAATTACAAAGTTATCGATTACAACAATCCAAAACAAATAAAAACAGACTCTCATCATCATTTTTGTTCATGTGAGGGAACTGCAAATATCTCAGTGCAACCTTCAACCAAACAAGTGATCCGAAACAAGTGAGCCGAAAAGGAGCATTAGGAGACACACAGATATTATAACCAGTCTGATGCAATTGAATCAAGAGAGGGGAAACAAGGAGAATGCAAAGATTCCTCCAACCTTGGGGTGGTTAGACGAGATTTTTCTAGCAATGATATCCGTGTCAATATTTGCACCGAGAAATGGTCAGGCGTGGTCAGGTGACACGGTAACACAGCGGTAAAGTTGCTGCCTTACCACGCTTACAATGCCAGAGACCTGGGTTCGATCCCGGCTACAGGTGCTGTCCGTACGAAGTTTGTACGTTCTCCCCGTGATCTGCGTGGGTTTTCTCAGAGGACTTTGGTTTCCTACCACACTCAGAAGACGTACAGGTTTGTAGGTTAATTGGCCTGGTATAAATGTTTAAAAAATGTCCCTAGTCCATGTGTAGGATAGTGTTAATGTGCGGGGATCGCTGGTCAGTGCAGACTCGGTGGACGAATGGCTGGCTTCCGCACTGTAAAACTAAACTAAACTAAATCAAGTTGTACTAGAAAATTGAGTGCTGGTAATCCTCTCATCAACTTTCAGCATTTGTACCATTTCTAAATCTTATGGACCCCATGTACACGTGTGGTTAACATAATTCCATGTCCGTGCATTAGCCCTTCAATTGCAAGCAAACATGTGATGAATTTCGGGGAAAATATTTGTTTGGCAACTGTTTAATCCGCTGGAGGGTCCTTCAAAGTCTGGTCCAAACCTCATTCAAGATCTACAGACACTATCGGCAAGCATCACTGCGCAGTGATCAGAGATAGGAAGCCAGCATGAAGAGAAAAGAGACCCAAAACATTGCCGATACGTGTCCTCCAGAGATGCTGCCTGACCCACAGAGTTACTTCAGCACTTTGTGTCTATCTTTGAAGAAAATTATCAGTTTTCTAATCAATGTAATGACTTTTCACACTGTTGCTATGTCATGTTTCAACAATGAGAACTTTTTAAAAATGGAATAAATAATTTTCACTGCGTGTTCTTTTGGTTCTATTTGAAAAAGGCTGAAAATGCTTAAGAAGTACAAAGCTGTAAGATATAAAATAACATCTTCTGTCCAAGGATCCCTCACCATCATGACTGTGGATACACTTGGTGAATCAATTGGTCTTTTCCTGACTGTCATCTTTATATTTTTATATGTACATATGGTGTGCTAAGACAGGCAATAAATGGTGACCTTAACCCCCCCAAAAAAATCAAAGTGTGTGATGTTATGATATTGGATAGTTCTGAATACCTAACCATTTGGGATCAGCTCCATCCAAGACAGCAAGAACTTGCAGAGAAACTTGTGGATGTAGCCCAGCCCATCACACAAACTATCCTCCCTTCTATTGACTCCATCTACACTTCACACTGCCTCGGCAAGGCCGCCAGCATTATGATGGAGCTGTCTCAGCCTGGCCACTCCCTTTTCTCCCCTCTCCCATCAGGCAAGGGGTACAGTAGCTTGAAAACGAATACCTCCAGATTCAGGGACAATTTCTTCCCAGCCGTTGTTGGGTAAACGACAACGGACCTCTGATCTGCTGGAATGCAGTCCTGACCTCCCATCTACCTCCCCGGATACCTCTGAACTATCCTTAGTAGGACTTTATCAGACCTTACCTTGCACTAAAGGTGGTGCCCTTTATCCTTCATCTGTGCAATGAGGAAGGCTTGATTGTATTTATATATAATCTTTTGTTTGACTGAATAGCATGCAAACAAAAGCTTTTCACTGAACTTCCATACACATGACAACAGTAAACTAAGCTAAACTTAAATAATTGAATGATAAGCATTATTTAATAATGGGATATAACATCTTAATACAGTTTACAGCCATTTATTTTATCATCCTCGCCTAAGAAGGGGTAAAGAATGAGTACTTGGGTGTCACAGTGGTGTAGGGGTAGAGCTACTGCCTTACAGCATCAGAGACCTGGGTTTGATCCAGACTACGGGTGCTGTCTGTAAAATTTGTACATTCTCCCCATGACCTGTGTGGGTTTTCTCCAGGATCTTCGGTTTCCTCCCACACTCCAAAGACCTACAGGTGTGTAGGTTAATTGGCTTGGTATCAATGTAAAATTGTCCCTCGTGTGTGTGTGTAGGGTAGTGTTAATGTGCGGGGATTGCTGAACAGTGCAGATTTGACGAGCCGAAGGGCTGTTCCCGTGCCGTGTCTCTAACTTAAACTAAACAAAACAACTTTTGGAAAAGGTGTGGTTTGTAGTAAACAGGAAAGACTCAGATTTGCCTCTGACCCTTCCTGTCGTTTGCCAACGTTTGCATGAGAAGAATTGCCACTTGAATGTGCTGCTGGAGAGATGCCCATTGTTCAATGAACTATACCCCAATAAGAGGCAGGAGAAGGATGAAAACTGGAAACAAAATAACCACAGAGTGATCTCACCAGCAGTATTTCTATCAAAACATAAAATGTATGTAAAAGACCAAAATGCCTTACTGATTATTCTACCCAATATTTTATCAGCATTTTGAAATTGAGCACAGCTTGCGGTGAAAAATTAAGTGATCATTTCCAGAGAAAATAATGGAAAATTCTGAATATTTATGAATTACAATCTCTCCAGATCCACATGTAATGATATGAGTCCTTCCTGCACATGTGATGTGTTTAGAGCTGATAAGAGGCAAATCTATCTCGCCCACACGAATGAAATTCGCTCAAGTGTTAGATTGAAGTACGGAGAAAAAGTAAACTTTTAATTTCACTCAGTTCCTACTCCTCTTAGTCACCTAACTTTAAATATTATCTCCACCTCACAGAAGCATGAAAGGAAGCCAATGAGGTGACACATGCATTGCCTCAATGGGTAAGTGTTATTGCTTGGTCAGTGAGGATTGACTCCAACTGCTAGCTTAAAACTATTTCTCCACTGACTTAGCTAATCACTGCCATGCCACCAGTACGACAATATAACTAGATTTATGAAGTAAACAAACATTTCAAAGTTTATTCCATATTCCACGTTATTTCTTCCATATTTTCCATTTATCACCTATTTGGGTTGGAGTTGGTGCCTTACAGCACCCGGGTTTGATCCTGACTACGGGTGCTGGCTGTACAGATTTTGTACGTTCTCCCCGTGACCACATGGTGCTCTGGTTTCCTCCCACACTCCAAAGACGTACAGGTTTATAGGTTAATTAGCTTCAGTAAAATTGTAAATTGTCCCTGGTGTGTGTAGGATAGTGTTGATATACAGGGTGATCGCTGGTTGGCACGAACTCGGTGGGCTGAAAGGCTTGTTTCCGAGTTGAATCTCTAAAGTCTAAGGTCTAAGGTCTACTCCAACTAATATACCTCGATCCCAGATAAGAAAGGATTTGGACTCAAATGTCAGATTCCACAGTGCTGCTCATTCATGGAGTGAAACATACTGGAAAATATATAGGACTGGATGATTCTCTCATTGCACCAATCCAATCCAATCAGTCTGAAGAAGGGTCTCGGCCCAAAATGTCGCCCATTCCTTCTCTCCAGAGATGCTGCCTCACCCGTTGAGTTACTCTAGCATTTTGTGTCTAAATCCAATCTTATTGCTCCAAGCAAAATTTATTAAACATCTGATGGGAAATTCTGGAAAAAGCAACAGTTGTCTCACCCGCATAAAATTGTGTTTCCCATCTCATCTCATACGGGACCATTTTTGGTCACTTCTAGATTGGCAAGAGACGACGAGAAGTTAGTATTCAGATTGTTTTAAACGCAAGAAATCCTGGAATCCTGAATCTTGAGGAAGGGCCCCAGGCCCACACCTCATCTGTCCATTTCCCTCCAAAACGCTGCCAGATCTCCAGCAGTATTCAGACTTTGTTAGACGTTCTCCCTTTACTTCTACTTCATATTACTGTGAATAAAGGAGTAGCATGCGTTTATATACATTATCTCTTTTCTGATACTCCTGCCATCTATAAGGTCAGCCTGGTCATGTGATGTTGTTGGTGTCTTCCACCACTGCTCCGCCACTCCATGCTGCTGCCTCAGGCCGCGTCCGATCCCTGTGCTCGGCCACTTGGAGCAGTGGGAGGTAAGGCTCTAACCTCTTACCAGCACCGTTGCTTTCTTGCGTCCGCTGCTGCCGCCATCTTATGATAACCGTTGCACATTATGAGACATATTGAATGACTGAGTTATGTCAGTGGTGCATAGAGCAAGCTTCATAGGATAACACAGCACGTCACCTGTTCAGTTTCCTGAAGAGCTTGGACCCTGACTCTTCTGACTCAATGACAAATTTGACAGAGATTGATCCAAGACCAACAAAGCTTGTTGTACTCACCACGGACATATCTTAGCTGTGCAACATGTCAGGGACATAGCAACATAATATGGAGAGTTACTACAGATCTTCTCAACCCCATCCCTATATTTGTCTATCTGGTATGATTTAGAATGGTGATTTACCTTCTCACCACCTCTCATTTCTTTCATTCAGTGTCATTGAAAGATAGAGCCAAAAACCAGTCCCTTCGTCCCACCGAGCCCACATTGAAAATCAATAATCCATCAATTTACCACAGATTCCACCACCTACCTACACAGTCAGGGCAATTTGCTGGCCAATTCGCCGACTAACCTGTAATTTATTTACGAAGTGGGAGGAAACCGGAGCAGTCAACATAAACCCATGCAGTCAAAAGGAGAACATGCAAACACCACACAGACAGCAGCCAAAGTGAAGGTTGAACCTGGGTCTCCAACACTGCAGGGCAGCGATTCTACTAGCTGCACAACGATTCAACTTCTTTTTTGCATTCTCCTGCATTTGAACTCATGTGTTTGACAGACCTGGGAATTTACAGCTAAATGCTATTCTCTGTTTCAATCAATGGATTAGCTTATAGTCAGTCATGTAAATATTTTGATCGAGGGTTAAGAATGCCAACAGCATTGTTGGAAGAATCAGATGCAGTCATCTCAGCTGCGAACAGTTCAGTACGCGCACAAAAACTCACATGTTCCGTGAATTTTATCCCCCTGGGATAGGTGAAGAGTTAACAGAATGACCACAGGACAGTTAATTTTCAAAGAGTTTGTTTTTGCCTTTAAAAGCACTAAAAACATTGGAATTATGGTAAAATGTGAGAAAACACATAAAAGGAAAAAGGGCAATTAGGAAAGTGTCTGGGGAAAAGGGTGAAGTGATCATTCTGTTGAATGGCTTTGTTTTGCTTGTAAGAGGATTTATCTACACTAATATAGGTAGGAAGCACCTGAGAAACCCACAGCCCATATTACACAATGCCACACTGTGTATGAACTCCAAATGTTCCGTGGGTCTCCAGTGTGAAAGTGGGTGAGGATATTAATATCTAGTGAATGCAGTGTAAAGACCTAGTCTCCTACTTAACAACATTTCTCCTTTCATTCCCTTGCTGATACTTTCAGATTCATTAGCGACTTCCATCAGTATAGGAAGTTGGACTATTACCCTTTTTAATTAAACAAAATTAGCCCGCAGACACCAGTTACAATTTTTTATAAGTGGAATTTTAAATCACCAAAGTACTTGATACTTTGCCTTGTGGGCATTGATCATGCATTTTACACAGTCTCCTAATATAAAAAGGGGAAAAAAAGAGTCTGAAGCTGCCTCCACTGTAGTTACTGGAATATTTGGTGGATTTCGACAGGATCTAATGTTTATTTCTGATAGTCTGGATTGTCTTTTACACGAATACTCACTGAGTGAGTACTCATCATTGCGTCCTTGTGCGTTGTATGCAAAACAAAAACTTTCACTGTACCAAGTACCTGTGACAATAAAGTATCAATCAAAGTGCGGATCTTGAACTCAGCATCCCATTTCAACATACAAAACATTGTTTACTTTAGTTTATTACTTGCGAGCGGAGCACCAAGACAAATTTCTTGTATGTGTACATACTTGGCCAATAAACATATTAATTAATTATTTAATTCATTCATTATTGTCACCTGTACCGAGGTACAGTGAAAATCTTTTTTATTGCACACTATCCAGTCAGCGAAAAGGAGACACATGATTACAATCAAGCTGTCCACCGTGTACCGATACAGGATGAAGGGAATACCTTTTGGTGCATTGATTCAGGATGTATTGGGATGTGGACATATTTAGCAATGCCATAATTTATTGTTCATTCCCATGTGCACCCAGAGCTGCGGAGATTATTAAGAACCAACCATACGTTGGATCTGGAATTTATTGAGTACAGGTTAGACTAGGTAAGGATAGCAGATTTCCCTCTTTGAATTTCATTAGTGAAAATAGATGGATTTTAAACCACACCAGTAGTTTCAATATTACTGAGGTGACCTCGGTCACATTTTAATGTATTGTTTTTCGTTTAATCTCTCGAATTTAAATCTCCAACTGCGCTGGGTGATTCAAACTTGGGGCATTTGATCAAGGCTGCGTAATCTCTGAAGTACTCGAGCAGCCAAATCATTATGCGACGTTGGCCCTGGTTGACTTTAATATTTTAAGCAAATTCCTTGACTTTGACGTGAATGCAGGAATCGAAATGTAATAATTTTTGGACTGAAAGAAGAAGGCAGCAACAGGTAGTTCAGCAGAATGGAGACCATAGTAAATCTAGTGGGGATTCAACTGGAAATAGTCTGGACCAGGAGGTGCAATTACACCGAAGATCAATAAAGCTGGAAGATGCCGCCTGAAATACACAAGAGCCGCAAGGAATAGGAGAACTTCAGACATGTCATGAATTCAGAAAAAAACAACGTTACATCGTTGTCACATGAATGCCCCATCACCATAAACCTTGATAACCCTGAGGTCACAAAAATCCATCAATCTCAATTTTCAATATATTTTTTGATTGTACATCCACGACTCTCAGGGAAAGAGAATTCCAAATATTTACAGAAATAATAAGAAGGGGAATTCTTCACTTAATCCTGATTAGCAAACCTATCAGTCTGAAAAATACTTGACCATTGGCAGTAAACTCTATAGAAGGAGTTGGGGGCAGAGGTTAGAAGTTGAGGTCCCAAACATGCTGGAGAATGGTGCTTGTCGTTGGTTTGGATTAAAATCTATTGTGAGACAATTAGCTAACTTGGAGGAAATGTACCTATTGGCAATTACAAGTGCTGCTCTCCAGAGTCTTGCAGGCCAGTGTGCCTCCTTCAATTTTCACTGAGGCAGAACTCATCAGGCCACATATGTGCAAAGGTGTCATGTAAACATGCACTGCACACCTCAGCTCTCTGCATACATGTAGTACATGCACGGAAATAATCTACTGTCATTCTTTAAAGAGTCAGTAAACACCTCATTATATTTCCTATTCCAATTCCATTCTTTCGCTTGGTATGTACAAACATTACACTACCTGACCGCAAAATGGGATAATGTCGAACGATTGCGAGCAGATGACCAATGGTCGATGAGTACTCGGTGGGCTGAAGTACCTGTTTCCATGCAGCATCTCTAACATTGCCAAATACCACGCTAATGAAAGTATGATAGCCTCTGAAAATGTCGGAAATATTTGGCACTGTGCTTGTTTTGTGTATATTTTTTATTCTGAATACAGTTTATTTTGATTTAAGAAATGTCCAAATATCAGTCAATATTTCTTTGCATCCTCACAGCTTATTTCCCCACTAAGTTTTGACTATCAGCAAATCTGACATATTATTATGTTCTTTCATTTCAGTGTTTGAAATACATTATAATTAATGAAGACCCAAGCACCGTGATAGTGGACTTATGATAGTCCGTTAATCCCCCCCCCCCACCATTGTTTGTGATTATTATCCTCAATAAGGATTGTATCATAATTGTATAATAGTTTATTATGGATATATGTTTGTATTGTATTTATGGTGGTGGGTTCTGGCTTGTTTTATTGTAGTGTAAATATTGAATAAATTTTTTGATTAAAAAAAAAAAAAAAAAAATTGTTTGTGATTATTCTTACCTTTTGACTAGACTTTAGAGATGCAGCGTGGAAACAGGCCTCTCGGCCCACTGAGTCCGCCCCAACCCCCCCATACACTAGCACTATCCTGCACAGTAGGGACAAATTACAATTTCACTGAAGCCAATTAACCTTCCAACCTGTATGTCTTTGGAGTGTGGGAGGAAACTGGAGCACCCGGAGAAAACCCCACGTGGTCACAGGAACAATGTACAAAATCCATACAGATAAGCACCGGTGGTCAGGATCGAACCCGGGTCTCTGGCGCTCTAAGGCAGCAACTCTACCACTGCACCACCATGCCCCACCCTTTGGCTTCAGCTTATTAATGGGACCTAATTTATATCATCACCAAACCCATGAATCCTAAACTTGCAAAAGAACCTCTCTCAAATGCCTTCTGAAAATCCAATACTGCATTCCACTTCGACTTTTGTTCCATCAGCACACATTGTAATAGTTTATCAATAGAATTTCTCTTCCATAAGATTGTTGGTTCAATCTCATTACGTTCTGATTTTCTAAATTTATTGCTGCCATATCTTTAATAAGAAATGTTATTATTCCCATACCATCGATGTCAAGCTTTATTTATTAATAGGTCTGAACTCCATTCAATTGATTTTACATGATTCTACAGGACATGGTCTTACAGTTTCAGGTGGTAACTTTTATAGATGGTTATTTTACCTTTACCCAATCTTCATTCAATTCAGGCGTGTTATTTTCCACAGACCTAGCACGTATCATTATGTTGGCAAAGAATGTTTCCAGCCACAGTGTAGTAATTGTTCCCTTTGGGTGTCGATGGACTTGGTCCTCCTGTGCCTCTGAGATATCCTGTGCCGCATCGACCAATTTCAAACAGAATCATTCATTCCACTCGGTAGAACCTATGGAATAAGGAGAGGCACTTCAACAGGAATGGATTTAGACTTTGAGTACCAAGAAAATCCAAAATACAAGATAGCAGGAACGAATATTTCCGGCTGCAGGATGGCGGTTTAATACATGATTCTGCCATAGCCAACTGCACAAAGTCTTCCTCAACAGCGAGAAAGCACAGCTGTGAGTTGCTCTTGAATGATCCAACAGATGCTCTGGGGGATTTTTGCCGCCCCTGTCCATAGGTTTGCTCCACTGGGGTTTTCTATTCTGCTAAAGTGCTTACTTCTTCAATGACTTCATTAGTTCATTGAGGTCTGCGAGGGGGGGGTGGGGGGTGTTAGCAACAGGAATATGATGAGTAGTCACAATGAACAGAGCAGCATGTATGCTTGTGCTGTTCCACACTTTCACCTCAGAAGCGATATATCATATATCCCATCAAGGGGACGTACTTAAAATTACAAACACTGAAGAAAGTGAACATAGCCACATAATTTGAACTGTCTTTTATTTGGTTTGAAATGGATTAGATTTCTGTAGCAGAAATTCAATAAATGGGGATGCACATTAGATTAAATGAAATTAATAATTAGCATTATATTTGTAAGTTAATGCACTACGGTCTCATATTTAGAATTGCGTGTTCTAACATGTTTCATTTACATGGACTTGTTAGACTTCTCCAGAGTTACAGCTCACATGCCTCAGTCACCGCTTTGGACATTGATTTGCCATTGTCTTCTCCAAGGTCCACCTGGTCCTTTTCCTCTTAATACATTGTAGCTCCCTTTTAGAATCATAGAAATAATAGCAGATCATTTGGCACAATGTGACTGAGCTGCCGGGAAAGAGCAACCCCACCTGACCTCACCTTCTGGCACTCAGTGCCTTGTCCTGATGGTCACACCTCTATAAACACGCAGCATCGGCTGTTGAAAAGTGATTGTGGTTTCTGCATCGCCCAGCTGTTTCGGCAATTCCAAACCTGCATCGCCCCCTCTTTGGAAACAATCTTTCCTCACCTCCTCTGTAATCCTTTCACCAATTACTGCAAATCCATGATAGACACAAAGCGTTGGGGTAACTCAATGGGTCAGGCAGTATATCTGGAGAAAAAGGACAGACAAGGTGACGTTTCAGATTCGGGGGGGGGGGGGGGGGGGGGGGGGGGGGGGTGTAGAGGTGGAGGAGCGAAAAGACCAGGACCAATCTATCTACCTATCGCCCTATTCAAATCTATCGGCAATCTGCTGGAACTTCCTATTTATCAAAGTTCGTCATAATCTTGTGCATCCTAGTTAGTTTCCCCTTACCTTTCCGTGCTCCAGTGACAACAACAGTAGCCACTGCAACCTCACTAAGGGCAGAAGATCCAAGATGGCGTCCATGCCTGGTGACTCTTTGTGCGATGGACACAGATGTGGATCTGCAATCATGCGTTACAATCTCTTAAACCTCCACTCCAACAGCAGCATTCCTTACTTTCACGTTATTCCTTTTGACATGTATCCGTACACTGTGGATAGGTTAATTTTAATCATGGATTGTCTTTCCGCTGACTGGTTAGCATGCAACTAAAGCTTTTCACTGTGTCTCAGTACACGTGACAATAAACTAAACTAAACTCTTGAAGCTAAAACATTCCATTATTGGCAACATCTTTTTAACTTGCGTTGCACATTGCCAGCGTAATCATAGCTTTCTTGTAATACGGTGGCCACAACTATATGCAGTAATTGTAGATTAACTAGCGGTGTATATAAATCAGGCACAGTCTCCTCACCCTTATATTCTGTGCCAGGGAGTGACATTCCATGTGGTTTTTTGACAATCTTATTGGCCTAACCTGCTGGCTTCAAGATTTGTAGAAATGTATTCCAAGTATTATGTTTCTTCCTATATGTTGCACAGTATCTTCATGTTTGCATTTGATGCATTTCCACGTATTATTCTGCATTAATATCCAACTTTCACCTTCCTGCTCGAGTGACCAGACTACCTACATTTTGTTTCTTATGCTCATAATGACAAAAGGGCCAGTCATTTGGCCCATGCTTGTTCCTACAGGAGAAATTCTATTATAAGTTCATACGTTCCTGTCTTGGAGCAGAAACAGGCCATTTAACCCATTGAGTCTACTCCGCCATTCAGTCATGGCTGATCTATCTTTCCCTCTCAACCCAATTCTCCTGCCTTCTCCCTGTAACCCTGGCAACCTTTACTAATCAAAAATCACCGCCGCAAAAATACCCAATGACTTGGCCTTCACAGCCATCCGTGGCACTAATATTTTACTAATGTATTATATTATATTAATCCCAATCATCTCTCCTTATTTCCCTGTACCCTATATTTCCCAAACACTTGCTTGAATGGATTCCTTCCTCCAGCCTGCAGCAAACCTGTTCATTGTTAATCATAAACCTTTTGTTATCATCCATAAATTTGTCTATCATACTCCTACATTTAAATATAATCATTAATAAATGTTACAAAAAATCAAGGGACTGAGCCCTTCCAGTTAATAAATACCAATCAACCAATAATGCTTGCACCACAGCACTGAGCGATTTTTGCCAGTCTTCCTTGGATCCCATCGGCTTTTTTCTTGGTATTTGGGATCTATCAAAAGTCTCACTGAAATACATGTAGACGGCATCAAACTTGCTTCATTCACCCTACTCTGTCTATTCTCAAAAAGTTTAAGCGTGTTAGTCAGAGTAAACTTCCCATTAATCCATATTGATTGTTTCTGATTAATCTTTGACTTCCCAAATAAAGGTTTACTCTGTCTCTTAGCAGGGATTCCAAAACATGTTCATCACCAATAAATTTGCCCAGCACCTGCAATTACTTGTTTTATCCAATCCTTCATCTATAAACAGTATTATAATATTAACGGTTCTATAATCCTCTGCCACCACTCCTGTAGCTAGCAAAGACTAAAAAAAATCGTAGTCAGGTCTTCTACAATTTCCACTCGTGCTTCATTTAATTGCCTGGGACATATTTCATTCAATGCTGATTATTTGGCCACATTCATAAACAATAAATCCCTTTGTATTAGGTGTTTAAGGAGGAACTGCAGATGTTGGAAAAATCAAAGGTAATCCATTTGTACTTAATCTTTTACAATATGTATCTCATCTAATATTTCACTTATTAAGTGCAGCACTGGCATCATTCCCTCTTCTGCAAAGACATACATGAAGTATTTAAGAAGAGTTTCATTCATTTTCTTTGGCTCCATACACAAGTTGTCTCTTGATTTTGTAGTGTGCAATGTGTCGCTGTTAAGTTCTTTAGGGAGGAGGGTTGGTTGCCCAAGATCACTGCAGTTTTACTTCATCTTGATCTGGGCAGAAGTCAGAACAACAGAAGGGTGTCAGGGTTTACGGGGAGAAGGCAGGGGAATGGGGTTAGGAGGGAGAGATAGTTCAGCCATGATTGAATGGCGGAGTAGACTAGGTGGGCTGGAAGGCCCAATTCCGTTCCTATCACTTATGAACTTTGGAAATAAGACTGGAAAGAGCATTCTGTCTTTGTAGCCTTTGTTTCCTCCAAGAGCCTCAAATATTTCTGACAGTGATCTGCAATGGACCATTTCTTTACAGATGAGATACACACCAGCAGATTTAGGCAGCAAGGAACGTGTTCGCTGAGAAGACAACTCCATAGATTTCTGAGCCTTGATGTTTTCCAGCTGCTTCCTCTCCAAATGAAGCCATGCATGTGTTACCATCTAAGTTCCAGGCTACAATGACTTGCCAGATGGCAAGCATGAGGCAACATGTAATCATGCCACAAACCTTGGGCTTCTCATGTTTTCTGTGACACTATGCCAGCATTGCATCCAAGCAATATTTGGGCTTTACTCTTCCCAAACAAAGATGTGTCATTTTTTCCTGGGATGGAAACAATCAAACACTAGAGGGAATAGCTTTAAGTTTTGTTTAGTTTAGTTTAGTTTAGTTTAGAGATACAGGGCAGAAACAGGCCCTTCGGCTCACCGAGTCTGTGTGACCAGTGATCCCCGCACACGGACAGTATCGTACACACTAGGGACAATTTACAATTTTACCAAAGCCAATTAACCTGCCAACCTGTTCGACCTGAGGAAACGGGAGATCTCGGAGAACGGGGAGAACGACAAACTCCGTACAGACATCACCCGTCATCAGGTTCGTACCTGGGTCACTGGCGTTGTGAGGCAACAGCTCTACCATAACACCACCTTGCCACCTGAGGTGAGAGGGTCATAGTTTATCGGAGATGTGTGTGGGCAAGATTTTACACAGAGTGTGCTGAGTGCCTGGAACGCTATGCTGCCGGTGGTCCTTGATGCAAATGCATTCATGGAATTTAAAAGACTTTTGGATAGGCATATGGATATGCAGGGAATGGAGGGATATAGGTTATGTGTAGGTAGATACGTGAAGGTCTTGGCATTATGTGTAGGAAGCAACTACAGATGCTGGCTTAAACCGAAGATAGACACAAAAAGCTAGTGGGACAGGCAGCATCTCTGGAGCAAAGGAATGGGTGATGTTTCGGGTCGAGACCCTTCTTTATTATGTTCGGCACAAACAATGTGGGCCAAATGGCCTGTTTATGTGATGTACTGTTTAATGTTCTAGGTTCTCATAGAGAGTCATAGTCATTCCGCATGGAAACAGGTCCTTCGACCCAACTTGCTCATGCCAACCAACGTGTCCCATCTAGACTAGTCCCACCTGCTTCTGTTTGGCCATTCTAAGACTATCCTACTCATGTATCTATCCAAATGCTCTTTAAAAAGTAATGATAGTTCCTGAGTCAACTACCTCCTCTGGCAGCTCGTTCCATATCCCTACCACCCTTTTGTGCAAAAAGGTTGCCCCTTAGGTTCCTATTAAATCTTACCCCCCTCACCTTAAAACGATGTCCTCTGACTCATGATTCTCCAACTTAGGGTAAAAGACTGTGAATTTACCATATATATTCCTCTCATGATTTTATACACCTCTATAAGACCACCCCTCATCCTCCTGAACTCCAAGAAATAAAGTTCTGGCCTGCTCAACCTCCCCCTACAGGTCAGGCCTTCAAGTCCTGGCAACATCCTTATAAAGGCATATTTCATATACAGTAGGCATTTAATAAATGGAACGATAACTTTCCATAGGAAGATAGGAATAAATACTCACATTCATATGGTTTTTGAAATTGTAATGAAGTCAACAACATAGCAGTAGAGTTGCTGCCTTAAAGCGCCAGAGACCTGGGTTCGATCCTGACTACAGGTACCGTCTGTCCGGAATTTGTACATTCTCCCCATTGCCTGCATGGGTTTTCTCCAGGAGCACCAGTTTCCTCCCGCACTCCGAAGACGTACAGGTTTGTAGGTTAATTGGCTTGGTAACATTGCAAATTGTTCCTAGTGTGTGTAAGATAGTGTTAGTGTGCGGGGATCGCAGGTCGGCACGGACTCGATGGGCCAAAGGGCCTGTTTCCCCACTAAGCTAAACAAGAGTGGCAGTGACAGTGGCAGTGGAATTAGCAGCAGCAGCGGTGTTGCAGTATGACACTAACCCATGAGCTTTCCACCTTCCTTCTGGCATTTTGCCCTGATTTCCACCTAAGCACTTTGATTGTCTTAGAAGTTAGGCTTGAGTTCCATGCAGGATTTAGTCACACTTGTCATAATATCAATGATCTCAGATTCCAACCGTATCCTGGTCAAAGCCACGCAGGACTGATGGATTCCAGAGTCAATGCTCTAATTGCTGAGTAACTCTGGTCCTGGGCTCAAAGTACAGTCTCTACAAAATCCCCTGTCACTTTTACAAAGCAGTCATTCATCAAACTTTATTCATTGCCAGAAATGGTGTCAGAAATAGAGATCTCACCCTTTTTGTGTCTCGCTCTCCATCCGAAATGTTGAAAAGCTGAAGACAAAGTCACTTGGCTGACCTGTTGACAGACAGGATCAGAGCTATGGGGCCTCTATAGCCCCCTAAAGTACACTTAACACATAGAAGATTGCCTGCAGTGGTGTCTGGTGAAGGGCTAGAAGAATGTCTGTACGTTGGCTGTGGTCTACCGTAGTTCCTGTACCACGTCTTTGGTACAAATAAAATAATCAATTCCTGTTACTTGTTTCTTCTTCTGATCTTGGGGAGGAGAGACATTTGTGTTAAACATGAACATTAATATTTAGCGCTGAGTTCCGTACACAATGCCTCCAGATACTTATGCTTTTTAACATTTTCGGGTATATTCTTGATCTGTCAATTCTCTTCATGTTTATGTAAATTGTAACTCAAGTTACAAAATCGGTGTATACAAAAGCTCTGCATTGGACGTCAGTCTGCGCTCTGGTGCTTACTGAAGCAGATAACAAGGCAAGCTCCGAAATTGCCGCTGCGTTGAGGATTCATTGTCAAATATAAATTGGATAGCCTTCATTGTTATGATGAGCATCGCGGAAACTGAGCAAAGCACATTAGATTTAGACGTCATATCTAAATTGCAATCTAAAAGACAGATGATGGAATCTGAAATGAAGAGGGGAATGACGAGAATGATGGACGCTCAAATACTAAATCTGTTTCTCTCTCCCCAGAGGCTGCCTGACCCGCTGAGTACTTCCAACACGTTCTGTCATTATTGTCATAGAGTCATAGAGTGATGCAGTGTTGAAACATGCCCTTCGGCCCAACTTTCCCTCACCGGCCAACATGTCCCATCTACATTAGTCCCACCTGCTTGTGCTTGGTCCATATCCCTTCAAACCTGTCCTATCCATGTACCCGTCCAACTGCTTCTTAAACTTTGGGATAGTCCCAGCCTCAACTACCTCCTCTGGCGGCTTGTTCCATACACCCACCACCCTTTGTGTGAAAATGTTATCCCTCAGATTCCTAGTACATCTATTTCCTTTCATCTTGAATCCCGGACATCCTCATTGGTAAACTGGTCACTCTCGGCCTCCCCACTGTCACATGTGCCTGGATTAAGGATTTCCTCACAAACCGGCCCCAGACTGTGAGACTCGGCCCCCACCTCTCCTCCACTCGCAGGTTGAGTACCGGTTCCCCACAGGGCTGTGTGCTAAGCCCCCTCTTATACTGTCTCTACACCTACGACTGTAGTCCGGCCCACAACAACAACCGCATCGTCAAATTTGCTGACGACACCACTGTGGTCGGACTTATTTCAAAGGGAGACGAGGCAGCCTACAGAGAGGAAGTCCTGAAGTTGACAACCTGGTGCTCAGAAAACAATCTGGCTCTGAACACCAGGAAAACAAAAGAGCTCATTGTCGACTTCAGGAGGCACAGCACCGACTTAGTCCCCCTACACATTAACGGCGAGTGTGTGGAGAGGGTCAACACCTTCCAGTTTCTCGGCGTCCATATCGCTGCTGACATCTCCTGGACGGACAACACGACGGCGGGTCATCAAGAAGGCTCAGCAGCGGCTGCACTTCCTGAGGGTCCTCAGGAAGCACAACCTGGACTCTAACCTGCTGCTGACCTTCTACCGCTCGTCCATCGAGAGCCTGCTGACATACTGCATTACAGCATGGTATGGCAGCTGCACCATGGCAGACAGGGAGAGGCTTCAGAGGGTAACCAGGACAGCGCAGAGGATCATTGGTTGCCCTCTCCCCTCCCTGATGGACATCTACACCTCCCGCTGCCTTAGCAGGGCAAAGAAGATCACCAAAGACAGCTCCCATCCTGCGTTTGGACTGTTCGACCTGCTGCCCTCTGGAAGGCGCTATAGGTGCATCAAATCCAGGACAAACAGACTCAGGAATAGCTGCTTCCCGAGAATTATATCTACCATAAATTCAAATCCACACATGCACTGACTACACCGCCCAACACGGACTTCCATCTGTATATATGTATATATGTATGTAGCGCCGTAGAATTTGTGCACCTATTCCCCCCCCCCCCCCCCCATCTCCCTTCTGTTTTGTTTTTCTGTTTCTTGTTTTTTGTGTAAAATTGTATGTATGCACTGAGTACGAGCAGCTTTCAGTTTCACTGTACATGTATAGTGACAATAAATGGCATATCATATCATCATGTCCTCTGGTCCTCAATTCCCCTGCTCTGGGCAAGAGAAACTGTGCATCCATGCTGTGTTTAAACTTATTGCATAAAATCGGTTTAAACGGGGAAATAGTCTGTAAGAGTTTTGAGGGATATCTTGCTGGAGTTTCATACTTGACATGATGACATTAGGTCATTCTGCAACCTGTCTAGGCGTCCATTATCTGTGGCTCTTCCAATTTGTGAATATATTCAGGTAAACCGACCGTCTCTCATTACTGAAAGATGAACATCATATCCTCATCAGCGTATTCCCTTTTTCAAGAAAGCGTGCAGATTTATTAGATTCCATTCATATTATAAAAGACTCATATTTCATAAATCAAGGTTTGATTTAATGTCATATGCTTTCAAAATGTTTCCAGCTGTTAGCTACATGCATGTCAGGGGGGAATTTATCAAGGGACGTGGGTGAACTAAATGAATGGCCAAATCCAAGGCAGATGGAGCTCCATGTAGGGATGCATTAGATCATGTGCTCGAGATCTGAGAAAGACAAATAGGACATTTCTAATGCTGAAAGGCTTGTATTTGTACTGGAGAACGAAGTTTGGGTTTCTGTGTAGATTACTAAACGCTAATTGCAAGTGCAGAGGTAATCAAAATAACCCTTTGAAAGTTGGGCAAGGTGTTTGGAATTCATGGTAGGAACTGCTACTTCAGTTTCACAGCATTTAGTTTTGGAACTGCATCTCGGGACAATGTAAAACATCGATTCAGTAGCATTGCACTGGGTTTTAAAAAGTGAAACATAGAAACAAATTGCATAAACTTAGCAACTATTTATTTGAGTTTAGTTGAAGCATAATCTTGCTGAATTCTCTGAAATTGCAAAATAATATGATAGGAATCGTTTTCATCAAGAGAGAAAATCATGAAAGAGAAGCTATAATTTTCAAATTAAAGCAATGTATTGCATTAAGCTATCTCCAGTACCTGTTCTGTTTTTAAAAATAATAGGTTGTAGAGAAGACAACAACATTATGATCATGCATTCATTTTGTAAGTTACTTGTTTCATGGTCCAGTTGCTAAGGCAGCTTAATTTGTTCCATTCTCCAGTATGCAGGTCAATAGTGTACCATCTTATGAAGAAACCCATCTCTACAATTCCTAGTCATTTGGTGCATAGAGCACTACCTCAATTGGATTCTCTCTAGCATCCAAAGGTATGCCTATCAGCAGCTCATTCTAGCTGTGTATCCCACATTGTCCCTTTCAAGCTATTCCATACATCCTCTTCCTCTTATGGAAGATCCATGTAGCATATCTCAAAAGCAAGTCAATGTTCTTGCTAAACAGTACTTAGAGTTGATGTGCAGACTGCTCTCTGAAACCATATTGCATTTTGTTGATTCTAGTAGCTTTTCCTATCTTTAAATAAGTACTCCTTGCGTCACATTCTGTGGGTTCTTAGTTTGTTGTGCTGTATGTCATCTTTGAGTTATTTACAAGTCTGCAATGCCTTCACCCTTCACCTTGGATACACTGAGTCAGAAATGCTTGATAGTTCTAATCGTTACCACGTCGATTCTATTTCTACTTCACAAGTGTTTAATTACCCTATATACCGACAACAGAACATTTACATTCTAATTTGCATCCACTTCATATGCCTGTAAATGTAATTCATACAGATAAATATATAAATAAATAAAAACAATAAATTAATAATTGTAATATTAGAGAAAAAAATGGAGTTTGTAGGCTATCTCTTAAGCACGGCTACTTGGTTAGGCAGGAAATCAGGAAACATTCCCTCACCCCATTATATACAATGGAAATCTAGAACTCTTTCCCCTTGAAGGTTATTCATGCTGGATCAACCAAAATTTGATCAACTTTTATTGGGTGGAGATACATATGGACAATGGATCTAGCCCAGCAGATGGAATTAAGTTACAGCTTTCATCCGTTGAATAGTTAGTTTAGTTCAATTTATTGTCACGTGTACCGAGGTACCATGAAAAGCTTTTTTGTCATGTGCTATGCAGTCAATACATGATTACAACCAAGCCGCCCACAGGCTTGATTGTAATAGATAGACACAAAATACTGGAGTAACTCAGTGGGTCAGGCAGCATCTCTGGAGAAAAGGAATAGATGACGTTTCGGGTCGAGACCCGTCTTCAGCCTGAAGCCTGAAGAAGGGTTCTGACTGGAAGCGTTACCTATTCCTTGTTAAGGGTCTGTCCCACTTAGGCGATTTTTTAGGCGACTGCCGGCAACTAGGCTGGTCCCACGCGGTCGCCGGGTGTCGTGAGTCATCTCCTCAGTCGCCCAAAGAGTCGTAGCGTTTTTCTGGTCGCCGCTGGATTTTGAAATGTTCAAAACTTTTTGGCGACAGTCGGTGACCGTGGCCTTGTCAAAGCTTGTCTTCTCCTTGCGTAGGTGCTGTCATAGGTTGTTGTAGGATGTCGCCAGGATGGCGGAGTCTGTCGCCAGGATGGCGTAGCTTGTCGCCAGGTGACGTAGGCTGTCGCCGGTGCTGACTTCGGGGAATTCCATTGTTGTAGTCACCAGCAGTCACCTAAAAAAATCGCCTAAGTGGACAGGCCCATTAGTCCAATTGCCAGTTTTTCAGCAACCTGCTACGACTATGACAGTCGCTGGAAGTCACCTAAAAAATTACCTAGTGGGACAGGCCATTTAGGAACCTAACCGCTGAGTTACTCCAGTATTTTGTGTCTATCTTCGGTATAAACCAGCATCTACAGTTCCTTCCTACACACTTGATTGTAATACAACAGGTCGAGCTTTTAATAGTCTTTCCATTTTTGTATGTCTCCAAAAAATGCCATAATTCAGGTAGAGGTTTAATTGAAGCACCTGCCTGCCAACATTCCTGATCCTTATCACACAATCTGGAACGGTGGTTCTCTTTAAAAACTTAGCTGTTGACTGTTTCACCTGCTCTAAGTCATATAGCCTCTGCTTCTTGTAATTGGCCATACAGAGTTTGCTGTAGAACAATCATACTTTGAATTCCACCCTTATTCCATGAATTTTTTAAATGAATCAGCCAGCCAGGAGGAATTTGGTCGGTTTACGTAGTACAATGGATACCTGTTGCAAATTATGGACAAATTTAATTGAGGGGTTGGAATGGTTTACACGCAAGTAATGAAAACCCTGAAGTGGGTCACAGACTGGAATCTAATCAAGGGAGTTGTATAGTTAACATATGGAATACAAGACATCAAGACGTAAGAAATGAGCAGGAATCTAATCCACGAGTTTGAATAGTTCACATATGCTCTCTCTCCTGACTGGGATTCTCTCCTCTTGAGCATGCATATATATAACTCACGCAGCCCAGGTTTTCTATCCATTAATTTTAATGCATGGAAACAATGTGCTGAATGCACGCGATTTCCTGATCTGCACTTGCAGCCGGCAAAACCGTATGTTCTCAGTGTACAAGCAGAAAATTTATTCCCAGCCAAAAATGAGTAACGGAAAATTATAGTGTGGATGAAGCACTTCCTTATGCATAGCCTGTCACGGTGTCAATTCTGCCTCCAATAAATATAAACAGCAGAAATAAAAAGTTAGCACAGTTTGTCAGCACTGCCAATCTTACTGGTCTCTCCCCTAAGCTGGAGAATTACTATTTCAGAAGGACATGGGATCATTTGATTATTCCACTGATTTTCCTCTTGTTTCATGGCTTGTCCAAATTAACTCCAGCATGTCTCTCTTTCACGGTTTGGGTGCAATCTATCGGTATGCTGAACTTTGCTTGGATAACACAAGACACCAAGAAAAGGACAGAGCAATTTACCAGCACATAACAGACTCAGATTCCAAATGCAAAGTGACAATACAGTGTACATGGTGTAAATGTTTAGTTTAATTTAGTTTTGTTTAGTTTAGAGATACAGCGCGGAAAGTAGCCCTTCGGCCCACCGAGTACATGCCAACCAGAGATCCCTGCACATTAACACAAGCCTACACACACTAGGGACAATTTACACTTATACCAAGTATACAAACCCAAGCCAATTAACCTAATGTATTAACCTGTAAGTCTTCGCAGTGTGGGAGGAAACCGAAGATCTCGGAGAAAACCCAAGCGGTCACGGGGAGAACGTACAAACTCCGCACAGGCAGCACTTGCTGTCGGGATCGAACCTGGATCGAACCTGAAAGCGCTTTAAGGCAGCAACTCTGCTGCTGCGCCACCATGCCGCACTGGTACATAGGTTTGTTGTTCAGTTCTGACCTTCGGTGCTGGTTGTTTTTGTGGGTTGCATGTTTTGTGACTCTGTGGGTTTCCCTCGGTTGTTCTGGTTTCCTCTCACATCCCAAAGATGTGCCATTTGTCAGGTGACTCAGCTATCATAAATTACCCCAGTGCAGCTGGGCAGTATGTGTAAGAACATGGAATACGGGGAAATAAGGGTTGGAACTGTTGGCCAGGTCACAGCAGGACAGAGAAAATGTGATTGACATCGTAGGGAAATATGAAAACATGAAACAAAAATAAATCTTCCATTCATATATCTTCCATACCTGGGGTGGCACGGTGGAGCAGTGGTAAACTTGCTGCCTTACAGCACTTGCAGCGCAGGAGATCCGGGTTCAATCCCAACAACGGGTGCTGTCTCTACTGAGTTTGTACGTTCTCCCCGTGACCACTTGGGTTTTCTCTGCAAATTTCGGTATCCTCCCATACTTCAAAGATACAGGTTTGTAGGTTAATTGGCTTGGGTTTGTGTAAATTGTAGGTATGTTACAAAACCTACCTGAATCACCATTGGGAATCTGCCCACAGCCAGGTCCGCGATTTTGGCGCTGTTTGGAGGGGGCGGGTTTAAAACGCGATTTTTACTAGGCTGTACTAATCGCAGATGTTCAGCCTAGTAAATCATTAACGAAAAATCGCTGCAAGACCCGGTCGCAAAAGGTATTATTAGTTTTATAGGCCTCGATAATATAGTTATAATAGTTTAAAATTACTGTCTCATTCCGCAACCTCTCGCAGCCCCAGGGTTTTATAAAGCAAACAATTAAAGGTATGTACCTTATTTTTACATTAAATGGGGCATATATATAACCCTATATATCAAGTTATCTATAGCGAGTAGTTCATTTTTGGGCTTTTTATATCCCGCAGTATTTTTCTCGGCATTTGAGGGCACTAATCCAGCGCGATGTCAACGTTCTAAACCAGCGCGTTCACATGAACCCATTAGAAAGCCGATTTAAATGGGCATTTATTTACAGCAATTGAACACTAAATTCCTTCCATTTGGCCCATAAATGAATGTAAATTAGATATAAAAATCATGTTATATTGTGAATTATTTGTGAATAATCTTTGGACACTTAGGCTATTTAAAAATGTTAATCTTTCCTTAAGAAATGGGCTTTTGACTATCCAAGATCACAGCTTTTTTGTAATGTCCATTAAAAATCAATAGGGAACAAGATGCTAATTTCCGAGTATGAAAATGGCCATAACTTTTTTAATACTTGAGATATGAAAGTGAATTTGGTGTCAAATTAAACTTATTGTTATGCTTTATCTGATGGGATAAATTGCAGACTTGATTTTTAAAATTTCAAAATTTTGTAACATTGCTATAAATTGTCTCTAATGTGTGAAGGCTTGTGTTAATGTGCGGAGATCGCTGCTTGGTGCGGAGTCGGTGGGCCAAAGGATCTGTTTTCCACACTGTATCTCTAAACTAAACTAAACATATGATTAGTGAAGGGACATAAATTTAATTTAGATTTTACACTTTAAGGAAACTGGTCCTTAGGCCCACCGAGTCTGCACCGACCAACGACCACCCGGCATACCAAAACTATCTATCACACTTGGGACAATTTACAATTTTAGTGAAGCCAAACTAACCTACAAACCAATAGGTCTTTGGAGTTTGGGAGGAAACTGGAGCATCTGGTGAAATCCCACGTGGTCACAGGGAGAATATACAAACTCCATAAATAAAGAAAATCACCCGCTGTCAGGATCAAACTCAGGTCTCTGGCGCTGTAAGGTAGCAACACTACTGCTGCGTCACTGTGCCACCCCTGCAACTATTCTATGCAAAGCAACTGCATAGAATCTGCAACTGTTCAATGCAGAGCAGCAAATGTTAAAGTGGTAGTAACAGGCTCAGATCAACATGTCACAGAACCAGATAGCTTAATATGGCCTCTATCTGGTTATGGGCCGATGACCAAAATAGTTTAAAAAAAACATCCAATGCCTGCACATTTCAGCTCAGCAATAATAACCAAGTATGGAATATACAGAAAATGAAACAGGAAAAAAAAGGATTGAGAACTTGGTCTGGTTTCGGTCATAATTTTCTTTTCAACACATCCTCTTCACGCCATGAGCAGTTATTAAAAGATTCTGCTCTTTCTATAGTTGATCTTCATTAAATTTAATGCCTGGGAAAACATTGATTGGAGCTGCAAAGATTGCTGAAGTGTGTGTCAGGAACACAGATGAATGCAATCCGTGTCTTTCTATTTAGAATCGCAGCTACCCAAGCATGAATCATGGAATATAATCTAATCATGGTTCCAGGGCAACACTACCAATATCATGATAATTCCCCCAGCTTTATTGATGTCTATTTAAAACATTTTTTGAAATCATCTTCGACGGGGATTGTTCAAAATGTTGCTTGCGTAATCCTGTAATAAAATTATTAAGGTTGGGGACCTAAAAATGTGTGAGTAAAACAGCACAGGAGATTATTGAATCAAGGGACAACTGGAGTTGTATTCTCAGGATTTTAGGATTTACATGATATAAATATTCCGATGTATTAAAGGGAATTGATAGGGTGGACAATTGAAGAAACTAGGACTAGAAGGCAGAGTCGAAAAATGTAAACCTTGGTCTTTCAGCAGAGCGACCAAGCCTATTTGAAAATCTCTTTAATAAAGGGCAATTGATGCTGGACAATCATTCATTTTAAATTTTACCTTTGAGAATACTCGATATTTTGTTAATCATGAGAATCATAAACTCAAGTTTCAAATCAGCCATAATCTTATTCGATGGGATAAATTGGACTACGTCGATTCTCATATCCTATTTGTTTACACCAATTAAGGTAACCGTTCAATAGTTCAATGGTTTACTTATTATCACGTGTACTGAGATACACTGAAATGTTTGTTCTGTGGGCTATCTAATCAAATAATCCAGTACGTGAGTTCAATAGATTCACTTCTGGAACAGTACACAGAGAGTCTCCACATTCCAGCACCATCTTGCAGCTTCCAAGTCTCAGAAAATTCCGATCATGGTCTTAGGAGACGTGCAATTTCTTTTATTTCTCTCTTTAAGTCCCGGTGTCCTGGCAGCACTGGATTGATGAAGGCAGGGTCGGCATGATGCCGTCAGATCCTTCCACCATGCCTCTCTGCAGCTACCATGTATACTGTACTTGGTTCACTCACAACCCAGCTGGTATGGGGCTGCCTGCAGCCATCTCTTGCCAACACGAGGACCCGCAACCTCCGCAACAATCTGTGTCTCCTCCACTTCCATACGCTGACATTGCCATGTGCTGCTTCATCCCATTGAGTCTTTACCAGTTCAAGACCAATGACTACCTCCCTCGTTTTTTGGTAAAATACTCTCTTTCAAATGCTCACAAACTCCCTTTGATCATCCTAACACCCACCAATGCTCGGAATTATTCATAGAAGTCAATTAACCTACTAACCGGAATTTTTGGAATAGAGATGAATCTGGACCATCATGGGGGAAACCTTTGCATTCAAGCAGCACAGTGAAGCAGTGGTGGAGTTGATGTCTTACAGCGCCAGAGACCCTGGTTCGACCCTGACTACAGGTGCTTGTCCAGCCATCTGTGTGTCCCAGGGCTGCTCTTGCAGCTGACCTTTAAGGTGCTGGAGGCACCAGCTCAGTTCAGCGTCCTAGCGGCCCTTGGTCCTCATTCACACCCGTCATCTCCAGCAGCTCCCTCTCGGTAATGTGGTCAGCCGGGCCTTCAGGTTCTCGTAGCGGGTTCCTGGTTCCACAGCTGCTGTACCTAGCGAAGGCCTCTGTCAAGCTGCATCTCGGGAAGACCCCACATCTTCGAGGGGGGACCGCCCTGAGGGGAGGAGGGTGGGGGGGGAGGGGGGGGGGAGAACAAAGGAGGGTCTGGCATGGGGGAACTGCCATGGGAAAGGGGGAGGGGTGGGGAGGGAGGGGGGGGGGGGGGGAGAGGGGGGACCTAGCACGGGATACTTTGTAACTTTGCCAGTGCCCTTTATGCAGCGACTATTTGAATACTTTCCGCCTGAGGAAGTGTTTCAACCCGAAACGTCACCCATTGCTTCGCTCCAGAGATGCTGCCTGTCCCGCAGAGTTACTTCAGAAAACCTTGGGTGGGCAAGCAAAGAATTTCACTGTGACTTGTTACGTGATAATAAAGTATTCAATTCAATATCTTATATTTTTGATTTTTTTTGAGGAAATATTGGTCCATTTTATAACTTTGTTGAGTTTGCTATCATTTATAACAGAACTGGTCTGATGGGAACCTACTGTGCAAATAAGTAAGTATAATTTTGCCATGCAGCACTATTTATGTTTAATAAATTGAAGGAGGAGCCATCTTGGGGAATGGCTGCTAACCAGCAGCCGTCCGTTTAATTCACTTTTTTTTTGTAGTTCTAGTGAGTCCTGTGTTTTGTTTGTGGGAGAAATAGACTTTTTAATGTGGGGGGAAGGGGGTAACTATATTTCTAGGCCCCTACCTGGTCGGTGAGGCAGCTTTTTCTCCGGGCTGCCCCGTCGACCCGGCCTCGTGGCCTACCAGCGGGCGTGGAGCACCGTTTCCTGGCGGGGACCGCCCAGCACCTTGGCTTCGGTGGCGGCACAGCGCTGGAGCGCTATCACGGAACAGAGCGGGCGATACCTTGCCTGGATCGACTCCGGAGACCCGCCGAGTTCAACACCTCCAGGCTGCGGGTCTCCGGAGTGGAGCGGGCGGCGCCAACTTCAATATCGGGAGCCTGGGAGCTCCAAACCAGCGCGGCCTTGTCGGCTTCGGAAGCCACGGTCTCCGGTAAGGAAGCGGCCATTCCAGGTAGCCCAGCCGCTGTGAGGACTCTCCCGACGACGGGGCAACAGCACCCAGTAAGAACGGCCAGGAACATCGGGCCTCCGTAGAGGCAATAGCGGAGGCCTCAATAGGCCTGACTTTGGGAGAACTGGGGATGGGGACTGGACATTGTGCCTTCACCCACAGTGGTAACCATTGTGGATGGATGATTTTTGTGTGTAAGTGATTATTTTAGTTTGTGTCCAAGATGGCTGTCGGAAGGGAGAGTGTACTCAGGCGCGGTTTAGCTGCCGCTGCTCTCTCTTCACATTGTGTTTTTGATTTTTTTTGTCTTTAGATCGAATTCTGTCTTTAATTTGTGTATTGGTGATGTGTTTACTATTTATTTTACTCTGATTATATGTTTTTTACTCTTGTTAAATTCTGTAAGGTGTCCTTGAGACTTTTGAAAGGCGCCCACAAATAAAATTTATTATTATTAATTCATAATTCTTCCACAAATGTATCAATTTTTCTCCACATTAAAGAAGAAGAATTAGCCACATTAAGAATATTTGAAATGTTAACTGCTCATAATGAAGTAGGTTCATCAAATACAGAGTCAACAACATAAGTCACTTTGAGAAGAAGCTTTCATGTGACAACAGAGAATTAATTGCTGGTTTCTTACTCAGCGAAGGAATCTTGGTTAAGTCTTAAAGAATCTTGGTTAAATTTGTTTCCAGCAACTGGGCCACAATAACTAACCTCCAGCAGTCTGAAATTGTGAGGGAAGTGATGGGAAGAATCTGTAAGACTTTCAGCATAAATTCATAAGTTTTAAGAGCAGAATTAGGCCATCGAGTCTATTCCATCATTCAAACATGGCTGATCTATCTTTTCCTCTCAACCCCATTCTCCTGCCTTCACCCCATAACCCCTGACACCCGCACTAATCAAGAATCTGTCAATCTCCACCGTTCAAATATCCATTGACTTGGCCTCTGCAGCTTTCAGTGGCAATGAATTCCCCAGATTCACCACCCTCTGACTAAAGAATCTTCAGTTTATCTGTTTACTCTTCCTAAAACATGGGGACCAGGGATCCAGGGATGGGAACGTCTGAGGCAGATATAGCTAAACATTTGTATTCCCTTCGCAAAATGAATGTTCCAACCTCTCTCACCCCCATTAAGCAAGTCAATCTATTTTTGATCATAATAAGAGAATTTCAATGGCAACACTAAATTCACATATGATGAAAGAGGCTTCTAGTCTCAGAAGAGTCAAGACTAGGTTATACGACATTCATCTGACCAAACAAATGGATGTGCACAGACAAATAGTACTTTTAGGCAGCTTATTGGTCTATTGTCTTATTGTCTATTGTCTATTGTCTATTGCCTCTTACCTTATGGTTTGGTCACGTGGGATCCTAATTCCTAAGTTTCCTAGTTAAGTTTGTTTCTGAAATCATTGGAAAGAAGAAATGAAATAGATAGACCAATCTTCCTATCTCATTGGAAATAGGAAGACTGTGCTTCCTATTTAATTTCCATTAGGTGGATGCGAGTAAAAGATCTCATTAGTTTCCCCATACCCAGGATAACTTTTACCATGCAATCTCTTGTTTAAAGACCAGGATAGTATTATTAACAGTAGCTTAGTTGACTATGTCCCCAACAGAATGACATATTGGGACAGCAGCCTTTACCTTTATTACCATATAATATAACCATATAACAATTACAGCACGGAAACAGGCCATCTCGACCCTTCTAGTCCGTGCCGAACACGTATTCTCCCCTAGTCCCATATACCTGCGCTCAGACCATAACCTTCCATTCCCTTCCCGTCCATATAACTATCCAATTTATTTTTAAATGATAACAACGAACCTGCCTCCACCACCTTCACTGGAAGCTCATTCCACACAGCCACCATTCTCTGAGTAAAGAAGTTCCCCCTCATGTTACCCCTAAACTTCAGTCCCTTAATTCTCAAGTCATTGGGTGCTCCCTACTTGAGATGCTGTGCAACAAACGTTCACACTTTTGAACCATTTGGCTTTCAACATCTAGAAAGGGAGGTTGTATTTCTATTTAGGGAGTTAATAAATTGATTTGGGATATTTTCACAGATGGCATCACAGTCCAAGTCAAACGAAACAGGATTCAAACTCTGCTCCTGGCAGTTCTGTCAATTGGTGACTGGAACTTGAGCTCTGAATTCTGATTTAACTCTTGCATTAAAAATTTAACTGGGAGAATCTATTAGTTCCATGTACTGAGGCAAGTCCGATAAATTCTACTCATACAGAATTCTTTCTTGACACTGCATTGAGAGCTAGATCCTTGTCTCTGCATGCTCTTGCACTATTATGAATTAGATAAAATGTTTAAAAATCCACGTATAACTCTTGCCGTTTAAAGCAATTCAATTTAAAACTCTTTATAAATGGACCTCCTTCCTCACAGTTAGTTATAGGCTAGATAGAATATAATTGATGGGTTTCATTTTTTATATATAGCATAATGGATACTTGTGAGTGAGTTACAATCTGTTTGATGGTCCTGATGATTCCCATATACTGTAGGAACAAATTATGTTTTGTGAAGAGCAGGGTTCAGTTTTAATCTTGTCCATCTGGGTAATCGGTTACTTAAAAAAAAATAACACCCACAATCATCTACTTCAACAGGTGCCTTCCTGCAGGTTTAATCTCAAAGGATATACTCCAAACAAAACTGTAAAATAGTTAAATATGCAGTCCAGGCTGCAGTGGCATCACTGAAGTCCTGATGTGTGGGACCTATACTATGAAGCAACTTCAGAAAATGTCAAATAGGTAAATTTGTTAAGAGGACCTTAAATGGTTGTGTCAATATGGATAAATTGGGCTGAAGGGCCTATTTCCATGCAGCAGGACTCTATGGCTTACCTGTGCTTACCTGGATCAGGGCGATCCAACGCATCCAGCACGTGGACTGGACTTCGGGCTTTTAATTTTTTATTTTGTAAATGGTGACAAATTATGGCGAAATGTGCAGGAATTTCGCTGTGCAGTTTTTACAGGACAATAAGGAACCATTGAACCATGACCTTCCCAGCACGTAAGGAAACTCAGGCCTACCGTGCCTTTCCTTTACTTTCTCACCATAATTCTTGGCAGAATGCAAGAAATTATTTTATTGCACTCCTTACCTTTGCCCCCAGCCCTCAAAAGCAATTGCCTGCACCCCTCCATTCATCTCCAATGATGGTTGAGTTCACATTTTCCATGAGAGTTAGCAAGAGACAAAGCTTCTTTACTTAAGGGTTTGGGAGCTGAAGCCAGTGGACAGACTAACCAGAGATTTGGCAGGTCCCTCAGCCCTGTCTGCATGACCCCAAACAAGGTATTAAAACTGGAGCTAAAGAATGCACCATCAATAGCACCAGGGGCGATGGCTGCCCTGCCGGCAGTCTGTTCGTTTTTTCATTATTTTTGTTATTTTTTAGTGTGTTAAAAGTTTGTTTTAATGTTCTTCAGTTTATTTTATGTGGGGGAGGTGGGAGGTGGGAGGGGATCGGGGGAAACTTTCTTTCAAGTTGTTACCTTGCCGGAGATGTGATTAATTTTAGGATCACATTCTCCGGCGAGCTCTGCGGCCTTCCATTGACGGAGCTGGAAGCCTCCTCAGACTGACTTTGAGCCCTATCGCGGGGAGCGGACTTAACATTGGAGCTGATCCCTTGCTTGGGATCGCTCCCACCGCGATCATCGCAGACTTACCATCAAGCTCGCAGTCGGGAGAGGGTAGTCGGGAAGCTCCACTGTCACGGAAGGTTCGACCAGCCCCAAACGCAAGGTCCAATCGCCAGGCGTGGGGGAGCTGACATCCCCCACGATGCGGGAGCCGATCGCCTGAACGCTGCCGGCTACGGGAGTCAAGATCGTCCCGTCAACGGAGGCTCGAGGCCCACGCCCGAGGAAGAACTAAGGGAAGGGACTTGAACTTTATTTCGCCTTCTATCACAGTGAGGAATGTGTCGGAGTCACTGTGGTGGATGTTCATGTTAAAATGTGTTTTTGAGTGATCTGTTGCTTTTAATTGTATGACTGACCTGACATGAATGAAATTCGTCTTATGTTGCAAAGCACACTTGGCGAATAAAGTGCGATTCTGTTTCTGATTCTGAAAATACAGGTAACATCGTATTTATCAAAAACAGCACATGATAGCAATAATTCAAAAATTCACTTGCTGCACTAAATAAAAATGATCAGATCACCTTCACTGCCCAGAGCCCACTGACCTGAGAAAGGACAACTGTGAATGTTTGACCAATTCCCCAAACTATGCCTAATTGCATCAATGTAATCAAGATTTTCAAATGGAGGTTATTGAGCTAATCCCACAACCGATTCTTTGACAAACCTTACAATCTCTCACCAATCCTGAAGGTCAAGCAGGTACAGTAGCAATGTTACAAAATTTTGAGATTTAAAAAATCAAGTCAGTAATTTATCTCATCTCTTTTATCTAAAGCATAAAAATAAGTTTAATTTGGCACCTAATTCACTTTCATATCTCAAGTATTTAAAAAGTTATGGCCATTTTCATACTCGGAAATTAGCATCTTGTTCCCTATTGATTTTCTATGGACATAACAAAAAAGCTGTGATCATGGACAGTCAAAAGGCCATAACCTTCTTAAAAATTAAGAGAACTGAATGAAATTTTCAGTTATCGTAGATTGAACCATTCTGAAACAAACATAAAATAATCTAACTTGGATGACCTGAAATTAAAGCATATAATTAGTTAGTTACCCAAGTATAGCAAATTTCAAACTTCAATTACTAGATCTAAACATCTATCCATTTCTTAATAAATGATTAACGTTTTTAAATAGCCCAAGTGTCCAAATAATATTCATAAATAATTCACAATAAAACATGATTTTAAAAGCTCATTTACATTAATTTATAGGCCAAATGGAAGTAATTTAGTGTTCAATTGCTGTAAATTAAAGTCCATTTAAATCGGCTTTCTAGTGGGTTCCTGTGAACGCGCTGGTTTAGAACGCTCACATTGCAGTGGATTTGTGCCCTCAAATGCCCAGAAAAATACTGCGGGATATAAAGAGCCCAAAATTAGCTACTCGCTATAGAAAACTTTATATACAGGGTTCTTAAGAAGCCCCTTTTAATGTAAAAATAAGGTACATACCTTTAATTGTTTGCTTTATAAAACCCTGGGGCTGCGAGAGGTCGCGGGTTTAGAGAGTGATTTTTAAACTACTATAACTATTATACAAGGCCATAAAAACTAATAATACCTTTTGCGACGGGGTCTTTCAGCGATTTTTCGTTAATGATTTACTAGGCTGAACATTTTCGATTGCAACAGCCTAGTAAAAATCGCGTTTTAAACCCGCCCCCTCTAAACAGCACCAAAATCGCGCACACGGGGTGGGGCAGATTCTCAGCCACGATTCAGGTAGGTTTTGTAACATACCTAGTTACAGGACTAGGAACTATTATAGAATGTAGAACATAAGAACAGGCCCTTTAGTCCACAATGTCTGTGCTGAATATGATGCCGACCAACTATTATTTGTCTGTATATAATCCATATCCCTCCATTTCCTGCATGTCCATATACCTATAAAAAGTCTCTTAAATGCCACTATGCATTTGCCTCTACCACCACACCTAGTAGCACATTCCAGGCACCCACCACTATCTGGAGAAGACTTGCCCCACACATCTCCTTTACATTTTTGCACTTCTCATCTTAAACCTATGCTCTCTACTTTTAAATATTTCTATCCTGGGAAAAAAAAAGATTTGCTATTTCTGGGGAAAGGTATTTGATATTTCCATCCTGGATTGTGTGCTGAAACCCTAATAAAGTGACAAAATACAAAATAGACAAAATACCAACAGGTCCAGGTCTCGTGTGATCAAACTGCAAGGGAAGCTGTATAACAGTATAATTTGTCTGCACATCCGTTTTAATGATCAGATGAATGTCATTAAACCTCGTGCCATGACCTTCTTAAAGATGTAGATGACAACAAATTATTGACTAAAAGAGTCTTTGACAGAATGCTTCCTTCTTTGTTAATTAAATTCTAATCTGAAATACAGAGGCAGTCTGAGTTTTTAATTTCCTCCAAATTAAAGGGTGGGAAGACTGAAACCATTGTCTTCATTCTTTCCACCGGGATCATTCCCATACTGTTCACCATCCCCCCTTCCCTGACCATCATCTCAGATGGAAACAGATTGCTTGCAACTTTTGTGTTCAATTTGACTTGTATCTGAGTTTCAGAACACATGCCCAGAGCTTCAATAGGTTCATTGTCCATGAGAAGCAACCCAGTCAAAGATATTGTGATCAAAGGCAGGCTCCGATCCATAGAAAGTTCAAGCTTGACTATAAAAAATATTTTTTTTGGATGGTATGGATAGCTGGGGAACGGCATTAAGTTGCTATGATGGGTACACAACCCAGACCATTTGCCGGCTTTGAGAGACCTGTAGTTGTACAGCTATACAACATGGAAATAGGCCCTTCAACCCATCATAAGTTCATAAGTGAAAGGAACAGAATTAGGCCATTTGACCCATTAAGTCTACTCCGCCATTTAATCATGGCTGATCTATCTCTCCCTCCTAACCTCATTCTCCTGCCTTCATAACCCCTGACTCCCGTACTAATCAAGAATCTATCTAGCTCTGCCTTAAAAATATCCATTGACTTGGCCTCCACAGCCTTCTGCGGCAATGTAGTAGGCCCCCCTCGGTCATGACTGACTATGGGTGATGCATCCTGGTCGGATGCAAGCCTGGCAATGTCATATGGAGGACAGGCTGTTGCTCATGCAGCATGTCCCCCCTCTCCACGTCGCTGATCGATCCAAAGGAACAGCAGGGCCGTTACGGTTTGGCACCAGCGCCATCGCAGGAGCTGCCAGAGCAAAGTTGTAAACAACGACCAACTGCCTTAGGGGCTCTGACTCTGGATTTTCTTGAGGTTTACTCCTGGAGCCTTTTCAATGACTGGATATGGCCACAAGGCAATGAAGGTTTTAAATCAGAGTTTTCCCTCTCCTAGATTTCACTTCCTAGGCTGACGAGCCCCATCTGCCCGAGACTCGTGGGGGCGGGAGCGTCTACCTTCCCATGCAGGTCTATAGTACCTGCCCACTGCCCATATGAATTCCATAGATTCACAACCATCTTGTCCATGCCAACCAAGGTTACATTCTGGGCTAGTTCTATTTGCCCACTTTGGCCCATGTCACGGATAAATATTGTGGCATTTTTCAAGAAAGAGAAAGAAGTTCTCTCTGTTATGTAGGACATTGGAATTGTCAGCTGAACGCTCTACTGTGCCTCATGGTAGGGAGGCCAATATTGATAATATTTTGGAACAAAGCAGTTTCCTGGTCCAAGGATTAATGATAACTGAGAATGGTAACCATCAGTGCAGTGAGCTTGGTGTTGTCCAAAACTACGCCAGTATCCTCTTCATCGTGGATATGTTAAGCATGCATGATGGCAAACTTTGTCAGACACTGCTTCAATGTCCATGGCAACTACTTTCCGTGATCCCTTACGTTTAAGGCTTATATCTACATTCCCAAGCTGTGCTGTGTTGATGGAAGATTAACATAGAAACATAGAAAATAGGTGCAGGAGTAGGCCATTCGGCCCTTCGAGCCTGCACCGCCATTCAATATGATCAAGGCTGATCATCCAACCCAGTATCCCGTACCTCCCTTCTCTCCATACCCCCTGATCCTTTTAGCCACAAGGGCCACATCTAACTCACTCTTAAATATAGCCAATGAACTGGCCTCAACTACATTCTGTGGGTGAGAGTTCCAGAGATTCACCACTCTCTGTGTGAAAAAAAGGTTTTTCTCATCTCGGTCCTAAAGGATTTCCCCTCTATCCTTAAGCTGTGACCCCTTGTCCTGGACATCCCCAACATCGGGAACAGTCTTCCGGCATCTAACCTGTCCAACCCCTTAAGAATTTTGTACGTTTCTTAACAAGCATCTGTAAGCAGAATGTCAATGAGTAGGTGTCATGCTGCTACTATTGCTATTTCTATCAGTTTGCAATGATGGGTAGGTGGCTGAAAGAGAAGTTTGCCTCGGCCAATTCATCAAGGTGGAAGCATTTAGCTGAACTCTGGTCAAGTGATATTGGTCTTGAGATTGATTCATTCTTGGGCTGGAAACAAAAAGACACCCTTTTACTCAAAGTTTTCCTGGTTACAAGCAACTATTAGGGGTGGTTATGGTTAATAAAAGTCAATTTAGGTTAAAGACTGCAATCTATGACCAACAAGCTTTTCCAAAAATTCTTGATAAGATCATTTAGGAAATTGTCCAAGACCAGTCTAAGCACCTACAGCCCACTTCAGCTGGACAGTTGGAATTACAGAAATTGGTGTGAATTTTGTACAATTACAGATATGAAACTAAATGATGATGAACTTTGCCAACTGGCTTCTCTTTATACGTGTTCCATATACGGGCCCCATATACTTGTTCAAGTAGTTAATAGAGATACTCTAGCATTATTTAGGTTGAGCTTGTATTTGTGGCCACTTTTGTCCATTAGATAACAGTTAACATTTGATAGTCATTTTTAGATGGTTTTTCAAATTTCCCAATGTAAAAAATCATACAAATATCAGGGAAAGTTTTCCTTTGGCTCTCTTCTCTTGGATAGCTATGAATCTTCTGATAAATTTATAGTGGAAGATCAATGAACCACAGTTCTTTGAGGATTATTGTGAGTAATTTAGCTCCTGTGCATTTGTCTACATAAAAGTGACTGTAATACAGGTATAGTTTCATTTAGTTTGGAGAAACAGCGTGAAAACAGGCTCACCGAGTCCACGCCGACCAGCAATCACCCCGTACACTGGCACTGTCCTACTGGCTCGGAACAATTTACAGAAACCAATTAACCTACAAACCTGCCCATCTTCGGAATGTCAAAGGAAACCGGAGCACCTGGAGAAAACTCACACAATCACAGGGAGAACGTACAAACTCCGTACAGACAGCACCCGTAGTCAGGATCAAACCTGGGTCTCTGCCGCTGTAAGGCCGCAATTCTACTGCTGCGCCACCGTGCCACACAAAATTGATTTGCTGCCTCTGAAGCTCTTTGGTTTATCTTGAGGCTGTAAAAGGTGTTGTATAAATGCAAGGGCACTCTTTCTTCCTGTTCCTCTATTTATGCAGGGACACCTTAGATAGGTGAATCCTGGCACAGAAGCAAGTCCCATTCTTTTGAATGGCTGCAAAGGAGAAGGATAGATAGATAGGTAGAACAGTACAGCACAGGAACAACCCCTTTGGCCCACAATATCTGTGCTGAACATGATCCCCGAACAACTCTTATCTGCCTGCATGTGATCCATATCCCTCCATTCCCTGCATTTCCACGCGCCTATCCACATCTCTTAAATGCCATTATCTTCTCTGCTTCAACCACCACCTCCAGCAGTGCATTCCAGGCACTTAGCCCACCATGTATAAAAAAAAACTTGCCCTGCACATCTATTTTAAACTTTGCCCCTCTCACCTTTAAAGATAGGTGTATATGCCAAATTACAAATCCTCTGGCTGTGTATGCCAAATTATGATTTTTTTCTTAATTCATCGCAATGTTTTTAATTCCCAAAATCTTTTTTTAAGTGTTTGTAAGGGATTTAATTTAAAATATTAATAGTTTAACTCATTTCCAATTGTCAGAAGCATTTAAAGCATGAGGCACCATTGACATCTGTCAACATATTTTGTTCTGTGTTTGGTTCATAGCAAATAGATAATAGACAATAGACAATAGACAACATCAGCAATTCTTCTCCACACAAAAAATGAGGGGTGGATGGTTATGACAGCTGACAAAGTCTTTGGCTATTTCATTCACCGTGCTTATTCTGCTCCTTGCTTATGAAGCCATAAAAGTCACGCAAGACTTAATTGCCCGGAGGATCCTGTCAGGTTATGTTGGGGCATCTGCAAAAAATAAAACTATGGATGATATGTACAGTGTGCAAGCAGGTAGTTCACAGCCAGCGGGCAAGTTCTGTCCCATTAATATTACTGAGTTCACGTCTCTTATTTAAAATTATTTTCAATGTTTGTCCAGCATGTTATCACCTCCCTCCACTGTAATAATTCCAAGTCTTTATTCTCATTTATAATATTACCATTATTACTTTACAAAGGCAAACAATACTTCTGACCACCTTCATTTGCCTAATAACATTACAAAGGATATTTTGTGCTGACTTTAGCAAATTTGTTTGCCTAGTCCCTTTCTGTAAGTCTTATTATTATGCTGTCACTCCTTGCTGTTTGTATTTAGAACATGGGGCGTGGAACAGTTCAGAGCAGGATCGAGCCCTTCTGCCCACATTGTCTGCATAAACCATGTTGTCAATTTAAACTAATCTAATTTGCCTGCACATTGTCAATATCCCCCAATCTCCTGCTTGTTCATGCACCTATCTAAATGCAGCTTAAACGTTGTATATTTTATCTGCTTCGTCCACTACCCCTAGCATCACCTTCCAGGCATTTATCACACTCAGTAAAAAGAGCTTGTGCCACCGTGCCACCCCCTGTATAACTCTTTTCATTGGTGCCTCTCCCTTCAGTCTGTACCTGTAAACTGACAAGGTAAACTGACAGTTCAAGGGCAGCACAATGGCTTAGTGGTAGAGTTGCTGCCTTACAGCGCCAGGGACCCAGGTTTGATCCTGACTACGGGTGCTGTCTGTATGGAGTTTGTATGTTCTCCCTGTGACCTTGTGGGTTTTTCTTCGGGTAGAATTAGACCATTCGGCCCATCAAGTCTACGCTGCCAATTCCATCATGGCTGATCTATCTCTTCCTCCTAACCCCATTCTCCTGCGTTCAAAGGTTCATTTATTGTCACATACACCGATTGTAGTGAAATTCAAGTTGCTATTGCAGCACACTAATAAGAATACAACACAACATTAAACAAGAATTTAACATAAAACATAAAAACATCCCCCCACAATAGTTCCCACTGTGAGGGAAGGCACAAAGTCCAGTCCCCATTCCCTTGTCCACCCATAGTCAGGCCTATTGAGGCCTCTGCAGTCGCCACTACGGGGCCCGATATTTCAGGCCCTTCTCGCCGGGTGATGGTGCTCCGGCGTCGGAAGAACCCTCTCAGTGGCTTGGGATGCCTAGAATGGCCGCCTCCTTACTCAAGACCGCGGCTTCCGAGGCCGACAGGCCGTGCTGGACGGACTTCCACCACTTGCGATCTCAGCAAAAGATCCCAGGCTCCTGATGTTAAAGTCAGTGCTGCCGCCCACGGCTGGCCGCTCCACAGACCCGCAGCTCTGCGATGTTGAATCGGCGGACTCAGCATTCTGGCGCTCCAGCGGGCGACCAGGGCAAGGCATCGCCCGCACCGCTATAGCGCTCCAGCGCTGCGCTGCCACCGAAGCCGAGGATCTGGCCGGTCCGATCAGGAAACGCCGTTCCAGACTCCAATGGTAGGCCGCGAGGACGGGTCGAGATCCTGCTCGGAGGAAGGCAGCCTCCCGACCAGGTAGGGACTGAGAAATACAGTTTCCCCCTCCCCCACCCCCCACATAAAAAGAATAGACCTCCAAACAACACTTTTTAACGTACTAAAAATAAAAAAAAGAAGTGAATGGATGGACAGCTGCAGGCAGGGCAGCCATACCCAACTGGCCAGCGTCTTCTCCCCATAACCTCTGGCACCTGTGCTAATCAAGAATCTATCTATCTCTGCCTATCTCTGCCTTGAAAATGTCCACTGACTTGGCCTCCACCAAGCCTTTGTGTCAAAGAATTCCACAGATTCGCCACCCTCTGACGAAATAAAATTCTCCTCATCTCCTTCCTAAAAGAACGTCCTTTAATTCTCGGGCTATGGCCTCGAGCCTTGGACTATCCCATGAGTGGAAACATCCTCTTCACATCCACTCTATCCAACTCTATCCAGTTCCTTTGATTTAGCGATGAATGACAGGAGACTTTCAGCTATGGAGCTAATGACTTTTTCAGCACAAGAGTGGAGAGAGAGTAAGACTAAATATCATAGAGAGCTGTGGTAACCGTTTTAACAGGAGCTTCACGTAAAATGTTGCTCTTCTATATGAGATAAATCCCCTATCTTATAACACCTCACCCTCTCGCCTTAAAACTGTGCCCCAGAAATTTGACATTTCCATACTGGGAAATAGGAATATACCCTGTCTGTGCCCCTCATAGTTTTATATACTTCTATAAGGTCATGCCTCATTTACTGAGACTTCAAGCTATTTGGATATCTGCTAGCTGTTTGAATTTTTTTTTCATACCGTTATCTCCTATGTCTAATACTTTTCATAACATTTTGCTTTGAAATAGAGTTTTTTCCCTTTCAAGGTACAACCTGTCTCTGTATCAAGCCAGCTTGTTTGAACACCCCGTAATGATGTGCAGCCGACTTATCTATTCACAAAACTGTCGGCTTAAAACATAAATAGGTTTTGTTCGTGTCATTGAGTCTATCTAAAAGTAGAATCTTAATATTTGTCTCATATTTCTCCCTTTCAAATGTAATATTAAACTCGTAAACAGCGTCACAAATCCGCACCTGTTTAAAATCTGAAATAAAAAATGAAAATGCAGGAAGGTCAGACAGCATCATGTCAGATTAATGTTTCAGCTCAATGACCTGTTGTTGGAAAGGTCATTGACCTTTCACATTTCACCTTTCAAGGTCAATCAGATAAAAGGTAATTGCCCTGAAACATACGCAGGGTCTGAAGAAGGGTCTCCCTCTCTCTCTCTCTCTCTCTACATCTCTCTCTGTCCCTCCCCATCTTCTCTCTCTGTCCCTCCCTCCCCCATCCTAGTTGTCGCACTAGTTTCACTGTCGTCCTGTGTGGTTTCACTGTCTGTATTACTCATTATCACCTAGCTCACAGCCAACTACGGACCATAATGGGCTCCACCTTTCCTTTATCGTTGTTACGTTTTGCATGTCTTTCATTCATTTGTTCTATATCTCTCTATATCACCTCTCATTTCACATAAATCTCTCATAAATCTCATAGGTCTCTCATTTCCCTTTCCCCTGACTCTCGGTCTGAAGAAGGGTCTCGACCCAAAACGTCATCTATTCCTTTTCTCCAGAGATGCTGGCTGACGCCCTGAGTTACTCCAGCTTTTTGTTTCTGTCTACAACATTGAACTTAGTCCTTTTGATTGTTATTCATTAAATATTCACATGCATTTAGGCTATTAACTCAATCTGATTCATTACTCATATTGAATCCAAAATACAAACTAACATCTTCTTGGTTCTAGGATATATGTTGCAGGAAACCATCGACAGAGAGAGTCGTACATGGGAACAGGCCCTTTGGCCCAACTTGCCCATGTCAACCAAGATGCCTCATCTACACTAGTCCGACCTGTGTGCGTTTGGCCCATATCTCTCTCAACCATTCCTATCCATGTACTTATCCAAATATTTTTTAAATGTTGTTATAATACCTGCCTCAACTATCTCCTCTGGCCATTCGTTCCATATATCAACTGCCCTGTTTGTGAAAAAGTTGGCCATCCATTCCTATTTTCCCTCTCACCTTAAACCTATGAGCTCTTGTTCTTGATTCCCCTACTCTGGGTAAAGGACTCTGCATCTACCCTATCTATACCCCCCATGATATATACACCTCTATAAAAACACTCTCATCCTCCTGAGCTCCAAGCAATAAAGTCTTAGCCCGTCTAATCTTTCTCTATAACTCAGAATCTCAAGTCCTGGCAAGATCCTCGTAAATCTTTTCTGCATAACTTTTTTTCCAGTTTAACAACATGTGGTGACCAAAAACTGAAAAGTGCTAATTCCGAGTATGAAAACACAATACTCCAAATGCAAGTGAATTATCATCCAGAACAGACTCAAATAATTATCATGGGATCAATACTTGATTTTTTAAAGTTAAAATTTTCTCCATGCTAAGACAGTCTTGGTTTAGGATAATGTTGCAGGAAACATAGACAAAATAGTCGTGCATGGGAACAGGCCCTTCGGCCAACTTGCCAAGCTAGCAAGACTCATCTACACTAGTCATTGTGATGGCCCATGATCTCTATAAGAAGGATCCATGTACTTATCCAAATGCAGATAAATGGTTTATAATACCGCCTCAAGATAGTCACTGGCCGTTCGCTCCATATATCAACTGCCCTGTTTGTGAAAAAGTTGGCCATCCAGTTCCTATTTTCCCTCTCACCTTAAACCTATGAGCTCTTGTTCTTGATTTCCCTACTCTGGGTAAAGGACTCTGCATCTACCCTATCTATTCCCCTCATGATATATACACCTCTATAAAATCACTCTCATCCTCCTGAGCTCCAAGGAATAAAGTCTTAGCCCGTCTAATCTTTCTCTATAACTCAGGCTCTCAAGTCCTGGCAAGATCCTCGTAAATCTTTTCTGCACTCTTTCCAGTTTAACAACATGTGGTGACCAAAACTGAACACAATACTCCAAATGCAGCCTCATCATCCAGAACAGACTCAAACAATTATCATCTCAATATTATTTAAAGTTAAAATTCTCCATTAAGACAGTCTAGACTTAGAAACATAGAAACATAGAAAATAGGTGCAGGAGGAGGCCATTCGGCCCTTCAAGCTAGCACCGCCATTCATTGTGATCATGACATATAAGAAGGATGTGTAGGAAGGAACTGCATATGCTGGTTTTAACCGAAGATAGTCACAAAATGCTGGAATAACTCAGCGGGTCAGGCAGCAGCCCAGGAACAAAAGAATAGATGATGTTTTGGATCGGAACCCTTCTGACTGAACCCGTTGAGTTACTCCAGCATTTTGTGTCTATCTCCAGTTTTATATAATCCCTGTATATATGCATCATCTTGCAACATATACACAGGGAAGGCAGCCCGTACACAAACTCACACTTCCATCCAATCCTTTACTATTTCTCATTTATTCCCATTCAAGGATCGATGGGTCATATAGGATACTAACTATTTTTGCCTCGCAATTCTGAGGCTGAATTCAAGATTGATTTAGTTGTGAAGTATGGAACTTCAGGGACTCTCTCATCACTCATTTTACTTGTATCACTTGGACATAGCCATCTTCTGCCATAAATCAATCCAAAGGAAGGTATTCTGCACTAAATAACATTGGGCATCTCAGAATATTTGGGCCCCAAGTATCAACCGTAAGCCTGACTAACCAAGTCTAATTTGTACTCCATGTGGAGCATATTACTAACTCAATTACACTTGTTGTTTTAGGTTAATGGGGCTGCAGTTATGGCTGGATAATTCAGTAATTATAATATAATTTACAGTAATACCTTCCCAATTATTACACATTGTTTTGTAGTAATGTGATCTAATTACGATGATAAGTGATACATCACTCCCCGCTGGTTTGAATGGTGAACCGACCATTTAACTCCACTAAACAGACAGAAAGGTTAAAGGTGTGATAACAAGGTCCTGGTTTATACCAAAGAATGACACAAAGTACTGGAGTAACTCAGCGGGTCAGGCAGAATCCCTGGAGGACATGGATATTGACGTTTCGGGTCAGAACCTTCCTTCAGACTTATCGTAGAGGGGGGGTGGGGTGGGGGGGGAGGGGAGGGGGAGAGAACGCTGCAATAAAGGAGGGGTGGGAAAGAGCAAAGCCATGAATAGATGAACACAGGTGAGAGGTTTATTGTTAGACACATTGTAGGACAAAGGACAAGGGCGGTCACGTTGTGGGGCAGCGCAATAGTTGCTGCCTTACAGCGAATGCAGCGCCGGAGACCCAGGTTTGAGTCTGACTACGGGTGCTGGCTGTACGGAGTTTGTACGTTCTCCCCGTGATCTGCGTGGGTTTTCTCCGAGATCTTCCGTTTCCTCCCACACTCCAAAGACGTACAGGTTTGTTGGTTAATTGGCTTGGTAAATGTAAAAATTGTCCCTAGTGGGGGCAGAATAGTGTTAATGTGCGGGGATCACAGGTCGGCACGGACTCGGTGGGCTGAAGGGCCTGCTTCCGTGCTGTATCTCCAAAATAAACCAAAGATGAGAAGAGAGATGTGTGCCCAAAAGGATAAAGTGTTGAGAATTGTTAGTCTCAGGCATTGTGCATGTAAATGGGGGGGGTGGAGGGGGGGGGGGGGGGGGGGAGGGGGAGTTGGGGGGGGGGGGGGAGAGAGTGAGGGAGGGGGGGCAGGGGGAATCACCCGTAAAGTCAGCCAGGTTTCTAGGGAGGGAGGAAGGGGCGGGAGGTTGAGGAGAGGGGAGAGGACAAAAAGGTCAACGGTTTGATCTTCAGTTTACAAGGTTACAACTGGACGATTGTGGGGATGCAAGAATTGACTTTGTCATTAATGAACGGGAGGGGGATAAGATTGTTGCTATATTTAAGAGGGAGTTAGATGTGGCCCTTGTGGCTAAAGGGATCAGGGGGTATGGAGAGAAGGCAGGTACAGGATACTGAGTTGGATGATCAGCCATGATCATATTGAATGGCGGTGCAGGCTCGAAGGGCCGAATGACCTACTCCTGCACCTAATTTCTATGTTTCTATGTTTCTATGTTGCAGTGTTCCCTGTAATGTTGAGGCTGGAACTGGCACCCACGTGGTTATCAGCCAACGGAGATTCAGGACGGGCACAATTGCTTCTGAACTGAGGCTCATCACGTGCCAGCATTCACTATTCAGGGAGGTACACTGAAACAACAGAGGACATATCGAAAGTTCCCTGCACACTGGCACATCAAAAGCTAGTTAATTTAACTATGGGGAAATAAGAATAAGTGGACAAAACTAAATGATAACTCACAGCGGTGCTTTTTCTTAAGGGGTTGGACAGGCTAGATGCCGGAAGATTGTTTCCGATGTTGGGGAAGTCCAGAACAAGGGGTCACAGTTTAAGGATAAGGGGGAAAGTCTTTTAGGACCGAGATGAGAAAAAAATTTTTCACACAGAGAGTGGTGAATCTCTGGAGCTCTCTGCCACAGAAGGTAGTTGAGGCCAGTTCATTGGCTATATTTAAGAGGGAGTTAGATGTGGCCCTTGTGGCTAAAGGGATCAGGGAGTATGGAGAGAAGGCAGGTACGGGACACTGAGTTGGGTGATCAGCCATGATCATATTGAATGGTGGTGCAGGCTCGAAGGGCCGAATGGCCTACTTCTGCACCTATTTTCGATGTTTCTATGTTTCTATGTTTTTTATAGACAAAAAGGTACTGGTACACATAATTAATAAACATGCGTTTATGTGGCCGTATTTGGCACTGATATGAGCCTCTCTCTTCCTATATTCTGGATTCCATAATCTTCAGCTCATCCAAGGATCAACTCCCCGTATTCATAACCATTTTCTCAGCATCTCTATTTGCAAATGCATTGGTTTCAGATCCATCAGTAGTTTAGATAGATAATTCACATCCTTATATAGCTGAAAACTTCTCTGCCGCTTAGTTTCCTCTAGCCCAATAACTATCCATAAAATGCATCTTCCTCCAAAGTCTTTCTGTACGTCCCAACTTCGCTTGGCCCATTATCATACTATTCACCTCTCTACTACCCTCTCTTCCTTCTAAGACACTTTAAAAAACCTCTAACCTAGCTATTATTCATTTCTATCAGTCAATGTGAAACTTTGGGTCTAAATACACTCTTATCATAGAGTAGTCACACTGCGTAAAAACAGGTTCTTTGGCCCAACTTGCCTATGTTGACCACGATGCCCCATCTACACTAGTCCCACCTGCCCGCATTTGGCCCATATCCCTCTAAACCTTGTACCTATCCGTGCACCTGTCTAACTGCCATTTATAGTGCCTGGTTATGCTCTTGTGTGGAACCTCGAGACATATTATTACACAAGTGTAAATTGTCATTGTTTACTGCTGCTGAAATCTTTCTGTCAAGTTGTCATTGTTTACTGCTGTCAAAAGCATTCTGTCAAGCTTCGGAATAAATTAGCATTTGATATAATCAAACGAGGAAGACTAACCACTCAGGCAGGCAGGCAGGGGGTAAATGAAAAGCTCGTCATATAATCAAAAAACGAAGGTTCTCTCCTCCCCACTAGATTTGACATAATTGACTGACAACATTGTTCCCTTGCCCCAAGGATTAAGAACATCTCTTCCTCTGGATCTCTAATTCCCCACAGTGTGCCATTTCCCTCCCTCCAATTGAGTACTGGGATTTTAATCAGAGTTAATAGAGATAAGACAGGATTCCTCTCTGAGAGACAATTATCTCCACAGAAACCTCTCATGCATCTTTAATGATATATTAATGTTTACAGAGAAATCGGTGGGAAAAAAAATGTCCCTGTTCCATAATGGTAATTTGATCTCTGGAAAAACAATGGCTGTGGATAGGTGCTTCGTTCCTGCAACATTAGGTATAATTATATTTTAATTGTCCAATAAAATCGAGCATGTCTGCATGATAATATTTAAATCAGTCCATCTGAGCCCAATTTAAGGTGGAATTGTCGCTGTGCGGACAGCCATGAAAGGACAGGGGGTGAGGATATCTCATGCTGGCTATTGATACTGGTGCCAACCTGGGTTGTTCTATTCTTCAGAGGCTCAAAAGTCACAGAGTTTTGCTGATCTTTGAAAACGAACAAGAACCAGTGGAGCTGTGCACTGAGGGAAAAGTTGACCTTGTAATTCATCTTCCCTTTACCTCTTCTAACTGGCTGCATCTTCTAATCAGTCCTTCCATCAGCTGGGGTACCATCATAGTCACCTCTACCACAATGCAGATATTGGACTTTGTCCATGGAACTGTTGCGCTTCAATGCTGAGAACTATTTTCTGCACCCTGTATCTTCCCCTTTGCCCTGTCGATTGTACGTGAGTTTGACTTGAGTATAATCTTATCTGATCTGATTGGGCAGCATGCAAAACATAGCTTTCCACTGTACCTTGGTACACATGACAATAATAAACCTAAACAAGCTACACTGAGAATCTCCTTAACCCCATTATCCCAACGCTCATCACTTTCATCTCCAATACTGCCCAAGGAACCCACATACGTCTTTGTTACCAAGACTGAAACCATCAGTTTTGCAGCCTCTGTAAGGTGGTGCTGTGGTGTGAATGTGGCAAGGTGGCACAATGGTGGAGCACCTCGCTTACAGTACCAGAGACCCGGATTTGATCGTGACTAAGGTTGCTGCCTGGACAGTGTTTGTACTTTCTCCCTGTGACCACTTTGATTTTCTTCAGGTGCTCTGGTTTTCTCTCACATTCAATGGACGTACAGGTTTGTAAATTGTAAAATTGTCCCCACTGTGTGTAGGTGAGTATACGGGGTGATCACTGGTCGGCGCAGACTCAGTGGGCTGAAGGGATTGTTTCTGCACTGACCTATGGCCTGATCCATCTGTACATCAAGTCAAGTCAAGTCAAGTCAAGTTTATTTGTCACATACACATACGAGATGTGCAGTGAAATGAAAGTGGCAATGCTCGCGGAACAACAAAACAACCAAACAAATTCTAAACACAATCACACATATTATTTTACATAATAAATAATAGAAGGAAAAACGTTCTGTACAGTTAGTCCCTGGTGAGAAAGGCGTTTACAGTCCGAATTGCCTCTGGGAAGAAACTCCTTCTCAACCTCTCCGTTCTCACTGCATGGCAACGGAGGCGTTTGCCTGACCGCAGCGGCTGGAACAGTCTGTTGCAGGGGTGGAAGAGGTCTCTCATGATTTATTTGCTCTGGAGTTACTCTTGTTGTATAGTTCCAATTAGGGGGTGATGTGAAGTTCCCATAGTCGTTCATGTCAACGATACCTCTGCAGATTTTCTTGTCCTTGGCAGAGCAATTCCCGAACCAGATTGTAATGTTCCCGGACAAGATGCTTTCCACCGCTGCTGCGTAGAAGCACTGGAGGATCCTCAGAGACACTCTGAATTTCCTCAATTGCCTGAGGTGGTAAAGGCGCTGCCTTGCCTTCCTCACCAGTGCTGAGGCGTGTGATGACCATGTCATATCCTCAGAGATGTGGACTCCCAGATATTTAAAACAGTTCACCCTATCCACAGGATCCCCATTTATACTCAATGGAGTGTACGTCCTCGGATGATGTGCCCTCCTAAAGTCCATGATCAGCTCCTTCGTTTTTTTGATGTTCAAGAGGAGGCTGTTCTCCTGGCACCAGAGTGCTAGATCAGCCACCTCCTCCCGGTAGGCCCTCTCATCATTGTCTGAGATCAGGCCCACCACCACAGTGTCATCAGCAAACTTAATTATTGAATTGGAGCTGAACCTAGCCACACAGTCATGTGTGTACAGAGAGTACAATAGGGGGCTGTACATGGGCACGGGGCCAAAAATGCTACCATAGTGAATGGCAGTCGCTGAAGCCACTCAGATTTTACGATTGCTTTTGCTCTTAAAATCATATTGTTCAATGCATAAAAAACGATGTTTAATTTCCAGGGACGTGCCTTCAATGTAGGAGATTCCCAAGGTGTTGCATAGACACATAGTCAGAAAACCGGCTAAATCTCCCATCCCCTTTGTCTGCTACACCGAAGATTGAATATTTATCTCTGTTTTACAGATGATTGCTCCCTTTGCGTTAACCTTCATTAAGTCTTGTTCACACATCACACTTAGATTCACTTGGCCTAGATTACCTCTGAATCCAATTAGATCATTGATGTCAGATACATATCTTCATGTCAAAGATCCTCAAGATTTAATCTTTTTTTGCTCCACTGCAATAACTGCAGCCATCCAAAGATCTAAGATGTTTCAACTCTGACCCTTGTAGCTTAAGCTCAGAGATTCCTCCTTAAGCCTTTCTCCAAAAACTACCCAATTTATCAAATATTTAATCTCATTCCTCAACACCTCTGGCTTAAAGCCAGTTTTCTGACTATGTGTCTATGTAACACCTTGGAAATCTCCTACATTGAAGGCACGTCCCTGGAAATTAAACATCGTTTTTTATGCATTGAACAATATGATTTTAAGAGCAAACGCAATCGTAAAATCTGAGTGGCTTCAGCGACTGTCATTCACTATGGTTGCATTTTTGGCCCCGTGCCCATGTACAGATGGATCAGGCCATAGGGCAGTGGAGCACATTTGCTATTGTTGCTGCAAGATGGTGCATGAAAATATCCTGAAGAAAATGCATGCCTCATCTAGATTGAATATTGAACAGGTTAAGCAGAAGCATGTTTATTTGAATGTACTGTAAGCTGAAGGGCCCAGTCTTGCTTATGGTCTCTTTGAAGTCCGCCATTGGAATCCTCACCCATGGAATGAATGTGGCCAAGGTGGTTCAAAGGACAAAGGACAAAGGACATTTATCGTCACATACACCAATTGGCGCAGTGAAATTTGAGTTGCCATTGCAGCACACCACTAAAATAAACACAACATAATAGAATTTAACATTAAACATAAAAAACATCCCCCCTCAGTGGGATCAATGTTTCCCACTGTGAGGGAAGGCAGCAAAGTTCAGTCCACTTCCTCGATGTTCACCATGTTATGGGCCTATTTGAGGTTTCTGCAGTCGCCGCTATGGCGGCCCGATGTTTCAGGCCCTCTCGCCAGAATAATGGAACTCCGGCGTCGGAAGAACACTCCCAGTGGCTTGGAGTTTCGAAACAGCCGCTTGCTACCGGTGACCGCGTCTCTCGAAGTCCACAGGCCGCGCTGGTCGGAGCTCCAACACTGGCGACCTCGGTGAAAGATCCCAGGTTCCACGGTGTTTAAGGTCAGCGCCGCCCGCAGCTCGACGCTCTGCAGACCCCACAGCTCCATGATGTTGAAGTCGGCAGTCACAGCATTCCGGAGCTCCAACACGGCGACCCGGGTAAGGCATTGCCCACTCCGCGATGGTACCTCAGTGCTGCGCCGTCGTCGAAGCTGCAGCTCGAAGCTCTGGCCGGTCTCCGGCAGGAAAGGCTGCGCCAATCCAAATGGTAGGCCACGAGGAGGGGGCGAAGATGCTGCTAGGAAGGCCGCATCCTCGCCTAGGTAGGGACTGGAGAAAATGGTTTCCCCCTTCAACACCCCCGCCCCCAACCCCCACATAAAAAGACTAAAAGGCCTCCAGAACAAAACGTTTTAACAAACTAAAAATTAAAAAAAAGGGTGAAGAACGAACAGCTGCAGGCGAGGCTGCCACACTATGGCATCTGTGATTCAAGCACAGTTGCTTCCCACAGACATCCATCTCGATTATCACGACCCCTGATTCTGTGGGTTATACCTCTTGTGTCCCTCCCATGGTTCAAACATTCTACCTTGAGTGCTCGTTGATTAGTTTAGCTTAGTGATACAGCATGGACACACCGACCAGCAATCCCTGCACACTAACATAATACACACTTACAATTTCACGGAAGCCAATGAACCTACAAACCTGCACGTCTTTGGAGTATGGGAGGAAACCTGAGCTCATAGGTCATGGGGAGAATATCCAAACTTCGTATAGACAGTTCCCGTAGTCAGGATCGAACCCGGGTCTCCGGCGCTGTAAAGCAGCAACTCTACCGCAGCGCCACCGTGCCGCCCTAAATGTAGTGGTTCCTGTTCATAATCGCCATTTTAAAATCTTCTGTCATGTTGATTATGTTTAAGTTTATGTTTCTAATACTACTCTTGAGATTGCGCATGGTCATCATGTGTTAATGTAATGGCTTCACTCATGCATTAAGGCACTGTATAAATAGATGTAGAGAGAGTATTTATACTATGCCTTAATGCACTGGTATTTGCAAGGCAGAACAGTTAAGTATACATGTATTAAGTCTTCAAGCTTCTGCTTCCAGTTATAAATCAAGCATTCCACGTGCTTCTCCTCCCCAATTGGTTTGCAATATATCCATGCCTGCACATAAATACACCACAGGATGAGGGGGCACTTCATAGAAAGTTACTGAATAGCGAAGACCTGGATATAGATGTGGAGAGGATGTTTCCACAAGTGGGAGAATCCAGGACCAGAGGACATAGCCTCAGAATAAAAGGACGTTACTTAGTAAAGAGATGAAGAGGAACTTCTTTAGTCAGAGGTTGGTGAATCAGTGAAATTCATTGTCAAGCCAATGAATAGATTTAAGGCGGAGATTGACAGATTCTTGACTAGTAAGGGTGTCAGGGGTTATGGAGAGAAAACAGGAGAATGGGGAAAGATAGATCAGCCATGATTGAATGGCGGAGTAGACTTGATGTGCCGAATGGTCTAATTCTGCTCCTAGAACCTATGAATTTATGAACCAAGCTGACAGTCTAGACACTCACCTGGGAATTAGTCCAATGTGCAAGGTTACCTTTTTCCCCATTTTCACAAGCAATGCAATTTCTCGACCACCATCTGAAGATAAAACAAAATGGAAAAAAAAACTGAAATCCTAAAAGATAAATCTCAAATTAGAAAAAAATCCAATGGGTCCAGTAGCACATGTGGAAAGAGAACTAAAGCCATTGTTTCAGGTAGAAGATCTTTGCCAGAGCTGAAACATTAATTATGTTTCTCTTTCCACAGATGCTGGTTAATCTGCTGGATGTTTACTGCGTTTTCTGTTTGTATTTTCCATGTATTTTACATATCCTATTTCTTATACAGATACTCTCTGATGACTGAAATCCATCTTCTAGTCCCTTAAATCTGTTCACACCAAGTGTTAACCATTGAACTTCCCTTGTTAGATGTACGGAGCTCTACTCTGCCATGTTTGCCATTTCCTCCTCAACAAAAATATTTTCAATCCAATTTTGCAAACTATTTCCCCAACTCAAGCTATTTTTTTTTTCTCTCTCGTAAATCTTCGCAAGTGTTTTTAACTTTCAAATCCGTGCCAATATTTCCTGGGGAGAATGCTGGACGTATACAACAAGTCAAACGCTCTCTACAAAGAAGGGAAATCAGAGTTAGCATTTCAAGTCAACAGCCCTTTTATCAAAGCCAGAACATGCTGAAGTGGGGGATGACTGATAGGATGGGATATCTGAAACAAGATAGAAAGGTGGGACAGAAGTCAGTGGAAATAGTACAGAGAATGAAATGGCCAGATGAGTGATATTTCAAGATCAACTTTGCAGTCAGAGTGGAAGTGTTTGGCACAATCTGGATTTGATTTCCTCAGCATAGAGGACGCGGCATCACGAGCAATGTCTACTGAGCTCTGAGCGTGAATGAATCACTGTCACATCTGGAAAGAGTATTTGGGTTCTGGATTGCAGAACCAGAGGGTAAGGAAGTAAAAGAGCAGCTTCCTCATGTCTGGGGATTGCGTTGAGAAAGAGGCGTCAATGGGAATGATGAAGGAGTGATGAAGAATATCGCAGTGGCAACACAGAGTCTATTTGTACATAGATACATCAAGTGGTGATTATCGCATGCGCGAGCTGTTCACAATCTATATCAATGATTTGGATGAGTGGGCCATGTGCAATATAAGCCAAGCCTGCTCATAAAACAAAGCTAGGTGGCAGTGAGTGTTAAGAGGCAGATGCAGAGATGATGCAGCGGGACATAGAAGGATAAATTCAATGTGTGAGGGTATGGCAGCTAGAATATAATGTGAGACAATGTGAAATCGATCATTTGGGTAGAAAAGAAATGAGGGTGGCACAGTGACGCAGCGGTAGAGTTGCTGCCATAAGGTACCAGAGACCCAGGTTCAATCCCGACTGGGGGTACTGTCTGTGCGGTGTTTGTGCATTCTCCCTGTGACGGAGTGGCTTTTCTCCGGGTATTCCTGATTCCTCCCACATTCCAAAGGTTTGTAAATTACAGTTCTGTAAATTAGTGTGTAAGATGCCACACTGGGATAACATAGAACTAGTGTGCAGGTGATCGCTGTTGGTCACCATGATTTTAGTGGACCAAAATAACTGTTTCCACGCTGTACCACTAATCTAAACCAAATTAAAAAGAAGAATATTTTTGAAATGGTATAAGATTTTAAAATATTGACTGTTCCGAAAAACCTTGTACTCAAATTATTTAAAGTTAACATGCAGGTAGAGCAAGCAATGAGGAAAGCAAAACATATTTTGTCCTTTATTGTAAGAGGATTTCAGTACAAAAGTAAAGACAAGTTATTGTAAAGTCTTACTGGGACTACATCTGCAGTATTGTATACAGATATGGACTCCTAATCCAGGAAATAATACTCAACTGATATAGGGAATGAAACGAAAGTTTTTAGATTAATCCCTGCAATTACGAGGAGAGATTAAGAAGATTGTGCCAATATTTTCTAAAGTTTAAAAGATTGAGAGGTTTGAAGTGATATTTGCTGCTGATATTTCCACTAGCTGGGGAATGGTGGGGGTGGGGGTAGCGTCAGTATCAAAATATGGAGTTTGCTATTCAAGACGAGATGGAAGGAATTGTTTTAAATTAGAATTTTCCTCCCAAGAGGACTAGGAAGGCTCAGTTGCTGAGTAGACGCAGAACTGAGATAAACAAGATTAACAGAATGAAGTCAATGCAAAACATAGAGCTGCAGGAAAAGCTCAGCCATAATCTGACTGACTGGCTGAGAAGGCATGATGGGCCGAATGGCCTGTTCCTAATTCTAATGCTCTTGAGTTATTATATGTAATATCGGTGCTATATATAGAGAATTCCTCGACCTGGATAAAATAAAAATCTACATTTGCAGCTCCTATGTCTTGTAATTAATTTACATTAATGTTGAATGTAATAATCAAACCCTCTGACAAGGGAGGTGCCGTGATAGTCTGGCATGCTGAGCCCAGCCGACAACTCTCAGACACCTCCTCCTACTTATCCTTGGACCATGATCCTACAGATGAGCACCAGGCCTTAATCTCACACAACATTTCTGATTTCATCACTTCTGGCCCCCACAGCCTCCAACCTTATCGTTTGCCAGCCCCGCATAGCCCAGTTTTACCTTCTCCCCAAAATCCACAAACACAACTGATCCTGACAGACACATTGCTTCTGCCCGCTCCTGTCCCACGGAAATGATTTCCACAAACCTCAATTCCATCCTATCCCCCCCCCGGTCCAATCTTTCCTGACCTATGTCCAACACACCTCACATGCCCTTTGTCTATTTAATGACTTCCTCTTTCCCAGCCCCCACTCCCTCATCTTTACTATTAATGTTCAGTCATTCTACACACCCATCCCCCACCAGGAAGGCCTTAAAGCCCTCCGTTTCTTCCTCGACCGCAGAACCATCCGATGTCCCTCTACTAACACTCTACTCCAACTAGCGGAGTTGGTCCTCACCCCCAACAAGTTCTCTTTTGACTCCTCCCACTTCCTCCATGTCCAAGGTGTAGCTATGGTCACCCGCATGGGCCCCAGCTATGCCTGCCTCTTTGTAGGTTACGTTGAACAATCCCTGTTCCATGAGTACTCTGGCCCTATCCCCGAACTCTATCTCCGTTACATTGATGACTGCATCGGTGCTACCTCCTGCACCCATGCAGAACTCATGGACTTCACCACCAATTTTCATCCTGCACTCAAATTTACTTGGACCATCTCCGACACCTCCCTCCCCTTTCTTGATCTCACATTCTCCATCACAAGAAATAGACTAATGACTGACATCTATTACAAACCCACTGACTCCCACAACTATCTCGACTGCACTTCTTCCCACCGTGGTTTCTACAAAGACTCTATCCCTTTCTCCCAATTCCTCCGTCTATGCCGCATCTGCACCCAAGATGAGGTGTTCCATACTAGAACATCCGATATGTCCTCATTCTTTAGAGAATGGGGGTTCCCCTCTCCCATCATGGATGAGGCCCTCACATATGTTTCCTCAGTAACCTGAAGCTCTGCCCTTGCTCCCCCTCCCCCTGGTCACAACAGAGACAGAGTCCTTACTTTCCACCCCATCTGCCGTCGCATACAACACATAATCCTCCAAAATTTTTGCCACCTCCAATGGGATCCCACCACAATCTACATTTTCCCATTCCACCCCATTCCGCCTTCCACAGAGACCATTCCCTCTGCACCTCCCTGGTTAACTCATCCCTTCCTACCCAAACCACCCTCTCCCCAGGTATCTTCCACTGCAACCACAGAGGATGCAACACCTGTCGACCCGAAATGTCACCCATTATTTCTCTCCATAGATGCTGCCTCACCCAATCCAGCATTTTGTGTCTACCTTCGATTTTATCAGCATCTGCAGTTCTTTCTTACACATGCAACACCTGTCTATACCTCCTTTCTCGACTCAGTCCAGGAACCCCGACAATCCATTCAGGTGAGGTAGAGGTTCACTTGCACCTCCTCCAACCTCATCTACAGTATCCGTTGTTCAAGATGTGGACTCTTATACATCGGTGAGACCAAACGCAGACTAGGAGATCTTTTAGCAGAACTCCTTCGCTGAGACCACATGAACCAACCTGATCTCCCGGTTGCTGGACACTTTAATTCTCCTTCCCATTCCTACACTGGCCTTTCTGTCCTAGGTCTCCACCATTGTCAGAGTGAGGTTAAACGCAAATTGGAGGAACAGCATCTCATATTTTGCTTGAGCAGTTTACAGCCCAGTGGTATGAATATTGATTTCTCCACTTCAGCAAGCCCCGGCATTCCCTCTCTCTCTCTTCCCCTCCCCACCCAGGTCACACTGGCTTCACATTTTCACCCAACAAACAGCTACCAATGGCCTGTTTTCTTTATCATCATTACTTTTTTGCATACCTTTCATTCATTGTTCTTTATATCCTCACATCACCATCTATATCTCTTATTTCCCTTTTATAGCCGACAAAAGCAGAAGTTGATCGAAAAGCTGACACAAATAAATCAGGAGAAACATCCTCATAGTTCTAAGAGCAGTGTAATCACCTCAGGGTCTGTATGAGATCTTTGGGACTGCCAGGAAAAATGCCAAAAAATGAGCCCTGAAGGTCCACTCTCTTAACAAGTGCTCAGAAAGATCGGAAGAAAGGGAGTCTGGAGTACTCCAGGCATTTTTTCTTGCTTGCCAAACTGCAGACCTCTGTTAAAGGCTTTGAAACAGGTGCAGAGAGATTTACTGCATGGATTAGAGGGTGTTAAATATCTGGAGGGAATTGACAAAACGTGGAATGTTTTCTCTGGAGTACAGAGGTTGAGGGGAAGACCTGGTCAAAGTGTACAGAATTCTAATTCTATCTACATAGGAAAGGTAGATAGTCAGAAGCATTTTCCCAAGATGGAAATGTCAAAGACTAGAGGTTTTAGGGGGAAACATCAGTGGGGGGGAAATGTTTAAAGAGGATGTACAGGGCAACTTTTTTTTTTACACAGATTAGTGCCTGTTTGGAATGTGCTGCCAGGTGTGGTGACAGAGGCAGGAATGATAGTGATGTTGAAGAGGATTTTAGATGGGCACTTAGACATGCAGGAAATGGAGGGGTCTGGATCAGTTGCAGGCAGAGGAGATTGCCTTGGCATCATGTTTGGCACAGACATTGTGGGCCAAAGGGCCTATACCTGTGCTGTACTCTATGTGCTATGTTCTAAGGGTAGAGTAGCAAACTTCAAAGTGAAATGAAGGCAGGGAAGCCGGTCTAGCTTTGCGATCAGTGGAACAGGATGAGAGTAAAAATGTAAACATCCAGAAGGCTTCACCAGTACAAAACCATCTTGATATTCAACCACAAGATAGCTGCATAGTCTGCCTGGCGACATATGGAAAAACCTGAGAGTGGTTCACATCCTTCGTAGTGTGGACAGAGATGTTTGACATGGCCAATAATATCCATAAGCTGGAACACAGTGCTGAAATAGTGCAGACATGGAATTCTGCAGTCAGGGAATATAAGACAGCAATATTACTTACTGAAATTGGCTCTGAGATGCATCATATACTCATTAACTTAATAGCTCCACTGAAAGCTCCAGATATCTTGTTTGCAGAGGCAATTCTGGGGTCAGGACAATACTTCAACCTACATCCATTACATGTAGCAGAGAGCTATAAATCGGGCAAACACAAACAAAAGCTGGGAGTGATTACATTGTCACATTAGAGACCGATCAAGTATTGTAATTACGCTGGGGTTCTCTTGATCACACGTTGGGAAACGTGAACATGTGTGGTCTAAGAGGTGAAGGTAGAATCTGCTGGGTAGGAAAAGCCTAAGGTCTGATTTGGAGACTGGGAGAGGGCAACCTAAGCCAGCTGTGAATTTAGATTATGCCAGACACAACCTATTGAGGGCCGGCAGTCACTTTCAAAGCTTTGGTTAAGGAACAAGGACAGCGCCATTTCACTGCAAGGGGCACAAGCCCTTTGTTAAAGTGCATTCACTCATCCTTCTTCGTAACATTATATTTTAAGGAGTTTCTTCTAATGTCAGCAGAAAACATACTTGGCAAGAAATGGTCAAATTAAATAAACGGTAAAAGGCAGGACTGATGTATCAAATGCAATGTTACCAGCGAGAGAATGAGATTCTCAATCAGAAGTCACAAAAATGGAATGCACATACTAATGCTGCTGATTGCAGAGGGTTGATGTTATAGGCCATCCATGCAACTTGTTCTGGATTTTGAGGTCACACATCCATTTCATTAGAGGTACAAGTCATTAGAGGCACATTTCAACATGGGCATTTACCCTCAATAAATGCAACTGAACCATCCTCTCACCAACTAGAGTTCGGTACTGACCACTCTACCTCATTAGAGAATATTTTTAATTGGACTTTATCTTGCACTAAATGTTGTCGACTTTATTCTGCATCCGTACACTGTCGATGGTCTGATTGTAATTATGTATAGAAAGGAGCTGCACATGCTGGGTTACATCGAAGAATTACAGGATTAAACCTGGAATGATAGTTTTGTTGTATCTGAAGAAATTAGACAGTGGTCTTAAACTCCTTTGATGTAACAGGAATGGGAGGTAATTTTATTGTCATATAAAATTCTAACTGAATTGAAAAAGAAGTTGTACATAAAATGTATTATGAAAATATATATTAGGCACTTTGGTGCCATATGACTGTGCTTACTTCTAATAAAATAAAATATTAAAAAAATTAAAAAATAAAAATTAAAAAAAAAATCTAACTGATTTTAGTCTGGTTTCCTCTGGCAAAGATGTCAATGGCCAAGTCCGATCTCAAAGTTTGGTTGGCTATTTAATTGCTTCACCTGAAAAGTAATGAACTCTTGCCATTCTCTACCCAAGAGGACCATCGTTTTATTCCATATAGAGGTCGATAGATTGTTAGCTGATAAGGCATTCAAGTGATACAATGTGTAGGAAGGAACTGCAGATACTGGTTTAAATCGAATATAGACACAAAATGCTGGAGTAACTCAGTGACCCATGCAGCAACTGTGGAGAGAAGGAATGGGTGACATTTCGGATTGGGACCCTTCTTCACGGTGAAACGCCACCCATTCCTTCTCTCCAGAGATGCTGCCTGTCTCGCAGAGTTACTCCAGCATCTTGTGTCTATTTTTGATGTAATTATATATAGAGTATTTTCTTTGACTGGATAGTATGCAACAAAAAGCTTTTCACTGTATCTTGGCACACTTGACAGTAATAATAACCTAATCTAAAATTAAACAAGAACAGTCTTGAAATTTGAAACACAAGGAATTGCAGATGCTGGAATCCTGAGCAAAGCACAAAGTACTGGAGTAACTCAGTGGGCCAGGAGACATCTGTGGATGAGATGCACAGACAATGTTTCTGGTTGGAACCCTTCTTCAGACTGATTGTTGCGGGGGAGAGGACTTGAAACTTAATTGGGATAATTTCAAAAACCTTGGGACTAATATGATACACAGCAAAATCTGGTGGTTTCAGGTTACTGACAATTGCACTAAACAGGGAATGATTAGTTAAGGAGTCCAGAAATTGAGTGGGTGGAGTATTTGCTGCTCAATTTTATGCTCTACCTGGATTAACATGAGAATTGCTGATATTGATAAGGCAACTTTTAGAGTTGTTGTGTTGGTACAGGCTATATACAGGCAGAGGAGGGGCAGATGAAGGAGCAAGTGTGGGGATTGGCTCCAGAAGTTAAAGCCTTGGCATAATGGCAGGGACGCTAGTGCGGTGAGAATGTTGCTGGGTGTGGGAGGTCAGGTGCACTGCTGGTGTCACTGACCACTACACCTGTGGGAACTGTATCCAGGTGCAGTTCCTCAATGACCAGGTTAGGGAACTCAAGCAGCAACTGGATGACCTGTGGTCCATCCGGGAAGATGAAAGCTTTCTGGACATGACCTGCAGTCAGATTGTCACTCCAAGAGTGCAGGAGGTGCGACGGATAGAAAGAAAGAGGATTAAGCAGGTGCAGGGGACTTTGGTGGAAGTTCCTCTTGCAAACAGGTACGCCCTCTTAGGAGCTGTCGGGGCAGACGATGCTTCCAGTCCGAGCAGCGGACAGGTCGGTGGCTCCAATCCTAGCGACGAGACTCGACCGGCGAGACCGACGTCAGGCAGAGCCATAATGGTGGGTGACTCCGAGGTGCGGACATGAAATTCAGTGGCGGTATGGCAGTGGGCGAGACCCGAGGATGATGTGTTGCCTCCCTGGTGCCAGGGTCCAAGATGTCTCGGACTGACTTCAGAACATCCTTGAGAGGGAAGGTGAGCAGGCGGAAGTGGTTGTGCACGTGGGAACAAATGCCGTCGGGAAGAAGGGGAAGGAGGCTCCGCAACGTGAATTTAGAGAGTTAGGACGACTGAAAAGCAGGACCTCTTGGGTGGTTATCTCTGGATTGCTTCCAGTACCTCGTGCTGGTGAGGGCAGGAACAGGGAGATAGAGGATCTGAATATCTGGCTGAGGGGCTGGTGCAGGGAGCAGGGAATTAGATTTATAGACCACTGGGATCTCTTCTGGGGTAGGGGTGACCTGTACAAAAGGGACATGTTACACCTTAACTGGAGGGGGACCAACATTTTGGCATGCAGGTTTACTAGTGCTACACAGGTGCTACAATAGCGGGAGGGAGGGGTTGACAAATTGGGAGCACAAGGATGAAGTTAAAGGGGAAGGGAACATGGGAAAAGTTACGAAAGACACCTGAATTAATGGGAAGCAAATTTCAAGAAGGGATAAGAGAGTAAGGTCAGGTGAAATAGGAACCGGTGTGAGAGGGGAGGTGAATACTGAATTAAAAGTGTTATATATGAATGCGCGAAGTATAAGAAATAAAGTGGATGAGCTTGAGGCTCAGTTAGAAATTGGTAAGTATAATTGGTTAGATGTGGCCCTTGTGGCCAAGGTAATCAGAGGGTATGGAGAGAAGGCAGGTACGTGATATTGAGTTGGATGATCAGCCATGATCATATTGAATGGCGGTGCAGGCTCGAAGGGCCGAATGGCCTACTCCTGCACCTAATTTCTATGTTTCTATGATGTTGTGGGAATTACAGAGACATGGCTGCAAGAGGATCAGAGCTGGGAACTGAATATTCAGGGGTATACGTCGTATCGAAAAGACAAACAGGTAAGAAATGAAATTCAGTCCCTTGTGAGGGGTGACATAGAATCAGAAGATGTAAAGTCATTATGGATAGAACTGAGAAATTGTAAGAGTAAAAAGACCCTAATGGGAGTTATTTACAGGCCCCCAAACACGAGCCTTGAGATAGGGTACAAGCTGCATCAGGAGTTAAAATTGGCATGTAACAAAGATAACGGTGGTTATGGGAGATTTCAACATGCAGGTAGACTGGCAAAATCAAGTTGGACCCCAAGAAAGGGAGTTTGTGGAGTGCTTCCGAGATGGATTCTTAGAGCAGCTTGTACTGGAGCCTACCAGGGAGAAGGCAATTCTGGATTTAGTGTTGTGTAATGAATCGGATTTGATAAGGGAACTCAAGGTAAAGGAACCATTAGGTAGTGACCATAATATGATGTTTTAATCTGCAATTTGAGAGGGAGAAGGTAAAATCGGAAGTGGCAATATTGCAGTTGAACAAAGGGGACTATAGAGGCATGAGGGAGGAGCTGGCCAAAGTTGACTGGAAATGGACCCATGCAGAGATGACGGTAGAACAGCAATGGCAGGTATATCTGGGAATAATCCAGAAGATGCAGGATTATTTCATTCCAAAGAAGAAGAAAGATTCCATTGGGGGAAAAGAGGCGACCGTGGCTGACAAGGGAAGTCAAAGACAGTATAAAAATAAAAGGGAAGACAAGATGAGCGGGAAGCCACAGGATTGGGACACTTTAAAGATCAACAGAAGGTAACTAAAAAAGGCAATATGGGGAGATAAGATGAAGTATGAAGGTAAGCTAGCCAAGAATATAAAGGAGGATAGTAAAAGCTTCAATAGGTGTGTGAAAAGGAAAAAAATAGTTAAGATACTTGTGGGTCCCTTGAAGACAGAAATAGGTGAATTTATTATGGGGAACAAGGAAATGGCAGATGAGTTGAATAGGTACTTTGGTTCTGTCATCACTAAGGAAGACACAGACAATCTCCCGGATATACTAGGGGACAGAACTGAATTAAATTCACATTAGTCAGGAAATAGTGTTGGGTAGACTGATGGAACTGAAGGCTGATAAATCCCCAGGGCCCGATGGTCTGCATTCCAGGGTACTCAAGGAAGTGGCTCGAGAAATCGTGGCTGCATCATTTGCCAATGTTCTATAGATTCTGGATCAGTTCCTGTGGATTGGAAGGTAGCTAATGTTATCCATTTTTTAAGAAAGGAGGAAGAGAGAAAGACAAGTGTAATGTACCTGGACTTTCAGAAAACCTTTGATAAGGTCCCACATAGGAGATTAGTGGACAAAATCCGAGCTCATGGTATTGGGTGGTAGGGTATTGTCATGGATAGAGAAGTGGTTGGCAGACAGGAAACAAAGAGTGGGGATTTACGGGCCCCTTTCAGAATGGCAGGCAGTGACTAGTGGGGTGCCGCAAGGCTCGGTGCTGGGACCGCAGCTATGTACAATATCCAATAATGATTTTGATGAAGGAATTAAAAGTAACATTAGCAAATTTGCAGATGACGCAAAGTTTGGTGGCAGTGTGAACTGTGAAGAGAATGCTATGAGGATGCATAGTGACTTGGACAGGTTGGGTGAGTGGGCAGATGCATGGCAGATGCAGTATAATGTGGATACATGTGAGGTTATCCACTTTTTGGGCAAGAACAGGAAGGCAGATTGTTATCTGAATTGTGTCAGGGTAGAAAAAAGGGGAAGTACAACAAGACCTGGGTGTCCTTGTACATCAGTCACCGAAAGTAAGCATGCAGGTACAACGGGCAGTGGAGAAACCTTATTGCATGTGGCCTTAATAATGAGAGGAGTTGAGTGGAGGAGCAAAGAGGTCCTTCTGCAGTTGTACAGAGCTCTGGTGAGACCACACCTGAAGTATGGTGTGCAGTTTTGGTCTCCTAATTTGAGGAAGGACATTCTTGCATTGAGGGAGTGCAGCGTAGATTCACAAGGTTAATTCCTGGGATGGCGGGACTGTCATAAAATGAAAGCATGGAGCGACTGGGCTAGTATTCACTGGAATTTAGAAGGATGTGAGTGGATCTTATAGAAATATATAAAATTATTAAGGGATATGACACGCCAGATGCAGGAAACATGTTCCCGATGTTGGGGGAATCCAGAACCAGGGGCCACAGTTTAAGAATAACGGGTAAGCCATTTAGGAATGAGATGAGGAAAAACTTTTTCACACAGAGTTGTAAATTTGTGGAATTCTCTGCCTCAGAAGGCAGTGGACACCGATTCACTAGATGCATTCAAGACAGAGTTAGATAGAGCTCTTAGGGCCCGCAGTATCAAGGTGTATGGAAAGTTACAGAGAAAGGTTGAACAAGTTAGGGCTTTATTCTTTGGAGCGCAGAAGGTTAAGGGGGGACTTGATAGAGGTCTTTAAAATGATGAGAGGGATAGACAGAGTTGACGTGGATAAGGTTTTCCCACTGAGAGTAGGGAAGATTCAAACAAGGGGACATGACTTGAGAATTAAGGGACAGAAGTTTAGGGGTAACATAAGGGGGAACTTCTTTACTCAGAGAGTGGTGGCTGTGTGGAATGAGCTTCCAGTGAAGGTGGTGGAGGCAGGTTCATTTTTATCATTTAAAAATAAATTGGATAGTTATATGGACGGGAAAGGTATGGAGGGTTATGGTCTGAACGCAGGTGTATGGGACTAGGGGAGAATACGTGTTCGGCACGGACTAGAAGGGTCGAAATGGCCTGTTTCCGTGCTGTAATTGTTATATGGTTATATGGGAGAAGGCAGGAGCGGGGTACTGATTGTGGATGATCAACCATGAGCACATTGAATGGTGGTGCTGGCTCGAAGGGCTGAATGGCCTACTCCTGTACCTATTGTCTACAAATCTATGTAAGATGTGGCAATAAAGCAGATCCGCTAACCTTGAGAGGATGAACCAATATGGGAAATCATACAAATGTAGCTTTATAGCCTTTTAATGATCACACACTTGAATTATCAACCAACCAAGGATGTTTAAAATGAAGATATCAAATTGTTATTTCAAATATTCTCGGGAAAATGATTGTCGATAAGTTACATGTCAAACACTTTGCAATTATCATTATGAAGGACATTGCCAGGAGCTTTCAAGTCATAGTTCAATATTGATGAAGGATTGATTTTATGTACACAGTGCTGGGAATACAGAGCGATATTACCTAAAACACCATTTTCACTGGGGGGGAATTTCTGACTTGACCATTCCAATGAGTCCACACCAAGTTTTACCAAAAGGGGAAGATTGTTTCCATGTGCTCATCAGTGCACATTTACAAGCAGAGAGCAGAAAAAGCCATGAAAGAGTGGAAGGGCATATTTCTTGGGTACAAAATACCAGCAGAATTAAGGGTCTGTCCCACAAGCATGTGACTGCATGCGGCAAGCGCGACCTAACGTGGTCGCTTGAGCCGTACGGCCTTGCGGGGCCGGTCCCACTTCGATCGCCGGAGCCGTATGGAGTTGTACGGAGCTGGTCCCGACATCGAAAAACTGACACTGTTCAAAAATTCCGCGCGGCAAAGACCTGCCGGCCCGCAGCCGCATTGAGGCCGTATGCACCGCCTCTGCGGCCGTACACACCGTCTCGACGCCGTACGTAGCGTCTTGACAGCGTACGCCTGCCGCGAACTTCCCGCGGACTTCGCTCGAACTTCACGTCAACTCGTACGGGATCACTCGACCTCCGCACAGCCCCCGCTTCCGGTTTTGTCACGCTCGCCGCATGCAGTCGCATGATGGTGGGACAGGCCCTGTACGGGGATCATTCGACCTATGCGCGGCCCCTGCGCGGCAATAGCTTCAGGTTTGGTCGCGCTTGCCGCATGCAGTCGCATGCCAGTGGGACAGGCCCTTTTGTGTCCAAAATGGTCCTCTTTTGATCTTGCATGTCTTTGAAACCTATCAAACATCTATTGACCCCTTGGTATCACTGTACTTCCAATGATGCACCAGAGAACCAATATGCCTGTTCAAAGGCCTGAGAAAGTGAAAGTGAAGGCCTAAGATTACCACAACTTCATGATCAAGTGGCTAACTTCTTATTTAAATACCACACGACTAACTCCACTATCTGCTGCTGGTTTTACCCCAGCAGATCTGCTAATGCATCTTCATCTTTGCACATGATTGGGCTTGGTGCAGCCTCATGTAGCGTGAATAATATGGTAGCATTTGAAGTAGATGGCCACGTTTCGAAGATGATTAAAATAATTTTGACTGGCCGAGAGACCAGTAACCAGGGACGAGACACAGCAATGGGATCTTTCTGAAGTAAACCAAACCTGTGATTGAGAATGTCACATGTGAATATGAATCGATTAAACGAGATCTCCCTGTAGATACTGAACAAATGAATGAGGTTGATTCTATTCCTGATGTCAATACAGAGTCCATTGTTGTTCACGGTTTCAGAATAGTAGTAAGTCAAGAGATTGCAAGTTCCTCAATTTCAGGAATCAAATCAAAGTAAAAGAGATTCTATAATGACTGTGTACAGTATTTACATACGGAGAAAAGCCAGCACGGTTTATTTATGTATAGTTATGTGAAGATGTCAGGCAGCCAGAGAACATGGTGTTGCTATCAAATTTCTATGTGATGTGTTTAGGGAGTTTCTTGCTGCTCAAGAAATATAAATACAAATACTCCTTTTTGAAGCTTCTATAATCGTACTATTTTTTTTAAAGTTGGAAATAACCAGAACTTAGCATCACCAAAGGGAGCTTCATGCAACATCACAGAAGGGTGATTCAGAAACTTGAAAGGGGGATAATTAATTTTGTGTTTCTAGTGGTGTAATCACTTTTGAGGCACCAGAAATCGAAGATGCTGTCTTAGAAACGAAGGGTGGTTGGGTGGAAGATGATGACAAAGTTATCAACATTTAAAAATCACAAAGTAACATCTACCAATAACAACGTTACGTCGGAAGGAGCTGCTGATGCTGGTTTATATTGAAGATGGACACAAAATGTTGGAGTAACTCAGGGGGACATGCAGCAATTATGGAGAAAAAGAACAGGTAACGTTTTGAGTCAGAACCCTTCTTCAGACAATTCGGAGATATAGGCTGTGGGCCGAGCATCGAAAATGTGCCTAGAATTTAACTTTCGTGACCCATGTGTCGGAACTACATGCAATTTTGCACAGATTTAGATTAAATATAATTGAAAAGGATGTCATAACTCATCAGTGCCAAAAATGACACATTAATTAATTAAACTAATTAGAAAATGAGATCGAAAAAGTAAGCGCCATCTAGTGTCCAATGCCCATATTACACCATGGGGAGCCTATTTCTGTGCTGCAGTCTATTTAAAACCATATATTATTAGAATTATATATATATGTATATGTATATGTATGTGTGTATATATATATGTGTGTATGTATATGTGTGTGTATATATGTGTGTTTATTTAGTGTATATGTATATATATATATATGTATGACTTGTGAATATGACTAATATATAAAAATATTATAATGAATATAATTGTGAGTGTGTATTTTGAATGAGACAGAGGTCCGGCTCCTGAACCAGCCTAATTCTTGGGTGAGGGCAGTTCCTGTGGGTTCCCCCATTTACTGAACCCCACTGACTGCAAGTGTGTAGAGTGGGAGTTCACGGCCATAGTGGGACTGAGGCAGTGCCAGGCTGGGGGAAGGCCAAGGCCACTGACAGGAAAATGCCTAACCCTAACCCTAACTCGCCCCCTTTCCAGAGTTGCCCACAGCTGGAGCTGGAGCCGCTTTGCGACCGGCTGAGGGCTCGGTAGGTGTGGCCACTCAGCGCGTCCACATCAACCAGCATGCCCTTCTCGATCATCATAGTGATGATGGTGGGGAGCAGCACTGCCCTGCATGCCGCCCGAGCTGCCTTCAGCACCCCCATACCGCTGGCTTCATCAGTCCACTCACTTGCTGCAACATCGGCCTACCGACAGCCCGACCGACCGACAGAGGCTTTTCAATGTCATTTTCGTTGCCTGACAAAACCGATAAACAGTCCCACCACTTAATTAACCGGATTTTCTTGAATGTAAGAACTATTTATACATGTAACATTTTGTTTTTAAATCTGTAACTCTCTTTTGAGTTTTAATGCCGACCCCGTCCTGTGTGAAGGTGCTGATCTTTAACATGGACTGCTGTCAGTGCCAGTTTTACCAACTTTCATAGCTGCTCTGTATTAGTGGAGTCAGATGTGAATCCGCTCTATGATCTTTTGCAGTGACTCGTCCGTGCTGCGATTGCCACAGAGGCTTTTCGATGTCATTTGCGTTGCCTGTCAGATTTTAAGCCGAAAAACAATCTGACGCCGAGCGGACATGACGTCAAAAAGCTGAAGAAAAAAAACAAGATACTAGAGCAAGGTCTATGATCTTTGGAATAAAGATGTTACTTATCGAATAGAAAACAAATATCAATCTCTTTGAATCACTGACATCGAAAAGCTGAAAAATAACATTACATATTGAAAAGGAAGATATTACTGTGTTTATACAAAAAATAAAATGGGCTTCTTGTTGCCGAGGGGGGGGGGGGAGGAAGTGGGAGGAGATAAATTGTTCATTGCCATGCACACTTGTAATTGTCCCGCCAGGGACTTTGAGTGTGTGTGTCCCCCCCCCCCCCCCCCCCCCCCCATGTTTTAAAAGTGATTTACTATGGCTGCCAATGGCCCGAGCTGTCTGTCCTCGCAGTCGGGTGGGGGGGTGAAACACCCGGTGTAGGTGTCGGGGGTGAATCACCCCGTGTGTGTGGGTCGGGGTCTGGGGGGGGGGGGGATCTCGGGGTCTGGGGGGGGGGGGGGGGTGAACCACCCTGGTGTGGGGTTTGTGTCCGATGGCGGTGCATCATGGTCAATGACTCTGGGTGGGCAGAGGGACCAGCCTGTCCCACATCTCTGCTCCATCCAGCGCTGCCGACACACAGCCCGTCACAGTGCAGCCGCAGGGGGGAGACGAGGCGGAGGGTGGCCGTGGCCGTGGGAGAGTGCGGGCTGCCCTGAGGGATGCGCTCCTTCGGCCGCTTACAACTTGTTACTCAGGTTCAGAGTGCCCAGTCACCTATGGCTTGTGTGGGAAAATTACCCACACCCTCCTGTCTCCATCGTCCAGTGATGTGATGGACACACAGGTCTGGACCAATAGCTGACAAGTCCCTCTCCCCCCCCGGAGACTTCATGTCCGTTATTTGACTTTTCGGCAGAGCGGCCATTCGGTGAGTTGGCGTTTCGGCAGAGCGGCCATTTGGTGAGATTGCTTTTAGGCATCCCACCCTTTCGGTTAGTTGGCGTTTCGGCTTTCTACGCTTTCGATTATTTTGCATTCCGTCTTTGTTTCCGTTCGGTTATTTGGCTTCCATTTCTTTGTTTCAGCTTCTCGTCGCTCGACGCCACATCCGGGTACCCACCCAACTTGTCCAACTTGTCCAACTTGTCCAACTCATCGTGCATTAGCATAGCATCCTCCTCACAGTTCACACTGCCACCCAGCTTTGTGTCATCTGCAAATTTGCGAATGTTACTTTTAATCCCTTCATCTAAATCATTTTGTTATAATTGGACAAACTGTGCAGGGGGGATAATAACACCGATCAGCCATTGTCTGTAGTTACCTTGAAAATCTATCTTTTAATAATTACCGCAATTAAAGGTTTGGAAGCAATTTTTGAATTGTCCAACATGGTTGGTATAAGCCACACTCACACTGAATGAGACAAACTATGGGAAAGGGAACACAGTCCAAAAATTAAAATCAGTACAGAATTAGCCCATGTGGGCGGTTTAGAATTACAACTGAAACTTTCAAGCGGGGGAAAGTATCAAAATAAAGTCTACCCGACTCTTACAAGTTAGCTCTAATGATCAGCTGGTCACAATATCTCTCCATCGCATTCTCTCCAGAAAGACCTGCTCTCTTTAATAAAACCTGTTTTATTGCCCTTTCTGGGCTTTGTAAAATCGAACCTTCATTTAGGGCCATAAAGCTGATTTTACTTCGGAGTCACGTGAGTGACTACGTGAAGAACCCCGCCAGGACGCATGCGTGTCATATCGCTACACGCATTGCAACGAGTCACAGCAGGGGGAACAACGTTCCCCTTAGCGGCAGAATTTGAAAGCCGGGAACAGCAGGTAAGGAGACTCTGCGTTCCTTCCACTTACCTTACAGGTGGAGGCATGGACCAGATCCACGATGGCTGCGAAAAAGCTGGCGGGGGAGAACCGCGGAGTTGCGGGCAGCCAGCAGCAGCAGCCAACGGCACGCTAATCTCCCGTAATGGGAACAGCTGCGCCCGACTTCGCTCCTGCACCGGCCACGGCCGGGCGGTAGAGCAAAGCAAAAAACTAACAGAGTCGTTGACTCCGATGAGTCCGACTCTGAATAGCTGCGAGCGGCCAGTGCCCGTGAGCATTGGGGCTGGTTGGAGCGGCTGGGAGCGGGGAACAGGAGCAGCCACGACAGCCAGTGCCCGTGAGCATTGGAGCCGGTTGGAGCGGCTGCAGGAACTGGAGCAGCCGTGAGCGGCCAGTGCCCGTGAGCATTGGAGCCAGTTGGAGCGGCTGTTGGAGCAAATACCAAAGTGGCAGGCTCCGGGAGATGGAGACTAGTCACAGTGGGCAGCTAGTAAGTCCTACAGCAGTACCTCTTGTAGGGCTGCACAGTGTTTCTCCCTCATCAGAGGGGAGTACAGGGGGTCAATTCTGGGCTGACCCTGAAGAGGGTTGTGCAGAACATACCCCTAGTGTGCATGGGGTGCAAGAAAACCTGTTGGATATGGTGTCCCAGTTTATTCAACCCGACCAAACTGGCCAAAACCTGGAACCTAAAATAGCTGCAAGTATCGACTACTTGTCATTCAACCAGCTATAAGGACAGGCATTATTGGACACCATAGCAAGACACTTACCACCAGGGAACTGCAAATCACTGAATGTTCCCAGTGTCAACCAATGTATTTGAAAACATGTCGGAGCCTCAATCAGAGCCAGGGACTTGAAACTACAAAAAGTTCTGAAAGTCCTAACGCGGGAATTACGGTTTTCGCCCGCACAATAAACGAAAAAGACATGACACAAGATCACCAGGATGCACTGGCTTTATTTTGCAACAACCAATATGAGTAAAACAGCAATAGGAAGAGTGCCATCCAGCCGGCTTTAGACCCTAATTTGCAGGCCTATGCAAACCTGGAACCTCCAAACCACCAATATTACTATTTGGAGGCAACTTATCAAAACAGGCAAAAGAACTTGACGAAAAGGGTAAAACCCTGGGGCTCATTAAAGCAACGTCTAAAAACTACTTCGGCCAGAAACAGCACCCCTGCGCACCACCAGTCGGCCAAGACAAACTGGTGAAAGCTCGAAGGCCAGAAACACTCAACATCGGTCTTTTTTAGGCCATGGCCCAGACCGGCCTTCCTGGGAAATGCGCTAACCCTCAACACCGACCCAACTACAGACCCAGACACCGGCGCCTCAACGTCCACGGAGGATGCCGAAAAAGTAACAAACCTACCAATAGTAACCATGGAGGTAGGTGGGTCTGGTTCCTTACGAGGTTGGTGGGAGATTACAATTCTATCTGGATGCATGGAATAAATTAACTACTGATACTTATATTTTGAGAAGTATAGGGTTATACCATAGAATTTATACAGAAACATAATCCTCCAGTTCAGCATGTACCGAACCGAATGTTCGTGTATATAGGCAAACAAAAATCAAAAGCGCATGCTGAACTACAGTGGCCTTATAAAAAGGAGTAATGGAGGAAACCCAACACGAATCACAGGAATTTGTGTCCAAAATTTTTATCATAAACAAGATGGTGGTTGCCGCATCATCATAGATTTGACTAATTTGAATATTTTCGTACTATATATTCATTACTAGATGGAAACCTTTGTAACTGCTATGCAATTGATTTCCTAAGGTTACTACATGGCAAGCATTGATTTAAAGATGCTTACTATACAGTACCCATTAGAGTTGACCACAGATGTTATTTAACACAATGGATCATCTGGGGTTCACCCTTAACTCAGTTCACATGTCAGTGACTTTGCCGAAAGAAAAGGCAGCCTTAATGGAGGCTTGCAGCAAAATCATTGACATCACAAAACCATCCATCAGACTGGTAGCAAGAATAATTGGTGATAGTGGTTGCGTTTCCAGCCACACAAATCGGACCTTTACATTATCAAAAAATTACAGAGGGCAAAATACGAACACTCAAAAATTATGGTGGTCATTTTGACAGACCAATGAAGCTACCAACAGAGGCCATAATGGAACTAAAATGGTGGAAAGATAACATTAGGCATTGTTCCAATCCAAACATTATCAGCAACCCGTCTATGGTACTACAAACTGATGCCAGTGCACTTGGTTGGGGTGCTACCAATTCCATCTCCAGCTGTGGGGGAGATGGAATGCAAAGGAGGCATCATTATTACAAACACTGGGCATAAACTACCTAGGAATGTTAAGTGCATTCCGTGGCCTTAAGTCATATTGTTCTGGGTTATATCACCAGCATGTTAGACTACATATTGACAACACCACCGTGGTAGCATATATCAACCATATGGGTGGAAACAAATCGACATCATGTGACAATCTGGCCAACACAATTTGGCAATAGTGTATCCAGAGAGATTTTGGATATCAGCTACCTACTTACCAGGTAAACTAAATTTAGTGGCAGACACCAGGTCACACAAATTCAATGAAAACACTGAATGGATGTTGGATAAAAATGTATTTGTTGAAATTACAGCAAGGTATGGAACACCAGATATCGACCTATTCGCATCCAGGCTCACACCAGTTATCGAATTATGTTCATGGGAACCAGAACCTGGGGCAGAGGCAATAGATACATTTTCGCTGCATTGGGGGATATTGTTTATTTATGCATTCCCTCCTTTCTGCCTCATCAGTCGGGTATTAAGGAAAATACAGCAAGACTCCGCGTCTGGTATTTTGATAGTACCCGATTGGCCTACTCAACCATGGGTCCCGGTGATACTCGACATGGTATTATCTCTGGTGCCAGGATAACAGCCTCCTCTTGAACATCAAAAAAACGAAGGAGCTCATCATGGACTTTAGGAGGGCACATCATCCGAGGACGTACACTCCATTGAGGATAAATGGGGATCCTGTGGATAGGGTGAACTGTTTTAAATATCTGGGAGTCCACATCTCCGAGGATATAACATGGGCATCACACGCATCAGCACTCGTGAGTAAGGCAAGGCAGCGCCTTTACCACCTCAGGCAATTGAGGAATTTCAGAGTGTCTCCGAGGATCCTCCAGTGCTTCTACGCAGCGATGGTGGAAAACATCTTGTCCGGAAATATTACCATCTGGTTTGGGAATTGCTCTGCCAAGGACAAGAAGGCTCTGCAGAGAGTAGTGCGTTCGGCCGAACGCACTATGGGAACTTCACTCGCCCCCCTGCAGGAACTATACAACAGGAGGTGCAACTCCAGAGCAAATAAAATCATGGGAGACCCCTTCCACCCCTGCAACGGACTGTTCCAGCTGCTACGGTCAGGCAAACGCCTCCGTTGCCATGCGGTGAGAATGGAGAGGTTGAGAAGGAGTTTTTTCCCAGAGGCCATTCGGACTGTAAACGCCTATCTCACCAGGGACTAACTCTACTGAGCGTTTTTCCTTCCATTATTTATTATGTAAAATATTATGTGTGTTATGATTGTGTTTATCATTTGTTTGGTTGTTTGGTTGGTTGTCTTTTGCACAAAAGTCCGCGAGCATTGCCACTTTCATTTCACTGCACATCTGGTATGTGTATATGACACATAAACTTGACTTGACTTGACTTGAGAACCATGCATCACCATCCATCATAGACCTAATTTACTGGTTCATCCCGCAACAAGGGATAGTTACCCATGTCATAATTATATAAACCTATTAATTTGTAGAGTTTGAAAGCACCTCTACTACACCTGTGACTGACGGATCGAACAGTGGATATTATTTCAGCAGCCCACAGACAGTCCACCAAAAAACAGCACTTGGTGTCATCAAGGAATGGGAAATGTACTGTCACAACAACAACATCACCCACAGATCGGTGAACACCCCGTCTGTTCTGGAATTCCTGGCTCCATTACGATGAGAGGCTCATCAACTGCGCCAGAAGTGCTCTGTCAACATACCTGTGGCAAGGAACAGAGCGGCATTCTTTTGGGACACACCCTGGTAACCAAACTCATGAGGGGCATTTTTAATGTTAATCTCCCATGAACCAGGTACTCCCAAATATGGGATGAGAGCATTGTACTGACCATGTTAAGAAACTGATCTCCCGCTACAGCTCTGTCCCTACAGAAACTGACTATGAAAACAGTCATGCCGATGGCCTTGGTCACGGCACAAAGGGTCCAGTCGCTACAGAAACTAAGGCTGGACAACATGACTATTTCATCTGGAAATTTAACTTTTCACATCAATGAATTAGTCAAACAGAACAGACAGGGGTCAGCAGACAGAATTCAGGGCCTACCCGACAGATGATCGTCTCTGTATTGTAACACGCTTGCTATTATATATGGAGTATACTAAGATCATCAGAGGCAAGGAAATGTCACTTTTAATCAGCTACAAACAGCCACTCAAAAAAGTGACAGTCCAGACCATCTCTAGATGGATACAACAGGTCCTAATAAAGGCTGGAGTAGACACTAGCATTTTTAAATCTCACTCCACCAGGGCTGCAGCTATATTGGCAGCTATGAAGTTGGATGTTCCTATGGACCAAATCCTCAAGACAGCAGGATGGTCAACGGAGAAAACTTTCCAACGATTTTATAACAAACCAGTCATTGAACCTGGAACATTTGCAGAAACAATTTTAAGTTCTGTAATATAATTTTACCCATAAATAGGGGCTATAATTTGGTGTTAATATATTTATCGTTGGGTTTTCAATATCGTATTGATGTCTAATGATGTTAACACTATTCTCCCCATAATCAAGGCAGATGTGATGCATGGACTCGTTTCCACGGCATGAAATCACAGAGCTTTAAAATCTTCACGTAGTCACTCACGTGACTCCGAAGTAAAATAGTAAGATTAAACGAGAACTTACCAGTTTGAAGTTTGATCGTTATTTTATGAGGAGTAACGTTGAAGGATTACGTGCCCTCTGCTCCCACCTCATATACTCAACTGGTATCTCTTCTCTAATCTTACTATGTTTAGCCATTACAGTTATCTGTGATTTCACACCGCTGCTTTGAAGAATGACACGCATGCGCCTGGCGGGGTTCTTCACGTAATCCCTCAACGTTACTCCTCATAAAATAACGATCAAACTTCAAACTGGTAAGTTATCGTTTAATCTTACTATTATCCTGTTTTCCCATCTGACTATTGTCTATTTATGATGATCTTGGGCTTTAGGGCAGTGCAGTGTTGGCTTCACAGAGGCACATTGCCATGATACTGAAAGACCAGGAGGCAGGAATCCATGTGAAACCCATGTGAAAAATGTAAACATCAAAAGACTGTCCACAATCCTGCTCTACCAAAAGTTCACAACAAATTTCCTTTGTTACCAAACAGTACGTCTTTTTAACTGGAATGAATAAAAGGTAAATAGATAAGTTAAGCAGTTTTGTGCCTATTCTGAGCTTGCTGCTAGGTTTGTTTTGTTTCCCCTTGTGTATCACATGCCTATTTTCATTCGCATTTGGTTTTATAGTTTAGAAGAGATTTTTGAGTCACAAGGCGAACACGTCATTTCTGCACAGTGAAAGATATGGTGAAAAGTGCCGGCTTCTAGATTTCCTACATTAAGATCAGCATAAACTAGCCTCTATGTTACATCATCAACCTTTTGTTGTTTGAATATCATACAGAGTATATGCAAAATGTACACGTATGATAGATTAAATTTAGTTGACAAGAGGTTTTTAAGCCTCCTCCTAGATTATCGTAAAGCACCAATTACTTTATTCCAAAAATACACTTTAGCTCAGTTACTCCCACAAGAGATAATGAATGGAAGCAATAAAACTTACCATTTTCTTTTTTTACAAAAATAAACTTTATTCAGAATAAAAATATATATGAAAGAAAAACTGTGCAAAAAGTTTTCAGACATTCTCAGTGTTTATACATTAATTAATGTCACTCTCACTCTCAGTTGTGTTCACACCAATCTTTAAGCAAAACACACATCCCACCCAAATGCCCTTTCTTGGATGATATCCCTTCCTGTGTTTGAGTTTGAGGGGAGTCTCCTTTGGACCCTGCCCTGCATGGACCCTAGAATGTGGTCCACCCCCACAGAGCCTTGGCGTTGGCTGCACCGAGCTTCAGCGAGTCCCTCAGCACGTACTCCTGCAGTCTGGAATAGGCCAGTCAAAAGACATCTCACTCTGCTGAGAGACCACCAAGTTTTGGGCAGATTAAAGTTGGTCTTTCACTGAGCTAATGATCTTCCTGCAGCACTTGATGTCCATATCCAAGCATGTCCTTGAAAATAACCTCTACAGTAAATCGGAGAGTCCTCAGTTATGGAGCTATTCGGGATGAACCGTGACAAGGACAAGGACCATTGCATCATTCTCCAGACCCTCTTCACAAATCCACACTCTGCAAAGAGGTTGGCAGCTCTCTCCTCTCCGAGGCAGCTATTGCGAGAGCTTCGATAACAAGATTTTGACGGCACAGGAAGAATCTGTCTGTGAATCCCTCTCACTACCAGTCGAGCTAGGTCTTAGTGGCCCTTGGTGAGTTCTGCTAATGGGGTATTTTGCCAGACAAGCAAGGCAGGGAACCTAGTCACAGTGTCCATCAGTGCCTGCAGTGCCTGTAGGATGTTTTGAGCTGACCACTGCCCGATGGACTTGCTGTCAAAGGTGTTGGTCTGGAAGTACCTTTCCACAAAGGACCCAGTTACGGCAATGTCCAGCTGACTGGCATATTATGTAGCATCAGTGCCAGGCCTATCCTTTGCAACACCGGGGACAGTTAGAACCTCAGTAGGTAGTGACACTTGGTGCCCATGTGCTTTGAATCTACGTGCAGCCTGATGCAGACACACAAGAAAGGTGGGCATCAGGATGAGGGCGACGTTGGGTATGATTTGCCCACATGGTCTGCTGACTTGTGCATCATGGCCCATCAGACCATAAATTGCTATCCTGCTGTTACTAATCATGGTTTACTGATTTTTGGGTGTATCTTAATTTGATTTATGAACAAAAAAAGAGGAAACTGAATGGATTAAACACAATTAAAGAAGATTCTCTGTTCCACCTTGACACAGCACTAACTATTATCACCTCACTTGCTTTGCACCATTTTCTTCTTGTCATTTAATCACTTCTAACCTCCAACCTCTAACAATTTATTTTGCCCCATTTCCCACCTCTTTGTTTAAAGTAATTATTCGCTAATTTCTCATATTTCTCTGCAAGACCCGAACAGATGCTCCCTCTCTGGCAGATCTGACGATTTGCAACATTTTCTGCTTTTAATTCTGATTTCCAGTAATCTTAAAATGTTCTTTTAACTCCTCCACTTTCTTACCTTGCTGACTAAGCAGTAGTTAAACCCAGCTGCACAAAGAGTAACTCTTATTCTTATGAATTAACATTTACACAAAGGTTAATTCCTACACTGCTAGGTACAAATATTTGTGTGCAATTACCTTGTTAATGCTTGAGTCTGTTGTAAATGAGGTTTTACCAGTAGACTTGTATATATGCCAATAAACTTGACATGCTGCATTCTGCAATTTTGGCATATTCTGTTAAAATCATGTCATCTGGTGTTATTTTCAACAGAAGCCAGATTACATATGCTTAAGTACATTCTGCTGATTAGATGATCTGCTGAGGAAATTCCTAGTATATTAATTTTCATGGACCACATTTCCCACATCTTAGATAAAATAGAACAGCGTTGGAAACAATGAAATCATTAAACTCTGCTCCAAACTTTTTCAACATTTCGTTTAGCAAAATAGTCAGCAAATAGTTGAAGATTTTAGATGTGAAATGAATCTTCAGCAGTTGTGCAAAAGCAATGATAATGAATTGGCAAGTTCACCCTGTTTTCAATGTATTGGTGATGAATTAAGTATTGATGGAAGCAGATAAAGACCAAAAACTAATACCAACCAGTGGCAAGACAACAACCTTTCTGGTGCCAAGAAAAGAAGCTTTTGCTCAATGTCAGTAAGATAAAGGAGATTGTGATCCACTTCAGGAAGTGAAGCTGCACACATACATCAGTATACGTTGACGGCGCTGAAGTAAAGATGGTAGAAAGCTTCGTGCCACCAGGAGTAAATATCACTAGCAAGTTGTCCTGGACCAACCATATCACACCCATGGCCAAGAAAGCACACCAACACATTGACTTACTTAGAAGGCTGAGGAAGTTTGGCATGACCCCCACAACTCTCACCAACATCTACAGATGCGTCATTGAAAGCATTTTATCCAGATGCATCACTCCATGGTTTGGGAGCAGCTTCATCCAAGACCACAAAGAACTGCAGAGAGTTGTGGATACAGCCTACACCATCATGTAAACAAACCTCACTTCCATTAACTCCATCTACACTTTACGCTGCCTCGGCAAGGCCACCACCATAACCAAGGATGAGTCTCACCCTGGACATTTCCTCTTCTCTCCCATCAGGCAAGAGGTACAGAAGTGTGAAAACAAATACCTCCAGATTCAAGGACAATTTCTTCCCAGCTGTTATCAGGCAACTATATAGAGAGCAGCTCTAACCTACCATCTATCTCATTGGAGATCCTCGGACTATTTTTAATCAGAATTGACTGGACATTATCTTGCACTAAGAGTAATTCCCTTTATCTTGCATCTGTACACTATGAACAGCTTAATTGTAATCATGTATAGTCTTTCCACTGACAGGATAGCATGCTTTTCACTGTACCTCAGTTCATGTGACAATGAACTAAACTGAATAAACTAAATAATAGATAGCACAACTCCTGTAATAGCTCCCTACATTAGGATAGCAGAGGCAACTTCTTCCAAAACTGTTCTGAGCAAATATCTTAGCTCTGTGACCACAGCATCTGGTTAAAGGTGGGTTCTGGCAGCCTACCTCTGGATCACACAAACCTAGTCTTACCTCCCTTACTTCAACTATTTAATTTGTTCCGAAGTAATACTATATTTAATAATAAAGTTGGAGACCCGATAGGGCCATTCTATAAAACATTCACAGCTCTATGCAGACTTTTGAGTCATTGTCTGCAAATATTTATCATATTTTCTTAGAATAAAGGGGAGGTCATTTAAGACTGAGGTGAGAAAAAACGTTTTCACCCAGAGAGTTGTGAATTTATGAAATTCCCTGCCACAGATGGCAGTGGAGGCCAAATCACTGGATGGATTTAAGAGAGAGTTAGATAGAGCTCTAGGGGCTAGTGGAGTCAAGGGATATGGGGAGAAGGCAGGCACGGGTTATCGATAGGGGACGATCAGCCATGGTCACAATGAATGGCGGTGCTGGCACGAAGGGCCGAATCATTGCAATAATTTAATTGTCTATAAACGTCATCTTTTTAAGAGGTAGCATTTTTTTTAATTTAGTTTATAGTCACGTGTACTGAGGTACAGTAAGAAGCCTATTTGTAGTGTCCTATCCAGTCAGCGGAAAGGCTACACATTATTTTAATCAAGCCGTCCACAGTGTACAGATACAGGATACAAGGGAATAATGTTTAGTGCAAGATAAAGTCACGTAAAGTTAAGTTATGTTCAAACATTCTTCATGCTTTCTCAATTCCCATTCATCTCAGAATGTCCTAGGTCACATGAATGGATTTTACATGGGCTAACTGCACCTAAGTTAGCAATGACCTGGCAACCTGACGGAAGAAGGGAAAGAGGCCGACCAAAACTCACATTGAGGAGAACATTCCACAAGGATTTGGAAGCACGGGATGCAAGCCTATCGAGGGTGGAAGATGTTGCACATAACCAAACAGAATGGCGAAAGCTTGCTGCCCAACAGTGTGGGAGGAACTAAGTCTAAGTAAGTAAACTGTACTTAGGGGGTTGGACAGGCTAGATGCAGGAAGATTGTTCCCGATGTTGGGGAAGTCCAGGGCAAGGGGTCACAGTTTAAGGATAAAGGGGAAATCCTTTAGGACCGAGATGAGAAAAACATTTTTCACACAGAGAGTGGTGAATTTCTGGAACTCCCTGCCACAGAAAGTAGTTGAGGCCACAGTTCATTGGCTATATTTAAGAGGCAGTTAGATGTGGCCCTTGTGGCTAAAGGGATCAGGGGGTATGGAGAGAGGTACAGGATACTGAGTTGGATGATCAGCCATGATCATATTGAATGGCGGTGCAGGCTCGAAGGGCCAAATGGCCTACTCCTGCACCTATTTTCTATGTTTCTATGTTTCTACGTACAGACAGTGCACACACAACCAGAATATCAGGCAAGCATTTGGCCATTCAACTCCATAGTTCATGGATTTACTCAGGGAATTGAAAGTTGCTGACAGAGGGCCAACTGGTCAATCAAGGAGTGCAGCACTTGGATTGAGATCGAGTAAGATTAATCTCTTTGCTGTGCTCTTTATTTGCACTTTCTGTACCAGCGGGAAGAATCAGACCTGCTCGAAAATGTATCCTTTGAGGGAAACAAGAGAGTAGAAGCATGTAATCATATTACAGAGAAATGTCACAGAGATATGCTAATTCATCTGTGACAAATGCCATGTGGCTTCTTCAACCCTTTATTATCCACACCCCGTGGTCAGGCTGAAATGTGGAGTGCAGCACACAGCTATGGTGCTTTAAGAGATCAGTGCACAAACTCCGCACTACTATATATTTAACCCAATTATGTACATTTGCATTAAATGCATTTAATACATAATGAATAATATATTCAGGGGAGCGCAGTGAAGCAGCCGTAGAGTTGCCGCTTTACAGCGCTTGAGACCCGGGTTCGATCCTGACTCTGGGTGCTGTCTGTATGGAGTTTTTACATTCTCCACATACTTTGTGGATGCTCTGGTTTCCTCCCACACAAAAGACTTAATTTATAGGCTAATTGGCTTGGTGAAATTATAAATTGTCCCTAGTGTGTAGGATAGCGTTAGCATTTGGGGATCGCTAGTCGGCACGGAGTCAGTAAGCCGAAGGGCTTGTATCCGCGCTGCATCTCTAAACTAAACTCAAGGATTTCCCTCATATATATATAAGTTTGCGACGGTGAGCACATATATTCCATCCACTGTCCTACATCACAGCTTTCAAAAACGTGTTTATGCAGTCCTGATACCTGATTGTTTTAAATTGCAATGCCAGCCAGAACCATTAAAAAAAAAAGCTTCATTGTCCCTTTCATCTGCCTCCTAATTCGGGCTGATTAGAAGACTGCGGCAGTCGAGTCAGGTTTGAGTAATTGCCTAAGTTAAAAAATCACAGGACAATTGTTGTAATTAATCATGTGAGGTGAGGCTTTTCTGATATCTGCTTCCTGTGTAACTTCAGAATTCCACGCTCATTAGAGGCAGAGTTTTTAACTCTGATGGGAAGAAAAGAAATGAGATAGACTTGAGGAGGAGTGGATAGGGAAATTAAAAGCAGCAGAGAGCATTCGGGCTGAGGTGGAGGGGCGAGGAACAGTATCAATTAGCATCCACAATCTTTTCCTGATATCATTTCACTTCCACTCCTTCCCTTGCTTTCGAACTAATGAGAGCCACATCCTGTCATCCATACAATAATCCTTAGGTTGACAACATTCTGGCCTTTGATCAAAGAGACTTGATTTTGAATTTGCTAAATGAAATTTTCCAAACGTTAAACCTAACACAGCCAATTTTGGAACACAAATCTATTTTTTCCTCTTGCTACTAGACCTCCTGTTGTAGATGCATTAGCTACAGCTGTAGCTCGGTTGTTAGCAACCACCTTGTAATTTAGGACATTACGTCTGCCTCCCGTTCTTCAACTTACAAGCACTCTGGAGGTTTCAGCACAAGGATTAAGCCAACAATCAGTGCGTTATGGACCACAGGCTGCATTGTCTTTCAGGTGATGCATTAAACGAAGGCGGCGTATAATCTCACAGATTGACGTGGCGAATCAAAGAAGAACAGGGAGCTATCCCTGGGCTATGGCCACTATTTACCCCCCACTCAACTATACTAAACCAGGTATGGTATGGTTTTTTATTTGCCACATGTACCGAGGTACAGTGAAATTCATTTTTGTATGCAGTTCAGTACAAGTATCACTAAACATAAGCACTTGAATACATATCAGATGAGCATCTCACATACAGCACAAGTGTATAGTATTAGTACACTGAGACAGTATACAGAGTCAACTGTTTAGCACCATTTTCAAGTCCTGGTTGCTTTAAGTGTTGAGATCTTGATCTGACCATGAAGGACTGTTCTCCTGGCGTTGCAGGGTCGGCCTGGCCAAAGGTAGCCATGGTGTCCTCTGCTGTTGTTCCACCACTGCAGGTCATGTCTGCTTCACATGTTCGGCCTCATGGAGCGGCACCCGGTCCTGCCGAGCCCCCGGCTGCTGCATGGCCTCCAGCGGCCCACTGCTCCATCAAGGCCGTGCACTCCCTCCCACAGCAGGTGAATTTGTCATTAGTACATTGCACTGTGTGGGATTGTGGTTACAATTTATCTGAGGCATTTCCTTCAGACAATGGCCACCACCCTACAAATTGACTGTAAAACCTTTGGGATATTTGCAAAAGTGTATCATGTGGAGAAACACCCTGTCTATGTAAATCATTTGTATTTTCACTAGCTTTCGTTTGAAAGGAGAAATGCCAAAGGCCTAAGCAAGCAAATTATCGTAACTATGTCACAGCTCTGGGCTTGCTAAAAATAAGCATATTCAGCTTGTTCCCAACCTTTCACCGATCTATTTCTCAATCTAATATTGTACGTGTCAACGCTTCATATGAAAAATCTTCATATACAGCGCACACCACCTTCTTATCTCAGGAATTCAAATCACAGAGCATATTTTTTTATAAAGTTGACAGGTCTTAGCAATTGATGACTTCAATCCCAGGCCATATAATTCAATTTTGTTTTTAAATATTTCCTTCTTTCAGATTATCCCCACTTTGAAATTTGATGATTTGGATGATTAAAAGTGTTTCATTCCCAGCATGGTTGTCTCATTGGTGAATCTATCCTGTGCTGAAACACAAAGATCTGACACCTCCAGACTAAAGAGAACATGCTTATCTACTCTTGTGGTTCAGTGGCATTGCTGCATGAGGGGTGAAAGTTCAGCAGATTATCCAGAGTTAAGCTCGAAGCCTCCTCTTCTCCTGCTGTACTGATGAAATATAAGAAAACAATATTGATTGTGCTTCGAACATCACATAACTGATGTTCTGTTTAACAATTTACAACACATCTCCTTTCAAACCCCTTTTTTCCCAAATATACCGACATAACTATTTAATTCCCAAGATACTTTTATTGTCTCCAATAAAAGGATGTCCTTTAGCAAGATTGAAGTATATATCTCAAGAGCAGAGAGGCTGGAAAAATTAAGGTTACTCGCTGGGCAATGAAGTCTTGTTAAATATTGCAATCTGCACTGGGAGCCTTTTATCCCACTGGGCTTTGAGACACTGTATGCCATGATTGTTCAGTCATTTCCTATGTTGACACTCGAAATCTTAGCTCCTTTATGAATTCATGTTTGCTCATGGAAAGGCAGCTACTAAACCCTTCCAAATACACTCCAATTATATTCAATTCCAACTAGAGGGCAGCACAGTGGCACAGCAGTACGGTTGCTGCCTTACAGCGCCAGAGACCTGGGTTCGTTCCTGACCACGGGTGGTGTCTGTAAGGAGTTTGTACATTCTTCCTGTGACCTCGTGGGGTTTTATCTGGATGCTCCGGTTTCCTCCCACACTCCAAAGATGTACAGATTTGTAGGTTAATTGGCTTTGGTAAAAATTGTAAAAATTGCACCTAGTGTGTAGGATAGCGTTAGTGTGCGGGGATTGCTGGTGGGGATGAACTTGATAAGGCCGAAGGACCTGTTTCCACGCTGTATCTCTAAATTAAACTAAATCGATGAAATGTTTTCTGTTAATTCCTATGTCACAAATCCTTTTCTGCATTGCTGCATGGCACAGATTTCCAAAGGCCCCTAACCGATATTTTTTAATGTACAAAATCACAAAGATAAATGATTATGAAAGAGGTCATTTAAAATTCCAGTATTTTTTTCTTACAGATGTCAAACTTTTTTTTTCTTGCTATGTAGCTGAACGAATGATCAAATGTGATTATTTATACTGAGTATGTTTGCCTACTGTTTATAATGACAGATCTAAGTATAAAGTGAGCCGAAATCTGTCAGATTGCATTTAATTAAATGTGGCATTTGCCCAAGTTTATGCCACTACTCCATCATTTCTAATGGACCATTCAACATAGTCCAAAAGATATTTCCACAAGACCAGGATTCCGTAACCCGCGTGCTTTCATATCTGCGCATTTGATGTTTCCTGTGAAGGGTGCTCCATTTCAGTCTAAAGTGATCTCTGCAGACCTGTATTATTTGGAATATTTTCCATGGAAGTGTCTGCATAATCGCGTGTACATAATGAGGGAAATGAATCATCACCAACAATGCATTTGCCCACGAGTCGCACATCATTGTTAATGAGCCTTACCTCTGATATACCTTCACGTGAAAGAATGCATAAATTGGTGCATAACTAGGATGGAGCAGAGAATACAAGTCTGTGGCTGCCTGAGTTTAAATGAGAATTGGTCACGATAGTTCCCATGTTTTTCAATGTTATTTCACTGCAGTCAATGTATGTCAAAGCAATTGATCGTCTGTGGCACATTGTGACATCTCTGAGTAAATTGGTGAGTTCCTACATAAATCCAGCTATGTTATGTCTTCTTGGAGTGAATGGTGTAATGTGTATTTAATGCTTGCATTGTCTTAAACAGCATTTCTTTATGGACACTGTCAACAGGCAAAGAGGTAAACTAGGAGCCACATGTTCTTCATGGAAAATGAAAGAGCATTGAGATGTGAGGATTATTTTCAAGAGCATTTTAATTGAATGGAGGACTCTAAGAGAGAAGATTTTGGAGTAATTACTTGGTCTCACCACTTAGGTAGAAATGACACTGCACACTGGTAGTGGTACACTTTTCTAAATAAATATGCAATTGATAGTCTTTGAATATAATTCCATATAAATACAATAGTGCCTTAATGCCATACTTCAGAATAACTTCAACAAAATGTCATAGGCGTCCTAGTCTTTCAGCATGGAAAGAGGCCCATCGGCCGAACTTGCCCACACTGGCCAACATGTCCCATCTACACTATTCCCACCTGCCTGCATTTAGCACACATCCCTCTTAACCTGTCCTATCCATGTACCTGTCTAAATATTTTTCAGACTTAGTGATAGTACCTGCCTCAACTACCTCCTCCAGCAGCTCCATACACCCACCGCCTTTTGTGTGAAAAAGTTGCCCCTCAGGTTTGGGCGGCATGGTGGCACAGCGGTAGAGTTTCTGCCTTACACTGTGCTTGCAGCGCTGGAGACCCGAGTTCGATCCTGACTACGGTGCTGTCTGTACGGAGTCTGTACATTCTTCCTGTGAGCGCGTGGGTTTTCTCCGAGATCTTCAGTTTCCTCCCACTCTCCAAAGATGTACAGGTTAGTAGGTTAATTGGCTCGGTATACGTGTAAATTATTCCCCAGTGTGTGTAGGATGGCGTTAATGTGCGGGGATCACCGGTCGATGCGGACTCAATGGACCGAAGTGCTTGTTTCCGTGCTGTATCTCTAAACTAAACAAAATCTTTGTGTCAACTTAAAGGGGTCAGCTTTGTTTAAAGTTTTCAATGCTTTGACACTGCACAATCATACTAAACCGAGAATTGAAATCAACAGAACTAGCCAACTAAGGTGCAATGTGGAAAGACCAACCACAGGTATCTCACCGTGGCTGAGATGGTGGTTTGTTTCTTGGTTCATGCTGGAAATGAAGAAAAAAAAACTTTCATAATGTTGGAGCCATTTATGCTTAGGTTAGTTACTGTTAGTATATTATAGTATTTTGTCTAGATCTTTCTAGCTGTATCATTTCGAATGCTTGTGGTGGGATTTTGATACATAGATGGACGTGGATATACTTAGATGGGCGTGACTTACATTGAACTAAGCGATGCGACAGGGAGACGAGAGCTGGCACGCAAAGAGAAGACACCGTTTTTACAAGTTCAGATAATAAGAACAGAAAGCTACAATTTGTATGAGACACTTCTTTGTATTTACAACAACTTCAAGATTGAAGATTCAAGAGTTTATTGTCATGTGTCCCTGATAGGACAATGACATTCTTGCTTTGCTTCAGCTCAACAGAACATAGTAGGCATTGACTACAGAACAGATCAATGTGTCCATATACCATTATATAAATATATACACACACATGAATAAATAAACTGATAAAGTACAAATAAATATATTGCAGTCATTGAAAGTAGGCATGCAGGTGCAGCAGGCAGTGAAGAAAGCGAATGGTATGTTACCATTCATAGCAAAAGGATTTGAGTATAGGAGCAGAGAGGTTCTACTGCAGTTGTACAGGGTCTTGGTGAGACCACACCTGGAGTATTGCGTACAGTTTTGGTCTCCTAATCTGAGGAAAGACATTCTTGCCATTGAGGGAGTACAGAGAAGGTTCACCAGACTGATTCCTGGGATGTCAGGACTTTCATATGAAGAAAGACTGGATAGACTCGGCTTGTACTCACTAGAATTTAGAAGATTGATGGGGGATCTTATAGAAACTCACAAAATTCTTAAGGGGTTGGACAGGTTAGATGCAGGAAGATTGTTCCCGATGTTGGGGAAGTCCAGAACAAGGGGTCACAGTTTAAGGATAAGGGGGAAATCTTTTAGGACCGAGATGAGGAAAACATTTTTCACACAGAGAATGGTGAATCTGTGCAATTCTCTGCCACAGAAGGAAGTTGAGGCCTATTCATTGGCTATATTTAAGAGGGAGTTAGATGTGGCCCTTGTGGCTAAAGGGATCAGGGGGTATGGAGAGAAGGCAGGTACAGGATACTGAGTTGGATGATCAGCCATGATCATGTTGAATGGTGGTGCAGGTTCGAAGGGCCGAATGGCCTACTCCTGCACCTATTTTCTATGTTTCTATGTTTCTATATAATGGGCTATTAATGTTCAGAGTTTTGTCCGAGCCAGGTTTAATAGCCTGATGGCTATGGGGAAGTAACTATTCCTGAACCTGGTCGTTGCAATCTTCAGGTTCCTGTGCCTTCTACCTGAAGGTAGCGAGGAGATGAGTGTGTGGCCAGGATGCTGTGGGTCCTTGATGATACTGCCAGCCTTTTTAAGGCAGCGACTGCGATAGACCCCCTCGATGGAAGGGAAGTCAGAGCCGATGATGGACTGGGCAGTGTTTACTACTCTTTGTAGTCTTTTCCTCTCCAGGGCGCCCAAGTTGCTGAACCAAGCCACGATGCAACCGGTCAGCATGCTCTCTACTGTACACCTGTAGAAGTTAGAGAGAGTCCTCCTTGACAACCAACTCTCCGTAATCTTTTCAGGAAGTAGAGGCGCTGATGTGCTTTCTTAATAATTGCATCAGTGTTCTCGGACCAGGAAAGATCTTCAGAGATATGCACGCCCAGGAATTTGAAACTCTTGACCCTTTCAACCATCGACCCGTTGATATAAACGGGACTGTGGGTCCCCATCCTACTCCTTCCAAAGTCCACAATCAGTTCCTTGGTTTTGGCTACGCAGTCATGAGTATAGAGTGCTTAAGATATATCGAGAGTATAACTTCAATTAAAATCAATGAAACTGGAAATAACGTTTGGAAGATTAGTTTTTGTTATCGTACACCGTAAGTTCGATCGACTCCTCCCTGCGAGCGTAGTAATGACATTGGAAACGTTTGAAATTGCAATTGCACCATGGAAATTACAATGTGTAAAGCGGATACTGCCTCTTCATCATTCACACATTAACATTGATGGAACAGGCAAACTTTGCACTTACTGCTGATCCTTAATTGTCATCAAGAAGGTGGTGATGAGAGGACATTAGTGCAAACCTACTGCAAATTTTCACCCAACACCATTTATTGTGATGGGTCATGACTCATCTTAAATGATTAATGGCCTCAAAAATGTACTGGAAAAGCTAACAACAGCTGCAGAACCTAAGCCATGGAAACCACAAGAAGCCAAAATCACTGATTGGTACAGAATAAACAAGTTAAATGGGACAATAACTGATCTTGTTATTCCGTGACCGTGGAAGTTAATAAAATGAATGACGGGTTGCAACTTTAGATCACAGTCTTTGGTGAAGTGTAAAGGAAGGAAATGTAGATACTGGTTTACACCGAAGATAGACACAAAATGCTAGAGTAATCAGCGGAACAGGCAACATTATCGGGCCTGAACACCGTAGCGGAGACAGAGGGGGTTCGGGAGCCCCCCGACTACGGGAGGACAACGGAGAAGGATGACTGAATTTTAGAGCCTCCCTCACAGTGGGAAACTTTGATCCCGCTATGTGGGAATGTCTGTGTTGGAGACTATCGTGTTCTGTGCTCTTTATTGTTCGTTTGGCTGTATGGCAAATACACATTTCACTTCACATGTGACAAATAAATGTATCTTGTATCTTGTATCCCTGGATAGAAAGAATGGGAATGGGTCTGAAGGCTCTCGACCTGAAACGTTACCCATACCTTCTATCCAGAGATGCTGCCTGTTCCACTGAGTTACTCCAGCCTCTTGTGTCTATCTGCTGGAAAGTGTATACGTACATTAGAAGAAGACATAGAATGATGGGGTAATGTCAGGCATCATTTCAGGAGGACATGATAGGTGATGTTTCGGCTTAGGACCGTCCCGACCTGAAACGTTGCCTATCCATGTTCTCCTGAGATGCCGCCTGACCCACTGAGCTACTCCAGCACTCTGTGTCTTCTTTTGTAAACCAGCATCTGCAGCTCCTTGTTTCTATGTATGCAAGAATGTTGGTTCCTTCTGGCCAAACCATATTCTTGATGTAGACTATGATAAAATACCTTGCTATTTCACACTGTTCAGGCTGATTAACCACACCGTTAGTTGGCTGAAGTGCCAAATGAATGCCTGTGTCTGTGGAATCCTATCTTGTTGTGTCAGCATTCTCAGACTTGGTCTGTAATCATTTCCTCAAGCACGAACATTGCAACTTTGTAAATTCTCGCCTAACACGAATTGAGTGGGAAACCATTTGTGGAAATTATTCCAAACAACTGAAAATAAATTAGATTAGACCGAACCAGGCAGCCCACATGGAAATATGCCTAAAAGGCCAACAAATGCCAGATGTGTACTATCAAACCTGGGATCAGCTGGGGCATTGCATCATTTCAGTTGATTTACTTAAGGGTAATATAAGGGAAAACAAGAAGAGAAGGTTATTTTTTTGAACCTCTTGGTGGGAACAAACCTATGCCTACATAGGCATCTTATATTTGATAAAGGCATCTTATATTTGATCTCATAGAGGTGTACAAAATCATGAGGGAAATAGATTGGGTAAAGCACAGATTGGGTAAACAGGAGTCTTTTTCCCAGAGTAGGGAAATCGAGAACCAGAGGACATAGGTTTATGATGAGGGGGAAATGTTTAATGGGAACCTGAGGGGTAACTTTGTCACACCAAGGGTGGTGGGTGTATGGAACAAGCTGCGGGAGGAGGTAGCTGAGGCAGGTACTTTTGCGACGTTTAAGAAACATTTAAACAGGTACATGGATAGGGTAGGTTTAGAGGGATATGGGCCAAAAGCAGGCAGGCGGGACTAGTGCAGATAGGGCAGGTTGGTCGGCGTGGGCAAGTTGGTCTGATGGGCCTGTTTCCATGCTCTATGATTCTATGACTCTATGACATGCAGCATGAATGTCAACATTCTTAGTCAGCATTCAGTGGCAAATAACATTTAAGCCATTTTATAAAATATTTAACAAAAGTTCCACACAATTGCCATTTTCAAAAGGAGATAATTCAACCATCTACCTTTGACATCCAGTGGAAGTATCATTGCCAAATCCACGACGAGCAAAGTCCCTGAATCTCTACTTAAATGAGAATCCACTCTGAGCTGAAACAACCTTGTATCTGACAGCAGCACAATTCTTCTTTACTTCAGCAAGAATATTGCATCCTAAGTGATAACATTGCCTCAATTGTGATCATGTACCATAAACCAAATAGATGTTTTTCTCTGTGGCAGTGTCTTTCAGTCTCAAAATGAGAGGTTTGTATTCTCAGCATTTGATTTCTTGCAAAGTCCATTGCAGAGTTTACAAATTTAAAACCACCAGACACAAGGTGATCAAACAAGGCAAATTTGGTCCATTCAATGGTTTCACATAAGCTGTCCCTCTGTTAATAATAAAGATGTAATATAACAAATCATAATGAAAATTACAGTTAGTTTAATATAGAATACAGGAATATTTTTTTCTTAACCAAACAAAATGATTTTATATATTTATACATTTATAACTGATGCTACTCGAGTTGAATTTGCAATGCAAATTCTGAACATCCATCTCTGGATTAATGCTGACTAATCTTGACTATAAACAGTAGTTTTAGTAGTGCCCTCCTTGAACAAATGTGACGTTCACTTCAGCAATTTCTTCAATGCCACAGTCTTTATTATGTTCCTAGAATCTTTTTTTCACTGAGATCAAGGATGTATTGAATTTTGCTAAGGCTCTCATTAAAAGTAGGTGATAATTCCTGGAATTGATTCCCTCCAATCACTCCTTCAAATTCCACATTGTCAACGAATGCACTCTTGAACTTCTACAGGTGTACAGTAGAGAGAATATTGACTGGTTGCATCACGGCCTGGTTCGGCAACTCAAATGCCCAAGAACAAAGAAGATTGCAAAACGTGTTGAACTCTGCCCAGTCCATCACGGGTACAGACGTCCCCACCATTGAACGGATCTACAAGAGTCTCTGACTCAAAAAGGCAGACGTAGATATATATATATATATATATATATATTACACACTAACCCTCGCCCCTTGACATTATATTAGTATTATTAATTTGCTCCTTTTCCCCCATCCCCTGCCCTATCCACTCATGCATAGCCCCCAACTGCACAGGCACGGCTAGAGACGGATGGGGGTAGAGAGGGAGGGGAAAGGGAGGGGGAGAGGATAGAGAGGGAGAGGGATGGGGGTAGAGAGTGAGGGGGGGGGGGGGGGGGGGGGGGGGGGTGTGCGGCATCTCAGGGAGAAGGAAGCAGGTCGACCATTGTATAGATGGTGAAGCATTTGAGGAAGGTTCTGGAAATGCGGCCCTCCCCCTGATGTCACTCGAAGCTTGTGGAATATTCTGTGTGTGGTACGGGCTCCAAGCCGAGCCATCGTGCCCACCCACCTCATTGTGACGTCATCAGTGGAACCTGGTCATTTTAAAAGGGAGTTTTTAAAAATAAATGTAAATTTTAATCAGCAATAAGTGGTGAAATAAAGCATAAAATCTTAAGTGAAGCTGCTCACTAAGCAGGGGAAAAATGGGTCAGAATATGTAAAAATCTTATTGTTACCGCATGGCGTTTTTGCGAAAATATAAAGACACACACACACACATACAAAATAAGAGTTTTAAAGATAGATAGATAGATAGATAGATAGATAGATAGATAGATAGATAGATAGATAGATAGATAGATAGATAGATAGATAGATAGATAGATAGATAGATAGATAGATAGATAACTGTACCACGTGCAGACTGCTACCCAATGCACCCATTCCCTACCTGTAGCCCCCACGGGAGGCATGGTCCTCCAACTCAAGCCGTTTACAAATGTAAGATTCTAGCACTTCCCTGCCTCCCTCAGCAGTGGGCTTTAAAAAAATTCCAATTGCACTTGCCCTGCGTGTTGCAATAGCAATTCGCCCTCCCCCTTCTGTGAGGTGAAAAGTTCAGAGTGTTCCAGTGTTGCAACATTGTATCGAAGTGTGTTGGTAGCTGGCAGGAATGATTTCAAAAGCCCTGTCCCACTGTACGAGTTCATTCAAGATATCTCCCGAGTTAAAAAAAAAAATCAAACTCGTGGTAAGCACATAGCATGTATGTAGCGGGTACGTGGGAGCTCGGGGACATCTCTTAGCGGCTCGTAACGCTAACGGCAGGTACTCGAGAAACGCAGTAAGCATGGGAAGACTCGTGAGGATTTTTCAACGTTGAAAAATGTCTACAAGAGCCCCGAGTACCTAAGAGCGGCCATTACCGTAAACCTCCAAGTTCGAATCAGGACAAACTCGGAAGAACTCTTGAATGAACTCATATAGTGGGATAGGGCTTTTACAGTAAAAGTCTTGTGAAAGTTAGCAATTTTAAAGCTTTAATCGCGAATAATGTGAAATAATAAGATGGAATCTTCAGTGAAGCTGGTCACTGATAGCAGAGCCATCGTGACATCATCAGTTGAAGCTGGCCTTTTTAAATTCAAAGTCTATTGATTTTTTTTAAACTTTAATCAGTAAAAAGTCGAGAAATAAAGCATAAAATGTTCAGTGAAGGTGTTCTGTGCCTAGAGGGGAAAAATGTGAATCAGAATATGTAAAAATCTTGTGACGGTTGGCATGTGTAAAGCTTTAACCGTGAATAACGTGAAATGTGGGATGAAATTTTCAGGGAAGCTGATCACTGCTAGCCGAGCCATTGTGACGTCATCAGTTGAAGCTGATCATTTTAAATTCAAAGTCTTTTGATTTTTTTAAACTTTTAATCAATAATAATGAATGAATGGAGGAATACGTTTATTGTCATTGCACAATACTGTGCAACGAAATTCCATTACATCTCCTCAGGTTAAAAAATAAAAAAATACAAACACGACAACCATTGACACATGTGTACACTTATTAGTAAAATAATAAATAAGTATTTAAAAAGAATTAAAAAGAATTTGGCGGCATTTCTTGGAATTACATTTTGCTTCCCCAGTGTTCTCTGTTGGAATTAAGCTCTTTTATCGGACGTGGGTAGAAACTATTTTTTAGTCTACTGGTGCGAGCCTTCAGAGATCTGAATCACCTCCCAGAGGGTAGCAGAGTGAAAAGGTGGTTGGCAGGGTGGGATGTGTCCTGCTTGATATTTGTGGCCCGGTGCAAGCATCGGGCCCTATATATATATATATATATATATCATCCAAGGAGGGCAGTTGATCGTTTGTAATGCTCTGTGCAGTTTTTATAATTCCCTGCAGCGCCCTCCTCTCAGCCACAGTACAGCTAGCAAACCACTCAGGATTCCATAGGAGAGGATATTTTCCACGGCGCATCAGTAGAAGGACAGCAGCAGCGGCTGTGAGACGTTTGCTCTCCGCAGAGATCTCAGGAAGTACAGCCGCTGATGTGACTTCTTCATGGTAATAAGTTGGTAATAAGTCGAGCATGTCGAGAAATAAAGCATAAAATGTTCAGTCAAGGTGATCTCTGCCTAGAGGGGAAAAAAGTCAATCAGAATGTGTAAAATGTAATTGTTTTAATAAGTATTTGATATATAATATAAGATATCATATATATAATATATATATTAGGACCTATGACAACAAAACACTTTAGACTTGATTCTTGTCTGTGTGGTCTCAGCACACAACCCATCATGCACTTTGAACCTGTTCATCCAGTAGTTTATGAACTGATGCTTGTTGTTTCAACTATTGTTTCTCAAATTGGTCTGAGCAAAACTGCAGCATTCTGAATGTTTTGTGCTGTGGCATTCCTGTTTTCTATTGAGGAACGTGGTATTTCTCCTATAGCTTAGAAGAGATGCTGGAAGTTGATGTTTCATGGTTATGTTCAATTGGCGTACCTGACCTGCTTCTACAGCGTTGCCTTTGCCATGTGAACTGACCGTTCATGTGAAGCTGGGTGGATGGAAAAAGCAAAATGGTGCTTTTGCCCATAACTCTTCATGAATTATTCAAATTTATTAAAATTGAAGTGATCTAATCTATGTGTGGTTGGCTGATATGACTTCTTCCACTTAGATATTAAATCCTCTATCATGCTTGCTGTGATAGTGCGTGAATTTATATTCTTCACATTCACCCACAGAATGATTGGTGATTAATACTGAAACATTATTCACAGAAATCTATTTGGACCCTTTGGAAGTTTGTATCATAGCATTAATGGTGAAATTGCCTCTTGCGTTCATTCAGATGCCTGTCAAAATTAATCCATCCACTTAATGTGTGTCCACACAGTCGTTTTTAGCACAACGGGAACAATTTCCATTGTTGTGATGGAAAATTATCTCTACCACTTGCAAGGCATTTTTTTTGTTGTGGATACAAGGAACTGCAGATGCTGGTTTATAAAGTTCTGGAGTAACTCAGTGGGTCAGCTAGCATCTCTGGAAAACATGGATAGGCGATGTTTTTGGATCTTGACCCAAAATGTCACCTACCCTTGTTCTCCACAGATGTGGTCTACTAACTGAATTACTCCAGCATTTTTGGTCTTTTTTTTGTTGTTGGAGCTTCTTATATAGTGAATCACAAGCCATTTGTTGTATTTGGATTAAATGCCATAAATTCAATGTCAAAAGTTCTGTCAGAACAAATGACTCGGCCAGCTCTGAATCCTCAATGCCACCATCGTAGCAACAGCGGACTTCAGTTCCAGGACTTATGCTCTGAAAATACTATGACCGTCAAGCAATCAGTCAACTAACCACAGTCTTCGCCAACATCTTCAATCTCTCACTGTAACATCTACAGTCCCCTTCTGTTTCAAGGAACCTCCATCATTCCAGTCCTCAAGAAAAATAAAGTGACGTCTCAATAACTACTGCCCAGCAACTCTAACATCAACCACCATAATGAAGTGCTTTGAAAGAGTGGCAATGTGCCAAATCCGCATCAGTCTTCCAGGAAATTTAGACTGCTTTTTGCACACAGGAACAATAGATATACATAGGAAATGGGCAGGAAGGAATTGCAGATGCTGGTTTAAACCGAAGAAAGACACAAAAGCTAGAATAACTCAGTGGGCCAGGCAGCATCTCTGGAGAGAAGGAATGGGTGACGTTTTGAGTTTGAACCCTTCTTCAGACTGAAACATCACCCATTCCTTCTCTTCAGAGATGTTGCTTGTCCCACTAAGTTACTCCAGCTTTTTGAGTCCATCTTCTATATAGGATATGATCTCTCTTGCACTACATTTATCCCTGGATCACTTTGACAAGAAGAATACCTACTGTATGTAAGGATGCTATCCATTGACTACAGCTAATTAGGCTGGGAGTCCACAGGTTACCAGTATCTTTGATTACCAATGAGATGAGCTCTGAAAACAATTACTTATGTGCAGTCCCTGACATCTTCAACATAATTACAGTAAAAGAAAAAAAAAACACTCAGTGCTGAGACCTTTTCACATACCCAGTGGTTTTGCTGATCCTTTCTCCATCACCGAGATGTGTCTTACTTTAACATTTGATGATTTGGAGTTAACACTATGAGAAGGTTGGGCAGAATCTTGTGTGGTATGGGATCATTAGAGTTCAGTGGTGTTTTGTTTTTTTTCCGGCTCTGAATATGGCTGCAATTTTCTTCTCAGCTAGTTACAACAGCCCACTTTCAATTGCTGGCAGAACTAAATAAATCACTTCCTTCTGGATAATAGCACATTTACATGCTATAACCTTCACATTACGATGATGAACTTTTCTCAGCACTCCATGTGTCCAATGATTTTCATTCTCTGTAGACATAACGGCTAAAAGTGTCCTCATTTTGAATAATGCTGAATCTCTTGCAGTATCTCTTTTTTTGTTGTTGATTATTTTATCACACACACACTGATTTCAGTCAAACCGATTGTGTGTCAATTGTCAAAGAGCCTTGGCTTTCTTTGCTTATACTAATCTGGTCATCAGCATGAATAAGGTCTGATTTAGTGGAAAAAAAACCTTCACACCTGCTAATTTGATGTGTAACTCTTGAGATGTGGGTAAAATGTATCGATCATCATCCCTTTACAATCTCTATGGGGCTGGGTGATTTTCTTGCCACTACTAAGTAACAGCACGACAGCTCATCCCTGATGCACTCTGTCACTTTGACCGATAACTCCTGATAGTTTAATTTGTTTTTGCCTTTCTTCTACTTGAGGTTTTAACGCAAACAGCACTGGCTTAGATTTACAGTCGATCAGTTTAGCATTTGGTTTAATAAATATGTGGGTTTGGTGTCTTTGAATTCGATGCCGTTCAGCTGGAGAGAGTGCAGAGAAGATTTATGAGGGGGCGGGCATCAGTAGGTAATTAATTAAGTAAGTAAGTAAGTAAGTTTGTTGGCCAAGTATTCACATACAAGGAATTTGCCTTGGTGCTCCGCCCACAAGTAACAACATGACTTACAGTGACAGTTACGAATGGCTCAGAAAACACTAAACATTAACAATAATAAAACATTAATGATAAAACACCACATGTGAACCAACAAAATACCAGATGAAAGGGAGGCTACAGATTTTTGAGTAGAGCAACTACTCATGGATAAAAACTGTTTTTATGTCTGGCTGTGGCAGCTTTGACAGTCCGGAGTTGCCTTCCAGAGGGAAGTGATTCAAAGAATTTGTGGCCAGGGTGAGAGATGATCTTGCCCGCTTGCTTCCTAGCCCTTGCAGTGTACTGTTCGTCAATGGAGGGAAGGTTGCAGCCAATAATCTTCTCTGCTGATCGTACGATTCGCTGCAAGAGAGTCAGAGCAATCAGGAAAGGTTGGGCAGGCTAGGACTTTATTGTTCGGGGTGCAGGGGGTAGAGGGGTGATATTATTGAGGAGCATAAAATCATTAAGGGAATAGATATGGTGCATGTGCAGAGTCTTTTTCCATGGGTAGGGGAATCAAGAACCAGAGAATAGAGGTTGAAGGTGAGAGGGGAAAGATTTAACAGGAACCTACGGGGCAAATTTTTCACACAGCTGCCAGAGAAAGTAGTTGATGCAGGCACAATAACAACATTTAAAGGATATTTGGACAGGTGCATGGAAAGGAAAATGGATGTGGGATAAAAGCTGGCTAATGGGAATAGCTTGAATAGGGCATCTTGGTTGGCATCGATAAGTTGGACAAAGGGATTGTTTCCATGCCGTACAGTTCTATGAATCCATTTCCAATATATGAATTCTGTATTGTATTTTCATTTTGTTTCATTTTGTTTCTGATTAAACATTATTATGATAATGGAAAGCTAAATCTTTCCCAATTTAATCTCAATGTTTTCAGCCAATCTCTTCCAGAAGAATCAACTGTAATCTATTACCTTGCTCCTTGCTTATTTTGAAGAATAACCCATTTTAATTGTCCTAATGTTCACCATGGCTCATTCCGGGCTCATCAATTTCATGATGTTCCTTCCTAATGGCATCTATCTGAACTTCTATTCACATCTATCCATTTCTAAGATGACACAGCTTTGGTTCATCTCTGCCTCTTCCATGTCTGAAGAAACGTCTCGACCCGAAATGTCACTCATTCCTTCTCTCCTGAGATGCTGCCTGAGATAAAGGCACTCCAGCATTTTGTGTCTATCTTCCTTGACAAAACTGCTCTGAACAATATAGCAATCCACATTCAGAGATCAGGTGAATGGTCAGGAACGGTATGGTGGAGCAGCAGTAGAATTGCTGCCTTACAGCACCAGAGACCCAGGTTTGATCCTAACTATGGGTGTTGTCCGTATATAGTTTGTACGTTCTCCCCGTGACCATGTTTCTGGTTTCTGCCCACATTCCAAAGACCTACACGTTTGCAGGTAAATTGGCTTTGGTAAGAATTATAAATTGTCCCTTGTGTGGGGTAGTGTCAGTGTACGGGGTGATCGCTGGTGGGCGCGGACTGGGTGGGCTGAAGGGCTTGTTTCTCCAAACTAAATTATATTGCTGTTAGGTACACAAAATTGCTGGAGAAACTCAGCGGGCGCAGCAGCATCTATGGAGCAAAGGAAATAGGCGACGTTTCGGGCCGAAACCCTTCTTCAGACTGATGGGGGGTGGGGGGGAGAAGGAAGGAAAAAGGGAGGAGGAGGAGCCTGAGGGCGGGGGGGATGGGAGGAGACAGCTCAAGGGTTAAGGAAGGGGAGGAGACAGCAAGGGCTAGCAAAATTGGGAGAATTCAACGTTCATGCCATCAGGACGCAAGCTGCCCAGGCGGAATATGAGGTGCTGTTCCTCCAATTTCCGGTGTTATATTGTTGTTCTATAAAACTCAATGGGCCATTGCAACGTCAGTGTGTTGTTAGATCTTTATGAGTATCACTATGAGATGGGTATATCAGTATGAGATAGTGTTTATGTGTGGATTAACTGAGAACAAAAATGACTCCGTTACCAAACACACCAGATCCATCATTTGAAGAGGCATATAAAATAGTTAAACCCGTGGAAATGGCCTCTAAAAATGCATGTATGCTTCTTAAAAGTTATATTGCTCATCCAACTCAACGCTCGATAAATCTCTCTTCTGTGGTAATTGTTCCCCTTTCCCAGGGACTATGTTTGACTTGCAGCACTTTGGCTTGCTGTACTCTGTCTGACATCGAATGCAGAGGTCGTGTCCATTGCTTTCCACAATTAGAGCAGTCTGCTGTTCTGAACTGATGCATTTGTGCTGAATGATTCCCAATGCAATTGTGTCAGGGTTTCCTGCCAGACCAGCTCACGTAACCTGGATTTGAAGTCCGAGCTCTGCTGCTGCTGGGACTGTTTGACATTGAGGAACGGTGCCAGACAAATTCCTTTGCATTTCAATTCAATTCCACAAGTATAATTAGTATATCTATTCAAATGTTAGATTTGGCATATTTAGCAAGTTGGAGTTGATATGCATTTCCGTTAATGGAGAAGCAAAACTCACTACACAGTGTGGGATCCAGGAACACACTGAAATTGCAATGCCACGCAGATTTTTTCGAACAATTACATAATCACTAATCATTTTGTCTGATCTCTGATTGCAGATCACCTCCTTGCATCCAATTATGGCCTTATTCAAAGCAATTACATCCCTATCCATTCTTTTTGGATAATTTCTGTCTGTTTGATGCATAAATTAAAAGTTCCTCTGCTAACTTCCAACATTTTCAATATTAACTATTTGGAGACCAGAACATCAATTGAACTGACTTTCAATTCAACTGTTACAAGACTTGCCTTTTTTCTTGCAAAATATTTTTCATGTATACCTTTTATCCCCACATACACCTTAGACTTCTTATATTAACCATGAACTATCCAGACCTATTCTACCAATACAATCATATAAACACGCAAAGTCCCCAGTAATTTAGAAATACAGCATGGAAACAGGCCCTTCAGCCCAAGGAGTCAATGCCGACCAGCAATCACCTATACACTAGTTTTATTCCACACACTAGGGACAATTTACAGAATGAAGCCAATTACCTTACAAACCTGAGCGTATTTGGAATATATCAATCAATCAACCTTTATTGTCATCTTGCAAAGCTACAATTGTACAGTGCAAAATGAGAAGACACTTCCCAGGGAATACCGGAGCATCGCACATAAAAGTCAAACATTTAGAAACATAGAAAATAGGTGCAGGAGTAGGCCATTCGGCCCTTCGAGCCTGCACCGCCATTTAATATGATCATGGCTGATCATCCAACTCAGTATCCTGTACCTGTCTTCTCTCCATACCCCCTGATCCCTTTAGCCACAAGGGCCACATCTAACTCCCTCTAAAATATAGCCAATGAACTGGCCTCAACTACCTTCTGCGGGGGAGAATTCCACAGATTCACCACTCTCTGTGTGAAAAAAGTTTTCCTCGTCTCGGTACTAAAAGATTTCCCCCTTATCCTTAAACTGTGACCCCTTGTTCTGGACTTCCCCAACATCAGGAACAATCTTCCTGCATCTAGCCTGTCCAACCCCTTAAGAATTTTGTAAGTTTCTATAAGATCCCCCCTCAATCTTCTAAATTCTAGCGAGTACAAACCGAGTCTATCCAGTCTTTCTTCATATGAAAGTCCTGACATCCCAGAAATCAGTCTGGTGAACCTTCTCTGTACTCCCTCTATGGCAAGAATGTCTTTCCTCAGATTAGGAGACCAAAACTGTATGCAATACTCCAGGTGTGGTCTCACCAAAGACCCTGTACAACTGCAGTAGAACCTCCCTGCTCCTATACTCAAATCCTTTTGCTATGAATGCTAACATACCATTCGCCTTCTTCACTGCCTGCTGCACCTGCATGCCTACTTTTAATGACTGGTGTACCATGACACCCAGGTCTCGTTGCATCTCCCCCTTTCCTAATCGGCCACCATTCAGATAATAATCTACTTTCCTGGTTTTGCCACCAAAGTGGATAACCTCACATTTATCCACATTATACTGCATCTGCCATGCATTTGCCCACTCACCCAGCCTATCCAAGTCACCTTGCAGCCTCCTAGCATCCTCCTCACAGCTAACACTGCCCCCCAGCTTCGTGTCATCCGCAAACTTGGAGATGTTGCATTCAATTCCCTCGTCCAAATCATTAATATATATCGTAAATAGTTGGGGTCCCAGAACTGAGCCTTGTGGTACCCCACTAGTCACTGACTGCCATTCTGAAAAGGACCCGTTCACTCCTACTCTTTGCTTCCTGTCTGCCAACCAGTTCTCTATCCACATCAATACTGAACCCCCAATACCGTGTGCTTTAAGTTTGTATACTAATCTCTTATGTGGGACCTTGTCGAAAGCCTTCTGAAAGTCCAGATATAACACATCCACTGGTTCTCCCTTATCCACTCTACTAGTTACATCCTCGAAAAATTCTATAAGATTCGCCAGACATGATTTAACCTTTCATAAATCCATGCTGACTTTGTCCAATGATTTCACAACTTTCCAAATGTGCTGCTATCCCATCTTTAATAACTGATTCTAGCAGTTTCCCCACTACCGACGTTAGACTAACTGGTCTGTAATTCCCCGTTTTCTCTCTCCCTCCCTTTTTAAAAAGTGGTGTTACATTAGCTACCCTCCAATCCTCAGGAACTACTCCAGAATCTAAAGAGTTTTGAAAAATTATCACTAATGCATCCACTATTTCTGGGGCTACTTCCTTAAGTACTCTGGGATGCAGTCTATCTGGCCCTGGGGATTTATCGGCCTTTAATCCATTCAATTAACCTAACACCACTTCCCGGCTAACCTGGATTTCACTCAGTTCCTCCATCTCATTTTACCCCCGGTCCCCTGCTATATCTGGCAGATTATTTATGTCTTCCTTAGTGAAGACAGAACCAAAGTAGTTATTCAATTGGTCTGCCATGTCCTTGTTCCCCATGATCAATTCACCCGTTTCTGACTGCAAGGGACCTACATTTGTTTTAACTAATCTTTTTCTCTTCACATATCTATAAAAGCTTTTGCAGTCAGCATTTCACACATAATAAAATGATAAAAACAATCCAGTCCCTGATGAAACAGTACAAATAGTTGAAAAGCAGGTAAGGAGGAAGGAATGTTGGAGGAAACTGGTGCACCTGGAGAAAACCTACATGGTCTCAGGTACAAACTCTGCACAAACTGCACCCGTAGTCTGTGGGACTGGAAGGCAGCGACTACACTGTTACGCCACTGTGCTGTCCTTTGTTCCTTTCGATATTTAGAATTTTTCACCATCCCGTCGTTCTATCTGTGTAAATTATGCACACTCAGTCAGTTCTTAACCTTGAGCAGTCCATTGCAGAGTACAGCAACTGAAGCACATGAGACCTGGAAAACAGACAGAGCAGTTAGTTTATTCAAAGTTTCCACGAGCTCCCCTCTCACTCTAAAGCACAAACAACATAGTACATCATAAATGACATCACAGACATTTACATTTACTATACAGTGGTATTATAGTCCTTCTCTTTACCTCTTGTAGATGGTCTTCATAGTCCTTTTCAACAGAGGGAGCAGAGCTATCTGTACATTCCTATGATGTCTTAGTGAGCAATTGGTTCACTAAACACAGTGACTCCTTTTTATTTATATACCGCACTCCTTGAGGATTTGTTGCTTTGTTTAGTTCTTGCAGTTGTCAGGCAAGTGAGCTCCAAATCACACTTTGCGAGCATGAAATTATTCAAAGTAAGGAACATGGAATATTAACAAGTACAGAAGCTCATTTTCACCAGGATCACTCATTCATTATTATGAATTAGGCTGGCAAACTGAAATATTTCTTGTAATTTGCATGCCTAAAACTAAATGCCGTGCTCAATATGTCATCTGTTCAATTCCTGCATGTTGCTTTCTGCTGGGGTTTTTTCCCCCGCATTGGTTTTAGTAGTCTTCAGCTTGAAAAAGCAACCTTCATTTGGTTGATTCAGGTGGGAGCCCACTATCAGTTCGAGCTCAGCTCCTGTTTGTCCAGCCGTAGCTACTGCGAGATGAGGTGGAGAATTTTATTGTAGTCGGGGGATGGGATAGTGTTGGTGCAGGAAGAGTAATTAATCAAACGGTAAGCGATTATTGCTGTCATAAAACTGACTGCTTATATTCGGAAATTGGTCCATGTCGGATAATTATTTGACCAGAACATTTGTAACTGGCTTCTTTCACCTTAGAAAAAACACAGTGCAATAAAAAGGGGATTTGAAAATGAAAGATTATTGCTTCCCCTGCTGCGCTGATTTGTGCACAGCTGCGCAAATGAAGTTGTTTGACTGCAGACTTCACACTTTGATTTATCTACACAGCGATGATGAATTAGATTTTTCACAGTGCGTTAGACACAGTGGGGAGTTCCTCTAGAGCCTTATGCTGGCTTTATTTGATATGATGATTAATGTATGTATTATATTCGTATCGGTTATAAACAAAAATGAGACCTTCAAAAATATTCCTTTAATATGAAACAAGAGGTTTCGTAGTTCAGAGCCGCCAGGACCTGATGCTGATTGGTATCTCTGTGGCTAAGCCTAAAGAAAATACTCCAGTATATCTTTGTCAAATGAAATTAGATCCGAATAGCTCTTTGCAACAAGTTTGTGATTACAGAACACAGTCTTGCCCATTAATAACAGATGGAAATGTATCTCCCTGCTACCCTGTCCAATTGATGGGATGTTTCAACTCTTAGTCTGGCTGTGAGTAGCAGCGGGTTGCCACTGCTCTGTTTCCCCCCCACACTCTAGATATTGGCTGGGTACAAATTGACAGGACTGGATGCTGACAAAGGATACACTTACGGATTAATTTTTACTGGTGCAGAAGTACAAAACGCCCTATCCTCACCCAAACTAATAGCCATTAAAGCACCATAGACCAGAGAGGCACACACATTAGCTTCCAATCCAATAAATTGTTTCCTATTCTTGGTCAGCATCCAGTCCCGTCAATTTGTACCCATCCAATATCAAAAGTGTGGGGAGAAGCAAAGCAGTGGTCACCTGCTGCTACTCACCGCCAGACCTACGAGTTGGAACATCCCATCAATTGTTCCCCAACAAACATTGTGTGCTTAAAAGTTAGTTTTAGTGTCTCTTTTCAGTTTGAAAACAAATACCTCCAGATCCAGGAACAGTTTCTTCCCAGCTGTTATCAGGCAACTGAACGGTCCTTAATGGAGGCCTCTGAACTTTCGTCATCGGGCTTTATTGGATGTCAATGTTATAGATGGAATCTAGGGATATGGGGAAAAAACAGGATCGAAGTACTGATTTTGGATGATTAGCCATGATCATATTGAATGGTGGTGCTGGCTCGAAGGGCCGATTAGCCTACTCCAGCACCTATTGTCTATGTGTCTATGTTTCTATATTGAATGTTATTAAAATGTACCTTTTACCCTTTATCTCTGGAATGCTTGATTGTATTCATGTACAGTCTTTGTTTTCACTGGAATGCAAAGAAATTAGAGCTTTTCACTGTGTCTTGATTACACATGGAAAGATTAAAGGCATTGCCTCATGCTTGCTGCCAACATGACTGGTGAGTGAACCATCCTCAACCTAGGTGGCACAGTGTTGTAGAAGTAGAGTTGCTGCCATACATCGCCGGAGACTACAGGTGCTGTCTATACGGAGTTTGTAAATTCTTCCCGTGACCCCGTAGGTTTTCTCTGAGATGCTCCAGTTTCCTCCCACAACCCCAAAGACGTACAAGTTTGTAGCTTAAATAGCTTGGTATATATGTAAATTGGTTCGGCAACTTGAGCGCCCTGGAGAGGAAAAGACTACAAAAAGTACTAAACACTGCCCAGTCCATCATCGGCTCCAACCTTCCTTCCATCAAGGGGATTTATCACAGTCGCTGCCTCAAAAAGGCTGGCAGTATCATCAAAGACCTACACCATCCTGGCCACACATTCAGGTAGAAGGTACAGGAGCCTGAAGACTGCAACAACTAGGTTCAGGAATAGCTACTTCCCCACAGCCATCAGGCTATTAAACCTGGATCGGACAAAACTCCGATTATTACTAACCAATTATCTGTTATTTGCACTTTATCAGTTTATTTATTCGTGTGTGTGTATATATTTATATAATGGTATATGGACACACTGATCTGTTTTGTTGTAAATGCCTACTATGTTCTGTGTGCTGAAGCAAAGCAAGAATTTCATTGTCCTATCAGGGACACATGACAATAAACTCACTTGAACTTGAACTAAATTGTGTGTAGGATAGTGTTAGTGTGTGGGAATCGCTGTTCGGTGCGGACTCGGTGGGCCAAAGGGCCTGTTTCTGCGCTGTATTTTGTAAGCGAAAAGGCATTCGGAGAGACAAATAAACAACACTTCAGCTCAGCCTGATTCTACATTGGCCGTGAGAGACAATTTAGAAAGCTGAACTCTAAACTTTATCATCAAACTCAGGGATCTGTTTGTTCTTACGCAACTGGAATCTGGATTTCCACATCGGCAGACCTCAATCAGTATGAATGGACAACAATGGTATATAGTCTTCCCGGCTGAAGACTTTAACTCCCCTTCCCATCTCTCTCCTAGATCTCCACCACTGCCAGAGTGAGACCACACGAAAAAGGAACAGCGACTCGTATTTCACTTGGGCAACTTACAACACAGCAACATGAGTATTGATTTATCTTACTTCAAATAACCCTCATATCCTCACTATTCGTCCTTCCCCCACTCCAGTCATCGTACTTATTTTCACTGTTTGTATTACTCGTTATCACCTTCTCCACAGCCAACAATGGACCATTGTGGGCTCCACCTTTCCTTGATCATCATTGCTGGCTTTGATTAGTTCTTTTGCATGCCTTTCATTCACTTGTTCCCTGTATCTTTTCATATCTCTCTTTTCCCTCTCCCCTGACTCTCAGTCTGAAGATAGTCTCGACCTGGAACGTCACGCATTCCTTTCCTTCAGAGATGCTGCCTGACCCGCTGAGTTACTCCAGCTTTTTGTGTCTATCCTTCCAGCTGACCACTAAGCTTATGGACTCAGTCCCCTGCCCTATCTATGCTCCTGACTGTGTAACCAGACACTGCTCCAATGCCATTGTGAAATTTGGCAATTATATCACCATTGAGAGAGATCAGTATGGAAATGGGGAGGGGAGTTAAAGTGTTCACCGATGAATAACATGTAACAAAATATCAAAGTTCAGGACAGAGTTAGATCATCTGTTAGAGTGGTGTCAATGCTAGCAAGACCAAAGACTTGATAATTGATTTCAGGAAGGGAAAACTGAGCGTTCAAGAACCTCTTTATCAGCTGGACAGGTGTGGAACGAGTTCTTGTGTGGCACATCTCTGATGATCTCGCCTGGACCCAGCACCTTGATGAAATCACCAAGAAAGCACACCAACACCTCCGCTTCCCCAGATGTTTGAGCAGATTAGGGGCATCACCAATTACTCTATTGAACTTCTACAGGTGTGGGGCTGAAAGCATTCTGACTGGTTGCCTCTCAGCCTCGTTTCGTATCTCAAGCAGCCAAGAATGAAGAGGGCGCAAACAGTGATGGACATTGCCTAGTCCATCACAAGTATTGGACTCTTCACCATTGAAGGAATCTATAGGAAGTGCCGTCTCAAAGACCTACACCGCCCTGGCCATGCTCTAACCTTGCTGCTACTATCGGAAAGAAAGAGCAGGATCCATCATCTTTGGTTCATTGACAGTTTCTTCCCATCCACCACACTACAACCATGAACTACAGTGGACTTTTGTATAAAGGCTGCACCATGTACTTTGATTAATACTGTTCTGGTTGGGATACCTGTTAATGTGCCATGTGAAAGCTGCTATACGTAACAATGTCATTGTTCAGTTCCTGGTGCATTTGACAATTAAACGTACTTGACCAGAGTCTTCTTGTCGAGGGCATGGCTTGCCGATGGAAATCACGCATTTACTTTGTTGTTTAGTGTAGTTTTAGTTTAGAGATACAGTTCGGAAACAGGCCCTTTGGCCCACCGTTTCCGCACCAACCAGCGATCCCCGCACATTAACGCTATCCGAAGATATCGGAGAAAACCCACGCGGTCACATGGAGAATATACAAACTCCGTACAGATAGCAACCGTAGTTGGGATCGAACCCGGGTCTCTGGCACTGCAAGCGCTGTAAGGCAGCAACTCTGCCGCTGAGCCACCATGTCACCCACCATTGTTGTGTTTGGATATTCCTTAGATTTTGAGTTTTTGAAGAATGGGGCAAATTTTAAGAACTCCATCAACCTCGTAATTTCTCCCATGCTATCAGCCTTCCCAGAGTCAAAGCATTCTTGGTTTAAGCTCCATCTTTCTGCTATCTTTTACGCCATTGATTAAATAAATGCTTTAAAAGTTCTGCACGGATTTAAACATCAGCTTTGAGTCTAACAGGAATTTCAGGCAGGAAATAAAAGTAATAAAATGGTACCATTTACCTTTGTCAAAATGCAGACCAAAGAGAGGAGTGCATGAGGTTGCCTTCAAATGAAATAAACCCGTATGGGCTGCAGTCCAAAAATTTAATCAAACAATTATATGTGGGCAATATTCCAACCAACAAGGCTCAGCATTCCCAAATCACCAGTGACAAAAAACATTTCCAATCTGATACAGGTCTGTAGCGTTAACCTCAAAATAGATGCAAGATTTTCAGAAATATTAAATATTTGACATTAGCATAGCTAGAAGTAGGACATTTGTTTGATTTCATCATTGTCAGTATGGCATTTTATCTAATTTTGTTGGTCACATGAAGAGTAAAAAATTTTGGGTGTTCCAGCCAGCATTTCTTAGAAAACACTGCATTAGTGAAAACCAGCCGAAAGCTATCACCACTGTGACTTTTATTTTTTAGTTTAGAGACAGAGCAGAAACAGGCTCTTTGGCTCATCGGGTACACACCAACCCCATACACTGGCACTATCCTACACACTAGGGACAATTTGCAAAGTTACCTAATCCAATTAAGCTACAAACCTATACGTCTTTGGAGTGTGGGAGGAAACTGGAGCACCAAGAGGAAATCCACGTGGTCATAGGGATAATCTACAAACTCCGTACAAGCAACACTTGTAGTCAGGATCGAACCCGGGTCTCCGGTGCTGTAAGACAGCAACTCTACCACTGCACCATTGTGCTGCCCACTGCGAATTGAACCATTGCAAGTCAAACACAGAACAACGTCTGGTGAAGGGTCTCGACCCGAAGCATCCTTTTCTCCAGAGATGCTGCCGGACCCGGTGAGCTACTACAGCTTTGTGTCTATAAAACACAGAACTAGTTTGGATCTTTGAATTGAGCAGCTATTTAAATCTGAAGGGTATGTGTAGGCTTTTAAAATGTCACATACAGGGTATTAGTTGCATCCATAAACATTTTCACTTACATCCGGCACACCATTGTATAAGGTGAGCAGGGCGGTGCTGCAGTAGAGTTGCTGCCTTACAGCGCCAGAAACCCGAGTTCGATCCTGACTGCAGGTGTTGCCTGTATGGAGTTTGTACATTCTCCCCATGATCTGCGTGGGTTTCAGATTCAGATTCAAATTTTAATTGTTATTGTCAGTGTACAGTACAGAGACAACGAAATGCATTTAGCATCTCCCTTGAAGAGCGACATAGCAAACGATTTGAATTAAAAAAAAATAATAATAAGTGTCCGGGGGGGGGGGGGTGATTGGCAGTCACCGAGGTACGTTGTTTAGTAGAGTGACAGCCGCCGGAAAGAAGCTGTTCCTCGACCTGCTGGTTCGGCAACAGAGAGACCTGTAGCGCCTCCCGGATGGTAGGAGGGTAAACAGTCCATGGTTGGGGTGAGAGCAGTCCTTGGCGATGCTGAGCGCCCTCCGCAGACAGCGCTTGCTTTGGACAGACTCAATGGAGGGGAGCGTGGAACCGGTGATGCGTTGGGCAATTTTCACCACCCTCTGCAATGCCTTCCGGTCGGAGACAGAGCAGTTGCCATACCATACTGTGATGCAGTTGGTAAGGATGCTCTCGATGGCGCAGCGGTAGAAGTTCACCAGGATCTGAGGAGACAGATGGACCTTCTTCAGTCTCCTCAGGAAGAAGAGACGCTGATGAGCCTTCTTGATCAGAGTAGAGGTATTGTGGGTCCAAGAGAGGTCATCGGAGATGTTGACTCCCAGGAACCTGAAGCTAGAAACACGTTCCACCTCCGTCCCGTTAATGTGGATGGGGGTGTGCGTGCCGCCTCTGGACTTCCTGAAGTCTACAATGAGCTCCTTGGTCTTCTGCAGTAGAGTTTTATCTGGGAGCTCCGGTTTACTTCCCTACTCCAAAGACATACAGGTTTGTAGGCTAATTAGCTAAGTAAAATTAAAAATTATCCATAGTGTGTGGAGGATAATGTTAGTATGCAGGGATTGGTTCAAAGGTTTCTTTATTAGTCACATACACCTAGGTGTAGTGTAATTCTTGTTACCAATGCAGCACATAACATAAATGCACTTTAACATAAGAAATATCCCCCCCACAATGGTTTCCACTGTGAGGGAAGGCACTAAGTCCAGTCCCATCCCCATGTCCACCCATAGTCGGGCCTATTGAGGCCTCCGCAGTCGCCGCTACAGAGACCCGATGTTCCAGGCCGTTCTCGCCGGGTGATGGTGCTCTGGCGTTGGTAGAATCCTCTCAGCCGCATGGGACACCTGGAACGGCCGCCTCCTTACTCGAGACCGCGGCTTCCGAAGCCAACAAGGCCGCGCCGGTTGGAGCTTCACTACTGCTGATCGCGTCGCGAGATCCCAGGCTCCTGGTGAAAAGTTCAGCGTCACCGTCCGCGGCTGGCCGCTCCACAGTCCCGCAGCTCCGCGATGTTTTTCTCGGCGGTCTTCAGCTCACCAGAGCTCCAGCGCTCGGCGATCCGGGCAAGGCATCGCCCGCTCCGCGATAGCGCTGTGCCGCCGCCGAAGCCGAGGTTCTGGGCGGTCCCCGACAGGAAACACCACTCCAGGCCCGCTGGTAGGCCGCGAGGACGGGTCGAAACTGCAGCCCGGAGAAAAGCCGGCTCTCCGACCAGGTAGGGAACCTGAAAGATAGTTTCCCCCTTCCCCACCTCCCACATAAAAAAAGTCTAGAACTCCTAACAACAAAACACTCAACTAACTAAAAATACGAAAAAAGATGAAAAACAGACAGCTGCAGGCTGGGCAGCCATACCACACAGGACGGTGCCCCCTAACGAAGGATTGCTGGTCAGCCTGGACCCGTGGGGCCGAAGGGCCTGTTTCCACAGTGTATCACTAAAGTAAACAAAAAACACCTCATTTGCCCTCCAATTTCAATTCCCTAGCCCCACCATCTTGTCCCCACTATGAATGCCCAGTCTTTATATGCCTCAATTCCCCATCAGGAAGGTTGTAGAACCCTCCACTTCTTGGGTTAAGTGCAGAGCCAAGCTATTTCTGTACTAGGTTAAAATATTCACAGATCAGATACAATTTAGATGCAGATTAATTATCGCTTACTACTCTGCACCAAGCACTTGCACTTTGGTATGAAATTTGTCAGATGTTTCATAAAACTGAATCTATTGTTGCATTAAATGCTCCATGGTCAGCTGTATTATAGATTAGATGAAGAAAAGAAAATCATCTCCTGCTTTATTGAGTAATCACGTCAAACAGTCTAAATGCACAGTAAAGTGTAATCAATATTGTTCTTTCAAATTTTGCATCAGTTTCAGCACAGATTAAATACCAGGAAAACTCCATCCATTTGCCGTTGCAGCACCATCTTTAAAAGAGTAGTCAGACTCCTTAGAATCATGATATATGGGAGAGATGTAAAGATTTGACATGGACATATATAAAGTAGGTAACTCTTATTATCTTGTGTTGTGGTGTGTGTGTGTGTGTGTGTTTCCATTGGCCACTATCTAACTAAAACATAAACATAATCCAAGGTGTAAGAAATGAATCTGTTAGGATTCTGATGTGGGTCTGCAAGTTTCTAAATGCACCGGTGATGCCTCGTGTATTTTTAAAGGGTTCAGGATGACTAGTGTCTGGTGAAATGATATGGGTTTGGCAATATTAAGTCACGTTGATTTCACAAACAGCAAGAAAACAGACAGAACTATTGTAGAAACTAGGAAATGCAGATACTGGTTTACAAAAAAAGACAAAGTACTGGAGTAACAGCGGGTCAGGCAGCATCTCTGTGGACTTCAGGGTTCAAGTCTAAAGAAGGGTCCTAACCTGAAGTGTCACCTATCCATGTTCCCCAGAGATGCTGACTGAGCTACTCCTGTGTTTTTTAGACAGAATTATTGACTTTACTAACAACAAATTCTCTCCTCAAGAACAAGTAGGAACACAGTTTTAAAAATCCCATATTGTCTCAGTTAACTTCATAGGTTACCCTTTGGGATGTTATCTGATTTGGGTTCAAATGAGCATGTTTTCCCTTTATAGACAATGCTTCAAGCCCAGGTTATGCAGACTAACAAGACATAACCAGGGTTAAAGTTGTGAGCTGATTCATCTTGAAAAGAATCTGGGGCAGTTTGAATATTTATGAATTGAACATCGTTTCATGGGTTTCTCAAGGTTTGAGAACATTTTGGAATATGAGGAGTGGGGGGAGGTGGGGGTCAAATTCATTGGAAAGCACATTTTGAAGAACAGCCAAATGACAGAATAGTTTTGCATTGAATCCGATGTGTTGTCTCCAATCAAAACAACTTTGTAGTGACATAGAGGGCTTTGAATTGTCTGTCTATCCAGGAACAAAGCTCCTGATGTTGCCCCAGAATTTCAGAATAACAGAATTTCAAAGACCTCAGTCATATAAACGCACAAGAAGGTGCTGCCACAGTGCTCTTAGTGTGTCTGTGCTCTCATCACTATCCATATTTCCAGAGAGGGGGAGAGAAACTGTAGTGTGGGCTTTTAATATTTGTCAACCGTGGTTTAACTTCAAAACCATTGGAAATCGTTACATCTTGTTGTCAAATCATCCCAGATCAAGTCTTCTGTTTTATCAATATTTGATTACAGACTTCATGGGATTATCAAGCCATTTTATACAGAAAACTAGCTGTTAAATCCCAAACTCCAGATGGAGCTTTAAAAAACCATGTCTTTCACATTGATTTTTTTTGCTCCGTTTGCTAGAGGTATAATATGATGGACAGCTTTTCAGCTTCATACAGAGTGATATCCTACAAGTTTCACGATTTAAAAAAACTGCACGGAATTCACCATTCATATTTTTCTTTAAAACTGAAATTCCGAATAAGACATCACACGCAAACACTTGGGAGGAGATGGAACAACGGGTGCCACACCAACAACCACTCGCTCAATGTCGATAAAGTCAAGGAACTAATAGATGATAGATACAAAAAGCTGAAGTAACTCAGTGGGACAGGCAGTATCTCTGGAGAGAAGGAGTGGGTGACGTTTCGGGTCGAGACCCTTCTTCAGACTAGTCAGGGGAAAGGAAAACGAGAGATATAATCATACTTTATTAGCCAAGTATGTTTTGCAACATATGAGGAATTTGATTTGCCATACAGACATACCATTATAAAGCAACATATAGACGATGATGTGGAGAGATAAAGAACAATGAATAAAAGATATGCAAAAAAGTAACGATGATAAAGGAAACAGGCCATTGTTAGCTGTTTGTTGGGTGGAAAATTAGAAGCTGGTGCAACTTGGGTGGGGGATACATGGGGAGAGAGGGAATGCTGGGGTTACATGAAGTTAGAGAAATCAATATGTCTGAATAAGAGTCCCAACCCAAAATGGCACCCATTCCTTCTCTCCAGCGATGCTGCCTATCCTGCTGTTACTCCAGCATTTTGTGTCTATCTTCAATATTCATATCAGTGGGCTATAAGCTGCCCAAGTGAAATATGATGTGTTGTTCCTCCAATTTGCATCTAGCCTCATTCTGACAATGGAGGAGGCCTAGGACAGAAAGGTCAGTTTGGGAATGGGAAAGAGAATTAAACAGTTTAGCAACTGGGAGATCAGGTAGGCCCAAGCAGCGAGCGAAGGTGTTCAGTGAAATGATCGCCCAATCTACTTCCCCAAGGAACTAATCATTGAGTCAAAAAAGGGGATGTGAGGAGACCATGTGCCAGCTTTCACTGGTAGGTCAGTGGGGGAGTGAATTAGCAACACCTAATTCTGGGAGTTAACATCTCTTTTGACTTGTCCTGGGCCAAGCACATAGATGTGATCATGACAGTGCCTTCCCTTTCTTACAAGTTTAAAGAGATTTGGCAGTCACTGAATTCTCCAACAAACCTATACAGATGCAATGTAGAAGGTATAAGCATCCTATAGACCAGTGGTTCCCAACCTTTTTTAGCTCGTGACTCCCTTTGGATCCTTTAATTTTTCTGTGCCCCCCACCACGACATTATTAGCAGAAAAAAAGTACTTCAATATTATAATACTTCCCATGAAAATATCAGTGTCTATTAATTGCACATATATTCTCTTTTATTCTATTCCACAAACATCAAAAATATTTCAACTACATAGATTTAAATTTATTAGAAGTTAAATTTAGGAGGCAACAGGGTGGTAGCTCTGTGGCCCCCTTCATTGAACCTGTGGCCCCCAAACTCCCCACATTTTTCTGTGCCCCCCCCCCATCAAAAATATTTCAACCCCTGAAATTTGCCATGGAAGGTATATGGCCCCAGGTTGGGAATCACTGCTATAGACCATACTCACTGCCCAGGTTACGTTATGGACTGGTATGGCAATTCCAATGCACAGGAACGCAAAAGGCTTCAAGTAGTGGACTCAGCCTGGCCTATCATCTCCTACCTAAAAGAATGTCCTTTGTTTCTGAGGCTATGTCCTCTAGTCCTAGACTCTCCCTTTAGTGGAAATATCCTCTCCACATTCATTCAATCCAAGCCTTTCACTATTCTGTATGTGTAACGGGTATAGCTTGGACCCAATAGCAGCACAGAATCAGGCAGGTATAATTGGTCATGAACTTTATTACGATACTGTAACACAGAGTAGTAACACAGGAATGGGTACACCGCACTCACAGAGGCTCAGGATTGAGCGAGGGTTCCAAAGAGGGGCAGGCAGGAGACGTAGTCGGGGTAGCGGAAGGTCCGGTAACCAGGAGATCCAACACACGATGCAAACAAACCAGCGAGGGACAGACGAAAGGAGAGTCGAAGCCAGGCAGGAAGTCGAGGTGCCATTGCAGGGATACACCAAACAGCCCAGGAGAGAGGCAGACAGAAACCAGGAGGTACGGGACGAAGGCCGTGGTCGGGGACAGAAGGCTGAGGTGATTTCCGGGAAGACGACAGGACGGAATGGTCAGGGGCAGGCAGGTTCGAATCCGTGTAGCCAGTCGGGAAATCGCTGGAGAGTCTTGCATGAACACTGAGAACAATCTGGCACTGTGTGAATGGTGAGGAGAATCTATACACCGGGTTAATTGGTGATCAGAGGCAACTGAGTGCAACAGGTGAGGAGAGTTGGGCTGATGAGAGGGGAGTGGCAGGCAGGTGAGGAGAAGGAGGGACCAGTGGAAAAGTACTGGGAGGTGAAGTGGATGAGAATGAGGAGAGGGCAGACTGTGACAGTATGTTTCAATGAGGTCCCTGTCATCCTTCTAAACTCCAGCGAGTACAGGCCCAGTGCCGTCATACGCTTTGACTGCACTTCGATGTTGCACTGCCAGAGGTTTCAGATGAGACATTAAACAAAATCCCTGGATATACTCTTCTGAGCACGTACAAGACTCACAGTATTCACCAGTTTTTATTTGAATAGTTGGTCCTTATTTGACATCACAGGGACATCTGTTCATTATCACACTGGTGTTTGTGGAATCTTTCTATGCACAAACGGATTCCAAAAGGTGGCAGAGTGGCGCAGCTGATAGAGCTGCTGTCTCATAGTGCCAGAGACCCCAGTTCGATCCTGATCTCAGGTTCTGCCTGTGTGGAGATTGCACATTCTCCCTGTGACCGGGTGGGTTTCCTTTGGGTGCTCTGGTTCCCCTCTACAGACCAAATACACGCATGCTTGTTGGGTGATTGGCCTCTGTAGCATTGCCCCCAGTGTGTAGAATGTAGATGCAAAAGTGGGGTAACATAGAATAAGCGTGAACGAGTGATCGATGGACTGTGCGGACTCAGTGGGACAAAGGGCTTGTTTCAATGCTGTATCTCTCAATCCTTGCTGTAGCTTTACACCAGAAATAAAGAACATTAAGTATTTTGGAAGTGGCTTCATGCCATCGAGGTGTATTGCATAAATAAAAGCCCATCAGTCCATTAAGTTCCTTATTTACCATGACAACAATGTGGAATCAAAAGGGTCACTAAGTTGCTTTATGAAAGGCATTTGCTACTAATACTTTTAAATTGGAGTCATGAGGCCTAAATTAATGAATACTTTAAAATAATTCGATTTCCATTTGCAATTCGAATAGGCTGCCGCCAAAATATGTTCAGTTTAACCTCAGAAAAGCTCGAAGCTTTGTCAGGCGCTAAATAGGTAGCAAACAAAGTCTTCCCCTTGGAGTACTGACAGATTTGTACCAAGACCCAGTCATAAGCTTGGACGTAGGAGAGCACGATGCTACACTTTCTCTGATCAACTCTTCAACAAACAGGAACATTATTAATAGAGTGGAATTGATTCAGATTCTCAATAAACCTGAGAACCACAAATTAATCTCTCCATTTAGGTGCCCGATTGGATTCTAAGCACGATGACTTCAGACTTTAGAGATACAGCGCGGAAAGGGGACAGAGGAGAGTTACCAGAATGATGCCTGTATTAGGGGGTGTTAGCAACAGGGAGAGGTTGGACAAATTTGGATTGTTTTCTCTGGAATGTGGAGATTGAGGGGAAGCCTGATACATGTATATAACATTGTGAAAGGCATAGATAGGGTAGACAGGCAGAACAATTTTTCCAAGATGAAAATATCAAATACTAGAAGGCATAGCATTAAGGTGAGAGGGGAAAAGTTTAAAGGAGATGTAATAGGAACATTTTTCACATAGAGGGTGGTGAATGGATGTAGTGGTTGTGGAGGCCGGCATGAAGGTGACATTTAGGAGACACCTGGATAGGCACATGAATGTGTAAGTTGTGGAGTGATATGGATTATGTGCCTGCAGATAAGGCTTGGTGTTGGCATCATGTTCGGCACGGGCATTGTGGGCTGAAGGGCCTGTTCTTGTCCTGTTCTGTTCTATGGGCTCCATGTTGTATTATTTTGAGGAAAAAAATACAGAAATAATGGATGCACTTGCCTTCGAAACACCATCAATTTTGGAATGGTTGCCACAGATTGCAAGATTGCAAACATAACCTTAATGTTTCAGAAGGAGGGCAAAATAAAATAATAATAATAATAATAATAATTTTATTTATAGAGCACTTTAAAAACAATCATAGTTGCAACAAAGTGCTGTACATCACTAATCATGGACAAAAAAGTTAATACACACCAATAATAACAATCAAAAGAAATAGTAGGAAAAGATATGTAAAATAAAGAAACATTAAAAACAATAAAAACAGAAGCAAAGTCTCAGGCATGGTCAAAAGCCAGGGAGTACAAATGTGTTTTAACACTGGATTTGAAGATGGACAGTGAGGGGGCCTGTCTGATGTGCAACGGCAGGGTGTTCCAGAGTGCTGGAGCAGCAACAGAGAAGGCTCTATCCCCTCTGAGCTTCCGATTAGACCTCGGTACCTCCAGGAGCAGCTGACCAGCTGACCTGAGGGACCGGGCAGGAGCGTATGGGTGGAGCAGCTCAGAGAGGTAAGGCGGGGCGAGCCCATTCAGAGATTTAAAAACAAATAACAGTATCTTAAAATGAACTCGAAAGTGCACCGGGAGCCAGTGGAGGGAGGCCAGAATTGGCGATATGTGCTCCCTCTTTCGAGTCCCAGTTAAAAGGCGAGCAGCAGCATTCTGAACCAACTGGAGACGAGCCAGTGAAGAACGAGCAACTCCAAAATAGAGCGCGTTACAGTAATCCAGCCTAGATGTAATAAAGGCATGGATTACTGTTTCAAAATGCTGCCGCTCGAGAATGGGCTTCACCTTCGCCAGCTTCCTTAAGTGAAAGAAGCTGGACTTAACCACCGCGCATATTTGGCGATCTAATTTAAAGTCACTGTCCATCCTAAAACCCAGGTTCAAAACTGTTGGCTTCACGTACCGTGACAATGGACCTAAATCAACAAATGGAGGTTCACGGCAGCCATTGGGATCAAATAAAATCACCTCTGTCTTCTTTTCATTAAAATAGGGAACTATGAGCTGACATAGGTAGCAGCGAAAATTGGAATTTGTGTTGGAAGGACCTGCAGATGCTAGTTTAAACTGAAGATAGACACAAAAAGCTAGAGTAACTCAGCGGGTCATCGTTGGAGAAAAGGAGTAGGTGACATTTTGGGTCGAGACCATTGATATTTACAGAAGAGATAACAGTGCATTTAGAAAATGGCAATGTGATTGGATAGAATCCACAAAGTGTTTTGACAATTTGAATTTTTTTTAAAGTGGAGTAGCACAATAGAATAGGACAAACTAAAAGACATTCCAAAGATCAACAATAAGATCTTTAATAAAGGTGGCACAGTGGTGCAGCAGTAGAATTGCTGCCTTGCGGCACCAGAGACCCAAGTTCAATCCTGACTAATGGCTCTGTTAGCACGGAGTTTGTACGTTCTCCCTGTGACTGCGTTGGTTTTCTTTGGGTGGTCCAGTTTTCTCCCGCATTTCAAAGAATATGGTTAATTGGCTTCTGTAATTCATGGGATCATGGGAGACCCCTTCCACCCCTGCAACGGACTGTTCCAGCTGCTACGGTCAGGCAAACGCCTCCGTTGCCATGCGGTGAGAACGGAGAGGTTGAGAAGGAGTTTCTTCCCAGAGGCAATTCGGACTGTAAACGCCTATCTCACCAGGGACTAACTCTATAGAACGTTTTTCCTTCCATTATTTATTATGTAAAAGAATATGGGTGTTATGATTGTGTTTATAATTTGTTTGGTTGTTTTGTTGTTTGTCTTTTGCACAAAAGTCCGCGAGCATTGCCACTTTCATTTCACTGCACATCTCGTATGTGTATGTGACAAATAAACTTGACTTGATTTGACTTGACTTGACTAAATTGTCCCCTGTATGCAGGATAGAACATGGGTACGGGTGATTACTGGTTGACACGGACGCGGTGGGCCGAAGGGCCTGTTCCCACGCTATATCTCTAAACTAAACTAAACTAAAATATACTAAATTAAATGTTATACCCAGAGACCATAAAACAAAATGAGAGCATATGGTTTGGGTTACTATCTTGGTATGGATTGAGGATTAGTTCATGAATAGAGAACAAAATGGTCAACTTCCTGGTGTGAAGTCATGTAAAATAGCCACAGTTCAGCATATGGTACTGTGCTGCAATGGTCACAAACAATATTAATAACTTGAATGAGGTAATCAAGTATAATATATCCAAATTTACTTAGGGTAGGGGGAGGCTTTTGTTGAGATCGAATGAGAAAGATCGTGGAAAATTGAATAAAATGTGGAAAATGTAAGATCACCTTCTTTGATGGGAAAATAAAAAGGCAGAATATGTATTACATGTTGAGACTGAATGATTTGGAAGGACTGGGTATCCTTGTACACAAACCACTTAAATTATCATTCAGGTATAGCAGCGAATTGGGAAGACAAATTGCATTTTGATCTTATTCCAACAGTTTGTGTAAAGCACTAAAGCACTAATGACATCTTGCACCAATTATATAGAACCTCGGTGAAATTTCATTTGGAATAAAGTGTACAGATCTGGTCTCCCAACCTCAGGGAATGTGCACTTGTAATAGAGGGGGCGTAGCAAAGGATTACAGGATTAAACCTGGAATGGCAGTTTTGTTGTATCTGAAGAAATTAAACAGTGGTCCTACACTACTTTAATGTTACAGGAATGGGAGGTAATTTTATTGAGTCATATAAAATTCTAACTTGGGTTGACTGGTCAGATTTTGGTCTGGTTTCCTCTGGCATTGATGTCAATCACCAAGTGTCACGTCTCAAAGTTTGGTTGGCTATTCAATTGCTTCACCTAAAGAGTAATGAATTCTTGCCATTCTCTACCCAAGAGGACCATCGTTTTACACCATATAGAAGATTGTTAGCAGTTAAGGCATTCAAGTGATACAGTGTGTAGGAAGGAACTGCAGATGCTGGTTTATTCCGAAGATAGACACAAAAAATACAAAAGCTGGAGTACTCAGCGACCCATGCAGCATATCTGGAGAGAAGGAATGGGTGACATTTCGGATCGAGACCCTTCTTCAGAGATGTTAGGGATAAGGAAAACGTGAGATATAGTCAAGTCAAGTCAAGTCAAGTTTATTTGTCACATACACATACGAGATGTGCAGTGAAATGAAAGTGGCAATGCTCGCGGAACAACAAAACAATATAGGTGATGATGTAGAGAGATAACGAACAATGAATGAAAGATATGCAAACAAGTAATGATGATAAAGGAAACAGGCCATTGCTAGTTGTTTGTAGGTGAAAACAAGAAGCTAGTTTGACTTGGGTGGGGGAGGGACAGAGAGAGGGAGAATGTCGGGGCCACCTGAAGTTAGAGAAATCAATATTCATACCACTGGGCTGTAAGCTGCCCAAGCGAAATATGAGATGCTGTTCCTCCAATTTGTGTTTAGCCTCACTGTGACAATGGAGGAGACCTAGGACAGAAAGGTGAGTGTAGGAATGGGAATGAGAATTAAAGTGTTTAGCAACCAGGAGATCAGGTAGATTAATTGTATAAAGTGATACAATGTTGGTGCTGGGAAGTGGCACTTACAGATCAGCCGTGACTAAATGGCAGTGCAAGTACAAATGAACTCCATAGATGCTGCTGCACCCGCTGAGTTTCTCCAGCTTTTTTGTGTACCTACAAATGAACAACTTCTGGTCAACCCCTCTTTGTTCATACTGAAGAAAGGTCCCGATCCAAAACGTCACCCATTCCTTTTCTCCAGAGTTGCTGCCTGATCTGCTGAGTTACTCCATCACTCTGTGTCTAACTCCAGCAACTGTCGCTATTGCTATTGATCATCCTGGCCACACACTCATCTCCCCGCTACCTTCAGGTAGAAGGTACAGGAGCCTGAAGACTGCAACAACCAGGTTCAGGAATAGCTACTTCCCCACAGCCATCAGGCTATTAAACCTGGCTCGGACAAAACTCTGATTATTAATAACCACTTTCTGTTATTTGCACTTTACCAGTTTATTTATTCATGTGTGTATATATTTATATCATGGTATATGGACACATTTATCTGTTTTGTAGTAAATGCCTACTATTTTCTGTGTGCTTAAGCAAAGCAAGAATGTCATTGTCTTATACAGGGACACATGACAATAAACTCACTTGAACTTGAACTTGATTATTCTATTTACTGGGTTGCTGGCTGTATCTAAAGGAAGCACACCTTCTTCTCCCACCTCCCATGTCATACTGTCTGGCATTTAAAACATAGTCAGCCCTCACCTTCTTCCACATGCCAGATACCCTCAAGCCTAAACAACCTCATTGTCTGCAGTTTGAAATAGATCCATGGTTTAATAGAAGGCTGGCTACCGCAATATAATGTTTTAATGACTAACACAGTGGCATGAAGAGATTGGCCATCCAGATCTCCTCTATTAAAACTGGATGAGGCAGGTTTCTGTTCCAGAATGTTGCAATTTGTTCATGTCTCAACACTTGCCTTTACGGAAATAAGATTCAGCCCTATATGGCGATAGTTTTCATAACCATGGCAAGAGCAGCAGAGTGGATAATTACGTAGATAAAATGCAGAACATTTTACCGTAGGCTGGGACTTTCTCTAATTAATTAATTCTCAACCTCCACCTTCATCTTAAGTTTCAACTCTGATCTTTTTTGGGTAAAGTATTCTTATTGTAAAATGTGCACAACAGTTCATTCACCGGATAATTTAGTTAATGTCAAAAGTAAGTAGAAATTAAATAACCTGTTGCAATATTAATGCACCAATGGCTCTGGTTATGGGAGCCATTATGTGGAGTAGTTGGGACTCATTATCACCAAATAGCTCTCAAGATTTCAAGTGGAATAAATTCAATAGCTTTCTAAAATGGACAGGGACTGTAATTTATGATTAACCCACCCTCGATGTGTGGAATGCAGGCAATACATCAAGTCTTTGGTGCCTGTTGTTTTTCATGCATTCAGTATCCAGCTTTGTTCTTTATGAGCATGGAAATGGCAGTGAGCAGGGATATCACTGGAGATCAACTCCAGATTTCAATCCCTGAAGAACAGGAGGCAAGAAATAAAGTTGTCTTCGCTACACTTCCACAAATCCGCACAACTACTTTGACAGAATTCCCTCAAATCTGTCAAAAATGTATTCCATTTTCCTATTCTCTCCATGAAATCTTTTCTGAAGGTACACAAAAGTGCTGGAGAAACTCAGCGGGTGCAGCAGCATCTATGGAGTGAAGGAGATAGGCAACGTTTCGGGCCGAAACCCTTCTTCAGACTGCGAAACTGTCTCCAGAGGGAGGAGGAGAACTTCTTCAAAGTAGGCATACCTTGAGGAGATTTCGCAGTGGAGTAGACAAAGTGTTTAAGAATGAACTGCAGATGCTGGAAAATCAAAGGTACACAAAAATGCTGGAGAAACTCAGTGGATGCAGCAGCATCTATGGAGCGAAGGAGATAGGCAACGTTTCGGGGCTTTTCTGAAGGTGTTACCTACGCACCAATACTTCTGATGAGTGTTTCTTTTATTATATTCGAACATATGCAGTCCAACGCTTCCAGTCATTAATGACGGTGGATAATTAATTAATTAACAGGAGGCGCCAAGAATATCATTATCATCAACAAAGGCAGAATGAAAAAACAAGTTGAAGCATTCACCACTGTCTTCAGACAGAAGTTCCAAACAGATGATTCACGTCTGTTTCCTCTCGAGATCCACACTTAACAGAAGCAGGGCTTCAGTCAATTCAATTCACTTTCTATCAAAAGAACCACAGATTGCACAAGATATAGCAGCAACATGGGGTCTGGACAAGTCCCTAGCTGTAATACACGGAATCCAGAACTAGTCAAGCCTCCAGCCGAGCTGCTCCAGTACAGGTATAACACCAGTATCTATCCAACAATGTGGAAAATGGTGTAGGAAGGAACTGCAAAATGCTGGAGTAACTCAACGGGACAGGCAACATCTCTGGAGAGAAGGAGCGGGTGATGTTTTGGGTCGAGACCCTTATTCAAATGGCTCAGGTATGTACGACAGTTCATAAAGAGCTGACATGGGGGACAAATGCCTCACTAAAGTATATACTATAAAATGTATATAAAATGTATACAACATCCACTGCCCTACCCTCACCAATCAATTGTACTCAATGGTTCTTTATTATCATGTGTACCAAAGTACAGTGAAATTCTGTTTTCCACCTTCATTATCTCCTCAAAAAGCAATCAAATTAGTAAGACACGACCTGCTGTGTACAAGCCATGCTGACTGCCCCTCATTAACCCAGCTTTTCCTCATCTCAGTCCTAAATGGCCCACCACCTTATTCTTAAACTTTGACTGCTGGTTCTTGACTCCCCCAACATTGGGAACATTTTTCCTGCATCTAGCCTGTCCAATCCCTTAAGAATTTTATATATTTCTATAAGATCCCTAATATCCTAAATTCCAGTGAATACAAGCCCAGTTCTTTCATCATATGTCAGTCCCGCCATCCCGGGTATTAACCCTGTGTACCTACGTTGCAGTCCCTCAATAGCAATAATGTCCTTCCTCGAATTAGGAGACCAAAACTGCACACAATACTCCAGATGCGGTCTCACTAGGGCCCTGTACAACTGCAGGAGGACCTCCTTGCTCCTAAACTCAAATCCTCTCACAATGAAGGCAAACATGCCAGTAGCTTTCTTCGCTGCCTGACATAAAGCTCACTGGCCTATAATTCCCTGGGTTCCCTCCACTTCCCTTCTTAAACAACGTTAGCCACTCCCCAGTCCTCCCGGAGCACCCCTGTGGACAAAGAACCCACTGGAACGGTGCCCCATCTCAGTATCCATTCCCCCCAACACCAGCAATGTGTGTCTATCTTCCATCACTCACCTGCAGCCCTCTGACCAGCCCTTGCAAAGTCCTGACTGCTATTACTAAGAATGACCAGGGCAATGGGTGCGTGGGGCATTGGCACCCACATGTTCTCCACCAAATCGCAGACTTTCTTGATCGGCAAATGTATTACCCGGCCTTCACTGTCACTAGCTTTAAATCCTGCACCTCACTGCCCAAGAGCATTGAGGGAATAATTCAATCAGACTCCAGTGGTTCAATAAGGCTCTTCGCCACTTTCTTTAGGAAGGACTATACATTTATTTATTTATTTGTTTTATTTATTGGTATTATTTATTTCGAACAGAATAAAAGAATAAAAAGCAAGTGTGAAACAGCATACAAAACACAAAAATATTTATAAAGTGTCATAAACAATATCTATAAATAAATGAAATCGTATGTGTCCGAAAAGGAGCAGGAAGAAGCCAAAGCTTATTAATTCCCACCCCTTATTCAACTGCTTGTAATTATCTTATACAAATTTAGCAGCTATATGTACACCGTATGTACACCAGCCACTATTTGTACACCAAATTATTTACATTTGAACACTAATCAAATATTTACAAAGCCATACATGCTGGCCTTGTCGTAAAACCCAGATCCTCAAAATGAAAAAATAAAATGAAAATCCTACTTTATAATCAACATGCTATCAGCTTTGTCTTTTCAATTTCATACACTTTTACTCTCACCTCTTCTCCTCAGTTCCAGAGAAACAATCTGCTTTCTATTGTGCCCTTTCACCCTACGTCTTACCTGATCATGTATCTTCCTCAATTATCCCAGCCACCTCTAGCATCATCCACCACAAAACAACTTCTACGTCTGAAGAAGGGTCACCTCTCCTCTCCATTACAGAAACCACCTCTCCAATTTCTCCAGAGATTTTACCTGACCTGCTGAGTTACTCCAACATTTTGTTTCTATCTTTGGTATAAACCAGCACCTGCTGTTCCTTTTTATTACCTTCCATGACCTTCTGGTTTATCATAGTCATAGAGTCATACAGTGTGGAAACAGGCCCTTCAGCCGACCTTGCCCACACCGGCCAACATGCCCCATCTATACTAGTCCCATCTACTTGAATTCAGCCATATTCCTCTAAACCTGTCCTATCCATGTTCCTATCTAAATGTCTCTTAAATGTAGCAAAAGTACCTGCCTCAACTACCTCATCTGGCAGCTTGTTCCATACATCCACTGCCATTAGCGTGAAAAGGTTACCCCTCAGGTTCCTATTAATTATTTTCCCCCTCACTTTAAACCTATGTCCTCTGGTTCTCACTTCCCCTACACTGCGCAAAAGGCTCTGGGCATCTACCCAATCTATTCCTCTCATATTCACTTCCATTCTCACAATGAAATCCCCACAACACTGCCTTGGCTCCCCACCTGCTGCTGTCTAACATGAGAGAAAGAAAGGCCAACTATCTATGGATTGTGAGGGTCAGGGACATTCACTACCCCATCCCCATCCCCATCCCCACCCTACCTCGACTCATACTTTACAGTAAAAGCCTGGAAGATAAAAAGTACATTAAAGTTCATGGTCATTGTCACCTTGTGGGCCAGTGGGAATGGTGGGAATAACGCCCTTATTCTACTCTGAGGTTGCAGTTGTGACTGTTTCAGGGTTTGGATATCAATCGGCAGGTCCTTATGGGGTGCACACACGTAACCCCTCACACCGGGCATCTTGAACCTCACTGGGACTCAGGCATCGGTACACGACCCATGATCGTTTCCAAGGCAAATATGGTCACCGAGAACTCTCCTCTCCTCCAGCAGTTTCTCTCATCTGTTTATTCTCCTAGTTCGGCTAAACTTCAAGTGGAAAGCTATGGGATCAAATGATTTATGGCAAAGCATTGTGTCAGCAGAAAGACCTTCAGTGCTTGGTGTTACATTCTGTGAAGACTTCTGAAACTTGCAACAACTAGTCGAAGCACAGAACAGTTGAGGAAGAAATCAGCCAACTCCCAGCATTTAACTTGTAAGTAATTTTGATTCCACCAAATTTCACAATTCTACTACTATTCTATTACACAATTTCAATGCCTACTATATTCTGTTGTGCTGAAGCAAAGTAAGAATTGCATTGTCCTATCTGGGACACATGCCAATAAACTCTCTTGAACTTGAACTTGAACTTGAATTCATATGAAATTATGTGAGGGAGGAATTGGAGCATTGAATGTTGTAATGGCTTCATATTAACATGGCTGACATTATTGCCTCCCTATTCTGTGGGTGATATATCCTGCAAATATGTACACACGGAACTAATGTTATTTTGTAGATCTATGCGCATATATAGAAATGAACAAACATTGTGCTGATAACCTCAATGGTTCAACGGTTCAAAAGTGCTTTAATTGTCACATCTGCAACTGCACAGTAAAATTCTTTTTGCATTTATTACACATGCGGGCGCCTCCATTTTAGGCGCCATTATTCAAATTTCAAAATCCGGTCAGCCTGCGTGCTCGATGTGCAGAAGCAGTTCCCACGAACCAACGTCTCTCTCCTCTCTCTCTCTCCTCTCCTCTCCTCTCCTCTCCTCTCCTCTCCTCTCCTCTCCTCTCCTCGCCATCTTTCTGTCCCTGGGGCATCTCCTGCAGCCAACCTTAAAGGCACTGGAGGCATTACCCCGGTTCACCCCTCCTCGTGTCTGACATCTCCAGCTCCCTCCCGGTTACGGTGTCTGACAAGCCTTCGGGCGAGTCCCGCCAACATACCAGTCCCCCCCTGGCCTGAAGAATTCTGCAGCACTCACTGGACCAGAGGATGCAAAGTGGAATGAGCATGAGAAGAAATCATGTACATGTGTTTCCAAAGTCACGTTGTAGACAGCTTTGAATGCAAATGTCACATAATAAAACAGGCATTTTCACTTTTCCTGCTTCAAGAAATGCTGGAAACACCCATCAGGTCAGGCAGCATATTTGGAGAGAAAAACACAAGGTTCGATGACATGAAAGGTAGACACCATAGTTCTTTATCATCGGATAGTGCCTGACATTGTGAAGGGTTCTGACATATTTTTGTTTTTGCTTCAGATTTCTAGCACCGTAAGTATTTGTCTCCATCAATGATTCATGCTTTGTATCTTGTTTGTCAAGAAATAGGCTTTGTGCAGAAACTGGGAGAAAGTGAAGATGGCATTTGTTAAATTTATATCCCAACCTAAGGTCACACATCAGGTTCACAAACCATTAGACTGTCCAAGATTGGATTCCATGCTGTCTGTCAGATGACAAAACTGCGGCTTATTCATTGCAATTTCTATCATCGCACTCATTTAGGGTCATAATTTGCTACAGGGATAAAACTAATGCTATGTGCCAATAATCGGACTTGCATTTGCTCATTTAATCTGAACAACATTTTGAACATTAAATCGCTGGAAGTATGAGCTAAAATAAAAATCACAACACAGGGAACCAGGCATCGAGGACCCTGGATGAACTGACTAATCAGTAGCTTCACTGTGGAAATGAATAGGACTGATAATGAAGTGTGATCTGGAGTGGGTGAATTTATTTTTAAATTGTGTCTAGAAAGAGGGAGGAAGAGAAAGATTGCATTACAGGAAGGAGAGATAAGATAGATAGAAGGAATAAAACTAAACAGTAAACAGTAAATATATTCCATAAAATATCCTGTAACTAAAACCTGAACAAATAAAATTCCATATATATATAATTGTTAATTGTGGGCACCCACAAGCTTCATTGAGCAGTAATTAATAATTAGAACCTTGTTAAAATATCTCTGACGGCTAAAGCAGTCTTAATTAGATATACATATACGGTACATGGTTTGATAACAGTCTCTTTGCATCACTTCAAACCAGCTCTAACTCAGTGGTGTGTTTAATTCATATCTCCAATGCAAATTTAATAATTTCACATCAGTCAATGTATTGCAGTGTTGATCCAAGCAGTGAAAGACCTTTTTTTTTTACAAAGCTTAACACTGGAATAGTGTGACTCAGACAGCAACATTTGGATTTTCAGGTTTAATTGTGCATCTGCTCTTGCCTGAAGTTGTGAAATTGTTTGTGCATAAATTGATACCATTGGCACTCACTGTTAGACTGCATTACGAGCAACTATCTTTTCCCCACCCAGAACTTAGCAAGGATCATGTCCCAATGCGTTTTACAATTGAAAGTCTTTCCACACGCACAACTTCTAAATGCTTTTCACATCAAATAATTATAATATAGATGTTGTCACTTTAGACTTTAGTGATACAGCGGTGAAACAGGCCCTTCGGACCAACAAATCCTTGCTGCCCAGCGATCACCCCCTTCACCAGCATTATCCTACATTCTTGGAACAATCTACAATTTACAGAAGCCAATTAATCTGCAAACCGGTATGTCTTTGGAGTGTTGGAGGAAACTAGAGCACCCGGAGAAAATCCACGTGGTCACAGGGAGAATGTCAGGGAACACAGGGTGACATGGTGGCACAGCGGTAGAGTCGCTGCTTTACAGCACCAGAGAACCATGTTCGATCCTGACTACTCCTGCTGTATGTACGGAGTTTGTATGTTCTCCCTGTGACCACGTGATTAATCCCGGGTGCTCCAGTTTCCTCCCAACACTCTAAAGACGTACAGGTTTGTTGGTTAATTGTCTTTGGTAAAAATATTGTAAATTGTCCCTCGTGTGTAGGATAGTGCTAGTGCATGGGGATCGCTGGTCAGCGCAATCTCGGTGGGCCGAAGGGCCTGTTTCCACGCTGTATCTCTAAACTAAACTAAACTAAACTAAACTAAACTAAACTAAACTAAACTAAACTAAATGTATGAACTCCGTACAGACAGCACCCGTAGTCAGCATCGGTGCCCGGTCTCTGGTACTGCAAGGCAGCAACTCTACCGCTGCGCTACTGTGCAGCCCACTTGCACTCACCCAGAATGGATTACACGTTAAATTTAAATTGACTACGTTCCAATAGAACTAGTGGTTGTATGATAAGATTGATGCAGAATTCATACTGCAAAAGCATAAACATAAACCAGTGGTGTTGTGCTGACTCAGATTGTAGGGCAGGTGAGGTAGTAAGCCAACACCATTTTATTGCTATGTCTGAGATCTCCCTCACTCATTGTCCACAGCCATATAGATGAACTGGAGGATTCTATATTTTCAGTGTTCATAAGGTCATAAATGATAGGAGCAGAATTAGGCCATTCGGCCCATCGTCTACTCTACCATTCAATCATGGCTGATCTATCTCTCCATCCTAACACCATTCTACTGCCTTCTCCCCATAACCCCTGACACCCATACTAATCAAGAATCTATTTATCTCTGCATTAAAAATATCCATTGACGGCCCGCCAAAGCCTTCTGTGGCAATGAATTCCACAGATTCACAACCCTCTGACTAAAGAAATTGCGCCTCATCTCCTTCCTAAAGGAACGTCCCTTAATTCTGAGGCTATGACCTCAGGTCCTAGACTCTCTCACTCTCCACATCCACTCTAGCCAGGCCTTTTACAATTACGTAAGTTTCAATGAGGGGTCCCTGCATCCTTCTAAACTCCAGCAAGTACAGGACCAGTGCCGTCAAACGCTTATCACATGTTAACCCATTAATTCCTGGGATCTTTCTCGTAAACCTCCCGTGGACCTTCTTAAGAGCCAGCGCACTCTTCCTCCTATATGGTGTCCAAAATTGCTCACAATACTCCAAATGTGACCTGACCAGCACTTTATAGAGCCTGGAGAGGAAAAGACTACAAAAAGTAGTAAACACTGCCCAGTCCATCATCGGCTCTGACCTTCCTTCCATCAAGGGGATTTATCGCAGTTGCTGCCTCAAAAAGGCTGGCAGTATCATCAAAGACCCACACCATCCTGGCCACACACTCATCTCCCTGCTACCTTCAGGTAGAAGATACAGGAGCCTGAAGAGGCAACAACCAGGTTCAGGAATAGCTACTTCCCCACAGCCATCAGGCTATTAAACCTGGCTCGGACAAAACTTTGATTATTAATAACCAATTACCTGTTATTTGCACTTTATCAGTTTATTTATTCATGTGTGTATATATTTATATTATGGTATATGGACACACTTATCTGTTTTGTAGTAAATGCCTACTATGTTCTGTGTGCTGAATCAAAGCAAGAATTTCATTGTCCGATCAGGAACACATGACAATAAACTCACTTGAACTTGAACTTGAACTCAGCATTACATTCCTGTGTTTTACATTCTAGTCCTCTTGAAATAAATGTTAGCTGTAGAACTGTAGAAACTGCCTTGCTGCAGGCAGGAGATGAACTGGAGAACCAACTTCCTAGCATCTCCCACCAATTCCAGGATTTCCCCCAATAAGTGACAATGCATATTGAATACGTTCATCTATAATTAATGTGCCATTTGTGATGAAAAAGCCTCACCTGACCGATGGTGTGTTCCTGACATCCAGTGTTGCCTAGTGAGGAACATTAAAATTTAAAGGGATGTCTTGAAAATATTGTTACGGTAGAGATTGTGTTAGACAAGGGGGGATTTCCCTTCTCATTCCAAGATGGATGACTGGCAGTGATACCAAAATCACAAGGCCCACGGCATGGATGGAACTGTGCTGGGAATCTGTGCTCATCAGGGCACTGTAACACAAAGTCTGACAGCTACCAATTCTGCAGGATTTCTGACAGATTGTAAAACCAGCCCAAAGCAGTTTGTTCCGTTTCTATTATTTTGGGCCTGGAGCAGCAGCAAGCCAATGCTACTACTACTGGTGTGCAACAGTATAGTGTAGCATCAATAGTCCTAACTAATATCTGTAATCATCCTCATAGCTAGCGAGCCTGAGAAATGTTGTTACTTGAACCAGAGCTATTAACTGATTCCACATGGAACTGCAGATGTTGGAATCCTGAGCAAAACATAAAGTGCTGGAGGACCTGAGCAGGTCCGGCAACATCAATAGAGGAAGTGAACTGAACGATCCCGACCTGAAATCTTCTGTGCATTCCCTGAATTTCCTGAAATGGACGGACAATGTTTCGGGTCAGGGCCATTTTTCAGTCCATTTCCTCCTTGTATATTGTCTGACCCCACTGAGTTCCTCCAGCCAACCCAGGCGAATATTTGCACGCTAGCCACAGAAGCAGATCTACAATCACGTATTACAACCGCTCCGCACTCTTAAATCTCTATTCCTATGGCAACATTTCTAAAAGGGCTTTCTCACGGTGCGACCTGACGCAAGACATTCGTGGACCACCGAGGACCTCCGTGGCGCTAACGGCAGGTAGTCGTGTAACTTTGTAAGGTCGGGAGAAAATTCAAACATTTTTGAATTTCTCCAAGAGTGACTTGAGCACTTTTTGGTGAGCGTTGCAACATTGTATGAACGCAGATGCCAGTGCGATATCCGTGCGATATCCGTAATGACTCTTGCGGGTACCGTGGGAACTCCTGCGAACGGTAAACCCGGAAGCTTGACAGAGGGGACATAAGGTGAGTAAAAAAGGTGGTCTCAATATCGCCAATGGACCATGTGTCCATCGAGGACGTTCCAAACAATTGTCATTGTTTGAGAGTCTTTTTCACAGTAAGACTTGCAGAGATGCCTGTCAGAAAAGCGCAAAGAAAGGGGTCAAAGAAAGTCAGAAAGTTTTTAGCCATGCAGGTAAATGAGGAGGAGACTCAGCAAGAGAGACAGGTGGAGAGGCAAGAGGAGATGCCAGAGATACCACTGCCTGTGGGCTCCTTGGAGCAGGGAGAGGGTGATCAAGGTGGATTTGAGATTGCCTCCCCAGTAGCTGTTGCCTCCCCAATAGCCTCAGCAGACGATAACATAAAGGGAAGATGGCAGAAGGTAAGGCCATATAACTTCAACAGGGAACAAGAGGGGGAACTGGTGGAGTGGTACCAATGCAATGAGATTCTCTATGACAAATCCAGAGAGGATTATAGAAATAGGGAGAGAAAGCGCAACCTGCTGGAGACGAAGGCTGCGGAGTATCCCGGGTGCTCATGTGAGTATCTATAACAATATATTAGTTTATGTACAGGAGAACAATTTAATGTTATCCATGATTTAAAAACATACAATGCTACAGATGTAAAAGTGCTGTTTTTGCAGTTACCTTTAATTTATCTTATAAGTCTGTCTGTTCCCTGCAGCTGCAATGTAAAAGTAGTGGCAGACAGCTTTTACACCCTCTTTGTTTGAAGTAGGAATCATGTCACCGTTGAAACATGGGCTTAACCCAGTGAGACTTCCTCTTAATTCTCTTTTTAATTAATCTCACCCTTCTGTCTTCACGCAAGCGTTTTCGATGCACATGTTGCGCTAATGCATACAGCGCGTCAATGAAAATAACAACCAGCCTGTACTCGAACCAACTTTGTATAGGCATGTCTGCAAATGAGCCAATTCTACGAACGGAGGATATTTATATAGTGTGTGAAAAAAAGTGACATCATTTGTGCCACGTGATTAACTACACTACAGTCCACGATGTTCATTCACGATTAACGGGAAAGATCGGGAGACGGACAAGTCACTCGCACAAATGACAGAATTGCCGAGTACCGTGGGAACTCTTTATCTACCCCCCGTTATATCGTGCGGAACTCGTGCTGGACCACGACCACTTCATGCTGGTGACATCTTGCGTCAGGTCGCAGCGTGAGAACCGGCCATTACACCGTAAATGGCTCGATTGTAATCATGTATTGTCTTTCCGCTGACTGGATAGCACGCACCAGAAGCTTTTCACTGTACCTTGGTACATGTGACAATAAACATTAAACTAAACTATTCTTTGTGTTTTGGTATTAGGTGGATGCAATTGCTACTGTTGGATACAAGGGCAGGAACATGCTAGCCACTAACTTCATTGCTATTTTTCTCAAATGTACTCACACTTTCATGTTCTTTTGATCCTTTAGTTGAAAAGGAGATAGGAGGTGTTTAAAAAGGAACTGCAGATGCTGGAAAATCGAAGGTACACAAAAATGGTGGAGAAACTCAGCGGGTGCAGCAGCATCTATGGAGCGAAGGAGATAGGCAACGTTTTGGGCCGAAACGTTGCCTGTCTCCTTCGCTCCATAGATGCTGCTGCACCCGCTGAGTTTCTCCACCATTTTTTCTGTACCTAAGGAGATAGGAGGGTTGGCTGTGAATATTGCTGCATGACACGTCACCTGTTACAACTAGCTGTTCTTGAATCAGGCGAATGGAGAAACAAAAACACATACAGTAGGGGTGGTAATTTTGACCAGCGATGGCAATATAAAGAAGTTAAAACTATGTTGTCAAGGTTTGTCATTTGAGTCTCTAGTGACTCAGAGATTATTGATCTCTCCCCTTGATCATTTGCAGGAAGACGTGGTAATGCCAAAAAAAATGACTCAAATGTACATCAATCTCCTCAGCCTACTTTGTTTTATGTTGCGTCATTTGAATCATGAAATATTATACTTGGCCATGTCCAAACCAATCCCTCTCATTAATCTTGCTTTAGTTTGACAGACATCATAAGCACCTAGGTCTCCTGAGCTCCTCTAAAAGTTTAATTTGGGAAGCATTCCTTCTTTTTATGTGCGATGGACATTATGACAAAATGGTGTGGGATTTCAATTACATGAATGTTCATCAACGTCTATGTTTTCTTTAAATGTGCATTGTTAGAATTTTTGGGAAACCTAAAAGCTTTCTTACTGGAAGGTAGACAAAAATGCTGGAGAAACTCAGCGGGTGCAGCAGCATCTATGGAGTGAAGGAAATAGGCAATGTTTCGGGCCAAAACCCTTCTTCAGTCTGAAGAAACGTTGCCTATTTCCTTCACTCTATAGATGCTGCTGCACCCGCTGAGTTTCTCCAGCATTTTTGTGTACCTTCGATTTTCCAGCATCTGCAGTTCCTTCTTAAACAAAAAGCTTTCTTACTGCCCCTTTTAGAATATCTTTTTAAGGGAAAAGAGCAATATATGTATATGTAAGCTGGTATATTTATAAATTGATGCAATTGGGCAGACCTTTTCCACAGTTGGTCGAGCTGTTGCCTCACTACGCCAGAGACCCCGGTTTGATGCTGACCTTGGGCTTTGGTGTTTGCAAGTTCTCCTTGTGACCGCATGGGTTTTCTCCAGGTGCTCCGGTTTCCTCCCACATCCTAAATATGTGTGAGCTTATGGGTTGATTGGCATCTATAAAATTGCCACTAATGCGTAGGGAGATGAGAAAATGGGGTAACAGAACTGCTGTGACCGAGTGGTCGATGCCCGGCATAGACTCAGAGAGCTGAAGGGCCTATTTCCACAATGTATGTCCATATATATTTCCATATTGTATGGAGTATTCAAGAGAGAGTTAGATATAGCTCTTAGGGCTAATGGAATCAAGGGATATGGGGAGAAAGCAGGCACGTGGTACTGATTTTGGATGATCAGCCATGATCGTACTGTATGGGCTGACTGGCCTACTCCTGCACCTATTTTCTAGGTTTCTATGTTTGTATGTCTAAACTAAATGTGATTAGAGAATGCGGAGAGCATTTATCGGTCATATCTATTTGATCCAAACTTTTGAAGAAACACTTAAGAGTCAATCATATTGTTGGTCTCAGGCCAAGTATAGTGCAGGCCAGGTAAAGATCGCAGATTTCCTTTCCTGAAGAACAGAAGTGAACATTATGGGTTTTATTTGGAGATCTGAGAATTTGAAGGTTATTATTACTGCGACTAGATTTATTTAATTACTTGAATTTCAAATCCTTCCTTGCCATGGTGGCATTTGTACTCATTTATTTGAACCAATGGTCCAGAGCTTTAGGTTTATTGTTGTCACAGGTACTGAGGTACAGTGACAAGCATTGTTTACGTGCTAGTCAATCAAGTCAGGTAATACCATTACTTGAATACAATCAAGCCAAACCCATGCAATAGGTAGAGCAAAGGGAAAGATGCCAGAATGCAGGCTATAGTTCTCAACCTTGTAGCAAAACGCTTCCAGAAAAAAGTCCAATGTCCGCAATGAGATAAGTTGGAGAATCGCAGATCTTTGATCTGAAGAAGGGTCTCGACCCGAAAGGTCGCCCCTCCCTTCTTTGCAAAGATGCTGCCTGTCCCGTTGAGTTACCCCAGCATTTTGTGTCTCTTCAGTTTAAAACAGCATCTCCAACCCATATTAGGCTGGAGAATTGGGACTTTAGCCCAGCTTGTGGAAGGACCGTTCAGAAGCCTGATAATAGAGGGGAAGGAGCTGTTCCTGAGTCTGGTGGCGCAGGCTTTCATGCTTCTGTGCCTTCTGCCCGACAGGAGTGGGGAGAAGCAGGAATGACCGACTTGTCATTCCCTCTAGCTCATTAGTCCATCTGCTAGTTCAATAATTTACCCACTGCATTAATGTATCCCGTACTACACTACTGCGACAGTCCGATGAAGGGCCTCAACACAAAACGCACTTATTCCTTTTCTCCAGAGATGCTGCCTGACCCTGCTGAGTTACTCCAGCACTTTGCGTCTAAATACTGCAACAGATATGTTTTAAAAGATTTGTGGATAGCTCCAGGCCTCTCCAATAACGCCATGGACAAAATGTATGCAATGACTCCAGCAGGACTAAGTGAACCCAACCTTGAAAATAACAGCCCAAAGCAGCTTGGCACGAAACATGCCTCACACCCACCCCGGTTATTCCTTAAAGTTTCATTCACTGTTTAAGAGGGAACTGCAGATGCTGGAAAATCCAGCATTTCTCCAGCATTTTTGTCTACCTTCTTTCATTTACTGAGTCTGTTCTGCAACTGGTGCAGCTGATCAAAAACAATCTACTCGTATTCCAAAGTATGTGACTTGCTTAACTTTATAAATAAATAATCAGAATTATCTAATGTCTGAAGGCTATCGTGCAAAAAAACACTGTCTCTGAAATTATGTAGACAGACTCTTGTATCAAGATGAGAATCTGGGAAATATAGGTCAAGGAAAAATAAGCCAAGTTACAACACAATACTAAGACTGAATAAAATGAGGCCAAGATAAGTTGGGTAGCTGTAACCTTGTGTCGTTAGTCTGGGATTTAAAACATAGTAGATTCTTGGACAAGGAACAAAATGGTAAGGCTAAAGACTACATATTTTTATGTTTTGCATATGTATTAAATGGAATGAAACATATCGTACGATTTCACCTCAGAGAGAAAATGGTACATTTGGAGCATGGAATAACTAAAAGCTAATGGGAGACGAAAGGAACAGTGGCCATCGTGGAGATGATAAAATAAAATCATGACTTCTATTTTTAACTGTGTTGCTGAGGCAATTTTTACAATGGCTAAATTAAACATATTAGACCTAAGGACAGATGAAAGACAAATTTAAAATTTAATAACACAAATAAAAGTGAAATAGGATATTGAAAATAATAAAGGAAAGGAGCGAAGTAGAATAGCTAAGAAATAAGATGAGATAAGATTGGAAATGAACCAGAGAAAAACATAAATAGGAAAGAAATATCTACAAATAAAAAAAGTAGGACTGATTGGAAAGAATAAATAGACCAAGGAATAGCAGAACCATCAGACTGCTCTTTGCATCAGTTTTAACGGAAGACTGGTTGTGGGAGTGAAATGGTACAAGAGGAGGAAGCAGAGTAATTAGATAGGATAGCTATAGACAAGAATTAGTACTGGAAAATTAATGGCAGTCAATGCAGAAAAAGACCTAAGGCACACATTCTATCGTCTCATGGGATATCAGAGAGGAAACAGCGGAGCCTCTGAACACAATCTCTCAACGTTCTTGGATGTGAAAGTTACACTGGAGGCCTGGAGGAAAGCCAAAGTGACACCTCTGTCCAAAAGAAAGAAAGCAATAAACCAGGTGACCAAAAAGATTCTGTCCGCCTAACAATAGTTAGTGGTAAGATTCCAGAGGTGAAAATACAGGATAAAATTAACACTAAATTAAGGCCAATTAAAGATAACCAACACAAATTTGTTAACGTCAAGCAATGTCTGTTCCTAGAGGAACAGACAAGATTATTGATAAATTAATTGCAATGGATGTCACGAAAGTGGATTTTCATAAAGAATTTGTTAAAGTGCCTCATGTCTAATTTCCTGATACAAGTAAGCCACAAATAATCAAATTAAATCCAGTTAGCACAGAAAGTTATAAAAGATGAACCAAGGCATGTAGTAATAGGCAATTTTGTATTGGAGAAAGTGAAGAATGATATCCCTCCTGTTAATGTTGACCTGCTCTTAATATTTATGTATAAAGACATGGAGATGAGAATCTGAAAGCAAAATTTCAAAATCTTAAGGTGTCAGTTTAATAAATAGTATGGTTCGTATTAAAAAAGAACAAGAAAACAAATGGAAGGTACACAAAAATGCTGGAGAAACTCAGCGGGTGCAGCAGCATCTATGGAGCGAAATAAATAGGTGACGTTTCGGGCCGAAACCCTTCTTCAGACTGATGGTGGGTGGGGGGGGAGAAGGAAGGAGAAAGGGAGGAGGAGGAACCCGAGGGCGGGGGGATGGGAGAAGACAGCTCGAGGGTTAAGGAAGGGGAGGAGACAGCAAGGGCTAGCAAAATTGGGAGAATTCAATGTTCATGCCAACCGGACGCTAGCAACCCAGGCGGAATATGAGGTGTTGTTCCTCCAATTTCCGGTGTTGCTCACTCTGTCAATGGAGGAGACCCAGGACAGAGAGGTCGGATTGGGAATGGGAGGGGGAGTTGAAGTGCTGAGCCACCGGGAGTTCAGGTAGGTTATTGCGGACTGAGCGGAGGTATTCGGCGAAACGATCGTCCAACCTCCGCTTAGTCTCACTGATGTAAATCAGTTGACATCTAGAGCAGCGGATGCAGTAGATGAGGTTGGAGGAGATACAGGTGAACCTTTGTCGCACCTGGAACGACTGTTTGGGTCCTTGAATGGAGTCGAGGGGGGAGGTGAAGGGACAGGTGTTGCATTTCTTGCGATTGCAACGGAAAGAGCCCGGGGAGGGGGTGGTACGGGAGGAAAGGGAAGAATTGACAAGGGAGTTGCGGAGGGAGCGGTCTTTGCGGAAGGCAGACATGGGGGGAGATGGGAAGATGTTGCGATTGGTGGGGTGACGTTGGAGGTGGCGGAAATGGCGGAGGATTATTTGTTGCATTTGCCGGCTGGTGGGGTGAAAGGTGAGGACTAGGGGGACTCTGCCCTTGTTGCGAGTGCGGGGATGGGGAGAGAGAGCGGTGTTGCGGGGTATGGACGAGACCCTGGTGCGAGCCTCATCTATGGTGGAGGAGGGGAATCCCCGTTCCCTGAAGAGCGAGGACATTTCCGATGCCCTGGTGTGGAAAAACAAATGGGTTCATTATACTGCAAAACATCCATAAACTGAAACAGGAGTTGCAAAGATGTGTCCCAAGGTGTGTCCCATACTCTTGCTTCAGCCTCTCTGTTGCTTATATTTCTCAGTCTCTTCTTCCTGGAAGCAACAGTAGAGGGGAATCTAAAAGTACTCAATTTGCAACCACAGATGAAACTTTGATCTGTGAAAATGATGGAAAAGAGGTACATGACTTCATCATGTCGATACTACATCTGTATCCAAATGATGGTGGAGGCTGAGAGAGCAGTTCCTAAACTTCAAACTCTTTCAGTGAAGCTGGCATTTATTTCGAGTGGACTAGAATATAAAAACAAGGTTGTAATGCTGAGGCTTTATAAGGCACTGGTCAGAGTATTGTGAGCCGTTTTGGGCCCGATATCTGAGGAAGGATGTGCTGCCATTGCGGAGGGTACAGAGGAGGTTTACAAGAATGATCTCAGGAATGATTAGGTTAACATATGATATTAGCATTTGATGGCACTGGGCCTATACTCGCTGGAGTTTAGGAGGATGAGGGGGGGACCTCATTGAAAGTTACCAAATAGTGAAAGGCTTGAATAGAGTGGGTGTGGAGAGGATATTTCCACTAGTGGGAAAGTCAAGGACTAGAGGCCATAGTCTCAGAATAAAAAAATATACCTGTAGAAAGGAGATGAGGACAAATTTCTTTAGTCAGAGGGTATTTTTAAGGCAGAGATTTACAGATTCTTGAGTAGTAAAGGTGTCAGGGATTATGGGGAGAAGGTAAGAGAGTTAGGTTGAGTGGGAAAGATAGATCAGCCATGATTGAATGGCGGAGTAGACTTGATGAACCCAATGGCTTAATTCTACTCCTATAACCTATGAAGAAACTGCTGGAGTAACTCAGCAGGTCAGGCAGAATCCCTGGAGAAAGGGGTCTGAAGAAGGTTCTCAAACCCGAAAGGTCACCTATCCATGTTCTTCAGGAATGCTGCCTGACTTACTGAGTTACTCCAGCACTTTGTGTCTTTCCTCACTCCTAGTGAGTCTGTTCTGCGTCATGAAGTCTTTGCGTGACTCCTGTCCTTGTAACCCCTGTCCTTGTGGAAATGTTGATCTATATTTTGATTCAAGGCACTGAGCAACCTAGCATTGACTGTTAGAAAGAGTAAAGGTGGGAATTAGGGCCAAATTAAAGGGAGAGGAAAATGAAATTGGAGATGCAACAAATTGAGAAACCAGCAGTGATCTCTATTTTGTCAAGTGCAGAGCATGTGTATATACTCCTTCCCTCCCTTCTCTCTCTGCCAAAATACTAGGAGGAAAACTCTTGGCAGATAGCAAACCTAGATATTGTCCTTGCACACAAAATGATTAATTGTTCAACGAAAATGTAGAGATTTGTCTGTTAAAAAACAAATTATTGAGATATCTCAAAGTAACTTGAGAGTGAAGAATGTTTTCAATTATAACCATCGGGGTTTGTTTTTTTTTGTCCTTTGGAGTCTTCATTCTCTGTTCAATTGCTAACACAGGGTAAATAAAGTTGGGAAAAAGCATTACAATTTTTTTTCTCAATTCTAGTTTTATTTGTGGAGTCTCTCATGGCCTCAAGAATGTTAAGATTTATTGATAGGCTGCCTACAACAAACAGTGTGTTCTCTATCCCAAATCTCCAGCAGCAGAATAGTGTGCGAGGGAAAAAACCTATCTGGAATGATTCCTCCATTTACAATGCAGTGCAAAGCCCTCCAGACCTGTATGTTTCAGGTAGGACCTTAGTCTCTAGCGAATTGTCTGATCTTAGGTAAGGAGGCACTAGAAGTACATTTCATTTTAGTACCCGAGGCTACAATCATAGCAAATCTCTTCATCATTGCCCAGTTGCCTTTGCAGGAAGGTTGATGTGCACATATCATACAGGCGATCAACAAAAATTGGCTTCTCTTTGAAATTTCGCAATGATTGACTAGACCCTAATTTCGATTCTGATCCCTTTAAAATGTTTACATGGTAAAAAAATAAATAGCCGTGTTGAGGATTAAAAGCGCAATTAACTCACAATTACATTTCTTAATCATGAGATTAGTCAGAAATGTATTTTATCCCCTTGACAGCCCTGCATCAAGTAACAAGCAGACATATGAAGATATGAGTACCAATAGGCCTTTCAGCCCCTTAAGCCTTTCATAAAACCGTGGATGGTCTGGCTGTAATCTCAGCTACATTTTCCTGCCTATTCCCAATTACTTGTCGCCCCTTGTTCATCAAGGATCTATCCACCTCAGCCACAAACAATTCTGAGATCTTGCTTTCATCTTACTATGAGGAAGAGAGCTACAGAGAAAAAAATTACCTCATCTCTTTCTGAAATGGGTTACATTTATTTTTAAACTGCGATGCCTACTTCTAAACTCTCGTACAATAGGAAACATCTTCTTCATTTCCACCCTGTGGAGACTCCCCATGATCTCATGTTTCAACCAACTTGTCTCTCGCTGTTCTAAACTCTAGTGGGTTCAAGGCTAATCTCTCCAACTGTTCCTCATAAGGCAACCCATCCATTCAAGACATTTGCATACGCTCTTACATGCAAGAGAATACCGTATATAGTGCTCCAGATGGGATCTCACCAATGCCTTGTGTAACTGAAGTCTAAAATTAAAACACAAAGTGCTGAAGAAACTCTGTGGGTTAGGCAGCATCTGGGGAGGGAACGGAAGGGTGATGTTTCGGGTCAGGATCCTTCTTCAGATTCTGAAGAGACCCAAAACATTGCCTGTCTATTCCCTCCCTAGATGCTGCCTGACCTGCTCATTTCCTCCTTAACTTTTGTGTAAAATCCCCTTCACTTAAACGATGATTTTCTTTTAACTATCTTAACAACTTGCTGTATCTCTATACAAATATTTTGTAAATCACGCACCAGGAAACCCAGATCTCCCTACAATCTCTCACCATTTGGAAATTATGCTTCTTTTTAACATTTCATACCAAATTGTACAATGTTATATTCTCCTACCTTATGCCATTTGCCAGCGCCTGTTATTCACTAAAATTGTCTACATTCCCTTGAGGTCTCCTTGTGGCCTCATCATAACTTACCTACCCATTGGTGCCATTAGAAAATGTAGCAATCATTCATCCAAGTTGGATTGTTTTCCCTGGAGTGTTGGAGGCTGAGGGGAAACCTGATAGAAGTATATAGAATGATAAGAGGCATATATGGTGTATAAAGTCAGAAACTTCTTCCCAGAGAGAACAATTATGGGTCAAAGGGCCTATTCCTGTGCTATATTGCACAATATTCAATGGTCTCAGTCATTTATATAATTGTAAAAAATGGAAACCGACCTGTCTGGCATAGGCTGTTCTTCATTCCCTAAATGCACTAGGGTCTGATTTGTCAGGTTTCTATCGAGCTTGATACTTTATTCCAGCTGAGAACTCTGCAAAGAGAAGATTCTTCCTTCTCCCTGCTTATTTCTCCCTGATCTCGCCGGGCAAAAGTTAGAGAAGCTTGAAATTACGAATGACCAGACTCAGGAGCAGTCTCTTCCCCTCTTTATCAGGCTTCTGAACGGTCCTTCTATAAGCCAGGATGCTGTCTGATTCACCTCTACCCCATTGCGGACATTGGACTTTGTCTATGGAACTGATTTGCTGCAATGCTGAGAACTATATTCTGCACTCTGCCCCTTTCCCTCTGCTCTATCTATTGTACATGAGTTTGACTTGATTGTCTTTGAAAGGTTGAATAAGTTAGGTCTTTATTCTTTGGAGTGCAGAAGGTTAAGGGGGGACTTGATAGAGGTCTTTAAAATTATGAGAGGGATAGACAGAGTTGACGTGGATAAGCTTTTCCCATTGAGAGTAGGGAAGATTCAAACAAGAAGACATGATTTCAGAATTAAGGGACAGAAGTTTAGGGGTAACATGAGGGGGAACTTCTTTACTCAGAGAGTGGTAGCTGTGTGGAATGAGCTTCCAGTGGAAGTGGTGGAGGCAGGTTCGATTTTATCATTTAAAAATAAATTGGATAGGTATATGGACGGGATAGGAATGGAGGGTTATGGTCTGAGTGCAGGTAGATGGGACTAGGGGAAAATAAGTGTTCGGCACGGACTTGTAGGGCCGAGATGGCCTGTTTCCATGCTGTAACTGTTATATGGTTATATGGTTATACTTATGTATAGTATTATCTGATCTGATTGGATAGCAGTCAAAATAACGCCTTTCACTGTATATGCAATAGTAATAAACCTAAACCTAAACCAAAAGGTACTCTGATTGTTGAGGTGTTGAGGATCAAGAACAGACCAATTTGCTTGCCATAGTGGCTTCAAAATTCACTTTTTTCAGACAGTGGCTGCAACGGTCTATAAACGTTGATATTCAGGTTGCTTGTACAGGGCAGCAAAGTGGCACAACGGTAGACTTGCTGCCTTATGGAGCCAGAGACCCTAGATTCAACTCTTGAGTATGGGTGCCGACTGCACGGAGTTTGCGTGTCGTCCCGGTGACCGCATGGGTTTTCTCCGGGTGCTCCGGTTTCCTCCCGCATCCCAAAGACATACAGGTTTGTAGGTTAATCGGCTCCTGTAAAACAAATTGTCCCTAGTGTGTAGGATAGAGACAGTGCACAAGGATCGCTGGTAGGCGTGGATCCACAGAGGATCTCTACAGTCTAAAAGTCTAAGGTCTAAAATGTATAGATGATCCACTACTTTTAAATGATCCACTACTTAACTATGCTAAAAAATATGTAATTGCTGCACTGCAGGAAATGCTAAATTTACTGACTGAGACGGGCTTTAAATTAACCCTTGAAAGGCAATCCTCTTTCAAGTTGAAGTTACTCTTCTTAGAATTAGACATTTGGATAAAAGATGCAACCTTGATCAGCATAGAGCGCAATCCAGAGACTCTTCCTATCTGGTTCCATAATGTCTTTGCAATCATTTCTCAGGGCTAAAGGGTCATCTGCAATCCACAGTGTTCTAAGTTCACCAGACCATTGTATAACCCACTGAATCACTGTTTAGTGATAACCAAACAGAAACACACAATAAAGCAGTCAAAAGTTAAAAGAAATGCCTTGCCTGGTCTCACCAGACGCAGATAAATCATTCTACCTCAAAGACACTGTTTCTTATCAAGGTTTCCTGTCAAAAGACTTTGAAACAACAGTTTATTATTGCTTTTGCCTGATAGATTCTGCTAGGGTTCTGATGTATACAATAATCGTGAGAGAGATATTTATTATCTGTTTTATGTGGAATCCGACATTTTATCTTCAATATTATGCACAGTTGTTAATGTTTCATTCACTTGAATCTGTTAATGTAATAGGGAATCACTTATATCTGCAACATTGACCTGCTGAACATTATTACTAATGGTCACAAAGTGCTGGAGTAATGCCCCTGTCCCACTTAGGAAACCTGAACGGAAACCTCTGGAGACTTTGCGCCCCACCCAAGGTTTCCGTGCGGTCCCCGGAGGTTTTTGTCAGTCTCCCTACCTGCTTCCACTACCTGCAACCTCCGGCAACTACCTGCAACCTCCGGGAACCGCACGGAAACCTTGGGTGGGGTGCAAAGTCTCCAGAGGTTTCCGTTCAGGTTTCCTAAGTGGGACAGGGGCATAACTCAGCAGGTCAGGCAGCAAATCTGGGGAACATGGATAGGTGAAGTTTAGGAGCAGAATTAGGCCATTTGGCCCACCATGTCTACCCTGCCAGTCACTCATGGCTGATCCAATGACAACTTGACCCGAAACGGCTGAGTTACTCCAGCACATTGTGTCCTTTTGTACATTAAGCAGCACCTACAATCCCTGGTTTCTACTTTATTCATTACTAATGGAGTGTGATCAGAACATCATCTCAAAGAAAACCACCTTGGTGGCAGAGTTTTTACTTAATCCGGGGGAAACCTCCAGCTGACAACTCTGTGTTGCTGTTTGACCCATTCCATGCTACAGAAACTGCTGCCAGATGATGAAGTTGTGTATTTAAGGAGATCTCCCTTTTATCAAAACAGGACCTACATTTGATTTACAGTTTGTGTTCCTCAGAATATTTAGACACTGATCTTGTACCCTCACTCAACTGCAATATATCAGCCATGGCTGCTTTGCTAACAGCTGTGAAGGAACCTCCCCACACATCTCAACACCTGTTCAGGTTCAATGGTTCAATGGTGCTTTATCTGTCACAAGTGCAACTCCACAGTTAAATTCCTTTTGCATATATACGCATGGGTGTGCCGCCATGATTTGGCGCCATTTCCACAATGCGAAGTCCGCTCGGTCTACTGGAGCAGTTCCTGACCCTGGTAAACCCCAGGCTCCGGCAGGGCCTTCTTCCATCACCTTCCACCAGATTGGCCCACAAACTGGCATCGCTCTCCATTTATGTGCCCCGGGGATGCCTCTTGCAGCCGACCTTGAAGTAATTGGAGGCATTATCCCGGATAACCCTCATACCGACCCTTGCTTCTCCCGTCCATCGTCTCCAGCGGCTCCTTACTGGTTCCGCGGTCTGCCGAGTTTTTGGGTCCTTGGGGCAGACCCCGATCTGCGACCGACCAAGTCGTCGGGTCCTCCGGCGGGTTTCCATTTCCAAGGCCCACGGTACCTCGGGAACGCCTCTGCCGCGCAGCTCCTCGGGTAAAACTTAGCAGGAAATCCTGAAATCAAGAAATCATAGAAAATAGGTGCAGGAGTAGGCCATTCAGTCCTTCGAGCCTGCACCGCCATTCAATCATGGCTGATCATCCAGAATCAATATCCTGTTTTTCCTTCTCCCCATATCCCTTTATTTCATTAGCCCTAAGAGCTAAATCTAACTCTCTCTTGAATACATCCAGTAAATTGGCCTCCATTGCCTTCTGTGGCAGAGAATTCCACAGGTTCACAACTCTCTGGCTGAAACATATTTTCCTCATCTCAGTCCTAAATGACCTACCCCTTATTCTTAAACTGTGGCCCCTGGTTCTGGACTCCCCCAACATCTGGAACAATTTTCCTGCATCTAGCCTGTCCAATCGCTTAAGAATCTTATACGTTTGTGTAAGACCCCCTCTCATCTTTCTAAATTCCAGTGAATATAAGGCCAGCCAATCCATTCTTTCATCATATATCAGTCCTGCCATTCCGGGAATTAACCTGGTAAACCTACGCTGCACTCCCTCAATAGCAAGAATGTCCTTCCTCAAATTAGGAGACCAAAACTGCACACAATAGTCCAGGTGCAGTCTCACCAAGGCCCTGTACAACTGCAGTCGAACCTCCTTGCCCCTATACTCAAACCCTCTCGCAATGAAAGCCAACATGCTTTCTTCACTGCCTACTGTACCTGCATGCTTACTTTCAGTGACTGATGTACAGGGACACCTAAGTCCCATTGCACCTCCCCTTCTCCTAATCTGACACCATTCGGATAATAATCTGCCTACTTGTTCTTGCCACCAAAGTGGATGACCTCACATTTATCCACATTATACTGCATCTGCCATGCATCTTCCCACTCACCCAACCTATCCAAGTCACCCTGCAGCCTCATAGCATCCTCCTCGCAGCTCACACTGGCACCTAGCTTCGTGTCATCTGCAAAATTGGAGATGTCACATTTAATTACAATGTCTAAATCGTTAATATAATTATTGATTTCTTCGGTGTGGTAAAATCCAATTACCCCAGGTAATGTTCATGTTGTCAATTCTATGCTATCCCATCCAACATATTACGAAAATAACTTTAGAATGTTTCACAGGAAATCCTGAATGCACATCATTATTGTTTTATTTGGAGTGGTCAAATCCAATCAGGCCTATAGGTTCTCTATCTTAATGTTTACATTGGACTCACAAGTTAAAGGGCAACTAAAGAGGGATTAACAAAGGACAACGTAATGAAGCAACTCAGCAGGCCAGTCAACATCTCTGGAGAACTTGCATAAGTTATAGGACCAGAATTAGGCCATTTGGCCCATCAAGTCTACTTCGCTATTCAATCATGGCTGATCTATCTTTCCCTCTCAACACCATTCTCCTGCATTCTCCCCATAACCCCTGACACCCGTACTAACCAAGGATAGGTGACATTTTGGATTAGGGTCCTTCTTCAGACTAATTGTAGTAGGGGGAGAAAGTTGGAAGAGCTGGGGGCACTCTCACCTCAACTAAAACAGCAACATCGAGGCTAGATTTGGCGTTCCGGCAGTATATGTTTAAATCTCACATGTGGTAATGGCACAATTCTGATAAACTAATTTCTCAACTTAATAAAGATAAGTAGGCGATAGGAAAATATTGTTGCTTATTAATCCAGAGACTATATGATCAGTCAATATGTATCCTGTGTGTATGCCAACTATCTATTCTGTATATTTCTCAACACCTTTCATTCTGACCTACATGAGGCCATTATCCAAAGGAGAACCTGTACCAAAAGGTGATACTCTAACGTACAATATCAGTTTTGTTTGACAAGTATGCAACAATTATTCTATGACCATGCCATTTTCAAATTCACTTCAGTTCCTGACATATAACCATATAACCATATAACCATATAACAATTACAGCACGGAAACAGGCCATCTCGGCCCTACAAGTCCGTGCCGAACAACTTTTTTCCCTTAGGCCCACCTGCCTGCACTCATACCATAACCCTCCATTCCCTTCTCATCCATATGCCTATCCAATTTATTTTTAAATGATACCAACGAACCTGCCTCCACCACTTCCACTGGAAGCTCATTCCACACCGCTACTGCTCTCTGAGTAAAGAAGTTCCCCCTCATGTTACCCCTTTAGTTGCCCTTTAACTGGGATGGGGGAGGGAGAATTGTCACAATTTCAGAATAGAAATTTTATCATTGTAGAAAACGCTGGGAATTCTGCAAAAAAAAAGCATATGTTCAAGATTGTTTAAAAGGCGAAAAGGGGGATTTAAAAATGATCAGGGTCACATGGTTGACTATCTTCAAGTCATCTATCAACACGTGCCCCAAAAGATTAGGAAATCAAGATCATTTCAATAGCTACATTGCTTACAGCAGGGAAGAAACCTTCTCACACATCTGAATATCTGGTCAGGTACTGCTTATGCTTTCAATTCTATGCTATCCCATCCAACATATCATGAAAATAACTTTCAGAATGATTAGCTTGAAATCCTGAGTGCACACCATTATTCATTTATTTGGTGTTTTCTACAGCCCAAAAGCTTGAGAAATCAAAAACACTGAGATTAAAAGTTAACATGAAGACAAGCTTCAAAATGAGAGTGATAACACCATCACAGTGTTGGATTACAGATAAGAGGATGATGCATTGCACCTATTTGGTACGAACCTTTTCCAATAATAGAGAAGACAAGTTTAGTTCTATAACTCTTTTGATGCAGAGTGAAAAAAAATAATAATAATTACATGTGACATCAAATAAATCAGTTTAAGCATGATGCAGTGCATAATTTACTGAATCTATAAGTAATAATTGCATGTTTAACACTTGACCTGTGGAAATTATAACGAACAAATTTAAACAGTGTTTTGATTTTCTACTGATGGACTATGTACCGAGCTGTGATTGTACAAGATTGGTTCATCATTGATTATGAGAATGCAGAGTACATTTGCACATTATTATGAAGTGTGTTTATTAAGACATTTATTATTCCATTCCATTATATGTTGAGTCGTTGGTGATTAAAATTCAACATAATGCCTACTTTAGACCTGTGCGTTAAGAGGCCCAACTAATTACACACAGGGCAGTTTTCTTAAGGCATTGTTTATGTTACTCTCGCACCATGCATCACTGAACACCACTAAAAAGAAAAATAGAACTACATGTACTTTTGTGGCGACATTTATGCAGAATTCAGAATACCCTGAACCACTTTACGGCCAATGAATTAATGTTGAAAAGTAGTAATTGCTAAATATAATAACTACATTTGTCCCTAAAACCACAAAATAATAATGAACAGATAAATGGTTTTAGAATTTTTTAATAGAGGGATCATCTACTGTTATTATTCTAAATATTGCAATATATTTCTTCAAGATCTTTTTTGTATATATGAGAGAGCAGAAATTACCTCATTTTCATTTCTCATCTGATTGGATGTAGGACATGGAATGAGCTGCCAGAGGAGGTACTATAATGACTTTAAATGACATCTGGACTGGTAGTTAGATGGGAAAGGTTTAAAGGGGTAATGGTCAAATGCAGGCAGGTGCGAATGGGACATGTTGGTTGGCAGGGACAAGTTGGGCCGAAGGTCCTGTTTCCGTTCTGTAGACTCTATTACTCTAATGTAGCTCTCCCTTAGTACGGCACACGAGAGAATTTAGTGCTCACAATGTTGAATCTTCTTCTTCGAAGTTGAGTGTGCTAACTGAGCGTCAGTAGCCGTGGATACAGATGAATTCAAACAGGCCCCACCGCCAGTTCAGCACATAGAAAGGGGTGTTCCTTCCACCTCCCGGAACGGCAGTGAGAAGTAGAAGGACAGCTGAAAAGATCGTGGGTAAAGGCATCCCGCCCCACCGCGGCACTCTGAAGCAGCCACAGACTTCCTTGGCCACGAATCTCCCTTGCAACAATAGACATAACGTGACAGTCACAGTGCATATATAACGTGACAAAACATCATCCTTAAGTTTGCCTTTGTCACAGGACAAGTGAGTACACAGTACATGTGTGTAATGGAGTTTGGTTGTCTGCATTCATAAGGTTTTACATCAGGAAGGGTACATTGACTTTTAATATATGTGCGGTTGTTAATCACAAGGCACTGAAACCCCAGGAACAGTCTGTGACTGAGCCTGGTTTACAGAGCACTTCAACAATGGAGTGGTGGCTGAGGTCGGGTATCAGCTGATGTGGTCAACAGTGAAATATGAAACTTTTTTCATTTGTGGAATGTTGTTTTCACTGTTAGGCTGGTATCTTATTACCCAATCCTTTGCCACTTTTGTGTTTGTCTCCCGAGCTACTTAAAAATGCATTTGCTTGAGGATTATTTTTTTCAGCTTTAAATAACTAAAAATGAATTTCTCCCAGCAAGTTCCAGGTCATTTTGTGTCAATGCAGACTTTCAACCGGGCACCTCTGGCTATGCATCATCCTTGTTCAAGTGATATGACTTTCACATCTGTTGTCCTTCAAGTTATGTCATACCTGAGGCAATGCTACTTTTAGAACATACTGTGGAAGATAAGACTATTGACGTAATACAGCATTGAACTGGGCCCTTTATGAAAATGCCAAAAGCAAGGTTGGGGTATTTGCAACCATCTTCAATTAAAACTGACAATCTACGTCCTTACTTGAGATCCTCACGATTACAACAAACTATCTTCAGTCAATTCATTTCACTGCACATAATATCAAGAAATAATGGCTGGGCACATTGGATCCAACCAGGTAACCAAGGCCAGATAACATCCCATCAACAAACAAAGTGCAGGAGGAACTCAGCGGGTCAAACAGCATCTGTAGAAGGAATAGACGGACGACGTTACAGGTCAGGACTTTACCTGAAACATCATCTGTCCAGTCCCTCCGCAGATGCTGCCTAATCCACTGAGTTCCTCCAGCATTTTGATTTTTGCTCAAGATTCCAGCATCTGTAGACTCCAGTGACTATCGATGTGCTCCATGGTACACCTTTGTCCAAGGCTTTCCAATGCAGCTACAACACTAGTATATTCCCATCACAGTGAAAGATTACCCAGGCGTATACATCTTAAAAGTAGAACTGATCCAAACTATTCAGTGATCATCCTACCAGCCTCCTCTGTGTCATGAATAATGTGATGTTCAGGATTATCCTGGTGCCATCACTCTACATGTATTCACTACTAACCTTCTCAGCAATGATCAGTCTGGGCTCACCAGGATCAAGCAGCTCTAGAAATCATTTAAATTTTGATCTAAATGTAAATAAGAGATCGGAACTCCAAATCTGACTGCCCATGAGGTAAAGGAATTTTTAATTTTCACACAAAGGGTGGTGGATGTACGGAACGAATGGCAGGATGTAAGTAGTCGAGGCAGGTACTTAACACAATGTTTAAGAAACATTTAGACAGGTACATGGATGGGACTGGTTTAGAGAGATATAGGCCAAATGCAGGATGCTGGAACAAGGGCAGATGGGATTTGTTGGCCAGTGTGGGCAAGTTGGGCCGAAGGGCCTGTTTCCACACTGTAGGACTCTATGGCTCTATTTAACAAAATGAGGTGTGAGGAACACCAAATGAAATTGAAGTCAGTGAGAATATATTAGTAGACTCCCCATAGCTGAAGTCAATCCAGAGCAAGAGTAAATTGTTGAACAAGGAACTTCAGATGCTGGTATACAAAGAAAGATAACAAGTGCCGGAGTAATTCAGTGGGTTAGATAGCTTCTTTGGAGAATGTGGATAGCTAGTGTTTCCGATTGGGACCCTTCTTCAGACTGATTGTAGAAGGGGTTTGGGTTAATAACAGCGCGGGGATTATTGTTGAGTGAGTGGAGGGCTGTGCGTTTAGAGGGGTGAGAAATAGAGAAATAAATGTAAGGTACACAAAAATGCTGGAGAAACTCAGCGGGTGCAGCAGCATCTATGGAGCGAAGGAAATAGGCGACGTTTCGGGCCGAAACCCTTCTTCAGACTGATGGGGGGCGGGGGGATGGGAGGAGACAGCTCGAGGGTTAAGGAAGGGGAGGAGACAGCAAGGGCTAGCAAAACTGGGAGATTTCAACGTTCATGCCATCCGGACGCAATCATGTAAAATAAATGTAAGCTGGTTTGCTGGAAGCAAGTCTGCTCAGCTCCAGGAGAACACTGTAGAAATTCCCCTCCACAGAATTCCGGGCCCAGTGTTCTAACCTGCATCCTTCCCATCATTATAGGTTCAGGAGTAGGGAATAAGGTCAGAAGGGGTGCACAGTGACACAGTGGTAGAATTGCCGCCTTATAGCGCTACAGACCCGGGTTCTATCCTGACTACGGCTGCAGAGTTTGCAAGTTCTCCTCATGATCTCGTGGGTTTTCTCCGGGTGCTCTGGTTTCCTCCCACATTCCAAAGATCTGCAGATCTGTAGGTTAATTGGCTTCTGTAAATTGTCCTTAGTGTGTAGGAGAGTGTGAACGGGTGATCATTGGCTGGCGCGGACTCGATGGGCTGAAGGACCCGTTTTCACACTAAACTAAACTAAATTTACTTACAATAATTTGGTTTTATCTCCTCAGACGATGGAACTGCCCTTATCTTTTAAGCCAGCAATGGCTGCCTCGCCAACAGGCTGTCCGTCCCTTTCTTCTTTGGTGTTTGTTTGTATGTGTTAAATGTATGTTTTTAGTGTTCTTTTGCTTGTTTTATGTGGTTGGGGGTAACTTTTTCTAATCTCTTACCTCGACAGAGATGAGATTTTTTTCCGTATCGTATCTTTGTCCGCACTGCGGCCTAACATCTGAATGATTTCGAGAGCTCCACCGCGGGTGCCTGCAGACTTTAACATCACGGAGCCCGCGATCCCTTTGCCAGGGTGACAAAGGTTGGAGGTGCAAAGGAAACAAAATTGTGTCTGATAAGGAAAGAAGCAGTGGAGTGAAAATGTAAAGCCAGAGGGAGGGATGTGAATCGGGGAGGGGGGAAAGGGGGAATAATGGGATATGCCCAACTCAGAGATGGGAGAGATGAGAAACAAACGTATGGAGGAGGAGAGAGGAACATGGTGATGGGAGGGGTTGGAGATGGTTGGAGAAATATGTGTGTGCTTCAGGTTGGAGAGCAATGAGGGGCAAGAGATGGTTGTAGTAAAGGTGCAAGACAAAGATAACCGCCAGATAACTGTAAGTCCAAGCACATGCTCTTGACGTTCAATGGTAATACTGTAGCATGGATAATATTGCAATCCACTAACGTTGTAGTTGTTCCCTATTTATCTTCTCAGGAATATAGTGGACCTAACGCAGACACATACAGCGCTCCAGGAGAACGGATGCTCAGTGAGGCATTCTAATGATTCTCCAAAGGCTTTCCATGTCCACAGCTGGGAGTGACGGAATGCTTCCATCGCGCCCACAGCCCGCATGTACGCAACTTCAATTTTCATGAACCTCAACGTCATCCAGGTCAAATAAAAAATCATGCTTGATGATACATTATCTTCCAATTTCAGTTCACTCCCTCTACCACTGGCTGAGTGGGATTGCAGTGCGGACCACACACAAGGTGTAGAGCAGCAACTCATCAAAGCTCCGGTGACAATGTTTTACAGACACACAACATCTATCATCTAGAACAAGGACAGCGTGCACATGGGTACATGTGAATTGTACCATTTATAATTGATTTAGTAAGTATGACATTACCTCAGGGGCTGTATGGTAATCATTATGTAAATTAGTATCAAGTAGCACTTAAAACATGAACAGGGTTGGTTCCACAGCTGTATTGCCAGAAGATAATGAGAGGCAGAGAGCGAGGGAGAGAGGGAGAGAGGGAGGGGGAGAGAGGGGAATGAAAGAGGGGGAGAGGGAGGGGTAGAGGGAGAGAGAGGTGAGGGAGAGCGAGAGAGGGGAGAGATAGTGAGAGAGAGGGGACAGTGAGGGGTGGAGAGGGAGAGGAGAGAGGGGGGGGGAGAGGGAGAGGGAGTAGCAGAGGGAGAGAACGCTTCCACATGCTCTCACCATAGGAAAACAAGTGGAGTTTCCTCTGAGCTGCATGAAACATTTGAGATTTAAAGAATAAAACTAATTGAATTGTTGAACTGAAATGCTTTTTGTAACTTCAAGGACAAGCAAAAATCATTTCAGCTGTGTATCCATATATATTTAAAGGTTTTATTTTTTCTTATTCCTTAATAAAACATTGAACTTTATTCATTACTACAGAATATGATATAAAGCCTTTTCCAACATATATGTTAAGATGGGGCAGGATACAAAAGATGTGAATGTCTTGTGTTCATGGTCACCCTAGATAAGAGTTAGCTTGGCAGCTTTTGAGGCAAGGGAATAGAAAATAAAAAGAATGAAAGATTGAAAGATACAGCATGGAAACAGCCCCTTTGGTCGGATGAGTTCACGCCGACCCTGGATAACGCATTCACACTGGTTCTAAGTTATCCCACTTCTGCATCTACTCCTTGCACACTCAGGATATTTACAGAGGTTCAATTAACCTAAAAACCGGCACATCTATAGAATGCGGGAGGAAAGTGGAGCCCCAGGAGGAAACCTACATGGTCATAGGGGAGAACGTGCAAACGTCATGCAGACGACACCTGGGGTCAGGCTCGAACCTGGCACTCTGCCTCCACCCGCTGCACCACTGTGCTGCTCTATTCCTTCGGTGATACATTGAGTAGGTATGTTGCAAAACCTACCTTAAGCGTCGCTGCAGATCTGTCCAAGCCCGTGTGTGCGTTTTGGCACCGTTGAGAGGGGGGCGGGTTTAAAACGCGATTTTCCCTAGGCTATTCAAATCAAGGTTGTTCAGCCTACTTAGTTGTTGACGAAAAATCGCTTCAAGTTTCGTTCGCTGGAGCTATTTTTTAATTTAATTGGTTAATTTAATTGTTATAGTAGGTTAAAAATTATCCTCTAAACCCGCGACCGCCGACAACGGGACGGATCTCATACAAGGGACAACGGAAGGTAGGTTGATTATTTTTACATTAAAAAGGGCTTCTTATACAAAGTTTTATGTTGCGAGTAGCTAATTTGGGGCCCCATTAAATCCCGCAGTATTTTTCTGGGCATTTGGGGTACAAATTCACCACAATGGGAACGTTCTAAACCAGCGCGTTCCACAGAGTTCCACAGGATCCCACTCGAAAGCTGATTTAAATGGCCATTAATTTACAGCAATTGAACACTAAATTCCTTCCATTTGGCCTACAAATTAATGTAAATGAGATTTTAAAATCATGTTTTATTGTGAATTCTTTGTGAATGTTATTTGGACACTTAGGCTATTTAAAAATGCTAATTTTTTCTTAAGAAATGGATAGATGTTTAGATCTAGTAATTGAAGTTTGGAATTAGCTACAATTGGGTAACTAACTAATTATTTGTTTTCATTTCTGGTCATCCAAGTAAGATTGTTTCATATTTGTTTCAGAATGCTTCAATCTTTAATAACTGAAAATTTCTTTCAGTTCTCTTAGTTTTTAATAAAGTTATGGCCATTTCACTGTCCTCGATCACAGCTTTTGTGTTAAGTCAATGGAAAATCAATAGGGAACAAGATGCTAATTTCCGAGTATGAAAATGGCCATAACTTTTTTAATACTGAAGATTTGAAAGTGAATTAGGTGTCAAATTAAACTTATTTTTGTGCCTTATCTGGTGGGATAAATTGCAGACTTGATTTTTTAAATCTCAAAATTTCGTAACACTGCTACATTGTGAAAATTACACTGTTTGGAGTTTTTCCTCTCAGTACTGCATGCCATGCCAGTTTTCATCATCTATGATAAAGTAATGCACCTATAAGACAAGACGAGGCCTCTTGCCTTTAAGTCCCAAAAATAATCTGTCTAAACCAACTCCCGACTCATACTCCATAAATCTACTGGTTCCCACATTTCAAATCCACATCCAATACTCTTGAAATGCACTGTGAAATTATGCCTTACCACCCTTCCAGACACTGAGATTTCATTCCCCACAATTCTCCAGGTGATAATATTGGTATTTCTAATAAATTTAAACCTCGCCCCTCCCATGTGCAGGGAAATAGATCCTTCTTGTTTTTTTCTCAGCCCTTCATAATGTTGTGCATGTGTGTAGGAAGGAACTACAGATGCTGGTTTACACCAAATGTAGGCACAGCATGCTGGAGTAGTTCAGCGGGGCAGGCAGCATCTCTGGATGGAAGGAATGGGTGACGTTTCGGGTCAAAAGAAGGGTCTCAACCTGAAACATCACCCATTCCTTCTATCCAGAGATGCTGCCTGTCCCACTGAGTTACTCCAGCATTTTGTGCTCCACAGTTCAATATCCATTCAGTTTCCTCTGTTCCAACTTGAGGAACTACAAAAATCCCTGACTTTAAGAATTGACATGATTTTAAAGGACCAATAAGTTTGTAGTTCTACCCATGAAAAAATAAAAAAATGAATTATTTATCTGGATGTTTTGTTTTCCTTAAAGATAAATAGTGAGAAATCTGTCTTTGGCTGAAGGCACTAAACACAATAGAGGTTAAGGTCACAGGTTGTACTAACCTCTGCACATTAAGTCCCATGGAGGACAACAGAGGTGAACACAACCAGTGCCCGAAACTCTCATATACTTTTCGCCTTCCAAACAAAGATACATTTCTTCCCCATTGTGTACTTGGTGAATGTAAGTAAAGGAGGACAATGCATGGCATACTCCTGTGTCAGAGTTCAAACACCATGTTATACTGGACAGAGTGCCAAAGGCTATTCACTGCCTGTATTCACCAAATAGAGCTGCGTTTTGAATGCGACCCAATTAACGTTGTCCTCACTGAAAGAATCAGTGGAATGTTTATTCTTAACACATTCATACATCCATCTACTTTACAGCTCATGACAAGTTTCCTTTAAATGAACGTTAACATGGTTGGCCCAGCAACACTTCTTTTCCCCTTCCCTTCCTGTGGCAGTACTTATTTTTACATTTGTGTATGCTTCATGTCTGAGGTCAGATAATTGCCTCAGCCAAGTAAATGAAGCTGCAATTTGCCCACATAGTTCACATTCCAGTGTTCAGCTAGAAGCTAGAGTCCCTTTGGAGATATGTCACCAGTAGCGATCATGGGGATTGGGAACCCAGGGTCATTTGCTCCCCTTCTAGCTCTGGGGCACTAAGGTCTATTAAAGCACTCAACTCTGTTGAGCTCACTGACCCTGGAAATACCATGAAATCAAGAACCACTTCTGTTTATGTCATGTTTTGGGCCATAGAGTTAAGGTGCGAGGGGAAAAGTTTAAAGGAGATGTGCAGGGGCAAGTTTTTTTTCACACGGAGGGTGCTGGGTGCCTGGAATATGCTGCCAGGGGTAGTGGTGGAGGCAAATATAATAGTGGTGTTTTAGAGGCTTTTGGGTATGTAGGGAATGGAGGGGTTATAGAGGCAGATGAGAATATTTATCTTGGCATTATGTTCGGCACAGATCTTGTGGACCAAAAGGCCTGTTCCTGCGCCGTACTCTTCTATGTGTTTAAGAAGGAACTGCAGATGCTGGAAAATCGAAGGCACACAAAATTGCTGAAGACACACAGCGGGTGCAGCAGCATCTATGGAGCGAAGGAAATAGGCGATGTTTCGTGCCAAAACCCTTCTTCAGACTGATGGGGGGTGGAGGGGGCGGGAGAAGAAAGGAAAAAGGAGGAGGAGGAGCCCGAGGGCTGAGGGAGAGCTAGGAAGGGGAGGAGACAGCAATGGCTAACAAAATTGGGTATTTGGAACATCGCCGAACACCTCCGCTCTGTCCCCATTAACCAACCTGACCTCCCGGTGGCTCAGCACTTCAACTGCCCCTACAATTCCGTATCCAACCTCTCTGTCCTGGGTCTCCTCCATGGCCAGAGTGTGCAACACCGGAAATTGGTGGAACAGCACCTCATATTCCGCTTGGGGAGTCTACATCCTGGGGGCATGAACATTGAATTCTCCCAATTTTGTTAGGCATTGCAGTCTCTTCCCCTTCCTATCTCTCCCTCAGCCCTCGGGGTCCTCCTCCTCCTTTTTCCTTTCTTCTCCCCGCCCCCCATCAGTCTGAAGAAGGGTTTCGGCCCGAAACGTTGCCTATTTCCTTCGCTCCATAGATGCTGCTGCATCCGCTGAGTTTCTCCAGCATTTTTGTGTACCTCCGTACTCTTCAATGTTCTATGTAACGTATTTAATTATCACTTTCTAGACATCTCAAATGCTTAGAACCAATTAAGCACTTCTGAAGTGTAATGGCCACTATAACGTATGAACAAAAGCAGACAGTTTGCCTGCAGCAGTACTTCGTAATGACACTGTGGGTAGATACTTTGCTATTGTGATATTGATCAAGGGATTACCCTGGACAGATTACCCTTTCACTTCTTTCAGTCACGTCTGCAACCCTTCACAATGAGCAGAGGCGGTGCACAAATGATACCACTTCAGACATTCAGGAGGGCAATGCAAAGGTATCACCCTTGGTTCTTGGTTCTTGGTTTCTTGGTCCTCCAAAATATTCCAAATGGAATTTAAACTGGAGGTGGTGAAGGGAGGGCTTAGGTCAGAAAGGGTTATTGGGAAGAAAGAGCTACTTTAAATTTAGTTGCATCTGGTTGGGTAACTATAGTTGGGTGGAGATTATTCCATGCTTTAATTGTGCGGGGGAAGAACTAATTGCTGTACACATCTGTCTTTGTAGCTGGGATCACAAATTGGATCGAATGCCCTCGTCTGCTCCTAATTGGTTTGGGTTTGGTGTAGGTCTTGTAGTCTATGTCGAGCTGACCATTTAACATTTTTGTAAAAACAGATCAAACGGTGAGCTTCACGTCTGTCTTGGAGAGGGTTCCACCCCAGAGAATTCAGAAGTTTGGTGACATTCGCTTCTCTCTCATAGGTGTTAGTAACAAATCGAGCTGCCTGTCTTTGGACACGTTGATATTTTGATATTACAATCACTTCTCTGTGGTGGGATTTGAATAAGCGAGTGACTGCCTGGGAAGTGGGGCCTACACACCAGTCAGGTATCACTGAGGAAAATCAAAGATAGACACGAAATGCTGGAGTAACTCAGCGGGACAGGCAGCATCTCTGGAGAGAAGGAATGGGTGACGTTTCGGATCAACACCCTTCTTCAGACTCAGATAATAATCGGCCTCCATTCCTTTCTGAGGCAGAGAATTCCACAAATTCACAACTCTCTGGATGAAAAGGTTTTTCCTCATCTCAGTTCTAAATGGCCTACCACTTATTTTTAAACTGTGGCCCTTGGTTCTGGACTCCCCCAACATCGGGAACATGTTTCCTGCATCTAGCCTGTCCAATCTCTTAATAATTTGATATGTTTCTATAAAAATTCCTCTCATCCTTCTAAATTCCAGTTAATACAAGCCCAGTTGTTCCATTCTTTCATCATATGACGGTCCCGCCATCCCGGGAATTAACCTTGTGAACCTACTCTGCACTCCCTCAATAGCAAGAATGTCCTTCCTCAAATAGGAGACCAAAACTGCACACAATATTCCAGGTGTGGTCTCACCAGGGCCCTGTACAACTTCAGAAGGACTTATTTGCTCCTATACTCAAATCCTCTCATTATGAAGGCCAACATGCCATTAGCTTTCTTCACTGCCCGTTGTACCTGCATGCTCACTTTCAGTGACTGATGTACAAGAACACCCAGGTTTTGTTGCACTTCCCCTTATCCTAAACTGACACCATTCAGATAATAATCTGCCTTCCTGTTCTTGCCATTAAAGTGGATATCCTCACATTTATCCATATTATACTGTGTCTGCCATGCATTTGCCCACTCAACCAACCTGTCCAAGACCCTGCATCCTCATAGCATCCTCTTCACAGTTCACACTGCCACCCAGCTTTGTGTCATCTGCAAATCTGCATCTACAGTTCCTTCATACATATCACGGGGTGGGGGGGAATGTCCTGCTTGATGAGCTACAGCAGTCAAGCAGGTTGGGAGGTCAGTCACCAAGTTGCGCGTTAAGACATCTCGAACATTCAGAGAGCCCAGCTCAAAATGGCTATCTTTCCTTAAAGCTAATGTTACATGCAGGAGCCATTTATGTTTAGGCTAGCTACTGGAGGCATATTATATTATTTTGTCGAGATATATCTTGCAGTATTATTCCAGGCACAGGGGAGCAGTCATTAGATGCACAGAGGGGCGTATATTAATGGGCATAGTGGACAGGGAGTGGTTCAGGCCAGGCACAGTAGTGGTGAGTACACAGTTCTCACCAGATAGCTACAACCTGTATGCAAAATAAGGAAAGCCTGGTATGTTCATCTCTTTATTTGTACAACTACTTCAATAAAGAACCACTGGTAGATCTGGCCGTTTTGGTCTGCGTATGATCACTCCTACTTACCTGTGTAGTAATGGCAACGGAAAAGAAGACACTGGAAAAGTTAGAAATTGCCATGACATTGCCTTTTAAAATGTTGGGATTATCCGGTGAAAGCCCTCCCTTTATGGTTAATGATTCCTTCAACATGGGGCGGCATAGTGGCGCAGCAGTAGAGTTCCTGCCTTACAGCACCAGAGTCTTGGATTTGATCCTGACTCCGGGTGCTGTTTGTACGGTGTTTGTACGTTCTCCCCGCGACCTGCATGGGTTTTCTCCGGGTGATCTGGTTTTCTTGCACACTCCAAAGACGTGCAGGTTTGTAAGCTGATTGGCTTGTTAAAATTGTAAAATGTCCCTAGTGCATGTCGGATAGAGTTAGTGTGTGGGCATTGCTGGTTGGCGAGGACTCGGTGTGCTGAAGGGTGAGATTCAGTGGGGCAAATATTCCTAGAGCTACGGTAACAAGACCAAATGTTTTCTGCTCAATAGCAGGGCAGATAGACAGGTAACAGCAACAATTCTCAATTCAGATTCCTTTGTGGAAGTTGGAGACATGGTGAACAACAGAGTGAGACAATTTGTTATTATAGCAACCATGGAGAAATGGGGAATGTAAGATAATAGCTCATCTGTGATTGCCAGGTGCTACATTCAGAGATGGCAACTAGCCCAGAAATACCTGCAACCACACATACTTTGAAAAGCCTCTACTCCCTGGAAGGCAGAAAAACCTGGCTCTGCTCCCAATTTCACACATTCTGTTTTCACTTCAAGTGTTTGAATTCTGATGGAAAAAAGACGGAGCAGAGAGTGATTGATTGAATTGATTGAAAGATGCAGCATGGAAACAGGCCTTTCAGCCCACCGAGAACATGCTGGCCATCGATCCACCGTTCACAATAGTTCAATGTTTTGCATACATTCCCGACAAACTCGAGGCAATATACAGAGGCCAATTAACATACAAACCCGCACATCTTGGCGATGTGGCAGCGAAACGGAGTCGAGGAAACCCACCTGGTCACCCACCTACACAGACAGCACCCGAAGTCAGGATCGAACCGGGGTTTTCAGTGCTGTGAGACAGAAGCTTTACCAGCTGCGCTACTGTGCCACCCCAGATGACAATAGTATTTAAGGTGTTTTCCTGTTATTTCCAGGAACATCCATTGGATTATTTATAAAAAATGTGAATTCATGAATGATTCCGTCATTGAAACTGCGTTTGTATGCGTGTATTTATTTTGTATATGTAAACTTCTGTGTTTGTATGTGTGTGCGTGTGTGTGAGAGAGTGTGCATGTCAGTGTGTGTGTGTGTGTGTTTTTTTTTGTCTGTGTATCTGTGTGTGTCTGTGTGTTGTGTGTCTGCCGTTTAGAGATGCATCGCTGAAACAGGCCCTTCAGCCGACTGATCCCCGCACACTAACACTATCCTACACACGAAGGACAATTTACCTTTTTTTTCCCAAAGCCAATTAGCCCACAAACCTGCACATCTTTGGAGTGTTGAAGGAGATTGGAGCACTGGAGAAAACCCCACCCAGGTCATGGGGAGAACATAGAAACATAGAAATTAGGTGCAGGAGTAGGCCATTCGGCCCTTCGAGCCAGCACTGCCATTCAATATGATCATGGCTGATCATCCAACTCAGTATCCTGTACCTGCCTTCTCTCCATACCCTCTGATCCCCTTAGCTACAAGGGCCACATCTAACTCCCTCTTAAATATAGCCAATGAACTGGCCTCGACTACCCTCTGCAGCAGAGAGTTCCAGATATTCACCACTCTCTGTGTGAAAAAGGTTCTTCTCATCTCGGTTTTAAAGGATTTCCCCCTTATCCTTAAACTGTGACCCCTTGTCCTGGACTTCCCTAACATCGGGAACAATCTTCCTGCATCTAGCCTGTCCAACCCCTTAAGAATTTTGTAAGTTTCTATAAGATCCCCTCTCAATCTTCTAAATTCTAGAGAGTATAAACCAAGTCTATCCAGTCTTTCTTCATAAGACAGTCCTGACATCCCAGGAATCAGTTTGGTGAACCGTCTCTGCACTCCCTCTATGGCAATATTGTCCTTCCTCAGATTTGGAGACCAAAACTGTACGCAATACTCCAGGTGTGGTCTCAACAAGACCCTGTACAACTGCAGTAGAACCTCTCTGCTCCTATACTCAAATCCTTTTGCAATGAAAGCTAACATACCATTCGCTTTCTTTACTGCCTGCTGCACCTGCATGCCTACCTTCAATGACTGATGTACCATGACACCCAGGTCTCGCTGCATCTCCCCCTTTCCCAATCGGCCACCATTTAGATAATAGTCTGCTTTCCTGTTTTTGCCACCAAAATGGATAACCTCACATTTATCCACATTATACTGCATCTGCCAAACATTTGCCCACTCACCCAGCCTATCCAAGTCACCCTGCAGTCTCCTAGCATCCTCTTCACAGCTAACACTGCCCCCCAGCTTAGTGTCATCCGCAAACTTGGAGATATTGCCTTCAATTCCCTCATCCAGATCATTAATATATATTGTAAATAGCTGGGGTACCAGTACCGAGCCTTGGGGTACCCCACTAGTCACTGCCCGCCATTGTGAAAAGGACCCGTTTACTCCTACTCTTTGCTTCCTGTTTGCCAGCCAGTTCTCTATCCACATCAATACTGAACCCCCAATGCCTTGTGCTTTAAGTTTGTATACTAATCTCTTATGTGGGACCTTGTCGAAAGCCTTCTGGAAGTCCAGATACACCACATCCACTGGTTCTCCCCTACCATTCGCTTTCTTCACTGCCTGCTGCACCTGCATGCCTACTTTCAATGACTGGTGTACCATGACACCCAGGTCTCGCTGCATCTCCCCTTTTCCTAGTCAGCCACCATTTAGATAATAGTCTGCTTTCCTGTTTTTGCCACCAAAATGGATAACATCACATTTATACACATTTAACCTACAAACTCTGTACAGGCAGCACCCGTAATCGCTGTAAGGCAGCAACTCTACTGCTGTGCAGCTGTGCCACCCACACCAGGCACAAATATATATTTTTATACAATTCAGTGACTCATCTCCTGACCTGAAATTTCTGCAATCTGTTTCTTGAATGTACACCACATTGCTCCATTTGGGAAACGCCCAAAATGAAAGACCAAGCTGAAAAAACCCAGTATACTCCAATCCTCAATATCTAGACCAAAAACCCAAATGCTGGTGGAACTCAGCCATTTAGGCTGCAGCTGTGGAGAGAATGGACAACTCACGTTTTGGTCGGGACCCTCTTTCAGACTAACTCAAGAAAATGAATATGGAATATTTAGCTAAAAGATAAAGTGCCGGAGTAACTCAGCTGGTCAGGCAGTATCTGTGGAGGGAATGGACAGACAACGTTTCAACTCATCCGTCCATTCAAAATGTTGGCATTACATTTTAATGTAGGAATACATTTTGTGCAACAGCAGGTAAGCCAGTCATTGATAAGAATTCATTTGGTATGAGGGTAGCAAGTGACCTAACACTGTTTCTCTGGTGTTCAAAGTTCAAGTTCAAGTGAGTTTATTGTCATGTGTCCCTGTATAGGACAATGAAATTCTTGCTTTGCTTCAGCACACAGAACCTAGTAGGCATTTCCTACAAAACAGATAAGTGTGTCCATATACCATAATATAAATGTATACACACATGAATAAATAAATGATAAAGTGCAAATAACAGATAATGGGTTGTTAATAATCAGAGCTTTGCCCGAGCCAGGTTTAATAGCCTGATGGCTGTGGGGAATTAGCTATTCCTGAACCTGGTTGTTGCAGTTTTCAGGCTCCTGTACCTTCTACCTGAAGGTAGCAGGGAGATGAGTGTGTGGCCAGGATGGTGTTGGTCTTTGATGATACTGCCAGCCATTTTGAGGCAGCGACTGCGATAAATCCCCTCGATGGAAAGAAGGTCAGAGCCAATGATGGACTGGGCAGTGTTTACAACTTTTTGTAGTCTTTTCCTCTCCAAAGCCCTAAGATGTCAAGAGTAATGTAAAATACAAGGTTGGTTCTGGCTAATTTTCAAGTGCATTGATTGTAATTACGACAAACAATGTTCAGTTACAGGAAAGTCAACTTTAATAACACTGATGGTTCAAACTGTGTCTGAAAGTCCTGACTGATTTTTGGACTCCATCACCAATCTTATTCTCCCCAAACTATAGATATTGTTCTCTGTATCTAACTAAAAACAAGCTGAATCTGTACAATCTACACATCTAAATAAAACAAAGCTGCAGAGACCTAAAATCTGCAATAAAGACATAAAGTGCCAGAAACATTCAACAGGCCAGGCAGTGCCAGTGGAAAGAGAAACAGAGTTATGTTTGAACTCAAAGACACTTCATCTGCATTGGGAAACAAATTAATTTTGTTGCAGAGAGGATGGGGGACGGATGGGCAGGGTTATCCTAGATGCCCACTGTTAATGGAGCCATTTAGTTAACACAGAAGCCAAATCCAGATTGGGTGATCACTTTGCAGGACACCTGCAAATAACACCTGCAGATGAGCAGCGACCTCATTGAAACTTACCAAATAGTAAGAGGCCTGGATAGAGTGGATGTGGAGAGGATGTTTCCACCAGTTGGAGAGCCCAGAATCTGAGGGCATAATCTCAGAATAAAAGGACATACCTTTAGAGAGGAGATGATGAGGAATTTCTTTAGTCAGCAGGTGGTGGATCATTGCCACAGGTGGCTGTGGTGGCCGTCAATGGATTATTTTTAAGGTGAAGATTGACAGATACTGGATTGGTAAGGCTGTCATGGATTATGGGGAGAAGGCAGGAGAATGGGGGTTGAGAGGGAAAGATATATCAGCCATGATTGAATGGTGAAGTAGACTCGATGGGCCAAATGGCCTACTCCTACTCCTATGATATATGAACTTATGAACCTTTGTTCAGTCCAAAGGATGATCCTGTAGCTTCCAGTAGCCTGTATCCTTAATTCCCCATCCACTCCCACACTGTTCCAACAAACCAAGATTGAGGAACAACACACCAACTTACATCTTTAAAATAATATTATATTCAACAATTTTAAGATAAGTTGCTTTACAACTGACCAGGTTTCCACATTGCCTTTGATCTGCAATTTGCAACTTTAACATCTCCCTTAGTTTTCTATCCCTCTCTTAAGGGCCTGTCCCACTTAGGAGACCTAAACAGCAACCTCTAGCGACCTTGCCCGCCACCAAAGAAAAATCAAGGTCGAGGTGACCTGCAACCTCCCACCACCTCCCATGCATATGTTGAAAACCTTCGTCGACTATGACGAAAACTGGCTTCGACTAAACCTGCGACTAAAAAATTATCGATTTTTAAAACGGGGACCTATTTTTAGTTGAGGCCGGTTTTAATCATGATGAAAAATTAGCAGCAACCTAGATGAAGCCTCGACCACGCGGAAACCACTCTCGACCATTAGGGAGAGTGACCAAAACCTCCTGTGACCTCATGGAAACCTTGGGTGGCGGGCAAGGTCACCAGAGGTTGCTGTTTAGGTCTCCTAAGTGGGACAGGCCCTTAACTCTCTCTCTCTCTCTCTCGCTCTCTCTCTCTCTGTCTCTCTCGCTCTCTCTCTCACATAAAGTAATTTACTCAGAATAATCAAGCTTTAGAAAAATAATTAAGTTAACTATATGACTTATTAATAATAATGAATATACTGCAGAGAAGTAGAAAGGCATTTCTGTTTTCAAATAATCTCTTCATCTATTCACTCAGATTGCATTAGGAGCTTTGTTTAACGTTTTGCATGGAGCTGGGAAGAAATGTAAAAATATATATTTCAAAAGCTTCCACAGAGTGTAAAAGGACAGTAGAAAAATGCATGCTAGACCTTAAAGGCAGAAGCATGAGAAATATAGTCACAAGAGACTGCAGAGTTGGAGGCTTGAGAAAAAAAGTACTGCTGGAAGAACTCAGCAGGTCAGGTCAGGGACAGACACAAAAAGCTGGAGAAACTCAGCAGGACAGGCAGCATCTCTGGAGAGAAGGAATGGGTGACGTTTCGGGTCGCAATCCTTCTTCAGATCTGGGAAATGGACAGATGACATTTTGAGGCAGGACCCTTCTTCAATGGAGTAAAGGGGAGATGGCTGATAGAAAGAGGTGAGGGGAAAGGGGTGGGGCAAGAGCAAGTAAGTGATAGGTGGATTTAGGTAATGAGGGATTGACAAATGAGTCACGTTGGGGAGAGAAGGGTGGAGATAGTAACCAAGACTGGAGGTGAGAAGTGGAGAAGACAAGGGGCTGCAAATGGTGGAATTCCTCACCACCATTTCCTGTGGCAGCTTGTTTTATTAGCTTAGCACCCAAGGTCAGGATTCAACCCCAGTTGCTGAAGCAGTGAGGCATCAACAATAACTGCTGCACCCCACCATACTAGCCACTTGTATCTGGTAGGAGAGATACATGTGTAGATGCTCCTTTATTTTTAATACAGCACAACCTGGTTTCAATACCAGTAATATGTGCAGAAGTAAATTATATTGCAAGTTGTTTCATGTCAAACAAGTAGACAGGTTAACAAAATCTGTTTCTAACAATATTTGACAGATGATAAATGTTGTGATTTAAGGTTTCAAACAGGAGTTGGCAACTTTGCCTGCTCGATGTCACATCTGCATGGAGTGGAAAAGTTTGCTGACTCCATTGCATGGAATAAATAACAGATTGGGGTGAGGTGATTCATTAAACTCTGATTACTCTCTATTGCTCAACCATTGGGCATGCAAGGCTTGGATAGGGTGGATGTGGAGAAGAGGTCACAGCCTCAGAGTAAAAGGACATCCCTGTAGAAAGGAGATGAGGAGGAATTTCTTTAGTCAGAGGGTGGTGAATCTGTCAAATTCACTGCCAGATTCAAGGCTGTGGAGGCCAAGGCAAGGGATATTTTTAAGGCAGAGATAGATAGACTCCTGATTAGTACGGGTGTCAGGGGTTAAGGGGTTATGGGGAGAGGGCAGGAGATGGGGTTGAGAGGGAAAGATAGATCAGCCATAACTGAATGGCAGAGTATAATTAATGGGCTGAATGGCCTAAATCTGCTCCTATAACTAATGAACTTATGTAACAGCTAAACATAAGTCCAATCACCCTGAGTCTGTGATTGGGTCAGTAAAAATGAAAGCTGCCATTCCATCGGGGAAAATTGGCAGCAAGCTCTAGTTGCCATTGCAGGAGTTGTCAAGATGGATCATGTCCAAAACCTACCCCGTGGAGTATAGTTGAGGAAACTGGACACTGTTGGGCGAAATGTTAATTAGGATGAGCATTTGGTTCCATAGACTTTTGAAGCATTAGATCATCCAAACTCCAACTATGAATAAACATAATGTAATTAAAAGGAACTGCATATGCTTCACATGGATAGGATAGGATTAGGGATCAAATGCAGGCAAGCGGGACTAGTGTAGATGGGACATGATTGTCTGTGTGGGCAAGTTGGGTCGAAGGGCCTGTTTCCACATTGTGTGACTCCATGATTCTCTATGTTGGTTTATACCAAAGATAGACATAAAATGCTGAAATAACTCAATGGATCAGGCAGCATCTCCGGAGATATTGGTCAAACCGAAATGTCACCTATCCATTTTCTCCAGAGATGCTGCCTGACCCAGAGTTACTCCAGCATCTTATGTCTATCTAATGAATAAACATACTTGTGCAGCAATCAGATGCCTATCTGAGCAGTATATATAAAATTAACACCTGAACCACTGCCAATAATAATAATGGCAAACTCATATTCAAAGCAAATATTTCTTAAAAGCTAAAGCTTTAGTGAATTGCACAGTTCTTTATTGATCTTGGCATTTCTATCATAATGGAGCAAACAAAAACTCATCCTTGGGCGCAAGCACTAGATGTTCAATGTAGCTATGAGAATGCGTATAATCTGCTGCCAAAACTCAGTTCCGACAACAGCCAACAGATATGAATCACAGAATTCATCACACATGTATCCCCTGCATCATCTGTTCAGTGCATACTGCCTACAAATGTATACCTTATAATACCATAAAGGGCCTGTCCCATGCTCATGCGACTGCCTGCGGCAAGTGTGACCTAACGTGGTCGCTTGAGCCTGCCGGGCCGCAGCCTCATTTTGAGGCTGTACGCACCGCCTCGACGGGCGTACGCAGCGTCTCAACGCCGTATGCAGAGTCTTGACGCCGTACGCAGCATCTTGACACCGTACGCAGCATCTTGACGGCGTACGCCTAGCGCGAACCTCCCACGGACTTCGTCGAACTTCACGTCAACTCGTACAGGATCACTCGACCTCCGCACGGCCCCCGCTTCCGGTTCGGTCGCGCTTGCCGCATGCAGTCGCATGCTCGTGGGACAGGCCCTTTAAGCAATAAAAAACTATAAGGAGGTAGAAATAACCATTCACAGAGAAGATTAGCTTTATATTAATTAATAACCAGTCCTTAAATATAGGTTAACAAACATCTTTTGAATTTTGTGTACTTGTAACCTGAGACTTTGTCAGAATATTAATTAATCTTAGCCTAAACGGCTGTTTACAGTCACCAACCTTTGTAAAATTTCTCAGTTGTGTACATAGGCTATCGTGCCAGTTGCAAAGACATAGCAAAGACTCTATATCATTTACCATTTCAATAACAGTCATTCAGAATCTAAGCCGAATCTCAAATTACACTTGCCAGCGTAGTTGCCATTTCTTATTTGTAACTATCCAATACTAATCTGTTTGTATTGATGAGCTGATGTTCCATATACTCAATAGCTGGAATGACCACTCAACTGACAGAGATGGGAAGCAACAAATGGGAATTCTAGTTTTAGCATCTTTAGCATTTGAAAATTTCTTTCAAATGCTGAATGCATTCCCATGTATCAAGGACCTGGATGATCCATGCAGTTAGTCCAGACATATCTAACCTCATGGCCTGGCATGTCTACCATTGTACCATTACATTAAACCAAATGCTTTCATGCTGGGTTAAGAAGGCCATATGAGAGCAACAATCAGTTGCCCTCCTGGTGAACCTGCAACACAAGACTACATCTGCACTGAACAGCAGAACCAGCATGAATTCATAGATCTTAAGTGATCTTTCAACCCACAGGTCCTGTCAAGCTCCTTGCTTCCTAGCTTTAGTAACTATAACCATATAACCATATAACAATTACAGCACGGAAACAGGCCATCTCGGCCCTTCTAGTCCGTGCCGAACACTTATTCTCCCCTAGTCCCATCTACCTGCACTCAGACCATAACCCTCCATTCCTTTCCCGTCCATATTATCCAATTTATTTTTAAATGATAAAAACGAACCTGCCTCCACCACCTCCACTAGAAGCTCATTCCACACAGCTACCACTCTCTGAGTAAAGAAGTTCCCCCACATGTTACCCCTAAACTTCTGTCCCTTAATTCTCAAGTAATGTCCTCTTGTTTGAATCTTCCCTACTCTCAGTGGGAAAAGCTTATCCACGTCAACTCTGTCTATCCCTCTCATTATTTTAAAGACCTCTATCAAGTCCCCCCTTAACCTTCTGCGCTCCAAAGAATAAAGACCTAACTTGTTCAACCTTTCTCTGTAACTTAGTTGCTGAAACCCAGGCAACATTCTAGTAAATCTCCTCTGTACTCTCTCTATTTTGTTGACTTCCTTCCTATAATTAGGCGACCAAAATTGTACACCATACTCCAGAATTGGCCTCACTCTTGCACATGCTAATACAGATTAAACTCCTGCTTTTAATGACACTTCAGTCTGACACTTATCTTCCTGCATACAGTATAATCTATATATCTCCATTCCCTACATATCAATGTGCCTATGCGTAAGTCTTCTAAATGCCACTACTGTCTAAGCTGACACACAGTGCAATACTGAGGAGGTTTTAGCACATAGAACATAGAATAGTATATGCGTAAGTCTTCTAAATGCCACTACAGTCTAAGCTGACACAGTGCAATACTGAGGAGGTTTTAGCACATAGAACATAGAATAGTATAGCACTGGGACATGCCTTTCAGCCCACAATGTCTGTGCCAAACATGATGCCAAGCCCAATTCTTATCTTCCTGCATACAGTATAATCTATATATCTCCATTCGCTACATATCAATGTGCCTATGCGTAAGTCTTCTAAATGCCACTACTGTATCTGCCCCCACCACCACCTCTGGCAGTGTGTTCCAGATACTTGCCCTGCATTCAAAATACTTGCCCTGTACATCTTCTCTACACATCTCGTCTTAAAGCTATTCTTCTAAATATTTGATGTTTCCAAGCTGGGAAAAAGTTTCTGACTGTCTCGGCCTGAAACGTTACGTATTCCTTCTCTCCAGAGATGCTGCCTGACCCGCTGAGTTACTGCAGCATTTTGTGTCAATCTTCGTTCTAAATCAAACCATACCCGAGTACAACAGAGAGTGCAAAAGAGAAAGTACATGGAGTACAGAATATAATGTTACAGCTCCAGAAAAAAGTGCAGATTTTTAAAAAAAATGCAAGGGCCACCATGAATTAGAATGGGAAATTGGGACGACACCCTCAGTTTATGAGGGCCATTCAATGCTCTGATAAGAGGTGTTGCCATGAATGTACATTTGTCCAGCATTCATTATGATAATGAAAGTTCTCTATTTAAATAGAGGTTTCTTATGACAGAATGAAATGGTAGGTTATTTTTATGCAGCCTGCATTTTGCATGTAATAGTACTGGAGTATGGTTGCAATCTCAGAGTTGAATGTCGCTCTGAATGTAATGAATTCTCAATTGTACTCTCACTGGACTGAGTTATCAGCACGAGGTTAGCAAGATAAAGTCTGCCTCTATAATGCACGTCACATAGAAATAATGCACCATACATCTAATGCACTGGGCTGCTGAATTCATCGGCTTCTCAGTCACCTGCACTGATCATTCTTACTGTCAAATTTGGAAATAAACTCAGTACATTTTTTTTACCTGATTCATATAGTTGAGCTCTGATTTGATGTAGCAAGCACCGGGAAGAATGTAAATGAGCTGCAAAGTGATACTGACAAATTAAATGAATCGATAGCCAGGTGGTACATGGAAAATAATGGGCAAAAATGTCACCTTAATTACTTTGGTAAGAAGAATGGAAATAATGGTGAAAAGCAATTAAAAGATTATTCAGAAGAATTTGCCTTCCCTTGAACATGAAGGATAGGAAGTTAATTTGAAGCAATTATGAAGACAAATGATTTGTTGTTTTTTTTTAACTGAAATAGAATTGGAATTACAGAGTCAGGAAGTATTGCTGTGCCTGTACCAGATTTTGGTGACGGCATCTGCAGAGTTATGTGCAGTTTTAGTTTCTTCTCCTGAATTATTCCCCGCAGGTTGAGTATGATTTGCTTTCATTGCAGTTCGGGGGAGGACTGTTCCGAGGTGGTTGTCAAGGCCAACGTGGGGTCTGCGGACTCATCTGCCGGTCGGCCAGTGGGATACTTGCAAGGAGCTCAAATATGAAGTGATAACACCAAACTAACAGCAGCTACAAGGTCTTCGCAACGACTACACTGCCCTGAGTTACACTGTAATTAGGCCCCCTGCAAAGAAATTCATAACTTAACTGCCCGAAAACACCAAAGTTGGTTTAATGAAGAGGTTCGAGAAAACCAGGGGGCAGTGGTAAGGGCCTGTCCCACGAGCATGCGACTCCATGCGGCAAGCGCGACCTAACGTGGTCGCTTGAGCCATACGGCCTCGCGGGGCCGGTCCCACTTCGATGGCCGGAGCCGTATGGAGTTGTGCGGGGCTGGTCCCGACATCGCGCGGGGCTCCGAAAAACTGGCCGTATTCAAAATTTCCGCGCGGCAACGGCCTGCCAGCTCGCGGCCGCCTCGACGCCGTATGCACCGCCTCAACGGGTGTGCGCAGTATCTCAACGCCGTACGCTGTGTCTTGATGCCGTACGTCACACGCGAACTTCCCGCGGACTTCGCTCGAACTTCACGTCACTCACTCGACCTCCGCGCGGCCCCCGCTTCCGGTTTGGTCGCGCTCGCCGCATGCAGGCGCATGCTGGTGGGACCGGCCCTGTACGGGGATCACTCGACCTCCGCGCGGCCCCCGCTTCCGGTTTGGTCGCGCTTGCTGCATGCAGGTCGCATGCTCGTGGGACCTGCCCTGTACGGGGATCACTCAACCTCCGCGCGGCGCCCACGTCCGGTTTGGTTGCGCTTGCTGCATGCAGGTCGCATGCTCGTGGGACAGGCCCTGTAGAGTTGCTGCTTTACGGTGATAAAGACTCGGGTTCGAGCCTGATTACAGGTACTGTCTATACAGAGGTTGTACGTTTTCCCTGTGATTGCATGGGCTTTCTCCGGATGCTACAGTTTCCTCCCACATTCCAAAGACTTAAAGGTTTGTAGGTTAATTGGCTTCGGTAAAAATTGTAAATTTTCCTTCGTGTGTAGGATTGTGCTAGTGTACAGGGATCACCGGTCTCGCAGACTCAGTGGTCCGAAGGGCCTGTTTCCGCATTGTATCTCTAAACTAAACCAAACTATCTAAACTAATGAACTGCTAATACTGGCTGATCCTGGGATGGAATCCCCAACACACCTCAACGGAAAAGAAACACTTCTGCCAGAGCACGAACACTACAGCCCAACAGAAAGCACATGATCCAAAGAGCAGATGATAGGTGAAAGGAACACAGCAACTCATTGATAACTACAATATTTACAGAATCCTCAATGTTATCAAGACTGTCTGCAGTTCAAACAGGTAATGGCCTCTATCCTCGTATCATTTAGTTTAGAGATACAGCGCGGGAACAGGCCCTTCATCCACCATGCCCATGCCGACCAGCGATCCCCGCACACTAATATTATCTTACACATACGAGGTACAATTTACAGTTTAAACAAGCCAATTAACCTACAAACCTGTACGTCTTAGGAGTGTGGGAGGAAACCGGAGCACCCGGAGAAAACGCACATACGTCACAGAGAGAACATACCAACTCCATACAGACAGCAACTGTAGTCAGGATCAAACCGGGTCTTAGGCGCTGTGAGGCAGCAACTCTACTGCTGCGCCACCCAACTGTACAGCCTATCACTGTTACTCAAACTTTGTGCCTCCATCATACACAGACTCCTTGTACAAAGATTCAACGGTTCAGTGATGTTATTATTGTCACATGTACAAAGTGCAAAGGCTCAGTGAAATTATTTTCTTACAAACAGTGAAGTAGGGTATTGCCATGACCGATTAGCAGGTGTACAGAAATAGTCCACTGATCCTGCATGCAAGAGCCACCATGTTTTGGTGCCATTTTCAAAGTCCAATCCACGCTCTAGTTCTTATGAGTGGTGCCCATTTCAGGCAAGTTCCAGGCTGTTGCAGGCCTCCAGCCGTTAACTTACTTGGATCATCTAGTTCAACCTAATGATCACCTCTCTCAATAGAGTCCCAAAACTCCATCCCCTCCCCACCAGTTTACCACTCTGACCTCACATCTGGCCCTCCCAGCTAACTCAAACTCCCCCTCTAGCCTCTAGAGCCGCTACCTAACTTCAGGCCTCGGTATTCATCTTGTTGTCCATTTCTAGACTCCCCATTGTCCTGAGTTCCTGAAAGGTTTCAAGGTATAGGAGGCATACACAGACAAATGGTATTAGCTCATGGTCAGCATGGATACGTTGGGCTGAAGGGCTTGTTTCCATGCTGTATAACTAGGACTATAAAGCAGACAGTTTATTGTATCAGGCCATATGCAAGAAATAAACTTCTCGCATAGCAAGCAGAGAATGAGGCCATTAATTCTCAAATTGCTTTTCACTCACCTGGTCCTCAATGCCAGGTCTGTTAGTAGTTCAAGGGTTATAAATCTCCCATGAGGAACAACTGCAAAAATCATTATTGTGAGTAATGGGACTGGGGGGGGGAGCAGAGTTCTGTTTCATGGATGATACTGTGCTGATTTCTGCGTGTTAATCAAACAGTTACTCACTTAATTGAAGGATGCGTTAAAAACAGAAGATCTGAAATCTGCATAACTTAAAAGGATGCAGGATGTTCACATTTATGATTATACCATTTGTAGCATATAAAAAGCAATGATTGATTTTAGATTAAGCATCAGGATTGACATTTAAATACAATATAAAATTTCATTGAAAGATAATAAATCAATGTCTCATAATATTCGTGATGACAAGAGATGATAATTTCACTTCACTGTGATGTTCCCTCTATAAAGAGCTCAGATTTACTTTGTGTTGTGTGATAAATGTTAACTTTAAGCCTTGTTTTCATGTCATCTAAAAGGTAAACTCCAGCTGGCTACACTGTTAAGCTGGAGAAGCAGTTACAGACTCAAGTTTGTTTGCTTACTTAATAATGATATATGGTTCATATAATTTAGAAATGTGTAGTGCAGTACATCAAAAGTTGAGTTTGTTGAAAGAAAACAAACCCATATGTGGTCAGCGTTGTGTTTGACCTCGTGTACTTCAAGCTTTTTTTTATTCATACTACAAATAATTAGTTCAATTTCAATGCACGTAGAAACAATCCAAACAAATTACATAATTCAGGGAATATTGATGTTGACGGCAACTGAAATATGCTGAAAGATATCTGCCCATTAAAATGAAATGGATAAATTATCTTCTGTGGTACTTATCCTGAAACAATCGAAATAAGGTATGCGTAATTAAAATTGCCTCTAATTTTCTCATTGTCTTACTTGGGGGGGCTGTGATGGATAGTTGTTATTGCTGCTTGATAGATTTGCAGGGCAATGTCCATTTTCATGGAAAACACTCATGACGAATCCAAATAAATCAATGGGCTAGAACAAATTTAAATTAAAAATGAAAATCTTTTGTAAAGAACAAAGTTGCTTTCAGTGGGAACGATGTTGACTTTGAGAAACAGTGTAATCTGGTCAATATTTAAGCTGCAGACCAATATATCCTGCCTTTGATTTTTAATGACTACAACTAACTTGCGGCATTTTAATGCGGAGCTTTCCAAAATTCTTACCTCGGCAATTTTCCATTCAAATGAATTTGATTATTTGGGTTTGTTCCTGATATATAGAGCTCAGAGTCGGAGGAATGAAGGAAATATTAAGATAGATATTCATCTAAAAGAAGAACAGCCAGAACAGCTGGAGGCACAAGAAACTGCAGATATTGGGAATTTTGAGCAAAGCACAAAGTGTTGGAGGAACTCGGCGAGTCAGGCAATATCTCTGTTCTGGGCTTCCTCCACTGTCAGAGTGACCGAGGCCACATTCAAATTGGAGGACAGTGCCTCATATTTCACTTGGGAAGGTTAAAACCCAGCAGTATGAACAATGATTTCTCTAATTTCAAGTAACCCCTGCAGTTCCTCTCTCCTCCCACCCTGACCCTAGCCATCCTATTAATTCCACTGCTCACTTCCTTGTTATCACCTCTTCCCCAGCCAACATTGGGTCATTATTGGCTCCACCTTACTTTGGCCCTGCTTTGTTCTGACCTCTGATCTCCAGTTCCATCCCCTCTACTTTCAGTTTGAAGAAAGGTCCTGACCCAAAACGTCACCTATCCTTTTTCTCCAGAGATTATGTGTGACCTCCTGAGTTACTCTAGCACTTTGTGTCTATCTTTGGTATAAACCAGCATCTGCAGTTCATTTCTACACCATTCTAGCTAGTCTTTACCACACCCCTTCTTATAGTAACAAAATAAAAACTGTTCACCATAGTCCAGGAGCCATCTCACAGTCCTATATAATAATAGTAAGAAGTCCTATGTTGTTGCATAGATAAATCTAGTACTATGGATCAGTCAGTTTAATCTTGATGCTAGGATATAGTAGAAACGTATAATTGTGTTGGCTTACACAAAGGGACACAAAGTGTCCTGGAGTTACTCAGTGGGTTGGGCAACATCTCTGGAGAACATGGATGGGTGCCGTTTCAAGTCAGAACTTCTTGAGAAGCAAGGTCTGAAGAAGGGACCCGACCCAAAATATCACAAATCCATGTTCTCCAGAGATGCTGCCTGACCCACTGAGTTACTTTATGTCCTTTCTGGAAACAGAAATCAGGGACAGAATTAGTTATCACTTGGCCAGGTGTAGATTGCCTGGAAAACCCAACATAGCTTTGGTACTGGCAACATGTGTCCAACTTGTTGATGAAAAATGAATAAGGCAAATACAGTTGATGTAGTACATCTGGAATTCCAAAGGACATTTGATAAGGTGACAAGTAATAGCCTTGTCATCAAGATTGAATGCCTTGAAATAAAAGCGACTCAGCTGCATGGATAGAATCAGAAGATAGACACAAAATGCTAGAGTAACTCAGCAGGACAAACAGCATCTCTGGAGAGAAGGAATGGTGATGTTTCGGGTGGTGTGAAGAAGGGTCTTAACCTGAAATGCCACCCATTCCTTCTATCCAAAGATTCTACCTGAGTTACTGCAGCATTTTGTGTCTAATTTCAGTGTAAACCAGCATCTACCAGTGTAGTTCCTTCCTACACTGCATGGATAGAATATTGAGTAAATAACAGGAAACTGAGCATAGTGAATGGCTGTCTCTGACCGAGTGAAGTATATATTCGAGTTCCCCATGCGTTAGTGTTAGTCCTGTTGCCATATTATTGATTGGAATTTGAATGCAGAGAGCACAATCTCCAAATCTGTGGATAACACATAAGCTGGAGGTACAATGATCTGTGAGCAGGATAGTGTTGGACATAGCGTAGGTGTTTAGTTTAGATGTAGATGTAGACAGTATAAGTGGCAGATGGAAGGTAATGCTGAGAATTGTGACGTGCTGTATTTTGGCAAGAAGAATGGAAAGAGACAATGCAACTAGAGAACACAACCCTAAACAGGCTACAAGAACAGAGAGATCAGGGTGCTTAGAAAATGGCAGGGCAAGTTGAGATAAATGTACACTCTACAAATTGGCTCACAGAGTATACAAGCATAAAGATGTTAGGGAGAACCTATCGCAGCAGTGGTTCAGCCAAACTGGAGGATTTGTGTCAAGTCCTGGGTGCGGTACTTTAGGAAGGAAGCAATTATTCCAGAGAGAATGGAAAAGAGGTTACTTAAATGATTCACAACATGAGTATCTTTACCGTGGAGATGCTGAGGTTGTTCTATCAGGAAATGTGGAATTTGCAAGGAGATCTGCTAGAAGTATCAAGTATCTCTAAACTAAAATTATACAAAATCATGAAGGGTCTACAGTGAGTCAATGGGAAGAATCAGTTCCCATTGACAGAAGGGTCAAAGACTAGTGGACATGCGCATGACAATAAAAGGTCACAGTGGGTAGTTAGGTTTGGAATGAATTGCGAGAGTTAGAGGTCAATGCAGATTAACTTGCAGCACACAATAGGAAGTTCGCTAAGCATCTGAAAGGAAATAATTTGCAGGGTTATGGTGAGGGGGTGGATGATCAGACTAATTGAATTGCAGTTACGTGGAGCAGCACAGAATTGACAGACCAAGTGGCCTCCTTTCATCTTGCCACCTTTCGGACATTCTGTGAACTGTAGGTGGGACATCGCGGCAAAAATATATTTGTGTAACAGTGAAACTCAGCTGGAGCGAAGGCTGATTCTATCAGAGCCTCATTATGGGTGCACTGGGCCCATTTCAGTGCACGGATACAAGTACTTTAATACAGAAACAGAAGGAATCCATCAGTTCCAACATGATTGGGCCCACGCGGCTATGATTTCATTCTGTGGATTCCCTCAGTGTCTGCTACCTCATCAAAGTAATTTCTTTTCACCTGGAAAAGTCGTGCACTCTGTGATTCAGTGTCGGCTCCTAAAACTATAGACCCCAACATGTGGTCGTAGTAAAACTGCTGCCAGTAATACTGATGTCGCTGCACGAGTATAACACTGAGCTTTGCAATATGGATTCTCCATCCCTCTCCCATTACCTGACCACCAACTTTACATCGGCTACTGATACAGGAATGACAGCAGGGCTGGTGGCACTCTTGATTAAATAGCACCACATTTTATCCTGGTTCTCAAAGGGCTGCGGTTTAAACAAGAATCGGGCACTGGCGGAAAATGAATTACTTATATGCAATAATTTACTGACAATGGATAGGGTGGCACAGTGGCACAACTGCTAGAGCTGCTGCCTCACACAGTGCCAGAGACACAGGTTCAATCCTGACCTCGGGTGCTGTCTGTGTGGAGTTTGCATGTTCTCCCTGTGACCACGTGACCACTTGAGTATTCTGGTTCTCCAGTTTCCTACCATAAACCAAGGATGTACAGGGTTGATGGTCAATTGACCTCAATAAATTGTCAATAGTGAGTGGATGCAAAAGTGAGGTAATATGGAACTAGTTTGAGTTGGTTTATCAATGGTCGGTGTGGACTCAATGGGATGAAGAGTCTGTTTCTATGCTTTATCTTTCAATTAATCAGTGCATCTTCTGTCATATTGTTGGAGATTATGCTTTGCAAAGTGCATCAGGGGTAAAGTGCACCTATTAAAAGTATAGGTACCATGATGATGTAAGGATGCATCAAAGCTTGGTTTAGGAACAGCTCCATCCAAGACCGCAAGAAATTGTAGCGAATTGTGGAGGCAGCCCAGACCATCACACAAACCAACCTCCCTTCTATTGTCTCTATTTATACCTCAGGCTGCCTCGGCAAGGCCAGCAGGATAATCAAGGACGAGTCGCACCCTGGCCACTCCCTCTTCTCCCCACTCCCATCAGGCAGAAGATATAGAAGAGTAAAATATGCACCCCTCCAAATTCAGGGACAGTTTCTTTCCAGCTGTTATCAGGCAAATGAATCATCCTAGTCACAACCAGAGTGTTGTGCTGAACTGCTATCTACCTCATTGGTAACCCTCGGACTATCCTTGATTGGACTTTGCTGGCTTTACCTTGCACTAAACTTTATTGCCTCATCATGTATCTGTACGCTGTGAATGGCTTGATTGCAATCGTGTATTGTCATTCTGCTGACTGGATAGCACGCAACAAAAGCTTTTCACTGTACCTCGGTACACGTGGCAATAAACTAAACTGAACTGAACTAAGAATGTTAGAAATAGCAGGAACCGATCCCTCAGGCCAGCTCTAACACTCAATAAGATTAGTCTGATCCGCATTCCCAGCTATTTCAACATCCACTTCCCAAGCCCCCATGAGTCCAAAATTGCAACACTATATGTATCTTCAATGACTAATTGTCCAAATCCCACTGTGTTAGGGAATTCTCAAAATTCCCAGTCATTAAAAATGAGGAATTACTTCCTCATCCTATCTCTTAATGCAGTCTGATAATCTGACCCTAGTTCTGGATATCCATCCAGGGCAACACCATTCCCCAGCAACTGATGTCAGGTGCACTCCGTGACAGTCGGTCCAGGATTCTGGAGTAAGGTATAAGAGTGCCTCAGCAAGGCCAGCAGCATAATCAAGGACAAGTCTCACTCTTCTCTCCTATTAGGTAAGCTGTATAGAATTGTGAAACTCACATCTCCAGATTCAGGTTGACAAAAATGCTGGAGGAACTCAGCGGGTGAGGCAGCATCGATGGAACAAAGGAAATAGGCAACGTTTTGGGTCGAGACCCTTCTTCAGACTGATGTGAGGGTGGGAGGGGGCGAGAAGAAGAAAGGAAGATGCGGAGATAGTGGGTTGAGGGAGAGCTGGACAGGGGAGGAGAAAGCAGGGACCACCTGAATTTGGAGAAGTCAATGTTCATACTGCTGGGGTGTAAACTACCCAAGCAAAATATGAGGTGGTGCTCCTCCAATTTATGGTGGGCCTCACTCCAGATTCAGGGACAGTTTCTTCCCAGCTGTCACCTGGCAACTGATCCATCCTATCAATGAGAAGATAGCGGTCCTGAGCTATTATCTACCTCATTGGAGATCCTCGGACTATCTTTAATCAGACTTTGCTGGACTTTATCTTGCGCTAAACGTTATTCCCTTTATCACGGATCTGTACACTGTGGATGGCTCATTGTAATCATGTATTATCTTTCCACTGACTGGTTAGCATGCAACAAAAGCTTTTCACTGTATCTTGGTACATGTTACAATAAACAAAACAAAACTGAATTAAGCTAATTGTGTTCATTCGTGATAGAGAGTTGACTGCTGACACTTAAATCCCAACGTCAATATTTAATGAAGGCCATGACTAAAAATATGTCGATCTACCCTTCTCAATCTCTCCTTTTCAGACAATCCTTTTATCCCGAGAAATAAAGGTAATGAATCTCTGTGCCATCGCTTCCAAGGCAAGTATCTCCATCCACTACTGGCAAAAGAACATTACACGCAGTTCTCCGGATGCAGTCTTACTAAAGTTTGATGCAATTTCACCGAGGTCGCCTAACTTTGTACTTCAACACCCAATCAACAGTCAACTATTTGCATTCTTAAAAGGGCACACAATGACAGAGTAACTCAGCGGGTCAGGCAGCATCTCTGGAGTACATGGATAGGTGACGACTCGGGTTGGGACCCTTCCTCAATTTGCTTGTAGGCAGGGTGGTTGGAAGTGAGCTGGAAGAGAGCAGTGGCAGGACAAAGCGGAAGGCAATTGATGAAGACAGGCGGGGGGGGGGGGGGGGGGGGGGGGGGGGGGGGGGGGGGGGGGGGGGGGGGGGGGGGGAGTGGTGATAGGCAGATAGTTGAAACAAAGGCCAGAGATTAGAGCAGAAGGTGTGAGACAGACAGGTTGAAGAGTTGCAAATTGTGAAGCCAGATGAAGGAATGTTCTAACATCCAGCCTTTGTTCCAACCATCAAAAGCCTTCCTCACCTACAGTATGTCCACCTATTGCAATTTGTCCAGCCTCTCCTCTCTTCCCACCTCCCAACTCTGCACCCCACAATCAATCCGAAGGAGGGCCCCAAGCCGGAACTTCACCTATCCATCCATGTACTCCAGGGATGCTGCTTGACCGTTGAGAAACTCCAGCACTTTATGCCCTTTTGTGTAAACCAGCATCTGCAATTCGTTGTTTCCTCATTTGCCTTCTTAATTGCTTCACATTAACTTTCCATCCTGCACATTCAAGGAAACATCAATTATTTTGATTAACATTTAATAGCTTCTCATCATTTTTTTCAGTTTTACCATTCTTCGTAATAAAGTAATTAAACACACATTCTCATTATTTTTCATCTACCACATGGTTACACATTAATTTAATCTGTCAGTGTCACTTTGCAGCTCTTTTACATTTTCCCCAGTGCTTACTTAATAAAATCAGAGATCAACGGTACGAACCAGGTAAAAACGGTTCCGTTTTTAGAGTGAACCATTTTAGTCCCAATTATGGTGATCTTTAAAAAGATAGTGATCAGTGTGGCTAATGGACTACACTGAAGTTGAGGTGGATGAAAGCTTCAAGTTCCTAGAAGTAATATTACCTGCAACTTGTCATGGACCATCCATATCGAAGCAATCGCAATGAAAGCACACTAATGGACCTGTCCCACTTAGGCGGATTTTTTAGGCAACTACAGGTGACTAATTTGTCACCACATATTCGCCAGTGGTCGCTGCGAGTAGTCTCGTCAGTCGTGCAAAAATTCATAGCATCTTTCTGGTCGCCGCTAAATGTTCAACATGTTGAAAATTTTTCGGCAGCAGTGGGTTTGGTGCCAATTTGCATAATTTGATCTCTTGATGTAGGTGCTGTCATAGGTTGTCACCAGGATGACATACGTTGTCGCCGGTTTTTCGGCGACCTGCCACGACTATGACAGTCCCCGGCAGTTGCCTAAAAAATCACCAAGTGGGACAGGCCCATGACACCTCTACTTCCTCAGAAGGCTTAGGAAGTTCAGTACGTCCCCAAACAACTCTCACCAACTTCTATGGATGCACCGTGGAAAGCATTTCTCACGAAGCATCACAGCATGGTTTGGGAACAGCTCCATCCAAGACTGCGAGAAATTGCAGAGAATTGTGGACGCTGCCCAGACCATCACGCAAACCAACCTCCCTTCCATTGACTCCATCTATACCTCACGCTGCCTCGGCAAGGCCACCAGCATAATTAAGGATGATTCTCACTCCGGTTACTCCCACTTCTCACCTCTCCCATCAGGCAAGGGGTACAGAAGTGTGAAAAAGTGTGCACACCAGATTCAGGGACAGTTTCTTCTCAGCTGTTATCAGGCAACTGAACCTCAGCTACTATCTACCTCAATGGAGACCCTCAGACTGTCATTAATTGGACTTTACGGGGCTTTATATTACACTAAACATTTAGAGTCAAGTCGGGGGGAGTTCCCCCCCCCCCCCCCCCCCCCCCCCCCGCCATGGGTACCATGTGATCCCCGTCTACCTGCTCCATGGTCAGATAGTCGGCGACTAAACTGCCTCCCCCACCTGGTTTGTCAAATGAGGAGGGGGCTGTGGAACCCCAGCAGGACCTAAAACAAGACCTGTCAAAGGGCGGCTGGGCTCCTAGCAAGCCAACGGCCATCCACACTTCAGTAGAAGTTGCGATCATTGTCGTACATAGTATTGTAAGGCACCGTGCCCGTTGATGTTTTCAATGATGATGATAAACATAATTCCTTTATCCTGTATTTGTACACAGTGGATGACTCAATTATAATCATATATAGTAATTCCACTGACTGGATAGCACACAACAACTAGCTTTTCACTGTACCTCAGTACACGTGACAATAAACTAACCTAAATTAAACTAAACACATGGATTCACCAGCCTTGTGTATCAAGTGCATGATGCATTCCTGCAGCAGATATAGTGAGGCTCATAGTCATACTGCTGTCTTTATTTGAACTTTGTGTTCATAGGTCAGTAATGTGAAAGCCTTGAGAATGCATAGTATTCACAGGGACATTTGTGATATTGCTGCCGTATTAATAGAAACAAAGATTTCTTCCTTGCTTTACAACTGAACTCCTGGATAGAAAGAGCACCATTTTCCCATAAGCGCCAATGACTACTTTTGTAGTGTGTCAGCAAATGGTTGACTGTTGATTGGGAGTTGAACTACAAAGTTAAGAAATCTCCATCAGTTAAGACAGCTAATGAGGAATAACCATGAGCTCAGACAGTAGAGGTAACTCCATGGTTTTTCATTACCCTGCAGGGATCTATCGCAGTCGCTGCCTCAAAAAGGCTGGCAGTATCATCAAGGACCCACACTACCTTCAGGTAGAAGGTACAGGAGCCTGAAGACTGCAACGACCAGGTTCAGGAATAGCTACTTCCCCACAGCCATCAGGCTATTAAACTTGGCTCGGACAAGACTCTGAACATTAATAGCCCATTAACTATTTATCTGTACTTTATCAGTTTATTTATTCATGTGTGTATATATTTATATAATGGTATATGGACACACTGATCTGTTCTGTAGTCATGCCTACTATGTTTTGTTGTGCTGAAGCAAAACAAGAATTTCATTGTCCTCTCAGGGACACATGACATTAAACTTTCTTGAATCTCTTGAATCTTGAATCTTGGAAACTTGTAAGTCCATCTGAGAGGACAGAGGGACTTTTTTTTATTGCCTGTTCCAAACCAATATTGATAGCCGTTGCCATTACCAGGCACATCGATCCCAGGTAAAACAAGACCTGCTGGATATGATTTTAAGACCAAAATAACGAAATCAATGTCAAATTTTAAAACACAGGGCAGCATAACCTCAACCATTTCCAATTTCTGAAGAGGAACACAATAGGGGGATGTATCCTGAGAATGGAGCTCAATAAGTATGCAGCTCCAATCTGTCACGCAGATGAAGGTGCTGACACTCAATTTAATTTTGCAGTAACTTTATGAACATAATTTTACTAATGTAGTTCCAATTAAAGTTAAGCACATCCAACTGAGTCATCAGTTAATTATGAAACAGATGAATGTACAAATAACACCTTTCATGTTCTCAGCAGAATTATGAAACTTGTCACAAACAGCATATCTGAAACAAACAACCATTGCATAATGGGAAATGGAAAATTCAGGGCTAAGAATCAAAAATTTGTTTTTATTGATAAAGGGCCTGTCCCACTGTACAAGGTATTTCAAGAGTTCTCCCGAGTTCTCCCCTGATTCGAGCTCGTGTAATGTATGTGGCGGGTATGTAGGGGCTCGTACGAGTAAAAAGTAACAATTTTTTTCATCACGAGTATTTTTTTACTCGTGGACATTTTTCACAGTGTTAAAAAAACGTCACCAGTTTACCGGATTTCCCGAGTACCTACCGTTACGCGTACGAGCCGCTACGTGAATCCACAAGCTCCTACGTACCCGCTATGTACATTACACAAGCTCGAATCAGGGGAGAAGTTGGGAGACCTCTTGAATTACCTCGTGCAGTGGGACAGGCCCTTAAGGCAGCATTATTTCTACATTTACATGTTGAAATATTTTGCTTCATTGTATCCCTTCTCTCTTCCTTCTCAGTCCTGTTCCTGTGAACTGCAGGAACATAGATGACATCGGAACCATATTTCATAAAAGCAAAAATGAGCCTCAACATTAATAAAGTTTTGGTTTAATTTAATTTAGAGATACAGTGTGTAGACAGGCACTTCAGCCCATCGAGTCCATGCCGACCAGCGATCCCCATACATTAACACTATTCTACACACACTGGAGACAATTTACAATTTTACAGAAGCCAAGTAACCTACAAACCTGTTTGTCTTTTTGGAGTGTGAGAGGAAACCGGAGCACCTGGAGAAAGCCCACGCAGGTCACGGAGAGAACGTACAAACTCCATACAGACAGCACCTGTCTGTGAGGGTAGGAAAGTGATGTTACAAGAAGCAGCATAAGAAGATTTGCTAAGGTAGCTGTGAGAGTCAGTGGATTTATAGAGGATATTGATAGTGATCATTCGATTTTCCGTTGACCTGGTGATAAGGGAAGTTAACAATTCTTATCCGATCTTATCTTATCCATTATAGTCCGTAGTCATTCGTACTTTGAAATAATGTTGGCAAGAAGTCTCACTGATATTCTCTGATATGTTCTGCAGTGCATGATCATGAGAGGTGTCAGCTGGTGTACTGAGGTCCAAACCGACAGCAGTGACAGGTATCAATGCAGCACATTAGGTCTTGTCACAACCCATCAAGGTTGTATATTCTGAATGAGAGTTGGTTACACTCAGGTGACGAGTGCCAATCCCCCACCATTTTACTTGTATGAATCAGATAACAAAAAAAAAGACACAGTGCTGGAGTAACTCAATTGGTCAGGCAGCAACCCTGGAAAACATGTCAGAACTTGGTACTTTGTGGGTTTTTTTTTTCATAAATCACCATCTACAGTTCCTTGCTTCTTCAACCACCTCTAAAAAGATCTACAATATGGACCCAAATTTTGAACCTGCAGCTTTGATCATTTGAAGTTCTTATTGATGCATTGTCATACAATGATATAATTAGGCAGAAATGCATGCCGACCTGTTAACAAAAAGCCTGCAATAGACAGCACGGTGGCGCAGGGGTAGAGTTGCTGCCTCGCAGTGCCAGAGACCCGTGATTGATTCGGACTCTGGGTGCTGTCTGTACGGAGTTTGTACATTCTCCCTGTGATTGCGTGGATTTTCTCCAGGTGCTCCAGTTTCCCCCCACATTCCAAAGGCGTGCAGGTGTGTAGGTTAATTGGCTTCTGTAAGATGTCCCTGTAAGGTGTGGGATAAAACTAGAGTACGGGTGATCTTTGGTCAGTGTCGACTCGGTGTATCTCTAATCTAAACACTACATTAAACAATAAACTACCTGAATTATCTTAAAACCAATGGGTGATATCAAAGTATTCCAGACCTGCCCCATCATTATGAATTAAGATCTAAAAAGGAATCTATCCTCAGCAGTGGGGCCCAACTTGACTATCTGCTGAAATTCCCACCTTCACAGAAGTTAGTCTTCAGCCAAGTCAATTCATTTTGCACAAAATCATGTTAGTGCTGAGAGCACTGGATACAGCAAAGGCCACAGAACAAGCCAAGATCCCATCAGCAGCACTGAAGGTCTGCACTCCAGAAGTAGCCTTGCCTGTACTACAATTATTCAGTAGAGTTCAAACACTAGAGACCAAAAAAAAACATGTGGAAAATTGTCCAGGTTTAGATCAGTCTTCATTTAGTTTAACGATACAGCCCATCGTCCCACAAAGTCCACGCCTGCACACCAGGGACAATTTAGAAATCAATTAAGCTGCATGTCTTGGGAATGTAGGAGAAAACCAGAGCACCCAGAGAAAACCCACACAGTCACAGGGGGAACATACAAACTCCACACAAACAGCACCCATAGTTAGGATATTACCGGGCGCTGTAAGGTGGCATCTGTGCCACCGTGCAATCCTCACAAAATATATTCACAAAAGCAGGACAATTTCAATTTGGCTAATTACTGATCAATCAGTCCACTCTCAATCATCAGGAAAGCATTGGAATGTCTTACCAACTGAACTGCACTTGATTACCAATGCCAACTTGAGTTCTGCCAACACCACTTGACTTCTAGCCACAGCACAGCCATAACAAATGAGCACTTTTATTTAATTATATTCCTTACAAAATATTCACTTGCAGCAATTAACTGAAGGAAAGCCGTGCAACTGAAACAAGCCGTCCTGTCATTTGGTAAAGAATCCCTAACTTCTTTCTGTGTAGGAAGGAAATGTGGATGCTGGTTTATACCGATGATAGACACAAAATGCTAGAGTAACTCAGCGGGTCAGGCAGCATCTCTGAAGAAAAGTAGTAGGTGTAGTTTCAGGTCGGAACCCTTCTTCTGACTGTAGGAAGAACGGTTCCAACCCAAAACTTCACCGATTCATTTTCTTTAGAGATGCTGCCTGATAGTCCAGCATTTTGCGTATATCTTCCATACTTCTTATACTTTTCTAGTTAGTTTACACCACTTTCGATATTTTTTAAAGCAATTAGATCAATTAATTACTGGAATGCGCAAGGTGTTTTTCTGCTTAGTGTTTTGGGATAACTTAAATACATTTTCCTCTCCAGCCAATTGAACTAAATTGAATTTCAGAAACAGCGCATGAAGTGTTGGTAAGATTGAATTAGCTGTACTAATTGGGGGATTATTTCCAGGCAACTCCCTATCAACTGGATATTTCTCCAGTCCACAATTTTCTTCCCAATGTTACATTGGATTAAAAAGAACTCTACATTTCCCTCTACTTTCCAGGCAGTCTGGGATAATTCTCTCCATATTTTTCAGAAATATAGTTGATGATTCCTTCTCCATATGTCATTCCTCATGACACCCATGCTATTTGACTCTCTTAGGCTACTTAGGTACAATTTCCATTTCCATTTTCTGAATTGTTGAAAAACAATCCCAGTTATATTTGGAGTAAATTAATAGTTCAGACACGTAAAGCAATTATAATCTTAAGCAATTGATATGCCCAATAGTTGAGAACACATTACTTGCTAGGGGCATGTGCATGCACCATGTTTGTTTGCAATATGTCATTTTTCCCCATATCCATTCTTTGTTTGAACTCAAGGAAATTATCTTTCCACACAGGGTGGATAAATCAGCAGAAATGTATTGACTCTGCAATTGGCAGCCTACTGCTTGCTGCTAACACACGACAATCCAGCCCTCATCTGTCTGTGTTTTCTGATGCATTATAATATTTGCACAAAGTGATATTTTACATTATAGAGGGAGCAGTGCCGTTCCAGGTGAAGTAAAAGAAACAGACCAGGAGCAATGTCCCTGCTGCTACTGATTACCAACCTACTTAGTCAAGAATGCAGTTGTTCCCAGATTCCTGTCAGTATCTCTTGCAACTGGCCACTGGGAAATACTAGAGGCCATAGAGGATTGAATTCCCCTTCCAACTACTTCCTCTTCCTGCTATTGCCAAACTGGAATCAATCTCACCTCAAATTTGACTTGAATCATGAAATGAGTCGAATGGGATTCAAACCTGCATCTTTCCTCTTCCATTTCACGGAGCTGTAGTGTGCAATCAGTACTGACACTTTCTCTCAAGGCCCTCAGCTCACCATGTTAACTGCCTCATGAAGTATTTGTGAACAAAACTCAATGTCTTTAAACCAATTACATTGATTATGAGGAAGTTGTGTAACTGTGAACTCTTATGCAACATGCTGTAATTTTTTATAGGATGCATGCAACAGATATTAAAGTCCATTTTGTTTGCAAGCTTTTAGCTCTTAACAAAGTTCGCTTTGTTGTCATTGGAAAGGATCAAGGTTAGAGGAGCAGTTCCAATGGAAACAAATATTGATGCGCAAAGCTCAACCCGGGCAGCACAGTGGCTCAGCGGTAGAGTTCCTGCCTAACAGCACCAAAGACCCAGGTTCGATCCTGACTACGGGTGCTGTCTGTATGGAGTTTGTGTGTGTTTTCCTTGTGACCACGTGGGTTTTCTCTTGGTGCTCCGGTTTCCTCCCACATTCCAGGTTTGTAAGTTTATTGGCTTCTGTAAATTGTCCCTAGTGTGTAGGATAGAACTAGTGTAATGGGAATCACTGGTCGGTATATCTCTAAACTTAAACTAAACTTAACAAAAACAAAATTTAAACTTAAACTAAAACTTAGACCAAGTTGGAAGCTGAAGGGTCTGAGAGATCTGGATTCTCTCTGCAAGTTCAGCATTGACGGCCAGTAGCCAGATGTATTTTATTGCAACTCCGTGGGACCTTTCCAATGGATCTAACGTTTCAGTCTGCATTGTTTCCAAAGGGTTTTCTCTGAGATGCAAAGAGCTGCTCTCAATTTGCATTACAGAGTCATCCAGGAAGAAAGTAGATTTAAACTCATCCTTTGTTAATAAAATTTACAATTTACCAGGGAAGAAATACAATTTTTGAAAGTAGCTTTTCACAGTAGGGAATCCCGCAATCACCCTTTTATACGCGTTTGTTCTAACCTTCCTTCGCCTGGAAAGTCATGTGATGTGCCTTTTATTTCAACTACTGTAAAACTTAATAGTAAGGAGCCCAGAAAAGCACAGTAGCAATGTTTACCTTGAAAAACACTTGCTTCACCTTCTCAGTTCACTGTGGCCTATATCATCCGAGCGCTATGCAGACTGAAGCAGATCATCACAAAACCCATGAAGTCCACTTGGGTAATCTCCTTTATTTAGTGCATTTGCTTGGACTCTACCATCACCACCACTCCTACCTCCAATCTCTCCCTATTATATCCCAATACCCATTCAGCAATGCCTGCCCAAACTCGCTCACCAATCTGCCAACCCCCCTTTCAAGCTGCCAACCCGACCCAACACCTATAGACTCATACAGTAGAATCATGGGCTCAAACAGCACAAAGGCTGATCCGTTGGCACCACTTGTCCATGCCAACCAACAAGCACCATCTTACCTAGTCCCTGTTTGTCCTTGTTTGGCCCATATTCCCCTCAACTTTCCTACCCATGTACATGTCCAGATGTCTTTTACATGTTTAGTTTAGTTTAGTTTAGTTTAGTTTAGTTTAGTTTAGTTTAGTTTAGTTTAGTTTAGTTTAGTTTAGTTTAGTTTAGAGATACAGAGCAGAAACAGGCCCTATGGTCCATGGAGTCTGCACCACCAACCCGCACACTTACTATCCTACATATTTAGGGAAAATTTTACAATTTTTTACCTAAACCAATTATGTCTTTGGAGGAAATCTCACAAGAAACTGGAGCGCCCGTTGAAAACCCACACAGTCACGGGCAGAACGTACAAACTCCGTCCAGACAGCACCCTTCGTCAGGATCGAACCCGGGTCTCTTGAGCTGTAAGGCAGCAACTCGACCACTGCGCCACCGTGCTGCCATGTTGTTATTGTACCTGCACCAATCTCCTCTGGCAGTTCATTCCATGCACCCTGCACCCTCTGTGTCAAAGGTTGTCCCTCATGTTCACATTAAATCATTCCCCTCTCACCTTGCACCTATGGTCTCCAGTTCTTGATTCCCCTGCAATAGGAAATCAACTATGTGTACTCAGCCGTTCTGTACCCCTAATGATTTTGCACACCTCTACAAGATCACCCCTTGGTCACCCACGCTCCAAGAAATAAAGTCTTAACCTGACGAACCTCTCCCTCTAAGTCAAGGCCTGATCCCTGACCCTATCCACCCATCCCAAGGTCCGAGCTGCTCTTCCCTATGATCATCCTATACCCTACTCCAGACAAACCTGGTTTCATCTTGGAAGGAATAGTCTGCTGTTCTTTCACTAATGAACAACACCTTGACATTCCTAGTGGGAGGCTTTCAGTCAGAGGTTATTGGCTGTTGCGAAATAATGCTTGAGGCAAATCCAGTTTCCTTCATAGTCCCTCAATATTTGGATGATGTTTGGGCCATTCGTTGGAAAGTGAACCAAAATGTGACACACGTGACCAGATCTCATCGCATAAAGTAATACATTTAAAAAAATATTGTAAGAGATTAATCTTATTCATTGCTATTTCCCTACCTACAGAACTATAATGCATGTCTGCTAAATATATGAACATTCTAGCTTTTTTAAATTCACAGAGCTTGTCAGATAAAAATTTGAGTTATGAAAAAAATGCTTCCCTGTGAGGTCACACACGTGACCAGTCATATTTGACTTCTGACCCGAAACAAACATTGTCAGCATAACCTAAACATTTCACTTGATAAACTTCGGAAAAAAATATGAATCATATATACAGTACAAAACAATATACCTGTAATTCTTCAGAATTAGTAGAGATGTATTCCCCAATTGTTCATATGTGTTGGTCACACACGTGACTAAGAATGGGCCATTCACAAAACTAAGCATTTTCACCACAGTGTTCGACTAATGTAAACAATCTCAATGGTTCAGTGCATAATGTTTAGTTTAGTTTAGAGATACAGCGTGGAAACAGGCCCTTCGGCCCACCAAGTCCGTGACGACCAGCGATCCCCGCACACTAAAATGCCCTGCCCCACGGTACGAGTTCATTCCAAGAGCTCTCCCGAGTTTGCCCTGATTCTAACTCAGAGATTTACGGTAATGGCCACTCGGCGGTACTCGGGGCTCTCGTGGACATTTTTCAACCTGTTGAAAAAATCTTCACGAGTCTTCCCGTGCTTACTTGTCATTAGCGAGTCTTCCGAGTACCTGCCGTTAGCGCTAAGAGACGTCCCCGAGCTCCGACGTACCCGCTACGTTCATTCTCCGTGCTTACCACGAGTTTGATTTTTTTTAAAATTCGGGAGAGCTCTTGAAATGAACTCGTACCGTGGGACAGGGCTTTTACACTATCTTACACACACAAGGGGCGATTTACAATTTTACCAATTCAATTAGCCAATAAGTCTACACAGCTATGGAGTGTGGGAGCTAACCGGAGCTCCCAAAGAAAACCTACAAAGGTCACTGGGAGAACATACAGACAGCACCCATAGTCAGGATCGGACCCTGGTCTCTGGTGCTGTAAGGCAGCAACTCTACTGTTGAGCAAACCGTGAAACAAAAGAAGATTACTATATACTTTGTCTGCAATGTCCTCTTTAGTGATTCTGAAATAACCGAGGAAGATCTCCTGGTTGTCCAGCTGTACTGTACCAATTGTAGATCCATGATTAAGCACAGAAAGTACTCTGACTTTTCCTTTGATCCAGAAGTGCTTGTAGGTGTTGCAGTGAGATGGCTGATGAATTCAGACCACATGTTCTGAACCAATGCAAGTCTTTCCGAGCTTGTTACTAACCAAAATGAATAACAAATGCCACAAGGGCAATGGAGTTATGTAAAATAAATAGACATGTAGGGGGTATTTTCCAAATATGTGCAAGCACGAGGAAACCTTGTGTTAGCAATTTTCCGATATGCCAATGCATAAAATGAAACTTTAGTCTACAGTTCATGGTTATTGAGCCTGGGAGTGTGAGACGGCTGGATAAACATCAGTAAAATTACAGCCAGTTAGAAAATGGGCTGCTGGTGTTGTGCTTTTTGCAATAGAAAGGTTGAAAAAAATAGGCACCTTTCCAGGTAGTATTTATTGAGCTATAAAAGAAAATGGAAATGGCTTCAATAAGATCCTATTGAAAAATCAACTGCCCATAAAGTTATTCACCCTACTCAAAGAGTTTTTCGGGGCAACCAGCCAAAATAATGAAGCACAGTCTGAGTTTTGCACTGATACTGGCCTGAAGCAAGACTGGGATTTAACACATATCTACTTTGGCACCTTCCCTATTCCTCAATCAAGCCACTCGTTGAAACGACAATGCATTGTAGCTTGTTTAAAATCAAGTGATTTCAGTGCAAAGACATGCCATCCAGTTCACCATTTGGCATCTGTTTTTCAGACTGCGGTGTGCCTCAGGAATCAATGCTGGATCCATTGCTGTTTAGATGAGAATGTAGAAGGCATGATTAGTAAGTTTGTATGTGACACTTAAGGGCCTGTCCCACTGTACGAGCTAATTCAAGAGCTCTCCCGAGTTTAAAAAAAATATCAAACTCGTGGTAAGTACGTAGAATGTACGGAGCGGGTACGTCGGAGCTCGGGGACGTCTCTTAGCGGCTCATAACGCTAACGGCAGGTACTCGGGAAGACTCGTGAAGAATTTTCAACATGATGAAAAATGTCCACGAGAGCCCCGAGTACCTGCGAGTGGCTATTACCGCAATTCTCCGAGTTCAAATCAGGGGAAACTCGGGAGTACTCTTGAATTAGCTCGACAGTGGGACAGCCCCATAAGGTGGGTGATGAAAGATAGTTATCAAAAAGGATCTTGATCAGTGAAAAAGTGATGGTTAATGAGTTTAATGCAGATAAGTGCGAGGTGGTGCATTTTGGAAAGTCAAACCAGGACAGGACCTTCACAGTAAATTACAGGACTTTGGGGAGTGTTGTAGATCAAAGGGATCTAAGAGTACAGGTACATAGTTCTTCGAAAGTGGTGTCACAGATAGCTAGGGTGTTCAGGAAGGCTTTTGGTTTTTGTGCCTTCATCAGTCAGGGCATGGAGTATAGAGGTTGGGATGTGATGTTACAGTTGCACAAGATATTGCTGAGACCGAATTTGTAGTATTGTGTTCAGTTTTGGTCACTTTGCCAAAGGAAGGATGCTGTTTATCTGGAAAGTGCGCAAAGAAGATTTACAAGGATGGTGCCAGCATTTGAGGGGCTGAGCTATAGGGAGAGGTTGGGCAGACTAGGACTTTATTCCTTGGAGTATAGGAATATGAGGTGTGATATGATAGAGTTGTATCAGACCCTGATGGGAATAGATTGGATAAATGCACAGTTTTTTACTCAGAATCCAACAATCAAAAACCAGGGGACATAGGTTTAAGGTGACTCGGAATTTGTTTTATAGAAACCTGAGGAACAGCCTTTACACGCAGAGGGTGGTGAATATAAGGAATGAGTTGCCAGAGGAGGTAGTTGAGGCAGGTACTATAGCAACCTTCAAAAGACATTTGGATAGGTACACAGATAAGAAAGGTTTAGAGGGTTATGGGCCAAATGTCCTTGGGCCCAACTTGGGTGAAGTGTAGATGGGGAATGTTGCATTGGCATGGGCCTGTTTCTGTGCTGCAAGATTCTATATCATTATCTGATCTTCACAACACGTTGCTACATTTGTCTCTAGGACATCCATTAAATTGCCATTCACAGTGGGAAAGTTCTCTGATGCACCTAACCCGATTGGCACTCGGACTTAAGAAAATGCTTGTCCGGTCAAAGGTCACCCATGTTAGTAATGAAACTCTGGATCACTTCTGCAATCTTTATGCCATTTTTAACTGCTTAGTTAAGTTAACCTTACTAGCTTAGTTAATCTTGCTGGTCAGTTTATTGTAATATGTCTCTGAAGCCTTTGACAAATTTACTATTCATTTCTGGGTATCCCTGGTAAAATGTTCATAAATTCATAAGTGGTAGGAGCAAAATAAGGCCATTCGGCCCATCAAGTCTACTCTGTCATTCACTCATGGCTGAATGTCTGTCTGACTGAAGGCGGTTCTTAATACCTTTCTTAAAGACAGTGAAAACTTGGTAACATACTTTAAGCAGAGTGGAGGATGAGCAATATCCATCCTCAATGTCTCTAAAATGTTCCTCAAAGTCATTTTAGATTTTAGATTTTAGAGTTACAGCGTGGAAACTGGCCCTTCAGTCTACCAAGTTCACATTGAATAGCGATCACCCTGTACACTAGCACTATCCTAGACGTGGGACAATTTGCAGAAGCCAATTAACCTACAAACCTGTACGTGTTTGGATCGTGGGAGGAAGCTGGAGCACCTGGAGAAAGCCCACGCGGCCATAGGGAGAGCGTACAGACTCCATACAGACAACTCCTGTAGTCAGGATCGAGCACAGGTCTCTGGTGCTGTAAGGCAGTTACTGAACCGCTGCGCCACTGAGCCACCCACTAGAGTTGCCAAAAATGCAATAATTTGCAGAAGTCCTTGTTATCGTTCCTGGTACTCATTTCGATGTAACTAAGGCACTCATCAAGACATTTCAAAGGACAGTTTTGAGGGCGTGTGTCTAGAATTACATGGAGGCCAGACTGAGCAAAGGGAGGGAGATTTATTTCCCTGAGGGGCATTAGTGAGCCAGATGGGGCTGTGCAGCAAGCTGTTGCTTTACGGTCAGCATTACTGATGCTCGCTTTTTAATTCCAGATTTATTTCATTAGTTAACTGAATTTAAATTCCACAGCTGTCATGGTGGGAGTTGAACTCATGTCTGCAGATTATTTGCCCAGGCCTTTAGATTACTAATGCAGTGACATAACCACTAACTATAACCCTGACTCAGCCACAGCACTGATATGCACATCTGTTTCTTTGTAAAGATGGCAATTCCAGTAGGATCTGTAATTCGCCATCCTTGCAATCTCCTCCAAATGAGAGCCCACTGCAAGTTGCTGGAATGATTGAGGTACAATTTTCACAAGAGTCCTCTTCATTGCCCACATTTATCCACCCTCTCTGCTGAAGTTATTGCAAGGGATTGGAAAAATCCCCCTTGAAATCCCTTATCGCCATGACAAAACGCTTAAAAATGTTATTGTTACTTTCCTTATAATTTAAGGAGGTGCTGACACAGATGAGAGGTATTCCATGGTGCCTCTCCAGATTGCACACAATAACTTCAGTAAAATAACGTTCAGAAATGCCCCCAAAAATAGCCTAAACGAAGCAAACAAGACCTTTTGGATTTCCATAAGGAATTTTGGGAAAATTGAATAATGAGGGAATCATTACCCCTCCATCTCAACCAAAGATCGTTACTGCATTTATAGAATATCATTAAGTGGGGATCAGCATTACCTACTCAAATTGCCATTCCTCAGAACTGAGTGATCACCGGTGGCTATTCCAGTACAGAGGAATCACAAGTTGCCTCAGGGTTGTTCTAAACCTATGTTCACACATGTAGCCTGAAATGTTGGGGTGATATCGCTCATTCCAAAGCATGGGACTAGGATGTATGGTCCTTTACAAAGAAACACTTTCAGTTAAAAAAGACACAAAGCGCTGGAGTAACCCAGCAGATCAGAAACATCTCTGGAGGTCAACATTAGGCAATGTTTCGGGTCGGGACTGAAAAAGTCTGAAGAAGGGTCCCGTTCCGAGTCATCCCTTACCCACGTCCTCCTGAGAAGCTGCCTGACCTGCTGAGTATGCCAACACTTTGTGGGGTTTTTTGTAAACTAGCATGTGCAATTCCTTGTGTCTCCAATTTCTGTTAATGTAATTTCATCCCTCGGGTACCCTAACTGATATTCCTTTCAATGCTGTCTGGAAAATATAGTATTATAGAGTTGTTATAAACATTTGGCCCATCATGTTTGTGCTTGTTGTTTCGTAGACCCAAAAGGTAAATTCCCTTCTCCTGCTTTTTCCCCAATTCCCTGCAGATTGTATCCATTCAAGTGCTATCCCGGATGAATCCTTGATCAATTCTGTTCCGTTCAATACCACCACTCCTACAGCAAGTAGATTCAACATCCAAACAACTTTCTATGTAAGTAGGTTTACCTTCACATCCGCTCATATTCTTCAACTAACATTTTTAATTTGTGTTCCTTGGCCCTTAATGGGAACAGTTTCCTGTTATTAATTCTATGTAAACCAGTGGCGATCCTTTACACCTCCGTTAAAACTGCTCTCCACTTGCGCTGCTCCAAAGAAAATTCATCAACTCGTCCACCCAAGCCATGTAGTTGAAATCTCTAAAACCTGGAACCATTCAATTACATTTTTTCGGCACCCTCTCCCGGACCTTCACATCCTCCCAGAAGAAAGAAGATTAGGATTGAATGCAATATTTCAGTTTTGGCCTAAGCAGTGTTATATACAGTTTCAATGTCATTTCCCCTCCTTTTGTGCTCCGTACTTGTATTTATGAATCCCTCAGTTCCCTGTAGCTTACGATACATCACGCCCTGCCTCTTTCTAGGATTTTTGTCCATGGGTTCCCCATGTCCCTTTGTTCCTCCTCACCCTTTAGACGTGCCATTTTATCTTAACGATCTCATCTTTTTTGCCGAAATGTATCAAATTAAGTAATTAAACTTGGAACATCCCTTGGCAGAGGAAGAGAGGAGGCATTTCCTAGCTATGACACTGGGGCATTATCCTAACCTGTTCGGAAATGGGCTCATCACACACACACAAACACACACACACACACACACACACACACACACACACACACACACACACACACACACACACACACACACACACACACACACACACACACACACACACACACACACACACGCATGCACGCACACACACACACATCCATACACGCACACACACACACACACACACACACACACACACACACACACACACACACACACACACACACACACACACACACACACACACACACACACACACACACACACACACACACACACACACACACACACACACACACACACACACACACACACAGGATTGAGGAGATGCAGAGCATATTATTAAGTTGAAAGAGGGATAGCGTATACATCACAGAGTGAAGAACAAAACCAATATCCTCCCTCTGTGGAAAAAATGTTAAATCCATCTCCACATCATTTAAGGTGAGGGGGAGTGGAATATTTTGCAGGAACCTGAGAGGTAACTTTTTCACACAAATGGTGGTGGGTGTGTGTGCATGATCACATTGAATGGCGGTGTTGGCTCGAAGGGCCGAATGGCCTACACCTGCACCTATTGTCTATTGAATGAGCTGCCTGAATTGGCAATTGAAGCAGGTACTATCGCAACATTTAAGAAGCATTTACGCAAGCACGTGGATAGCATAGGTTTAGAGAGATATGGGCCAAACGCAGGCAGGTGGGACTAATGCAGGTGGGGTATGTTGGTCAGCATGGGCAAGTTGGGCTGAAGGGTCTGTTTCCAAGTTGTATGACTCTATCCGACATGCAGAGTTTATATTAAGTTGGTATCAAGTTTTAAGTTGGAAATTGCCATTACCAATCTTAAGAGCTTTAATTATTGTTCCATAAAGTGTACAAATTAATTGATATATTTTATTTATGCTCATATTTTATTTATTAAAATTCACTTCAAGCATAGTTAGGGTTGTGCTGAGATGAAAGAGGCAGCATAGTACTTATCCAACAACTGAAACCAGCTGCTGGGGAGTGAGTCCATTCAATGCAAGTGGAGTGGTGGGGGGGGGAGGGGGGGGGGGGGGGGGTGCAGGGGGGGGCAGGGAGGACATTTATGTTCTTTAATCTTTGAAATTCTGCTTGCTTGTTCCAAGAATAGAATACGGCATAAAGGCTGTGTGCTAGGAAAAGCCTTGTCACGGAGAGATTATAGGGGGAAAAAATCCCGATGCTTGCAAATCGAAAGGAAAGCAAGATGTTGAAAATAATGCTACGCTGCTGAAGGGTCGTTTCGTGCTTGCTTTCATTTCTCTTCCATAATAAAAGGTATGATGAGATGGAATTCTGTCTCATTTGTGTGCAGCAGATGAAAGCAGATGATTGAATTAAGATCAGTCGAACTTTCATTCCATGCCGAAGATACATAGACACAAAATTCTGGAGTGGCTCAGTGGGTCAGGCAGCATCTCTGGCAAAAAGGAATAGGTGACATTTCGGGTCGGAACCCTTCCTCAGAGTGAAAGATAAGGAAGAGAAGATAGAGATTCCATGCATTGAGCACTCTATACCATTTTCCAGAAGGTTCTGGATGAGCATTGGAATCTCTTGTCCAAATTATGTGGTAGTTTCATTGATATAGAGTCATAGTCATACGATGTGGACAAAGGCCCATCTGCTCAACATTCCCACACTGACCAACATGATCCCATCTACACTAGTCCCACTTCCCTGCATTTGGCCCATATCCCTCTACACCTGTCCAGGTACCTGTCTATTTGTTTCTTAAACGTTGCGATAGCCCTTGCCTCAAACTATCTCCTCCGGCAGCTAGCTCCGTACACCCACCACCTTTTGTGTGAAAAGGGTACCCCTCAGATTCCTATAAGATTTTTCCTCCGTCACCCTAAACCTATGCCCTGAGGTTCTCGATTCCCCTATTCTGGACAAGAGACTCTGTGCATCTACCCGATCTATTATGACAACGCGGGTTAAATTCCATCAATTTGATTGCTGGAATTTTGCATTTCTTCTGCTCGACAGTACACAAATCCCTGCCATTGCCCATTGACCTTGGCAATTGTGTGAATGGTGCTTTTTGGGTGAGCTGTTGCAGGTGATACTAGAAAAATAAAATGGGCAACCCAGGGTGTTGCTGCTGGAAGCTATTCATGAACAATGCCAAGTCAAGTCAAGTCAAGAAGTTTATTCGTCACATACACATACGAGATGTGCAGTGAAATGAAAAATGGCAATGCTCGTGGACTTTGTGCAAAAAGACAAACAAACAAACAACCAAACAAACTATAAACACAATCACATATTCTTTTACATATTAAATATTGTGGGCGAAAGGAAAAAACGTTCAGTAAAGTTAGTCCCTGGTGAGATAGGCGTTTACAATCCGAATGGCCTCTGGGAAGAAACTCCTTCTCAACCTCTCCGTTCTCACAGCATGGCAACGGAGGCGTTTGCCTGACCATAGCAGCTGGAACAGTCCGTTGCAGGGGTGGAAGGGGTCTCTCATGATTTTATTGGCTCTGGAGTTGCACCTCCTGATGTATAGTTCCTGCAGGGGGGCGAGTGAAGTTCCCATAGTGCGTTCGGCCGAACGCACTACTCTCTGCAGAGCCTTCTTGTCCTGGGCAGAGCAATTCCCAAACCAGATGGTAATGTTCCCGGAGAAGATGCTTTCCACCGCCGCTGAGTAGAAGCACTGGAGGATCCTCGGAGACACTCTGAATTTCCTCAATTGCCTAAGGTGGTAAAGGCGCTGCCTTGCCTTACTCACGAGTGCTGCGGCGTGAGATGTCCATGTCATATCCTCAGAAATGTGGACTCCCAGATATTTAAAACAGCTCACCCTATCCTCAAAGGTGTGTACGTCCTCGGATGATGTGCCCTCCTAAAGTCCACGACCAGCTCCTTAGTTGTTTTGATGTTCAAGAGGAGGCTGTTGTCCTGGCACCAGGGTGCTAGATCAGCCACCTCCTCGCGGTAGGCCTTCTCGTCGTTGTCTGAGATCAGGCCCACCACCACAATGTCATCGGCAAACTTAATTATTGAGTTGGAACTGAACCTAGCCACACAGTCATGTGTGTACAGGGAGTACAATAGGGGGCTGAGGACGCAACCCTGGGGCGATCCTGTGCTCACAGTGAGGGGCTTCGATGTATTCCCTCCCATCTTGACTACCTGGGGCCTGGCGGTGAATTATTGAAAGGGAGAAGGTACAAACTCCGTACAAACAACACCGTGGTCAGGATCGAGCCCGGGTACCTGGCGCTATAAGGCAGCAAGTCTACCGCTGTGCCACTGTGCCGCTCCCTTTTTGTATTTCATTTACGACGGAAATCTGCCATCCTTACTCACTCTGGCCCTCAACAAGTCATTCAATTTGAAGGGAAATTAGGGATGAGAAATAAAGTTACGATTTCCTAACGGCATCAGTGTTCACATCTGCTGCATGAATCAAAAATATTATAAGGAGCAATGATGCAGAAGGATTTATTATTAAATCCAATCAGAGCACTAAATTCCAGGTCCCAGATCAGTAATATGACCAATGTGAAGTCCATTATAGCCAAAGTAACTGTTACATTGTTCACTGGGATATCTGCACCTGATATCTGGAGAGACTCAAGGATTTTTGAAATGCAGGATGCTCCAAGAGGCTATTTTCATCTGTTCATAAGTCTATAATCAGAAAGTGTTTATGAATCACAGACTCTGTACACAGACTCTGTAAGGACGGTGTAGTGGTGCAGCGGTAGAGTTGCTGCCTTACAGCGCCAAAGACCCGGGTTTGATCCTGACTACATATGCTGTCTGTACGGAGTTTGTACGTTCTCCACGTGACCTTTGTGGGTTTTCTCTGGGAGCTCAGGTTTCCTCCCACATTCCAAAAACATACAGGTTTGTAGGTTAATTGTCACCAGTAAGATTGTAAAATGGCCCTAGTGTGTGTAGGATAGTGCTACTGTATGGAGATCGCTGGTCGTCACGGACTTGGTATGTCAAAGGGCTTGTTTCCGCGCTGTATCTCTAAACTAAACAAAACTAAACTAAATTAAACACCATCAATATGGGACTAACCTATAACATAGAACACAGCAGCTGCCGTGAAGGGATTAAATGGAGATATTAAAAAGGGGTCCCAATTTGCTATGCACGGTGTCCAGTTAATGGATAACGTCGGCTTTGGAGCAGCAGGAAGGATCTGAATGGCAGAAATACATAAAGAATTGGTGGTAGTGCCCTCAAGGGTGTCAACAGCTGCGAGTTGTATCAACAAATGGATTCATGGGATGTGATGACAATTGAGAAAGTTAATGCAAGGAAGGAACGACCAGTAGAGAGGAAGCACAGCCTGGGGGAACATTGATTTGTTGGAAAATAATCACACGTTAAGCAACTGAGAACAGTTTGAGAACGGCCAAGTAGATAGGCCTTGGTGGACGAGTGTATTACTGTACACGTAATCCAGATCATTCTCCAATACCGCTAGAGAATAGCTCACACATAACACTTAATTGAATGTTTGTGACAAAACACAACAGATTTTAACTGTGGTTTTCTGCTTGATTGACTATATGGCGTATTCTTCACAGAATTAATAGCATAGGAGGCTCTTTGTCCATGTCAGTAAAAAGGGAGGTACCAACCCTTATCCCACATTTGCAGCACCAGATCTGTAGCCATGCAAGGTCAAGTATCAAAAACATCTAGCCCATTGGGGCACCACGGTGGTGCAAGGGCAGCATGCCGGTGAAGCGGCAGATTTGTTGCATTACAGTGCCAGAGATGGGTCAGGCAGCATTTCTAGAGGAAAATGATAGGAGAAGTTTTGGGACGAGATCCTTCTTCAGACTGTGAAGGAAGAAGGGTCAAGAAGGGTCCCAACCCAAAACGTCACCTATCTTCTTCCCACAGAGATGTTGCCTGACCCATTGAGTTACTCCAGCACTTTGTGTCTATCTTTGGATTAAACCAGCATCTGCAGTTCTTTTTTTCTACAGTTAATCTGCATTGCTACGCACTTTACAATTCATGGGCCATTGTATTTAAAGAATGGTTATCTAATCATTTTTAAACACAAGTTATTGATCTGAAGAAGGGCCTCGACCTGAAACATCACCTATTATTTGTCTCCGGAGATGCTGCCTGACCCGTTGAGTAACTACAGCTCTTTGTGTCTTTATTCATTGATAAAACTATGTTGTTGTGGAATTGATATATCATTTCACAAGTTTCTAAACATGGTGTAGAGCAATATTATGAAACCACTAGATACAAATCATATAATAACCACAACTGTCCGCAAGCTGAGTTTTTCAGTTCAACCGTGCTTTTGCAGAGAGCCAGTCCTTGATGTGAGCATATAAAAAACGGGGAAGAATTTTTTTTTATTTAACCAACTATGCAACTTCATACAAACCCAAAATTGAAACACTGCAGATATTGGAATTCAGAAGGGAAAAAAAGTAAAATGCTGCAAACACTCAATGGGTTAGGCAGAGTTAAAGCCCTGTCCCACGGTACGAGTTCATTCCAAGAGTTCTCCCGAGTTTGCCCTGATTCGAACTCGGAGATTTACAGTAATGGCCACTCATCGGTACTCGGGTCTCTCGTGGACATTTTTTATCATGTTGAAAAATCTTCACGAGTCTTCCCGTGCTTACCTGCCGTTACCGAGTCATCCCGAGTACCTGCCGTTAGCGCTAAGAGACGTCCCCGAGCTCCGACATACCCGCTACGTTCATTCTCCGTGCTTTTACTACGAGTTTGATTTTTTTTTTTAACTCGGGGGAGCTCTTGGAATGAACTCGTACCGGGCTATTAACATTTCAGGCGAATTACTTACCTTTAGATCAACCTGGTAATTCATCTCTCCCCAGATGCTGCCTGACCTGCTGAACATGTCCTGCATTTGCTTTGGTTATCTCATATGATATCACATGTTGTCTGTCCACCTCTGAGCTGAAGCTCTTTCTCAGTAAAGATTAAAAACAGATTAACAAACTATTGTTAATTCAAGAGAAACTGAGATCAAATCCCTTGCAAAAGGCATTTGCTGTTGTTTTTGGCGAGCATTACACCAGTTTGGCAGTGGGTTGGGAACCAGGAGGGGGAGAAATAAAGCTGGAGGTGAAAATTAGAATTTCAATAAGCAAAATAAATAGACAGTATGTACAAAGGCACATAACAAAGAGAACCAGAGTATTAAAAAAAAAATAGATGGACAAATCTAAATGCACAATATCTTTATGGACATGCAATAAAGTTGATGAATTAATGGCACAATGGGTGGTAAATGATCTAGCTGCCACATTAGACCATGGTTGCGGAGTGTTGAGAGGGAAACTGAGTAGTCCAGGGAAATTCAGGAAGAGCAGGCAGAAATGAAAGGATGAGTAGCATTATTATTCGGGGATAATATTAGTACAGCAATCGGGATGGATTTAGGGGGGCACAGTGGTAGAGTTGCTGTCTACAGCCCCAGAGAAACCGGGTTCGAGCCTGACTATGGGTGCTGCCAGTACGGAGTTTGTATGTTCTCCCTGAGACCACATGCCCTTCCTCTGGGTGCTCCAGTTTCGTACCAAACGCCAAAGACGTCCAGGCTTGTAGGTTAATTAGCTTCAGTAAAATTCTAAATCGCCCCTGGTGTGTGTAGGATAGTGCTAGTGTATGGGATGATCACTGGTCGGTGGGACAAATAACGTTTTTTCGCGCTGTCCCTCTCTACTCTTTAGACTCAAGTCACGTCTTGGCTCAGCACCTTTACAGAGAGGAATGGAATAGATCTGGCAGAACAAAGGAACAGCAGGGGAACGAAAACATAAATGGGAATAGTTCATAGGCCTCCACATATGAGTGAAGTAGGACATGGTGCAAATTAAGTTAGCGATCTACGTAATCAGGGTAATACAATAATCATGGTGGAAGTTGATCTACATGCAGACTTGGCAAATCAAGTAGTACTTATGATGTAGAAAATAATTTTCTGGAATCAAAACACAGTGAATTGCTAAATTAGTATTTTGAGGGATTGAACTAGAGAACAGGCCATTTTAGATCTTGCCCTGTACACCTAGACAAGGTCAGTTCAAAAATCTTGTGGTAAGCATGCCTCAAGAGGCCGTATATGATTTTTCATTAACTTAAAAAATAGGCATAGGACATTTTGAAAACAGGACTTGCAATCTAAACAAATAAAAATACCAAGGCACGAGAGACTGTAGATGCTGGAATCTTGATAAATCTTGAGAAAAACCAACTGCTGGAAGAACTCAACAGGTCAAGCAGTATCCGTAGAAGCAAAGTAATAGTTGATGATTTGTGTTCCCTGAGACCCTGCATCTGGACTCAGAATACTATGAAAATCTGAGTGAGGGATGTTTGGCAGGTAAATGTCTTAAAATGTATAACAGTGGCTAGCCCATGGCTAGCATTAACTTGATTTGTAACAGATATTGATTTCTCTAAAGTACAAAGACCCAAAAGGAAAAATAAAGACCCATTCTTGAATTTCAGGTGAAATTAAAGATGTTGCTAAATAAGGAAAAAGGTTTCCAGAAAAAAAAAAGCTGGAAGGTTGAGGAATGGCTGTTTTGGAATTCAACAAAGAATGACCAAGAAATTGATAAAGACAGGGAAAATCGAATGTGAAAGTAAACTGGCGAAAACTATAAAAACAGATGGTTAGTGCTTCGATAGGTATGTAAAAAGAAAATAATAGGAAGGGGTGTGTGTTTCCCTTGCAGACAGAGCAGGGATAATTTGAAATGGGGAATAAGGAAATAAATACTTTGCATCTGCCTTCATCAACAAGACAAAAATAGCCTGCCAGAAACTCTGGAAAACCAAGGATAGGGGGAAATTGTAGAAGCAAAAGAAATTAGTTCAAGCAAAGAAATTCATAGCTCTCTGATAAGTGACAACCTAAGCAGATAGGATGGTAAAGAAGGCATTTGGTGTGCTTGCCTTCATCGATCGTACCATTAAAAATAAGTCGACAAGTCATATTGCTGCGTCCGCTGGACTGGAGGGCGGCAGCTTCGGCAGCTCCGACCGCCCCGGGCCGCGGAGTTTGAACCGGCCCATTTGCGAAGCTCGGATTCAGCCGCGGGACTTGTTCACCATCACCCGGCGGGGTCACAACATCGGAGGCCTGGATTGCTTCAGCGCAGAGGGAGAGCAAGAAGGGAAGAGACAATGACTTTGGGACTTTAAACTGTGTTGAGTGTTTGTTTTGTTATTTATTCTATGTTATGGCTGCAGGCTAAACCATTATGTTGCACTGAAAAGTGCAATGACAATAAAATTGAATCCAATCCAATCCAATCCAATATTGCAGCTTTATAGGACCGGTTAGGTCAAAATTAGAGTTTTGAGTGCAGTTCCTGTCACCCCATTACAGGAAGGATGTGGAGGCTTTGGAGAGGATGCACAAGAGGTTTACTGGAATGCTGCCTGGATTAGATGATATTCTCTATAAGGAGAGGTTAAACAAATGGATCGTTTTCTCTGGAGCATTGGAGGCTAAGGGGAGATCTGATAAAAGTATACCAGATTATGGTAGGTAGATATGTAGGATAGAAAGGGATAACATTTAAAGGAGATGTTCGGGACATGTTTTTTTCAACAAAGGGGGGTTGCCAGAAACATACTGCCAGGGATAGTAGTGCAAGCAGACACAAGAGAGGCATTTAAGAGGTTTTTAGATCGGCACTTGGATCTTCAGGAAATGAAGGGTTAATGTATAGACAGAGGAGATTAGTTTAACCTGACATCATGTTCAGTCTGGACATTGTGGGCTGAAGGGCCTGTTCCTGCGCTGAACTGTTCTTTATAATAGTAGAGATGGTAAGAAATGTAAAGGCTAATAATCCATTAGGCAGGGTGGTCAACATCCCAGAGCTTTAAAGAAGATGTCTATATATATTCTGGCTGTCATCTATCCAAAATACAGAGTTTCTGGAATTGGAGTTCTTGCAGAATTGAAGGGTGATCAATAAGACCTCCCCTGTTTAAGAAAGGACAGAGGGAAAAACATCACAGAACTACCAACCGCTTGGCCAAATGTCAGTAGTTTAGAATATTTGTGTTCATTGTTTATCAATATTTGGCTGAGGGAATCTAATGCAGCATTTCCAGTTTTGAGGATAGTGCTAAACTTGGTGACAATGTAATGAGTGATGAGGATACAAAATGGCCTCATGAGGATATAGAGAAGCTGAGTGAGTAGAAAAGAACATGGCAGATGGAGAATGGTGCGAAAAAATGTAAGTGGAGAAAAACGTAGAAATACTCAGCATATTTTTAAATAGTGGGAGCTTTGTTGCTGATGTTTAAAGGGACTTTGATGTTCTTATATACATCTACCAGTTTTATGGTGGCCATCGTTGCTGGAGAATCTGAGTACGAGAGCAAAGATGACTTATTGCAATCAAACATGGCCTTGTGGAGATCATACCCAGAGTATTGTGCACAGTTCTGATCTCTTTACTTGAGTAAAAATATACTTGCTATATCAAGTCTGAAGAAGGGTCTCCACCCGAAACGTCTGTTTAGGAGTAAGGGGTAACTGTACTAAAGGGACGGATTACACCTTAACAGGTGGGGGAACCGGCATTCTGGCAGGCAGGCTTGCCACTGCTACACGGGTGGTTTTAAACTAAATAAGGGGGGGGGAGGGGTGTCAAATGGGATAGTCAAGGACAGTTAAAGGGAAAGAGAGTAAAGGGATGGTTAATGACCCCAGAATTAACGGGCAAGAAAGCTCATAAAGGGATAGGAGAGTATGGCCAAGTGTAATAGGGATTGATGTGAATGGTGAGATGTGTAAGGAATTAAAAGTATTGTATATGAATGCGCAAAGTATAAGAAGTAAAGTAGATGAGCTTGAGGCTCAGTTAGAGGTTGGTAGATATGACATTGTGGGGATTACTGAGACGTGGCTGCAGGAGGATCGGGCCTGGGAAGTTAATATTCAGGGTTATACATCCTATAGAAAGAACAGGCAGGTGGGCAGAGGAGGGGGAGTGGTAGCTCTGCTGGTGAGGGATGGAATTCAGTCCCTTGCGAGGGAAGACATAGGGACTGATGAGGTAGAGTCACTGTGGATTGAGTTGAGGAATTGTAAAGGCAAGAAGACACTAATTGGTGTTATCTACAGATCCCCAAATAGTAGCCCGGATGTGGGGTGTAAGTTGCAGCAGGAGTTAAAACTGGCATGTAACAAAGGTAATGCCACGGTGGTGATGGAGGATTTCAATATGCAGGCAGACTGGGAAAATCAGGGTTCAGGACCCCAAGAAAGAGAGTTTGTAGAGTACCTCCGAGATGGATTCTTTGAGCAGCTTGTAATGGAGCCGACCAGTGAAAAGGCAATTCTGGATTTTGTGTTGTCTAATGAACCAGATTTGATAAGAGAACTCGAGGTAAAGGAACCGCTTGGAGGTAGTGATCATAATATGATTAGTTTTAATCTGCAATTTGAGAAGGAGAAGGTTAAATCGGAAGTGTCAGTGATGCAGTTGAACAAAGGGGACTATGAAGGCATGAGAGAGGAGCTGGCCAAGGTCGACTGGAAAGGGACCCTAGCTGGAATGATGATGGAACAGCAATGGCAGGAATTTCTGGGCATAATCCGGAAAATGCAGGATCATTTCATTCCAAAAAGGAAGAAAGATTCTGAGGGGAGTAGGAGGCAACCGTGGCTGACAAGAGAAGTTAGGGATAGAATAAAACTAAATGAAACGATGTATAACACAGCAAAGAGTAGCTGGAAGCCAGAGGATTGGGAAACTTTCATTGGATAACAGAAGGAAACAAAATGGGCAATACGGGTTGAAAAGATGAAATATGAGGGGATGCTGGCCAGGAATATAAAGAAGGACAGTAAAAGCTTCTTTAGATATGTTAAGGGAAAAAGAGTAGCAAAGTCAAATGTGGGTCCCTTGAAGGCAGCTACGGGTGAAATTATTATGGGTAAAAAGTAAATGGCAGAAGAGTTGAACAGGTACTTCGGATCTGTCTTCACTAAGGAATACACAAACAATCTCCCTGATGTACTGGAGGACAGAGGATCTAAGGGGGTGGAGGAACTGAAGGAAATTTTCATTAGGCGAGAAATAGTATTGGGTAGGCTAATGGGACTGAAGGATGATAAATCCCCTGGGCCAGATGGTCTGCATCCCAGTGTCCTCAGGGAGGTGGCTCTAGTAATAGTGGACGCAGTGGTGATCATTTTCCAATGATCAATAGATTCAGGATCGGTTCCTGTGGATTGGAGGATAGCTAATGTTATCCCACTTTTCAAGAAAGGAGCGAGAGGGGAAACGGGGAATTACAGACCAGTTAGCCTGACTTCGGCGGTGGGAAAGATGCTGGAGTCAATTATTAAAGAGGTTTAAACCGAAGATAGACACAAAATTCTGGAGTAATTCAGCGGGACAGGTAGCATCTCTGGCCAGCAGGAATCATTCCTTCTATCCAGAGATGCTGCCTGTTCCATTGAGTTACTCCAGCATTTTGTGTCTATCAAAGTACCTGTTGGGACATGTTAGGGTAGATATGCATAACTCCTCCCCCGTTTAATAGTAAGATTAAACGAGTACTTACCAGTACGAAGTTTGATCAGTATTTTATGAGGAGTTACGGTGAGGGATTAAGTGAAGAACCCAGCTCTACTGCGCATGCGGCATACTTCGAAGCAGCGGTGTGAAATCACAGAATAGACACAATATTTGAAGTAAGATAGTAAAGATCACGAGACATCAGTTTACTAGTTTGATCTATATAATGAGGGTGGGAGCGGCGGGCACTTAATCCCTCACCGTAACCCCTCATAAAATACTGATCAAACTTCGTACTGGTAAGTACTCGTTTAATCTTACTATTTTACTTCGGAGTCACGTGAGTGATTCCGTGAAGACTTCAAAGGTCTGTGATTTCAAACCGTGTAACAGTTTTTATTTCACTCACTGCCGAAGTTTATGAGGGAGGAAGTGTTATCGTAATCAACCAGTGGATCTGATTTCAAAAGAAACAGAAAGGTATTTGTTAACAATAACAACATAAAAGAGCTCCTCTGAGCTTAAATTAATATTGCAGTTTGTAATATTCTCCTGCAATTAAATCAGGTTTATCAACGGTTTATAATAAAAAATGTTCAGAACGCCGTTCCCTTGACCATTCTGCTGTATTGAAAATGTGGTCAACCGGGATGTCCATTCGTTCAGCCGCTGATACCAATGCTGCCCTAGTGGAATGGGATTAAATGTATTATTATCTATTCCGGCAGCTTTCAGTACCTGTTTGAGCCACCTTGGAGTGGTTTGGCTCGTACCCCGTCTTGGGTTACTGTGGTTGACCCATAGGCTTTCCTCTCCCTCTAAGATTGTGGGTTGTGTCTATATATAGTAGTAGATGGGTCACCACACTCAACCTGGACTCTGGTGGGTAGGCCCGGAATCCCACCAGTGAATTGGGCATTCCTGGTCCATATAGCCATATAACGACTACAGCACGGAAAACACAGGCGATCTCGACCCTACTAGTTCGTGCCGAACTCATAATCTCGCCTAGTCCCATATACCTGCGAGTTAGATTTTACCAGACCTAAATATGAACGTGATGCGTCTGGGGTAATCACCATGTTATCCAGTCTGGTTTATGGAGTGACCGGACTCTGTGAGCGTGTACGAGAGCCATAAGCATGAGCGTTTTTTTGAAACATAGATTAAGCGAGCTGAGGGATCTGGCTGGTGCCATTCTCTGAGATATGTCAATATCACACCAATATCCCATACATGGGTATATACCTGGGTGTTTGGGGCTTATATTATAGTTGCCCTTCATAAGTTTACCTTCAGTGGATGGGATCCCATGCTCTGCTGACATGCTGTTTTAGATAAGCAGATAAGGCGCTCCATGCTGTATTTACGGCACTGTAACTCACCTTTTAGTCATGGTGTAGATGTTCCAGGAACTCCAATACGTCAGTGGTTGAATAGTTCGTTGTCCCTGCGTCGTGGCAGTATTTTACCCATGTTAGCTTTTAGTGACTGTTCGCAGGGATGCCGACATGGTGGTAATGGTTCCTTTGGATAATCCCAGTCCCTGGTAAGGTCTATTCAAAACCTGCACCCAGGAGTTTGATGTTTCCCTGGCATGGGTGGCTTGTGCCTGATACTGGGTTGAGTCAGCAACCATGGTCCACTAGGGAAATCCATAGGTGACTCGCCCACCGTGTCGTGATGAACTGGGAACCATGGCTGTGTAGGCCGGTCGGGCACGTTCAATATCTCGGAGACAGATCCCATCTGTATTGCGAAGTGCCCGTCTGATGAGGCAGAAGGGAGGAAGGCAAAGCAGAAATTCCCCCTTCCAGCGTATAGGCATCTATCGCTGCTGCCTCTAATCTGGTTCCTAAGTCACATACATGGGTTACTGGTGATTCCGTCTTGTGCAACCAAATTGATATCTGGCTTTCAAACTGCTTAATAAATTTAGCAGATATTTTGGGTTATGACATCTATTCAATGTAATCATAAATTTTACCCCGTGACATGGTGTCTCCCACTGTGTTCTAGCTTCCTAGGACATAGGCAGCTGATAGTTAAAATGTCTTTTGACACACCATTGCCAGATTTGTTTGACCAATTTGTTGCACAATAATGATTATTATGCTCCCCATATGGTTGATATAAGCCACCACCATAGTATTATCAATCCGTAACCACATACGTACGTGCTGCATTTGAAATGCATATGCTTTTTAGCCCAATAGGCGATCACCAATCCCAAGTAGTCACGATGTTTGTGAATTGGTCCATCTGTTACCTGTGCTGGATATGGAGTTTAGTTGCTCCCCAGCCTAAAGTACTGGCATCGGTTTTTAATAACCAAGTTGGGATTGGTGATGATAATAGGGCTGAAAACTATGCCAAATATATGTCTGCCCACCACCTTAATTGTGATATAGCTTCAGTGGGTACATTCATGATTTGATTATAGTGACCCAAGTACCTTGGCAAAGTAACAGTCATATGGACGGAATTATTATTGAAGCCCAGATAATCCTTGGTAGTTAACGCTTCAATTCTGGTTTATCTGGGCGTGGGATAAACCTCAGCTTTAGGGAGCTGTTTCGTAACTGCTGCCACAGCGAATTCCTTTGTTTCCCCTAATATGAGGATATCATCCAATATATGCCATGATTATGCTTGTTTTCTTAATATTTTCATGACCATTTATAATAGTTTAGGGCTAAGGTTAGACCATAGGGAATGCTATATGCTCCCATGGTTGCCCTAACCGGGATATCCATTATCCAGGTAAAATTTTTTAGGTATCTATAATGATCCTAGTGTATGGGTATAAGATAGTTAGCATCTTCCATATCAATGCTCCCCATAGGTATCCTTGGGAGATCAGATGTCTGGTAGTGACAAAACCCCGTCTCCATCTTAAAGTGTATATACTCAACAGATTTATTTAGTGATATTAGATCAATGATGATGCTACATTCACCATCTTTTGTAGTTTTGGTGAATATATTCGATACAAATTCCAATGGTTCATGTTTACTCCCATGATCCGTTTAGTAATGAGCCTTTCTAGTTCAGCTTGACCTTCTCACCTCTCTTTTCTTAGAGGGAGAAAATGCCCTTTGGGCGCATTGCTGAACTGGCGGTAATATGCCCAATTTGAATTCGTTTTTATCCTCTAATACTGTTGAGTATATTTTAGTTATTTGTGACAGCATCCCATGCTTTATCCACAAGTGTAAATGCCCCCCCCACGTAGTTAGTAGAACACCCTTGTTTAGTGTAAACTGGGAGGAACCAGACTACCTACCTCCATGTTTGTTGTTTTTTCATGAAGGCGTAGTTTGCTGGTGTGCTGGTGCTGTCGGTGGGGCGGCGCATCTTCCCACGGCTCCGCTCTGGGCCCCGTCTAAAAAGAACTTTGGGGGTAATGTGAAGCGGTCGCCAGGCTTTCACCAGTCCTTGTTTGATATCGCTGGTGGATGCCGAGGGGTGCTGCCAGCTGGGTGTTGGATGCGATTCCTGCTCGTTCCATGGCCTGCCTTCATGAGGCGCACAGGTTTAGCTGCCTCTCTTCCCGCAGCAGCGGTTTGCATAGCCCCATATATTTGGGGTTGCGGGCAGGTCTATATGCACCATTGTTCAGTCGAGTATCCCAAATTTGGGAACATCTTAGGCGTCAGCACCTGGTAGTGCAATGGGATAGTCTCATCCTGGGAGAGTATAATCCGTGGAAAAGGCGAGCAAAGGCAGTAACATCTTGACCCTTCTGTAGAATTCGCTGCTTGTCTGCGAATCTGCTGACCCAGCTGCCTGCGGATTTGCCTCTGGAAAGGCCTGCTCCTGCAGGGCTTTTGTTGGGAAGATGGTCGCGTGGAGGAGCCATGTAGTGGCCCACGACACCCAGTAGCTCTTCCTGATCCTGCTCCCCTGGCATACTGCTGTTCTCGTCCGCCTGCCCAGCGTTTAAGCCAGCCCAGCCCTGGCCTCCTTAGCTAGCCTCAAAAGAGGGAGCAAAAGGGTGTGCTAAATTGGAGAAGGCATAGCTCAAACTCCACTGTTGCATCAATCCCTCGACAAGGGAGATGGCTAGTGCAATAGCACTGGGGTAGGAGTCAGCTCCCTTGGCATTCAGCCAGTGCCCCTTTTCTCCTGGAGGTGAACTCCATGACCTCCTCTGGCTTGGGGAGACAGACATACTTATTTTTGCCTTCTCCAACCTGTTCCAGTTTTGGAGGAAGTTGGCTCCTGTAGAACCTGTAAATTGGGAAGATTTTTCCCTTACCTGCATGTAGAGGCTGCCTGCCGTTTTCCAGGCGGCATTGTGGCGGTTCCCGGGCGGTGATTCTCCTAGTCAGGAGTCTGCAGGGCTGCCGGTCGGGTTTTTAAACTTCGCGCTGGTCCGCTGCTGTTAACCAAACAGCTGTTCAGCGGACCGGCATTAGCGCAGCTCCTTGCAGCGGTCCGCAGCGTTTGCGGTCCGGGTAGCGCTTTTTCCCCCGTCCACTGTCGGCTCCACACTGGAGTCGAAACGGGGCCGCTCACCATGCCTCTCTACTTTGCTCCCCCTGGAGCAAAAACCACAAGGCCCGATTAAGGTAAGTACTTACCTCTCGTCCTTGGATGCGGGAGCTGCCCGACTCCCGCTGGCCGCGTTCTGCACAGCTGTGCGTAATGCCGCATGCGCAGTAGAGCTGGGTTCTTCACGGAATCACTCACGTGACTCCGAAGTAAAATTAAGCTGGAATGAGGATGTTACCATTTTAAAATAAGGAAAATTATTTTGGACTGACATTTCTTCACTCAGAATAAAATAATAATTTATAAAATAATAATAAAAATAGTAATTCCAAAACCAATATAAATCAGAATTTATTTCAACCTCGTTATTTCATCTCTGCATTGCATGGAATATTTTCTATATTATCAATGTTATGTAAAAGCACATATAAATTATGTTATTTTACTACAATTTATTTGGACTAGAGAATGGGTTAAACATCCGCCTCAAGTCTTACTACTTTTACATGTACTCTCAAAACATAACTGTGGTATATCATCCCAGGTATTATGCTACATTAAGTTTCAAAATACAATGGACCCCCCCCAGAGAACAATGGTTTGTGGGTTGTTTGCACAGGAAGCTCTTTGAAGAGACTAATTAGAGTCTAATCTTCCATCACTTCCTCAATTTCGAGATGATTTTCCTCTGGAGGGAATGCTGCATGGCTGTACAATAGCTGAAGCCAAGGACCAGCCTCGACATTGCCGTACTCATTGATATTTTATGTTTAGTTTAGTCTCAAGATAAAACGCGGAAACAGACCCTTCGGCCCAGTGAGTCTGCGCCAACCAGTGATCCTCGTACACTAGCACTATCCAACACACTAGGGACAATTTACAATCTTTACCGAAGACAATTCACCTACAAACCTGTATGTCTTTGGAGTGTGAGAGGAAACAGGAGCACTCGGAGAAAACGCACGTGGTCGCAGGGAGAACGTCCAATCTCCATACAGACAGCACCCGTAGTCAGGATCGAACCCAGGTCTCTGGCACTGTAAGGCAGCAACTCTACCGTTGTGTCACCGTGCCACCCTTGTTTGTTATATTTATGTTCTGGAAAGGATGAATTTTAGAAACAAGGAATTGTAGATGCTGGTTAATACACAAAAGGCCACATAGTGCCAGAAATACAGCAGGCCAGGCAGCATCTCTGGAGAACTGGATAGATGACGTTTCGAGTCGAGATTCTTCTTCGGACAAATTGTGGGGAGGGAGTGGGGAAGGGAGAATAAAGCTGGAAGAGGGATAAACAAAGTGTGGCATGTAATAATGTGGAGAGAGGCGAGGGGGGTTTTGATAGGCAGATATCTGGTGCAAAGCCCAGAGATAACAGCAGAAGATGTGAGACGGGATTTACAAATTGCAAAGCTAAAAAGAGTAAAGTAGCTGGAAGGGTGAGGGGATGGTTGAATGGGAAAAAATTGGTGGGAGTTCAGGTGGGTCATAGGGGTGGAGAGAGGGAGGTGGTGGGACTAGAAAAGGTGGTGTGCGGGAGAAATGGGGGTTGTTGATAAAGGAATAGATGGGGGTGAATGGATATTATCCCAAATTCAACTTGTGGCAGAAGCAGTGATTCTCAAGACTTCCTATGACCAGTTAGGGGTATATGTTTTTTGTCTGTCAGAACAATCATTCATAGGTCTGCATCTGAATTGCAATAAAGTCATTGTAACATACTCTTAAGACCACGATTAATCATTTTTTTACTCTGAGACAAATAAAGATATCCGAGGACAGAAATTTCATTTTTGCTGATCTGAAAGAATTTATGTAAGTATACAATAATGATTATAGGTATTCCTGCCTTCTGCATCATTGAATCCCTGAGTAAAGCCAGTGTGGCTAAAATATTAGACAAGTATTTCCTATGATGGGGGAGTGGAAAGAATACAGACAAACACATTCCTGGAATGGGTTTACACTGGGGCTGGTGATCAGCTTCAGACTAGTAATCACATGCGTCCGGAAGTGAGTATTATCTATCTGTCCAATCTGTTAGTCATAGACCTGAAGATAAAAGGAAAGATAAATACTGTGTTTATTAGCTGATGTGCATTCAGGTGGGCAGATGGATGTGTAGTCTCTGCTCCCCGCTCATCCATATCTTAAATGTTCCCCATTGCTGAAGCTGCTTTCAAAATTGATATCCCCATTCAATGCCAAACATTTATTTTCCTTTCAAAATTGTTAATTTTCCAGAAAGCCCATCTGTTTAAGAATTTAAAGATGCTCTCATATATGGAGAGAAACAACCAACACCTTTCCTTTTGTCTCTGCAGAAAACAAGAGATCGGAGACTGTAGGGAAAGCCCACGGGGAGAACATACAAACTCCATACAGACAGCACCCATGGTCAGGATCGAACCTGGGGTCTCTGGTGCTGTAAGGCAGCAACTCTACCCCTGCGCCACCGTGCCACCCGAGTCCCTAACGCGTTTTTAGGATTTCTCTCTCATCATCGGTTCTTAACACGTTTTTCTCCATCACTGGATTTTTAATTATTCTCTATTTTACTGATATATCTTCTGCAACTTATTTCAACTCTTCGTGGCACCTCAGTTTTTGAACTACGGATTCATTCCTGTGTCTCCTTTGTCATTCCTTAAATATCAAAGTTGTGGGATTCCTCTTTACTCTTAACTTCTGTTTCCACCCACAACCTGTTTGTAGATTTTAAAAATGTATTGGTACTCCCAATATGCTTAAAGGCACTCAATCCAGCTCAAGATATTTCAGTGAATAATTTTAAAGGCTGCACAACTTTTAGTTAAAAGGTCAACAGAAGAGCCAGCACTTAGACCTGGCATGAAATAGATTGTTTCATTGCGCACCAGAAATCCCTATTCCCTCTGTATCTTCTGAGATCTGTAACAGTAAAACTGGGCACTGCAGAGGTACAGCAAAAAAATGTATCTGCAAACTACTCAATTTTCATGTGAAGAATGTGAACCAATGTTAGGATCCTCTTCCAGGCCAACATCTCCAGCAATGAAGAACCTAATCATATTGAGTATGTTCCGTTGTGCAAGCCACTTTTTCAACAGGCCATTTGCCAGACCTTCTAATGGACACTCTATTCCAAGGTCTGTCATGGAAACAGATCACCAGGCAGTCAAAGGAAAAATACTATCGATGAGTTCAAATCCTCCTTGAAAATATTGCCATTTCCTCTCTGACTCACTTCCTCACGGGGACTGACCACCCCACCATCGAAGGGATCCTCAATATCAAAGGATGAACTCAAAATCAATTATCAGTACTCCACACCCAGCCAGTTAAAAGGAAAGCCAATTTCATTACACAGGATCTCACCCACCCCCTGCACAAGTCTTTCCAACTTCTGCCATCGGGCCGCCGATATAAAGTCCCCCTATCCAAGAAAAACATCCACAAAAACTCATTCATACCCATTGCCATAAATGGCTTAAATAAAAAATGAACAATGGACAAATTAACCCTGACGCATTGTCACTTTACACGTATCCACAACTTTTATCTTGTCTATTTTTACAGTTTTTGATCTTTATATTTGCTTTTAAGATCGATACACACTGTGTGTGCTCGCAGAAATCTGTGTTGTATGTCTGCTTATCAGTACATTGTCCTGTCTGTATGTTGAGCCACGTCAAAGAAGATTTTCTGTTACGACAGACAATAAAGTTTTCTGAATCTGAATCTGAATCTTAAGAGAAAAAGATTTAGCAAAATGCCTTTGTAGCCATGGATCGATCTAAATTTGTCACTAAAACGAGGAAAAGATCCACATTTGTATTGATACGCAAATTGTAGGTCCATGAACAGAAACTAAAATAATCAACATTCCTTTTAAAGCAGAAATTTAAACGAGAATGGTAAGGTGAAAAGTTTCTCATAGAAGATATTGTCTTCTCGGGAGGTATTGACTGCAATCTGGGTTAGAATTCTAGCAGGTGGGCTCTCCCTGCTATGACTGACTCATTTCCTGAGGCAGGATCTTTGGGAATGTGCAACAGACCCTGACTGTAACCGTCAGATCCGCGTTAGGCTGCCGCAGGGGGTTGTGACTCCGGGACCTTAATGCCGAGAAGCTCGGGATGAATCACGTCATTTTTTTTGGAACATCTCCATCCAAAACCACAAAAAATTGCTGAAAATTGTGGACGCAGCCCAGACCATCACGCAGACCAAACTTCCTTCCATTGACTCCATTTATAATTCATGCTGCCTCGTCAAAGCCACCAGCATAATCAAGGGCCAGTCTCACTCTGGTCACTCTCTCTTCACCCCTCTTCCATCAGGCAAGAGCAGTGAAAACGCACACCTCCAGACTCAGGGACAGTTTCTTCCCAGCTGCCATCAGGCAACTGAACCATCCTATCAACTAGAGAGCAATAATGACCGACCATCTACCTCATTGGGGACAATCGGACTGTCTTTAATCAGACTTTATTGGACTTCATCTTGCACTCTATGTTATTCCCATTAACCTGTATCTGCACACTGTGGACATTTCGATTGTAATATAGTATTTCTGCTGAATGGATATCATGCAACAAAAAAACTTTTCACTGTACCTCAATGCACGTGACATTAAACTAAACTAAACGAAACTCTACTAAACTAAACTAAACTAAACTAAACAAAATAAGCTAAACTCAACTCTAACTGTAGAAGGAACAGGACTGAGCCCCTGAAGAAATTGATGCATGAGGTATGAGGGAAATGGGAGGAACTTTCTCCTTTTAGTTTGAGACTTTCCACAACTTTCACAGAAAACCATTGCCACACTTCCCATGAGAAGAACATAACATAGGAATATAAAAGTTAGAAGCAGGAGTATGTCGGAGAGAGTCCCTATCTGTGTTAATTAATGCTGGGTCCAAACCCTTGGTCTTGGTTCACAAGGAACTCTGACTGTTTGTCTGTGTTGTGTGATCCCATGTGATCCGAGGCTGTGATCTGAGCCAGTGATCTGGAAATCAATCGTTTGAAGATCAAATCCAGGAATATTGGACATACCAAGCTGGATGCCAAATTTTAATTTATTCATAATCTTCTGAATTATTTAACTGCCATTGAAGAGGAAATCACTGGGGCATTAATTGGTAAGACAACAGATGTCACGAGAAGCAAGAATTCACATCCACAGCTTGACCTAAGATAGTCCAAAGCTGCATTACTAATGAGTGAGTGTAATCTCAGTTAATGTTGGAAACATGAAGCCCAGCATCACACACACAGAGATACCAGTCATGGCTCTCACAGCTTTACTAACAATAACATCCAATACCTTTATAAAATATAGTGTTGAGGCCTGCTTCAATGTTTGTTAAAGGGTCCACTTCTATCTGGCCTGACGCTATGGAGTCCGAAGAATTCATCTTCAATTTTCCATTGTGGGAAATCACACATCCCCCATCTCACCACCAATTGACTATCCACAATCACCAATAATTCACCCAGACCTTTTTCTCTTGATTAGCTTCGTGGCATTTCCTCAGCATTAGCCTCAGCGCATCCCCAGCCTCTCAAGTCAACTGAGTGCATCCTCTCCTCAACCTTCAAACACCACGACAATTCTGCTAACTCACATTTCAGTCATCACTTCAACTTTGCACATTGCAAGACGTCATGGAAATTGGGCCTATTCTACTGTAGCCGTTGCTTACAGCCCCTCACTACATTGTAGAAAATGGAATAGCTTCATTTTCCATTTCCAAGTTCTTCTCCGCCACTCTTGGTGTTTCAGCCTGGATCAGAACATGATCCTACATTCTCAAAGTACATCATTGCAACGTGACATTTCCAAAAAGTACCCGCATCATATCACTTCATCTTCAGTCATCAATATTTTTCATTGTAAGCAGTGTTGCAGGCCATTTACTTTCTCTGCATGTGCAAGTTTGTGTATGTGTTAAATCTCTGCATATCATTCTGATGGCGTGTGAGCATTCTACATGCCGATGTTTGTGCCCCTGCACGTGGCCACGTGTGCATTTGTATGTCCGTTTGTGCATGTAAATGAAAATGCCTGCATGTGTGTCTGCATGTTGAGCTGCGCCAGAGACATGGGTTCAATCCTGACCTTGAGTGCTGACTTTATGGAGTTTGCACATTCTCGCCGTGACAGCATGTGTTTCCTCTGGCTGGTCCAGAAACTCAAAGGTACCAGGTTGACAGGTTAATTGACTATTGTAAATCCTACCTACTGTCCATAACTAGTACTGGTTAGTTATGTGTTAGAATCCGGAGAGAGTTGGTGCAAATTTGGCGAGAATAAAAAGCAGGATTAATGTAGAATTAGTATAAATAGTCATCACAGTCTACTTCCATGTCTCTATGGCTCTATGTATGACTGTTTATCTGAATCAATCATCCTACCACAACCAGAGAGCTGTACTGAAATACTATCTACCACTTTAGCGACCCTTGGATTATCCTTGATCGGACTTTGCTGGTTTTACCTTGCACTAGACATTATTCCCTTATCATGTATTGGTACACTGTAAATGACTCGATTGTAATCATGTATTGTCTTTCTGCTCACTGGATAGCACGCAACAAAAGCTTTTCACTGTAGCTCGGTACACGTGACAATAAACTAAACTGACACAAACTGATGTTAGTTTATCTCAGCCGTGGGGCTGACATATGGGACTCGTCAGCCTGGGAAGGCAGTCCATCTAGGAGAGGGAAAACTCTGATTTAAAACCTCCACTGCCTTGTGGCCATATCCAGTCATGGAAAAGGCTCCTGGAGTAAACCTCAAGAAAATCCAGAGTCGGAGCCCCTAAGGCAGTTTGTCGTTGTCTACAACCTCGCTCAGGCATGTCCTGTGATGGCGCTGGTGCCAAACTGTAACGGCCCTGCTGTTCCTTTGGATCGATCAGCGACGGGGAGACGTGCTGCATGGGCAACAACCTGTTCTCCATACCACATCGCCCAGGCTTGCATCCGACCAGGATGCATCACCCCTGGTCAGTCATGACCGAGAAGGGCCCTACCCTACATGTGTCCAGTTCTATTACATGTGCGTGTGTGTGTGTGTGCGTGTGTGTGTGTGTGTGTGTGTGTGCGTGTGTGTGTGTGTATGTGCGTGTGTGTGTGTGTGTGTGTGTGTGTGTGTACATTTGTGATTTTCTGCCCACCCAGTCCTTTGTTTCGTTTTCAAGCTGTTTGTTTGCCTTTCCTTTCAGCTCTGCTGTAAATTATCCCTGATCTGTTAACCTGTCCACTCTCATCATCAATATTGATGGACTGCACTGTAATTTCTCTTTCAGTTTGGAATTTAAGGCCCAATATTAAGATGGTCATGTCCATCAAGCAACTGTGTCACCATGAACAGATCACTAATGGTGACCTCTGGATGAGGTGGTGAGATACATTCACTCAATACTGACACTATACACTGTGCATTGTCACAAAGTGGATAAAACAGAGATAAAATCAACAATTCATAACGCACTGTGCAATGCTGGGAGAATAAAGTATTTGAAACACATTTCTAAACCATGCAGAGACATTGGGCAGAAATCTGCCACAAAAAAATATGTGCAGTCAGTACAATAAGAATAAAAAAATATATAAAATTGCGAGGACACTGCTTCCATGCTACTCATATTAATTTTGCTGGAAGAATTCTACAGGCTTCAAGAAACCACAAGTATGCCTGTAGAAGCAGATATGGTAGTATCTGTAAACTGTCAATGTAGGCTGCCTTTGATCATGTTAATACTCTGATGTTTATTTAGATACAGAGTGCAGAATATATTTCTCAGAATTGTAGAGCATCAGTTCCATAGACATACGGGCGGTCATGGTGGCGCAGCGGTAGAGTTGCTGCCTTACAGCGAATGCAGCGCCGGAGACCCAGGTTCGATCCCAACTATGGGTGCTGTCTGTATGGAGTTGATGTCCGTGAGCTTTCGCCGAGATCTTCGGTTTCCTCCCACACTCCAAAGACATGCAGGTTTGTAGGTTAATTGGCTTGGTAAATGTAAAAAAATTGTCCCTAGTGGGTGTAGGATAGTGTTAATGTGCGGGGATCGCTGGTCATCGCTGGTCATCGCGGACCCGGTGGGCCGAAGGGCCTGTTTCCGCGGTGTATCTCTAAATTAAGCAAAGTCCAGTGAGCTAGAGGTGGATCAGATGGTGGATCAGACAGTACCCTAGCTCATAGAAGGACTGTTCAGAAACCCGATGACAGAGCCATAATACAAAGCCATTAAAGCCAAAAATATAAGCCCTCCCTTTCCCCCTCTCCAAACCACCTCAAAGTGCAAACCGCTGACTGCCAGTCAAAACAAGAATAAGGAGGTTACCCTGGATGATCTGTGGACTGGAATGTGTGTCTGGATGGACTCCATTCTTAGGTGCATGGCAAAGAGTGGCAGAAGACCTTAGCTGTCTTTGAGGAGCCGAGATCTTCGGTTACCTCCCACACTCCAAAGAGGTACAGGTCTGTGGGTAAATTGGCTTGGTCGAAATGTAAATTGCTCCTGGTGTGTGTTGGATAGTTTTAATGTGCGGGGATCGCTGGTTGGTGTGAACTCGATGGGTTGAAGGGTCTGCTTCTGCACAGTATCTCTAAAACTAACCTAAACTAAACGAAGACTAAACATTTGGTCAGCTCTTCAACTGACATAGAAGAGAAATCCTCAGCTATTAAGGAGAAGCAAGAAATGGACAGACACAAAAGAGAAAGAGAATTATTTGACCTATTCAGGCTTAATTCCCAACCCAGTTCCAGAGAATAGGCCACAGTTATAAACCAGTATCAATAAGTATCTCAGGTACTTCTCAAGTTCAAGTTCAAGTGAGTTTATTGTCATGTGTCCCCGATAGGACAATGAAATTCTTGCTTTGCTTCAGCACACAGAACATAGTAGGCATTTACTACAAAACAGATCAGTGTGTCCATATACCATAATATAAATATATACACACATGAATAAATAAACTGATAAAGTGCAAATAACAGATAATGGGTTATTAATAATCAGAGTTTTGTCCGAGCGCAGACCGTTCAGCCCATCGAGTTCACACCGACCAACTATCCCCGCACATTAAACAAAGTCTATTCGTGAATACTAAGACTGGTTGGTCCAAACCCCTCAAATCTTTGGAATAGATGACTTACCCGCTGCTGATGATAGCACATTGCAACAATTAATCCATTGTTTAGTTTTGTTTAGTTTATCGATACAACACAGAAACAAGCCCTTCAGCCCACCGCGTCTATGCCAACCAGCGATTCCCGCACATTCGCACCAACCCCTGCACAGACAAGGGACGATTATTTTACATTTATTCCAAACAAAAGACTTTGGAGAGTTTGAGGAAGCCGGAGATCTCGGAGAAAACTCGTGCAAGTCACGGGGAGAACGTGCAAACTCCGTACAGACAAGAACCCTATGGTCAGGATCGAACCCGGGTCACCGGCGCTGTAAGGCAGCAACTCTACCGCTGCGCCATCGTGCCGCCCTCGCTGCTTTCCATCGCATCTTCCGTTTCTGAACAATGAGTGAATGTTATCATGCCAAATATTCCGATGTGTGGCTGAAATCATAAACAGTTTGGGGTGGAGGACAGATGGTACATGGAACGGAACATTGGGATGGAACATACTGTTAGCAGTAAGCTGCCTGTACTCTCACCTGGCTGATATGAAATTTAAAAAATGTGATAATTGCTTGCTTCCCGGACGTGGGTTTGTCGGTACTTGCTGGTAAATGTCATACAATTTTTAACACTGAAGTCTTGCATGATGGAATGGCATCTTAGGATGCAGGAGACGTGTGGGCAGCTTTGTGGTTCCCCCATAGCAAACAGCTGATAACACCCATTCACAGCTGGTAAATCCATACACATAGAGCCATGAACACTTTGGATTAACATACTGTGTCAGCTGTGACATTAAAAAAATTCAAACTATTAAAAACGTAATACTTTTTTGAAAATCTAAAAACTGCAGCATATGAATGATTAAAAGCACATAATTAAATTCTATGTGCTAACACAAACACTAAATTCAACTAACTTCAATTGATTTTAACATGTAGGTGAATTGGTATTGGTTTAGTAATTTCATAAATTCATGCTATAGCAGCATATCTCAGCCATTCGGCCCATCAAACCAACCCCGCCATTCAATTATTCCACAGTTTCACCACCCTTTTGATTTATTAGTGTCACATATACTGTGATACAAGATAAAAACATATTTGCATGCTGTCGAGGCAGATCATTCCATAGATGAGTACATCAGGTAATGTAAACGAGAAAATACATAGATGTGCAGAATATAGCATTACAGCTACCGTGAAAGTGCACATAAAAAGTGCAAGGGTCAGAACAAGGTAGGTTGGAAGATGGGAATTCACGATAGAACCTGTCAAGAGTCTAATAACAGCAGGAAAGAATCTGATCTTGAATTTGGTGGTACGTCATTTCAAGTTTTTGGGCCTTCTGCACGATGAGAGAGGGGAAAAGAGAGAATGACCTTGGTTAAGGATTTGGTGAGTGGTCCTTGGTTAAGGATTGCTTTCCTGAGTGAAACGTGAAGTATAAATGGAGTTGATTGGATGGTGGGTGGGGAGAGGGTTGCATGATGGACTGGGCTGCATTCCCATGCTGTCTTGGGCAGAGGAGTTGCCATACCAAGCTGTGATGCATCCAGCCAGATAAGATGCTTTCTATGGCGGCAGCTGTAGATGAGAATCATTGGAAGCATTGCCATTTTCCTAACCTTTTCAGGAACGGAGGCATTGATGCCCTTCCTTGGGCGTAGTCCACACACAACTTCCTGATGTCCATAACCAGCTTCTTCGTTTTGTCATCCATCCTTGCTGCTTGTGGTCCCTGGGTCAGGGGATCAAGGGTTAAGTCATGGAGCAGAGCGCTGATTCCATGGTCTAGCTTGGAGATGAGTTTGGATGGAATGACGGTGTTAAAGATGGAGCTTTCATCAATAAGTAGCAGTCAGTTTTGCGTGCTATTGAGACAGATCATATCATTAGGTGAGTACATCAGATAGTGTAAAAGTGAAAATAAATAGTGCAGAATGTTGTGTTACAGTCTCTGTATACCCCACGGCAGAAGGGGAAGGAGTTGTACAGTTTTTATAGCAGTTTGACAATGTCCGCAAATGCTCCTGCCAGCTGATCCATGCATGTTCCGAGGTTGCAGCCAAGGATCCCATCTGGACCAATTGCTTTTGATGGGTTCACTCTCAGGATGTCCCCTTGGCTGTTGGGGTGGGTGACATAATTTCATTGATCTTCTGTTCACAACAAGCATAAAGCAGCCTACACCCCCAGTGGTATGAATTTTTGACCTCTAACTTCAAGTAACCCTTGCTTTCCCTCTCTCTCCATCCCTCCCCCGTCTCAGTTCTCAGACCAGTCTGACTGTCCCTCTGATTACATTTTATCTCTGTTTGCTTTGTTGTCAACTTCTCCCAGCTAACAATGATCTATTCTATATTTTCCTTGATCTTCATCTCTTTTGATCTCTTACATTTCCTAATCCATGTGACTCCCTCGCCCTCTCCCCTGATCAGTCTGAAGAAGAGTCTCGACTCAAAACGTCACCCATTCCTTCTATCCAGAGATGCTGCCTGTCCAGCTGAGTTACTCCAGCATTTTGTGTCTACCTTAAGCATAGAAATAATTGTGTAGGAAGGAACTACAGATGTTGGTTCATACTAAAGATAGTCACAGAATGCTGGAGTAACTCAACAGGTCATGCAGCATCTCTGGAGAAAAGAAGTAGGTGATTCTTTGGGTTGAAACCTTTCGAGTCATAGAGACATAGAATGATACAGTGTGGAAACAGACCCTTCGGCCCAACTTGCCAAAACGCCCAACATGTCCCAGCTACACTACTCCCACCTGCCTGTGTTTGGTCCATATCCCTCTAACCTGTCCTATCCATGTACCTGTCTAACGATGGGGTAGTCCCAACCTCAACTACCTCCTCTGGCAGCTCGTTCCATTATAGCATGCATGCTTTGCCACAATCAGCATGTGTCTGTGTGGTTAGCCTGGGACTCTAGCTTTGCCTTGAAGAGTATCTTGGTGTCCATCATGGCTTTGCACAGGGGCATCAAGAGAATCGTACTTCTCCTCCCCCCCCCCCCCCCCCCCCCCCCCCCACCCCCCATCGGCATCTATTTGAAATGAATTGACTTGTTGTTCCTGTGGCCAAATCTAATAAAGGTTTAGCAGGCATATTCCCAGTGTATCGACTGGAAACAGCAGCACTCAATGTTCCGCTGCTGAGCTCTGTAGGGACTCAGAGCTCAATCAGAAAACCGCTGCCTAAGAGCTGCCAGCAAGCTTGGAACTTGTGCGTGGGGCAGGATTCGCGAGCTCGGTGCCAGGTACCAGGAGGTGCACCCACGGTTCATTGCAGAACTCCAGACATTTCCCAAAAAGTTGTGGCCCCAGGGTGGAACGTGGCAGGAGAGAGGAAAATAAAGCGAAACTTTAAAAAATGCAGGCATAACAAACCAAAGTGAAAGAAGCAAGCTGCGAACACAAAGCAAGAGAGAAGGCCCAGAGAGCCAACAAGTATGTTCAAGAGGAACAAAACGTGGCAGCAAGAAGAGGGGAAATAACTATTTGGAGAAGAAATAAGACATATGCAGCAGAGGAGTTCCAACATAAATTATGTTTCAAACATTTTAAATCCTTTAGATCTGCTTTCCAATTTTTGGTTACATTTATGCCAGCCATGGAAATGACTTGTAATGTGGGTGAGAAATTAATTAAGATTGATTTTTTTAATTCCAATAATGTGTGTACACGCATTTAGGCTTGAATCCAGACGGAATTTGACAGGTTCGTGATCAGTACGGGTGTCAGGAGTTCTGGGGAGAAGGCAGGAGAATGGGGTTGGGTAAGACAGATCAGCCATGATTGAATGGCAGAGTGGACTTGATGGGCCGAATGGCCTAATTCTGCACCGAGAACCTATGAACATTTTTTCTATCCATTGTCCTTTAGAATGCGCGTGTGACTTATGTATAATTGATGTTTATATCTGTTGCCTGAGTCTATGTGCATGTGATGTTGCTGCAAGGTAGAGTTTATTTGTACCTGCACCTTGCTGTACTTGCGTACATGATGATAAACTTAACTTGAAATGGATTGGAAAAAAGTTACTGCAATTCCCTTCCTCTGAAGGCATGAAAATCTGCTCAAGCATATGTGCCAACTCCTCATCTTTGTAAGCCAATCTTCCTGTGTTTATCCAGACAGTGAGCATGCAACTTTGAAGGGCACCTCGGCTGATCGTGATTCGATCCTCACAGGATGTCCAGGGCATATTTCTCAGCGGGGCTCACCGATACCAATTAGGAACAGAAGCACAGACTGATTTCTCTCCTCCCCGTAGTCTTAAGAACTATGAGCCTCGTGGAACATCCTCGACTAACGCTCTAAGATGAAAGATTGAACTCACAGCTCTTGGGTCCAGCAGGGGTGCATTTACCGACTGATCCAAACATGATGTACAGATTTATTCTTTGAAATAAAAAGTAGTTTAATATTCCAGTTGTCTGAGAATTTTTCTGCAAGTCGCCTGTGGGTAACCGGTACTGAATGATGCCTGGAATCTGTTTCTCATAAGTCTATATAAAACCATGTGTTGGTCACAGATTGTGATGCACCACCGTAATGTTATTTTCCCATTTGCAACAACTCCAAAGGTAAGCTCGGTGGAAACAGATGCTACAAAGCTTTGACCTTTAATCCAAACACAAAGTGCTGGGGGAACTCTGCAGGTCAGGCAGTATGGAGGGAATGGGCAGATATTGTTTCGGTTCAGGACCCTTCTTCAAATTGATTGGCTGGGGGGGGGGGGGGGGGGGGGGGGGGGGGGGGGGGGGGGGGGGGGGGGGGGGGGGGGGGGGGGGGGGGAGCTGGGAAAGAGAATTGGGCACAGGACAAAGCCTGTCATGTGAAAGGTGGATAGAGTTAAGGAGACCCAACAGCAGCACGGTGGCGCAGCGGTAGAGTTGCTGCCTTACAGCACCAGAGACCCACCTTCTATCCTGACTATGGGTGCTTGGCTGTACAGAGTTTGTAGGTTCTCCCTGTGACAGCGAGGTGTTTTCTCCGAGTGCTCCAGTTTCCTCCCACACTCCAATGAGGTGCAGGTTTGTAGGTTATTTGGCTTCTGTAAATGGTAAACTGTTCCCAGTGTGTAGGATAGTGCTAGTGTACGTGATGATCAAAGGTCGGCATGGACTCGATGGGCCGAAGTGCCTGTTTCTGTGCTGTTTCTCTAAAGTATCTTCATCTCGATTCACTTGCCCAGAGTAAGTGAATCGAGGACCAGAGGACATAGGATTAAGGTGAAGGGGAAAAGATTTAATAATCTGAGGGGTAACTTTTTCACACAAAGGTGTATCAAACAAGCTGCCAGGGAGGCAGCTGAGGCAGGGACTATCCAAACATTCAAGAAAGAGTCCAACAGGTACATGGATAGGATAGGTTTGGAGGGATATGGCCCAAATGCAGGCAGGTGGGACTAAGGTAGCTTGGACATATTGGTCTGTGTGGGCAAGTTGGGCCGAAGGGCCTGTTTGCACACTGTATCACTCTATGACTATGATTCTATTAGTCTATAAGTCTATAGTCTCACCTGGATGGGTTGCTGGGGTCCCTGCCTTTGCTGCTCCCTATGTGGCTTCCTTAACATCAATGAGACCAAGCGAGGACTAGGCAACTATTTCACTGAACACTTGCCCTCTGTCAACATGGTATACTGGACCTCCCAGTTGCTAAGCAATTTTTTTTTAGTTTGGAGCAAATGCAACACTGTAGAATCTGTTGCCCTTTGCATGGAACTTGAAGACTACATTTGCACAACCATCGCTCCAACCAATGTAAACACATCACAACTTTGAAGAAGAAAATCAGAGTTATCTGAGTGCCTGGAGCAACATCTCTCAGTCAATGCCACTTGTGGTATATCACTGCAGGGAAGGTAGTTTCTGTTTTTAGACTACATTTCAGTAGTACTACACTGGGCTGGAAAGTACTTTAGTTGAACCAGAGGGTGTGAAAAGTGTTAAATAATTGCAAATCTTTCTTTCCAAAGTGGAAGTGAACTGAAATTAAACAAGTTTCAATTTCCTTCATAGACTGAAATTAAATTAGCCTCTCATAAAGAAAGGAATGCACTTCAACAATCTTCCCAAGAAGAGTCTGACTGGATCAACAATCGTCATGTGTGGAAAGGAAATGCTGGTTTATACCGAAGTTAGACACAAAGTGCTGGATTAACTCAGCGGGTCAGGCAGCATCTCTGGAGAAGAGTCTGAAGAAGGGTCCCGACCCGAAACCTCACCCATCCTTTTTCTCAAGAGATGCTGCCTGACTCGCTGAGTTACCCCAGCACTTTGTGTCCAACTCCAATCATGTTCATACTCTTTTCCAAAGCACAAAGTGCTGGTGGAATTCAGCTGGTCAGGCTGCATCCAAGGAGAGGAATGTATAGATGATGTTTTGGGTTGGGATCTTTCTTTAGACTTTGGGGAACTTAAAAGATAAGGCAAAGATTTAGAGCAGATTATGCCAATTCAACATAATATTACCGGATGGCAGAGTAGTCTTGAAGGTGTGTCTGATCTTACGTGCCTTGCTGAATGCTCCAGAGATGCTGCCTGTCAAGCCGAGTTCCTCCGGTACTATGTGTTTTGCTCAAGATTTCAGCATTAGCAGTTCCTCATGTCTGTCATTTTCACATCTTATCCTTCAATATCTATAGACTCTCTCTCTCCCCTGACTCTCAGTCTGAAGAAGAGTTTCGACCTGAAATGTCACCCATTCCTTCCCTCCAGAGAGGCTACCTGTCCTGCTGAGTCTCTCCACCATTTTGTGTCTATCTTCGGTGTAAACCAGCAACTTGCAGTTCCTTCCTCCACCTTATGTCTTCCTACTCTTTTTGTTCGAGTACCGCGGGACATTGGCTGCCAATCTGTGCATGAGTATTGTTTATGACTGGACCTGTACACTAAACATCGGCAACCCATTCAGCTGCTTTAGATAAGCCCAAAACTGGCCTTAAATTAAACGTCTGCAGTTGCACATTTTCCAGCTAAGTTCACTGGAGGAGAATTAGCAACAGGAACCCACACAGATTTTTCTCTTCCTCAGTCAAGGGTACTAAGATTAAATACAACATTTGCCAAGTGGCTTTTGGCTGAGATCAGTAAACCACCAGAGAACTGGGAAGGAACCAAGCATCCTCTAGCCTGTACAGTCCACATGACAGATGTGTCTTTAGCCATTGAGCCACGAGGAGAGGGTTTCATTGAATGGTTTCAAAGAATTGAGCTCTTTTGTCAATATTAAAAGTGTATTAAGAGTATGCCATGCTCTGTGTGAGTTCACCGAGAGATGAAAGGTATCCATTTATTGGTTCATCCCATTACATCTTTAAATCAAATAATGTTTCAGCTGGTCGTGCTTATCTTCAATTTGAGTAATTTGCTAAAATTGCATTAACGACCCGCTGCAAAATAAACGGGATGTCAGAAACTCAGCTGAACCGTACGGAGAAGGACGTTTTAAATTACTATGGGAAATCTTCTGTTAAAAGGAATTACAATTTGCGAAAGCACTGAATTAACAAGCGCAGCAATACCCTGGGTACCAGAGCAACTCGGTCAAAGGAAGCAAATGCATTGTGGAGGAGTGTGTGAGGGGGACGGGGAAGTACTCGCGCAGTCAAAGAAATGCACATCCACCGAAAGAATAGATGATAGAGAACCACAAAGCAAGAGGTGACAGGACAGCACAGCGACGCAGATGGTAGAGCTGCTGTATCACAATGCCAGAGTCAATCGCTTGACTCGGGCGATGTTCCGCTGGATTGGAGGAAGGCTAACATCACTCCTCTCTTTAAGAAGGGTTCAACCACCAACCCAGCAAATTATTGTCCTGTTTCACTAACAAGTACTTGCTGCAAATTGCTGGAGCATATCATTGATAGTAATCTGATGTGTCACGTGAGCAACCATAATATTCTTGCCGACAACTAACATGCATTAGATCATGCAAGTCTCAGCTTATCCTGACGACAAATGACCTGGCCAAGCACCTTGACAGTAACGTCATCATGGATTTAGTTGTGCTGGACTTTTCTAATGCATTTGATGTCATCCCACACCAGAGACTGCTTCGGAAGCTTGACTTCTATGGTATTCGTTCCAACACGAAACGATGGATTTCCAGTTCCCTGACAAAACGTCTTCAGCGTGTGTGTGTGAACAGAAAGAACTCCAATTGGCATCCGGTGTTGAGTGGTACACCCCAGGGCACAGTACTTGGCCCACACCTATTTTTGCTTTACATAAATGACATCCATGAAAAAGTCGCAAGTACGACCAGACTATTCGCTGATGATTGTTTGCTGTACCGTCCAATTAAGTCAACTGATGATGAAGATGCTCTCCAAAAGGATCTCGATACTATGGTCGAGTGGTCACAACAATGGGGCATGCAGTTCAACCCTTCCAAATGTGAAACCATGCGTGTTACCAGAAAGAGGAATCCAGGCGCCACATCCTACAACATACTTGGTGTCACCCTTGTAGAATCAAAACAAACCAAGTATCTTGGCATCAAATTGCAGAATGATCTGCGTTGGAATGGTCAGACTCATCATGCAACAGTGAAAGCAACAGGTGTCCTAAACTTCCTGAGGCGCAACTTTCATCATTGTTCAGCTTCTGTCAAGGAGAAGCTATACTTCACCCTCGTTAGACCTCATTTGTACTACGCAGTTGCAGCTTGGGACCCATACACAGATAAAAATTTGAAGGGCCCGTTTCCATGCTGTATATCTCTACAAAAAAAGATGACTCCATGTATGAAGAAGCTAAACAAAACATTTCATCCATCGAACGTGTCCAAAGACAGGCCGCTCGATTTGTTACTAACAACTATGAGAGAGAAGCGAGTGTCACCAAACCTCTGAATTCTCTGGGGTGGAACCATCTCCAAGACAGACGTGAAGCTCACCGTTTGATCTGTTTTTATAAAATGTTAAATGGTCAGCTAGACATTGATCACGAGACCTACACCAAACCCAAACCAATTAGGAGCAGACGAGGGCATTTGATCCAATTTGTGATCCCAGCTACAAAGACAGACGTGTACAGCAATTCGTTCTTCCCACGCACAATTAAAGCATGGAATAATCTCCACCCAACTATAGTTACCCGACCAGATGCAACTAAATTTAAAGTAGCTCTTTCTTCCCAATAACCCTTTCTGGCTTAATCCCTCCCTTCACCACCTCCAGTTTAAATTCCAGTTGGAATATTTTGGAGGACCAAGTAACCAAGAACCAAGATAGATAGATAGATAGATAGATAGATTCCTGGCTAGTTTGGGTGTCAGGGGTTATGGGGAGAAGGCAGGAGAACGGGGTTCGGAGGAAGAGATGGGCCTGCCATGATTGAATGGCGGAGTAGACTTTGTTTAATTTTTTTTAATTTTATTTATTAGAAGTAAGTACAATACAGTGGTACCTTTTTTCAGGTGCCAAATATATGTTCGCATGTTACATTCTATGTACAGCTTCAGTTTTTATTTTTTTTTTTTTTAATGAGAGAGAGAAAAAGAGAGAAGGCAATAGAGAGTAGAAAAAACATGTGATGTGATGAGAAAAAAAAACGAAAAGAGAGGGAGAGTGAGGGAGAGAAGTAAAAAAGCAGAAAGAGAGAGAGAGAAAGAGTAGAAAAAGATAGGAGATAAGTATTTATATTCTTGACCATCTTTCACCCAGACCTGAAACAGTTGGTTTTTACGATTTAGTTGCACCATATGCTTCCAAGAAGTCAATAAATGGAGACCAACTCGTTAAGAATTGGTCTGGTTTATCTATTAGGAGGAATCACATTTCTTCAAGATGTGCTGTGTCCAACATATTTATAATCCACATTTTAAGCGTTGGTATGGGTGTGTTTTTTCCAAAATTTGAGTATGTTTTTTTGCTATTATTAACCCATAATTAAAAAATGAATTTTGAAATGTGTTTAATTTATTAATTGGCGGAGTAGACTTGATGGGCCGAACGGCCTAATTCTGCTACTATCACTTATCACCTTATGAGACCCGGGTTCGATCATGACCTCCAGGCTGTCCGTGTGGTTTTAATACCATTAACCAACTACAGTGGGCACTTAAAGCATTTGAGATGAACGGCCAATGTGCCTTTGCAAACTCTTTGGAAAATAGCCAGAACGTGTGAGCAAAAATCAACATTATCAGCATCAAGTCTCTGGTTTAATGCAACTAACTCCAAGAGATGGGCAATCTCACCGGCATTCCCAACACCAGATTCCCAAAGCAAGGACTCTCTACTCCAACTTCCAAGGTTTAGTTTAATTTAGTTTAGAGATACAGCGTGGAAACAGGCCCTTCAGCCCACCGGGGCAGCGCCGACCAGCGATCACCGCATATTAACACTATCCTACACACACTAGGTACTATTTTATTTTACATTTACCAAGCCAATTAACCTACAAACCCGCACGTCTTTGGACTGTGAGAAGAAACCGAAGGTCTCGGAGAAACCCACGCAGGTCACGGGGAGAACGTACAAACTCCATACAGACAGCACCTGTGGTCAGGATCGAACACGGGTCTCCGGCGCTGCATTCGCTATAAGGCAGCAACTCTACCGCTGCGCCACCGTGCCACCCTTGGAGGTATGAGTGCACACCTCCAGATTCAAGGACAGTTTCGTCTCAGCTTTTATCAAGCAACTGAACCATCATATCACCAACTAGAGAACAGCCCTGATCTACCATCTATCTCAATGGAGACCCTCGGACTATCTTTAATCGGACTTTACAGGACTTTATCTTGCACTAAACGTTATCCCCTTTACCCTGTATTCGACATTGTGGACAGCTTGATCGTAAATCATGTTTCCGCTAACTGGAAAGCTGGCAACAAAAAAGTTTTTCACTGTACCACGGTACATGTGACAATAAACTAAAATAAACTAACTTTCGCAATGGTAAGTGATTTCCAGAGGTACTGAAAATATTTCTAAAACATTTGTTAGTATTCCCTGGAAAGGTTTATCATCTTATTATCATCACTTGTCCATGACCACTCATAATGGAAAAGGAGCGTTTTGCAAGGCTCGTAAGATCAGACTACTCAGCAATTCAGTAATATTATGTTGAATTGGCATATCTGCTATAAATCTTTCCCTTATCTTTTAAGTTCCCCAAAATCTAGCGCCATTGAAAGCCTCCTCGAAAAGAGAATTCCAAAGATAGACTCATATTGTACAGCGGGAAAACAGGCCCTTCAGCACAACTTGCCCACGCCGGCTAATATGCCCCATCTACACTGGTCCTACCTGCCTGCGTTTGGACCATATCCCTCTAAACCTTTCCTATCCACATACCTGTCTAAAGCCACCATACCTGTGGGGGCAGCATGGTTGTGAGGTGGTGGAGTTGCTGTCTTAAAGTGCTTGCAGTGTCGGAGACACTGGTTCGTTCCCAACTATGGGTGCTGTCTGTACGGAGTTTGTACGTTCTACCTGCGCCTGTGAGGATTTTCTCCAAGATCGGTTTCCTCCCACACTCCAAAGATGTACAGATATGTAGGTAAAAATTGGCTTGGTGAATGTAAAAATTGTCCCTAGTGTGTGTAGGATAGTGTTACTATGCGGGGATCGCTGGTCGGAGGGGCCCCGGTGGGCTAGAGGACCTGTTTCTGCACTGTATCTCTGAACTAAACCAAACTAAAATGTTTTTTTAAATGTTACCTGTGCCCCACTGACTAGCAATTTGCTAACATTAGATGACCATTAATTCTGTCTTCTTTGTCTTTGAAGACAATTTACCCGCCTAGTTCTATTTTACCTCACTTTGTGAAAATGGAGTTTAATGGAGCAGAGACTGGATCCAGGGAGCTGATCCCACCATTTTCTGGAGTCAGCGATGGATTTCCTGTGAATCGCCGATTTTATTTCAAGCTTCCAGTACTTGCGAGCTTATTTTTTTTATTTACCACTTTTTCCTGGCAGGTTCATTTGTCTTCACTTCACATTGCCAGTATTAACTCTAAGGCTGGAACTTTGTGCCATTCGGTTTCCAGATGCATAATCCTTTTCCAAGTTCAGAATTTCTGAGTCAGTTATTGAGTAGCTCCTTTGTGCACTCCATTCGCTTTGTAAAGGGTTGACAGGTACGTCGAACTACCGAGGCCAAAGTTAACCAGCTTCTTTGATCTCCCATTCAATTGGCCACACTCAATTTGATGCCTGCCAATTTTGCAACAAAACTCATGTTGAAGAGTCAGGGTCACCAAAGATAGACACAAAATGCTGTAGTAACTCAGCGGGACAGGCAGCGTCTCTTGAGAGAAGGAACGGGTGACATTTCGGGTCGAGATCCTTCTTCAGTCAGGGTCACCATCTTGTTTGTTCTGAATACTTACATTTGTGCTTTCAGACCGTAGCCATCAGTTTCACTTGTGTGGCGAGCTGGATACAAACCAGATGCTTTGGCAGTAGGCAGGTTGGTTTGGACCTTATGATGGAGGGGGGAGATATTGCGTCAGTAGAACTGGTCTATCTTTTCCGCACAGTGCCAATGGATTGGTAATGTATTTTCATGTTTATTTCACCTTCTATCACTTAGAAAATCATTTTTTTAATACATATATTTCCCTCATCTGTGCCTGTTGTGCTTGGCTCCATTTCGAAGAGCTTTTTTTACAGATGATTATAAAGTCCATTTTCAGTGGGAGGGCTGCCTTTAAGTGGCAGGAGGCCTCAGTGCCTCATTGGCTGAATCCCTGTCCTCACACATGGCGAACTAGTGCTGTTCACAGTGGCAGCTCAATTATACTATTTAAATGAGGCCTGACTGCTAAAATTGATTAGACCTCCCGCCAAAGTCATCAGGGGGATGAAATTGCTGCAAAGTTGGGAAGTGACTCGTTGCCAGAACGTTTGCCTCCGCACTTTAATCATTATTCGTTCTCTATTATATCCTTTAGCTCTGACAAGAAGGGGCAATTTCCTAAGGCACCTCCGTGTCCCCTCCCACCTGCCCACCGGAGTAGTTTGCATGGGGGTTCATCAACAATTACATGTCCACATGCCAATGGATAATCTCGGCAAAATTACTTCAGCAAATTCCCAAGGTAAATGTATACCATGGTCCACAGAACATTTTTTTTTTGCTGCAATCTTCCAAAATGTTAGGCCTTTATTCTTTCTTGATTACATGGAACCATTATGCAGAACCTTTAGCTCTTTTAAATTTTAGCTTATGTTAATACGCAGCTGTTGTTAATTCAGTGTAAAACTATCAAATTCATCAGAGGTGACCTCAAGGCAAACTCAGTATTAACATTATGTGTTGGAGACTAGGACTCCGACAGCAGAATAAAAATTGCTTTGAGCATCCAGCTGAGTCAGCAGGTATGTCTAAACTTACCAATTCACCTGAAAGGCAACACTTTCTACAACGCAGCGCTTCCTCTTTCTGTCAGATGGATTATAAGTGCGGTGACACAGGTAGTAGAGCTGCTGCCTCACTGGTCCAGTGTCCCAGCTTCAATCCATGCTGCTATACCATCCACGTGGCAACTGCACATTCTCACTGTTGCCATGGGTGCTCCAGTTTCTCCTCTCCCCCTCCCCATCGAGTCATGATGTCATACAGCATTGAAGCAGGCCCTTCAGGCCAACTCGTCCATGCCGACCAAGATGACCCATCTATGCTGGTCCTATTTCCCGCATTAGGCCCATATCCCTCTAAATCTTTCCTATCCATGCACCTGTCCAATTGTCTATTAAACGCTGCTATAGTATCTATCTCAACTAAATCCTCTGGCAGCTCATTCCATATACCCACCAACCTCTGAGTGAAAAAAAAATCACTACTAAATTCACTACTAAATTCACTACTAAATTCACTACTAAATCTTTCCCCTCACACCTTAAACCGATAACTTCTTGCTCTTGTTTCCCCCGCCCTGGGTGAAAGACACGAAGTAAAAGACCCTATCAATTCTCCACATGATTTTATACACCTCTGTAAGATCTCTCCTTAGCCTCCTGTGTTCCAAGGAATAATGTTTCCGCTCTTCCCGTGGCTGGGGCTCTTGAATCCTGGCAACATCTGCGTAAATCTCCTCTGCACTCTTTCCAGCTAAAGATGTGCAGGGTTGGTAGGTTAATTGGATGTTATAAATAGCCCCTGGTGTATAGCTGAGAGTTGGTAGAATTAGACTGGGAGCTGCCGGGAATTTTGGAAGATTAAAATGTGATTAGTGTGATTGAGCGTCTGATGGTTGGTATGGACTCAATTGGCCAAAGAGCCTGTTTCTGATCCATATGCCTCTATGACAATGTGTTTAAAATCCCACATGGGTTTGAGCCCACAAGGCTAAAGCTGGATTGCAACTAACTGGTGAGTCTCCCCAATTAAAGAGTGCCTACACAATGAAAACACTTTCAGAAGTGAGGAGGGGGCTGGGGCAGAAAGGTAAGTCATTATTTACATTCCCTGTGGTACCCAATTATAAAAACCAGGTATTAGTCCTTAAGCAACTCCACAGCCATTCACCTTCTGCCTTCCAAATTACCCCATTTATTGACCATTATAAAAATAACTTATAAACGCCAGCAGGAACCAGCCTTGTAGCTTCCACTTTCATTCCCAATTAGGCAGGCCCAACACAAGGCTAACTGTTCCACCCTCAATGGGGTTTACATGTGTACTTACACAAACAGAAGCTCAATGGTCTTGGTGGTTCAGCTTTGCCCAGGCCCTTTTATCCCTCTGCGCTAATCCCCCCTGGAGGATATCTCCACACCTGGAACATCAGTGTTTCAAAACAGATACTGCATTAGGTTAGGGAAAAAAGGCCACTGGCACGCTTCACTGAGCTCCCTGAAAAGGGCTTTCACTTGTCTGGCTCTGTGTATTTCCGCTCTCCTGCTTCTGTGTGTGGTTTGAGTAAATAGCGCAAGTTTACATTCCTCATGAGCCTTACTCATTTAGTGTGGAGTGTGAACATATGTGTGTGTGTGTCTCTGTGTGTCTATGTCTGTCTGAGTGTGTGTGTGTGTGACTGTGTGTGTCTCTGTATGTCTGTGTCTGTGTGTGTGTGTGTGTGTGTGTGTGTGTGTGTGTGTGTGTGTGTGTGTGTGTGTGTGTGTGTGTGTGTATGAGTGTGTGAGTGTGTGTGTGTGTGTGTGTGTGTGTGTGAGTATGTGTGTGTGTGTCTGTCTGTGTGTGTGCGTGTAAGTGTGAGTGTGTGAGTGCGGTGTGTGTGTGCATGTGTGCGTCGTGTGTGTGTGTGTGTGTTTCTGTGTGTGCGTGAGTGTGTGGGTGTGATGTGTGTTTGTGGGCGTGCGTTCGTGGGTGTGCGTGTGTGTGCGTGAGTGTGTGGGTGTGAGCGTGTTTGTGTGCGTGCCTTCGTGTGTGTATCGTGAGTGTGGGTGTGAGCGTGTGTGTGCGTGTTCGTGTGTGTATCTGCCTGTGTGTGTGCGCGTCGTTGTGTGTGTGCGTGGGTTTGCGCGTGTGTGTCTGTCTGTGTGCGTGTGTGAAAGAAACATTTTAACCCTTAGAGCTTTGATCCTTGCGGTTATTCAGGTTATCAATCTTCCCTTGCCTTGATTCAAACTCCGCACCTCTTCTCAGAGATACATAGATACATATATAGCCAAAATAGGTGCAGGAGTAGGCCATTCGATTCCCCCCCTTCGAGCCTGCACCGCCGGGAACAATCTTCCTGCATCAATATCCAACCCTTCATGGCTGATCATCCTAAACTCAGTATCTCGTACCTGTTCCCTACAATTCTGAATTTCCATATTGTCCCCCTGATCTGAACCCCTTAGCCACAAGGGCAACACATCTAACCCCCACTTAAATATAGCCAATGAACTGGCTTCAACTAGCCTCTGTGGCAGAGAATTCTAGAGATTCACCACTCTCTGTGTGAAAAATGTTTTTCTCATCTCAGTCTTAAAGGATTCCCCCTTATCCTTAAGCTGTGACCTGTTGGCCTGGACTTCCCCAACATCGGGAACAATCTTCCTGCATCTAGCCTGTCCAACCCTTTAAGAATTTTGTAAGTTTCTATAAGATCTCAATCTCCTAAATTCTAGCGAGTATAAGCCGAGTCTATCCAGCTGGGCCGGGAACGAGCCCAGGACGAGTCCTGTCAGCTGCCTCCAGAGTCCCGAGGTCGCCGGCTCCGCTAGGCCTCAGTGTAGACGGAGGCAAAGAAGGGGGATACGACAAAAGGTGACTCCCACATGTGGGGTGACAGCAGCCCCGTTTAGTTCCTTACTACAAACTGCAAGGCTGTGTAATCGGAAAGCTTACTGAGGGTGTCAGAGGTTATGGGGAAAAGGCAGAAGAATGGGGTTGAGGGAGAAAGATAGATCAGACATGATTGAATGGCAGAGTAGATTTGATGGGCTGAATGGCCTAATTCTGCCCCTGTAACATTAACTAATGAACAGTACACTTTTTGACAGGCTTTTAAACTGATGAGGACATTATTAAAGTGATCAATGACATGGGATTTGATCACTTTGTATTGGAAGAGGAATATTTGATGCTTTCTATTCCTTAACAACCCACAGTCAAATGAGGCTGGTTTAAGCACAGAATGATAATGACCCCAGGATCACCATGGTTTGGGAGCATGAGAAATGGGTAAACTACTGAGACTTCCCACATTAAGATGTTGGGATAAGACTAATCCCCTCATGATGATATGAGAGGTCCAATATAACAAAGGCACAATGAAGTACTAGACATGGTCAGAAATCATGTTAATGAATATATTTCTTCTGAACTATAGGGAGAGGTCAAGCAGGCCAGGACTTTATTCCCTGGAGCGCAGGTGGATGAGGGATGAGGGGCAATCTTATAGAGGCGTACAAAATCCTGAGAGGAATAGATCGGGTTAGATCTTTTGCCCAGAGTTGGGGAATCCTGAACCAGGGGACATAGGTTTAAGGTGAGGGTGAAAGATTTAATAGGAATTTGAGGGGTGATTTTTTTACACAAAGAGTGGTGGTTCTATGGAGGAGGTAGGTGAGGCAGGTACTGTTGCAATGCTTAAGAAACATTTAGACAATTGCATGGATAGGATGGGTTTAGAGGGCTATGGGCCAAACGCAGAGAGGTGGGACTGATGGGGCATGTTGGTCGGCATAGGGATGTTGGGCCTAAAGGCTTCTTTCCACGTGGTATGACTCTGACTCTAATTATCAAAATGAGTTGTCATTTCATTCTCCTTCTCCGGTTCACCAGCAACAACATTTCTACCTCCTCACTGACATAGTAATGGTGTTCATCTTCTTCAGTATGGAGGCAACCAACAGAACTCGGATAACATCCATGCCTAGTTGGTGAACGACAGATAGTGTTCACAACCAAAGATAGACACAAGATGCTGGAGTAACTCAGCGGGACAGGCAGCATCTCTGGAGAGAAGGAATGGGCAACGTTTGGCTTCTTCAGACTGAAGCGTTACTAATTGCACTAACTGGTAGTTGACAGTACTAATCCTCATATCGCTATTTTGTTATAATGTAATTGAGCCTCCAGTCCAAAGACATACACCCATCTGTGTTTACAAAAGACATCCGCTCGGCCTGTTATTCCAGGAAAGTAGTGATAGCCCTTACTCTTGCCCAATTCTGCTCTAGACCTGATGTGAACATCTATAGCAGTGCACTTTCTGTTTAGACATGGTTGAATGTACATAGATATTTCAAACTTGTCCCCCATCCCCTCCACTGTATCCACACATAGACACAATTTACTGGAGTAACTCAGCAGATTATCTATGGTATAAACCAGAATCCGCAGATCCTTTTTATAACATTCCACCTATCACTCACCAGGCTCTGCCCTGTGCTTCCTCTCTTCCAGCTTTCTAACCCCCTGCCTCCCGCTTAACTACCACTATCCGTCTATGGAAGGGTTCGACCCAAGACGCTGTCTATCCATGTTCTCCAGAGATGCTGCTTTACTCCAGCACTGAGTTACTCTACCACTGTGTCATTTTTCATAAACCAGCATCTGCAGTTCCTTGTTTCTGCTGGATGTTTCTGAAGATGTGAAGATGGAGTATTTATTTCATTGGACTTTAGGATTTAGTTGCTGTGGTTGCTAACTGTGGGGGATCGAGGCTAATAACTTGTTTAGTGCAAAGTCATGTGAATAACTGCTTTCATGACTGTTTCATGATTGTTTGCATAGGCATGCCAAAGCAGTCCGAAATAAATGGCCATGCTCTGCTGAAGCTCTTGTGCCTGTTAAGCTTCTCACCCACAGGGTTACACAAAGAACTCAGAGACCACACTAGCTACAAAGGTACAAGACTAAGGAAAGTTCAGATAATTGAAAATGCATCTGATGAGTTTTAGAAAATTACACGTAAGCACATCTCTGCACCAACAGCAGGCAACTGAACCATCCTACCAACAACTAGTAGCAGTCTTGAGCTACTATCAGTGGCGGAAAGGGCCAGTGGGGGCGGTTTGCCCCAGATAAATTTTTAATGCGCAAATAAATTGTTGAATACATTTTTTAGAAAATTAGGCCCACGTAGAGGAGCACATCTCTGGAGCTGTGAGCATAAAAACAGCGCGGGCCAGGCCGCCGCTGCCGCCGCCCCAGCTCCGAGTTCTGGTCGCCGCTGCCGCTGAAGCCGCCGCCGCCTCTGCCCCCCCCGCCCCAGCCTCTGCCCCCCCCCCGCCCAGCCTCTGCCCCCCCCACCTCTGCCCCGCCCCGCCCCCGCCTCCCCCCCCCCCAAACTAGGGCCCCCGCCTCTGCCCCCCCCCCCCCCCCCCCGCTAATGAGGAGGCGCAAAACTTTAAACTGCCCCGGGTGCTCAAAACCCACCCTATGCCACTGGCTACTATCTACCTCAGTGGAGACCCTCGGACTATCTTTGATGGGACTTTGCCGGACTTTATCTTGCACTAAACCTGATTTGCATTTTTCCCTTTATCATGTATTTGTGTACTGATGATAGCTCGATTGCAATCACGTATTGGCTTTCTGCTGGCTGGTTAACAGACAACAAAAGCTTTTCGCTGTACCTCGGTATACGTGACAATAAATGAAACTCAACTACCTCAACTCATCAAAAGCATACAAAGGGGAGCCAGTGTATGATCATGTAAAATAGCAGTCCAAATACAAGCTGTAGAGAATGGAGAGGCTGAAACAAATGTGAATGCTTGGAAAGTGTTTGATATACCAGCTGGAACACGGAACTGTTCCACAATGCCAAAAATAGTACAGAGGTCAAGGAAAGGAAGGAACTGCAGATAGGAACTGCGGAGAGCAGGTCAGGCAGCATCTTTGGTGAAAAGGAACAGGTGATGTTTCAGGTTGAGAACCTTCTTCAGAAGTGATACCATGTTGGGAGATTTACCTTCAATGGCAGCCTGGTTCATGCCCCGGTTCCATAAGGTTGAGGCAATGTCATAAAACCATTTTAGTTTAGTTTAGTTTATTGTCACATGGGCTGAGGTCAACGAATCATCAAAGTCTCAGGCTGGCAATCAGTGACTTTATTGTTGAATGAAAGACATTGTTGCGCTACTGTAACTTTGGCATGTTTCTAGATACTGGATGGACGTGTGTCCTTATCAACGATCGTATTACAGGATCATAAGGGCGGCACAGTGGCAGAACTGTAGGGTTGCTGCCTTACAGCGCCAGAGACCCGGGTTTGATCCTGACTACAGGTGCTTGTCTGTACGGAGTTTTTTACATTCTCCCCGTGACCTGCGTGTGTTTTCTTCGGGAAGCTCCGGTTTCTCCCACCTCCCAAGATGTCAGGTTTGTAGGTTAATTGGCCTGGTATAAATGTAAAATTGTCCCTGATGTGTGTAGGATTGTGTGAGTGTGCGGGGATCTCTGGTCTGCACAAACTCGGGTGGGTCAATGGGTCTGTTTCCGTGCGGTATCTCTCAACTAAACTAAACTAAAATAAGCTATGGCACATGGGGCAGGTGCTCTCAGTCCACAGCAGTCGTATCTCTTCTTTCAGAAGGGGTGTGAGATTCCTACAGTCATGGAAACACCACCAGAGACCCCATTTAGTCCAGGAGCAAAAACGTGTGTGAAAATCAACAGAACTGCAGATACTAGAAATAAATGCTGGAAACATTGATCAGATCAGAATCTTTTGAAAATATTATTGTCATCAGGTTAAATCCCAACGACGGGTGCTGTCTACACGGAGTTTTACATTCTCCCTGCGACCATGTGGGTTTCTTCCGGGTGCTCTGGTTTCCTGCCATAATTGAAAGATGCACATGTTTGTAGGTTGTGTAGAATAAACTGCAGATGCTGGTAAAAGGCCCAGTCTGGAGTCTCTCCAGTCCCAGTCTGAAGATGGGTCGTAACCAGAAATGTCGCCCATCCTGTTTCTCTAGAGATGCTGTTACTCCAACATGTTGTGTCTATCTCAGATTTGTAGGTTAATTAGCTTTTGCAAAATGCCCCAAGTGTATCGGATGCGAAATTGGGATAATAGAGAGCTAGCGTACAGATAGTTGGCACAGATTCCATGGGCCAACGGGATTGTTTCAACGCTGTATCTCTAAACTAAACTAATGAGAAGGTAGACACAAAAAACTGGAGTAACTCAGCGGGATAGGCGGCATCTCTGGAGAGAAAGAATGTGTGATGCTTCGGGTCGAGACCCTTCTTCAGACTAATGATAATGTTTGTCTGTCCTGATGGTTTGGGAGTAGGGGAGACTTTTTTAAATATTGAATCTTAAAGTAAAAAGGCTGTGGTATCCACAGTAAAACTGAGCATTCAGGTTAACGGATGATTCTTGTTGTTGCCTTTCCCAGTAACAAAATACATTCAATCCCAAATGGTGACCAGTGCAATACCTGTGCATCAGCCAACCAGATGCATTCTGCCACTGAAATATCACCAGAATATTCTTGAAAAGGCATTGTGGATCAAAATACTAAGAAAGGATGGCAAATGTAAAGGATTTGCACTTGAGCAGTTTCAATCTGTTCCGAAGCTTTTGCAGTGTTAGGGTGAGGATAAAACATACAGGGTAATTGTGAGATAGAATTCCTCAGTCATAGAAACATAGACGTAGAAGCATAGAAAATAGGTGCAGGAGTAGGCCATTCGGCCCTTCGAGCCTGCACCGCCATTCAATATGATCATGGCTGATCATCCAACTCAGTATCCCATCCCTGCCTTCTCTCCATACCCCCTGATCCTTTTAGCCACATCTAACTCCCTCTTAAATATAGCCAATGAACTGGCCTCAACTACCTTCTGTGGCACAGAATTCCACAGATTCACTACTTTCTGTGTAAATTTTCTCATCTCTTATCCTTAAACTGTGACCCCTAGTTATGGACTTCCCCAACATCGGGAATAATCTTCCTGCATCTAGCCTGTCCAACCCCTTAAGAATTTTGTAAGTCTCTATAAGATCCCCCCTCAATCTTCTGAATTCTAGCGTGTACAAGCCAAGTCTATCCAGTCTTTCTTCATATGAAAGTCCTGCCATCCCAGTAATCAGTCTGGTGAACCTTCTCTGTACTCCCTCTATGGCAAGAATGTCTTTCCTCAGATTGGGAGACCAAAACTGTAGGCAATACTCCAGGTGTGGTCTCACCAAGACCCTGTACAACTGCAGTAGAACCTCCCTGCTCATATACTCAAATTCTTTTGCTATGAATGCTAACATACCATTTGCTTTCTTCACTGCCTGCTGCACCTGCATTCCTACTTTCAATGACTGGTGTACCATGACACCCAGGTCTCGTTGCATCTCCCCTTTTCCTAATCGGCCACCATTCAGATAATAGTCTGCTTTCCTGTTTTTGCCACCAAAGTGGATAACCTCACATTTATCCACATTATACTGCATCTGCCATGCATTTGCCCACTCACCCAACCTATCCAAGTCACCTTGCAGCCTCCTAGCATCCTTCTCACAGCTAACACTGCCCCCCAGCTTCGTGTCATCCGCAAACCTGGAGCTGTTGCATTCAATTCCCTCATCCAGATCATTAATATATATTGTAAATAGCTGGGGTCCCAGCACTGAGTCTTGCGGTACCCAACTAGTCACTGCCTGCCATTCTGAAAAGGACCCGTTTACTCCTACTCTTTGCTTCCTGTCTGCCAGCCAGTTCTCTATCCACATCAATACTGAACCCCCAATACCGTTTGCTTTAAGTTTGTATACTAATCTCTTATGTGGGACCTTGGCGAAAGCCTTCTGAATCTAGCACATCCACTGGTTCTCCCTTATCCACACTACTAGTTACATCCTCGAAAAATTCTATAAGATTCGTCAGACATGATTTGCCTTTCATAAATCCATGCTGACTTTGTCACTTTCCAAATGTGCTGCTATCCCATCTTTAATAACTGACTCCAGAATTTTCCCCACCACCGATGTTAGACTAACTGGTCTGTAATTCCCCGTTTTCTCTCTCCCTCCCTTTTTAAAAAGTGGGGTCACATTAGCTACCCTCCAGTCCTCAGGAACTACTCCAGAATCTAAAGAGTTTGGAAAAATTATTACTAATGCATCCACTATTTCTGCGGCTACTTCCTTAAGTACTCTGGGATGCAACTTATCTGGCCGTGGGGATTTATCGGCCTTTAATCCAATCAATTTTCAATTTACCTAACACCACTTCCCGGCTAACCTGGATTTCACTCAGTTCCTCCTTAGTGAAAGCAGAACCAAAGTAGTTATTCAATTGGTCTGCCATGTCCTTGTTCCCCATGATCAATTCGCCTGTTTCTGACTGCAAGGGGCCTACATTTGTTTTAACTAATCTTTTCCTCTTCACATATCTATAAAAAATGTTGCAGTCAGTTTTTATGTTCCCGGACAGTTTTCTTTCATAATCTATTTTCCCTTTCCTAATTATGCCTTTTGTCCTCCTCTGCTGGACTCTGAATTTCTCCCGGTCCTCTGGTAGGCTGCTTGTTCTGGATAATTTGTACGCTTCATCTTCATCTTCATCCAGGCCAAAGAAGTGGGAATGGATCAAGCATGGCTGCCGTAATAATAATCTTTCCACGGGTTCCGCTGGCAACTTTTTAAAGGATAAAATAGGAGAAGCCAACTTCACCAGAAGTGAGACGGACAAGGATTTTAGAAAAAGAGACACAAAGCGCTGGAGTAACTCAGAGGGTCAGGCAGCATCTCTGGGGAACTGATATTGGTGGCGCTTTGGGTCGGGTCCCTTCTGATGATGGTGGGGGTGGGGGTGAAAAACATAAAGAGAGGAGTGGCAGATCAAAGCCTGACGACTGATACGTAGATACAGGTGAGGGGGTAGACAGCACCTGTAGACAACACCAATGGGCAACACCTGTAGATGAGGATGAGATAGAGTTAAATTAGTATTTGAATTGTTTGTATGTTAAATGTTCCCTCGTCTCTTGTTTTCAACAGGGGGCCATGTTAAATGGTTTTCAGGTTGGTACCTTTTTTTAAGTAGAGAGTGTCTGATCAACTGGTCTCTGGGCTCTACCCATTGTCCATGGAGACTTGCTGAATCAGCTTGGAGAAGACCTTGGAACCAGTGGTCATGCGGTGCTGTATCTCCTGAGTGAGAGCTTGTTCAGTTCCTCGCCCACAATTTTAATCGGAAAAATTCCAGGCTCCACATGCTTTGGTCCTTATGTCGGCTAAATAACCTTGATGGATTGCTGCTCTATATTTAATGGATGGTATATAGTGTTGTCTCAGTGGTGGGGAAGGATAAATATTAAACCTAATGCGATGGACAGCAGCAAAGGGAACTGCTGATTAGTCCAGGATCGGAATGAACTGGACTTTTGATTAACTACCAGCTGATTAAACAGATTGTGGGCTAATGACACAATGTTTCAAAGAGCTTTGTTGTCAGTTTCCAATGCTTGCATGTCGAAGTGTAAATTTTCCCTCCGATAACTTTTAAGCATAATAGTATAATAGTACATTGAATACAGTGATGGTTTATCTACCTTTATATAAGGATTAGATACTAAATGTAAACTAATTTCATATTCAGTTTACTTTATTGGCCTATATGCTCGGATGCCATGAAGTTCCCCGTTTGCATGAAGCTCATGGAGTCAATAATATTAATAATAATGATAAACACAATGACGAGTGCAAAACAGCAGTGGTCATAGTGAAATCTGAAGTCACATTAAAAACAACTGACGTGCAATAATGGAATAACGGAATGAAGGAGAGCTGCTGTAAGGGCAAGAGTACTTAGCAATACCTCTGGGAAGGGGGCTGTGAAAGGAATGAATGTAGCAGGTTACAAAATTTTGAGATTTTAAAAATCAAGTCTGCAATTTATCCCATCAGATAAAGCATAAAAAGAAGTTTAATTTGACACCTAATTCACCTTCATATCTTCAGTATTAAAAAAGTTATGGCCATTTCCATACTCGGACATTAGCATCTTGTTCCCTATTGATTTTCCATTGACTTAACGCAAAAGCTGTGATCAAGGACAGTCAAAAGACCATAACTTTCTTAAAAATTAAGAGAACTGAAAATTTTAATTATAGATTGAAGCAGTCTGAAACAAACATTAAACAATCTTACTTGGATGGCCTGAAATTAAAGCATATAATTAGTTAGTTACCCAATTGTAACTAATTACAAAATTCAATTACTAGATCTAAACATCTATCCATTTCTTAAGAAAAGATTAACATTTTTAAATAGCCTAAGTGTCCAAATAACATTCACACAATAATTCACAATATAACATGATTTAGTGTTTAATTCCCGTAAATGGCCATTTAAATCATCTTGCGAGTGGGTTTTTGAGGAACGCGATCATTTGGAACGTTGCGGCTGCAGTGAATTTAAACCCCATATCGGCAGGAAAAATACTGCCGGTTCGTATGGGTCCTAAATCGCCGTTTTGCAACATAAAATGTGAATTAAAGGCATCTTAAGAAGCACTTTTATACATAAAATAAACGGCTTTCCTTTACCTGTCCCGTACGTGAAATCCGTCCCCGTTGTCGGCGTTGACGGCTTTAGAAACTGATTTTTAAATTACTCCAGCGCTGAACTTGTCGGGCGATTAAAAAAAAAAATTCACAGAACGGCCGTCGGAACAATTCTTCAGCAAAAGCTTGCACTCCGAGAAAATATATCCAGGACAGGTAGGAGGAAAACCGCATTTTAAACCCGCCCTCCCCCCTCAAAGGCGCCAAAGTCGTGCACACGGCCAGTGGCAGAACTGCAGCGCCGCTGAAGGTAAGTTTTGTAACATACCTAATGAATGGTTCCGGAGTCTGATAGCAGTGGGGAGGAAGGTGTTCTTAAGTCAGGATGTTCGTGCCTCCAAGCTCCTTTATTTTCTTCCAGAAGGTACAAGAGAATAATGGGAATGGCCAGGGGGCGGGGCATCCTTGACGATGATTCCAGCTTTCCTGATGCAAAGCAGTGTGATGTGAGTGGGAGTGTCGAGCCTGTGATGGACCCTAAAACTGATGAAAATGGTTATGTTATGATACTTTACTTGTCACATGTTCCGAGGTACAGTCAAATTAATTTTTGTATAGTTCAGTACAAGCATCACGATACATAAGCACTTGTATTCGATAATTGTATTCGATAAGCATCTCCGATACAGTATAAGTATGTAACAGTAGTACACTGAGAGTATACAGAATCACCAGTTTGGCACCATTTTCAAGTCCCAGTTGTTGTAAACAACTGATTGATTAACAATTGATTAAGTTGATTAAACGTTTCATGCTTATTGAGGTTCATATATAATAGAACGTTGTATCTTTGAGAATCATTCTGTACTGCAGATATGTCTGCAAAACCCTGTAAATGAAAACATGTGGCTTGGACCATCAGAAAGAAATCTGGAACGTTTCAGTAGCTGGAAAAAGATACCACTGTAATAGTCTCACACAAACAAATGTTCTTAAACAATAAAAAAATATACCGTTCAATATTTTTTTAAGCCCTTTCACATGTTGGGCATTATCTGTGACATTATCTGCACTGTTGCATTATCTATGGATGCACTCCCTTCACTGCCCTGCATCGTTGGAGTTCTGTGCACGCTGCAATTTTGGACAAGGCACAAGACAGGAAGGAGGAAGTTCAGTTTGGCTTCTTGCAGCTGACCACAGTGGAACAACTCCTGCAACTCCACAGTGGAACAACTCCTGCAAAGAATGATGCACGTATGTGTGACAGCTGAATATATTTCTGGGTTCAGTTATGAATGTAGCAGAGAGGCATGCAAACATGCACTCTTCGCCCTCCTTCTCTCTCACTCCCTCTCTCCCTCTCTCTCTTTCTCTCTCTTGCACACACACACACACACTCACTTGTTCTCACACTCACATACACACACTCAGACACAATTACACAAATGCTCTCTCCCTCTCCCACACACACACTTACACACTCACATACACACACTCAGACACAATTGCACAAATGCTCTCTCCCTCTCACACACACGCTCTCTTGCTCACTCTCACACACGCACACGTACACACAGGCACACACACGAGTGCAAAAAAAGTCACTGAAATGAACCTGTATATTTTGATACACTGGTTCAGATAAAGCTAAAGTATTGTGCCTGGGGTTTTAGGTTGCCAGACTTTAGGAAAAATTTAAGGACTTCAAAAAATATTCTAAAGAGGTTTTAGGGATGAGGGAACTTCAGTTATAGAGTCATAGGTTAATGTATCACAGAAGCAAGTCCTTCAGCTCAACTCATTCATGCTGATCAAGATGCGCCACCCACGCTAGACTCATTTGTTGTGTTTGGCCCTTATCCCTCGACCCTTCCTTTCCTTGTGTCCGTCCAAATATATAAATATTATTGTTCTTCCTCTGGCACCTCATTCCATTTACATTGCACTCTTTGATGTGGGTCGACCTGAAAAGCTGATCAATGAAAGAGCTGTTGACCTGAAATACAAACTGTGTCCATCTCTCCACAAATGCAGCCTAAAGTCCTGTCCCACTTGGGAGTCATTTACGCGACAGTCTGGTAGTGAGTGATGCGCGGCAACCGGGAGAAGATCGTCTAGCAGTACGACAGTCGCGCGGCGTGCTATTGAGGGCCCTGCTTCTTTTGAGAGCCATTTGCAATGTCGTTCGTACTTGGTCCGATCTCCGTGGCAAGGATTTTCACAGTGAAAATCAAAGATACTATGGTGAAAATGTTTCAAAACTATGCGCGCTTTATACCCGGGTGGTCACGTGGTGCGGCGCTCAAATGCCGCACCGACGACGTATGGGCAGTGCGTGGTTACGGACGTTGATGCACAGTGATGCATAATAAATTAGCATCGGCAACATTCATGCATCACCGTGCGTAACCATGCATCACCAGGTGCTACACATACGTCGTCAGTACGTCAGTGTACGCCATCAGTACGTCAGCGTGCGCGAGGGATACGTCACGTCAACCCAAAATCCTGGGGCGCCGCGTGTTATCGTGCATCACTGCATACGCCACCATGCCTCACCACACGCCATGCACGCGTCATGACGCGCCAACCAATTTTTAGGATGTCGCGTTAATGACACGCAAATGACGCCCATGTGGGAGCTTAACTCGCAGAGTATTTTCAGTATTTCCTGCTTTTATGTTAAAGAAGCTGAGATTGATCCCCTAGGAACAGAGGAGCCAGCAAAAGTATCAGATAAAGCTGTTGAACGTCATTAAGGGCACGGACAGATGAGAGAGCAAGAAACTACTCCCGCAGGTGTGATGGGGCATGGGGCCAATAGAGCCAAAAGCAGGGCAGAGAGAGAAAGATTTAATGCAGAGGGAAGTTAAAGAGTTGCGAAGCCATTCAATCTGACCAAGTATGAGAAGATGCATTTTGAGAGGTAAATTAAAGGGAAAGTATACAGTTAATGGCAAGACCCAAGCCCGTTGACAACCCAAGTAGAGAATGGTAAAGAAGACATGTAGTATGCTTGCCTTCAACGATATTGAGTATGAGAGTCAGGAAGACATGTTGCAGCTTTATATGACTGGGTGGAGGCATTGTAGATGGTGCAGAAGAGGTTTACCAGAATGCTTTCTGAATTAGAGGGTGTTAGCAACAAAGAGTGTGTAAGGGGGGACTGCAGGAACTGGTCAACACCACCAACCTTCCCCGTGGTCCATCATCCATTGTTGATCTACCGGTCTAGTCTCACAAGCCTCAGTATCAAAGTGCTTGAGACCTGTCTGCTCCATTGATGGGATCTCTCAGTGTTCCCTTTCACACTGCTTTCAATTTTATGTTTTGTGCAGTTTGCTATGATAACTATTTTCTTTCTTCGCAGTCTGGGATCGAATTAGATTCATGGCTCAAAGATGAAAGAAATGTCATAATAACTTCTGTGGTGAGATTTGCTGAACAAGTAGTCTGTGATTAGTGCAGATTGGGTGTGGGAAGGTGATATTTAAGGCAGACATTCGGAAAAGCATTTTGGATGTCAAATAAACATTTTTTTTTCAGATTTCTCTTTTCTTTCCTTCTGTCGAGAAAACATTGTTTCTTGACGTGGTGTTAAGCTCCAGGTGTCGGCTCTTCACCAGTTCTAAAAGCAAATAACCATTTGCCGTGTTTCTCAGAATCACAGAATGGTTACGGTATTGACTCTGTGTAAGAGAGATTTATTTCCCCTAGTCTTGCAAATTCTCCCCTTTCAAATACTTCTACAGCTGCCTTCGGAGTGCTATAATCGAGCAGCACCGCACCGAACACGAATCGCCTCGGGCCCTTTGTGTTCCGAGGTACAACGTCCACGTTGATGAACACGATGTCGATTAAACTAATTACGCACCTCGGCCATCTCGAACCCTTCTACTCCGTGCACCCTCCATTCCCTTTCATTTTTAGCCTCCACCACCTTCACTGGAAGCTCATTCCACACAGCTATTTCTTGTTCCCCCTCATGTTACCCCCTAAACACATGTCCCCTTGTTTTGAATCTTCCCTACTTCCTCATCATTTTAAAAACCTCTATCAAGTCCCCCCTTAACCTTCTTCCAGCAGGTACAGTGAACTTCTGCGCTCCAAAGAATAAAGCCCTTGTGTAGGCTGAAACCCAGGCAACATTTGTAAATAAATACATATGATGTATATCCTTCCATTCCCTGCATAACTATGCATCTACCTGAAAGCCTCTTAAATGCCACTATGGTATCTGCCCCACCCACCACCCCTGGCAATATGTTCCAGGCCCCAACTATCTCTGTGTAAAAAAAACATTCCCATCATATCTTCTTTCAAATTTTCCCCTTCTACCTTCAAGCTGCCTTCTACCCTTTAGTCCTTGACATTTCCACCATGGGAAAAGTTCTGGCTGTCGTCCTATGTGTCTCATCAATTTATATACTTCCATCATCCTCCCGTCAGCCTCTAATGTTTCAGAAAAAAACAATCCATATTTGTCCAACCACTCCTTGTCGTTCAGGTCGAGGCCCTTCTTCCGACTGGATCCCAACCCATCACCTATCCATGTCTTCCAACAATGCTACCTGATCGACTCTGTACTCCATCACTTTGTGTGTTTTTTTTAATAAACCAGCATCTGCCATTCCTTGTGTCCAGGAAGCAAAGCCATTAATTGACCGGTCAGTGAATTTGGAATCAGTGGCCATTGGCAGTCCAGCCTGCTGTCGTAAGGTTCAAAATGCCACAGCAGCTGTCCCAGAGTCAAGGGATTAGTCAAGCCTTGTATTGACTGCAATGTTGTACAATAACAGGTAAAAGATTCAGTGAGGGACTTTATCTTTTCTTTGAACGCATGGGTCTCACATGTCCTTCCTTGCCCAGGGTCAGATCAGAGACTTATTCCCTCAACAACCTGGATTGGTTCTGGGCTCTAGCTGGGAGAACATATCCTCCACTGCCCCTCTATATTTAGCGGCCTGCGATGTGCTGTATGCTCTCTGTTCATTTTTCCTGTCACGCTATCCTTCAAGGGGAAAGTCACTGATTTGTACTTGTTAAGGTAATGCCTTTCAGCATGTACCTCGTCACTACACAGAGATAATTTAGCAGCTTTAAAGAAAGTCATTGTTGAATCATAGTAGTAATTGGTGGACAACAATCAGCAACAAATCTCCAGTAAGTGGTGTCCCCGTTGATGGTGTGTCGTTTCTACTGGAGAGCATTTGCTGCTGTGTCAAACACTCAGGCCAAAGCAGCTTTGCACGCTGATTAACATCATAACTTCATGCTTAGATAAAGCCCTGACTCATATACCAGCCAGAGTAATTTCACATAAATAAATCAGCATGTGCTCATTGGATATATTCAAGCATCTAGAGGAAAGGGGAAAATGTGTTGGAAGGAGCTACCGATGCTGGTTTACACCAAAGATAGACACAAAATGCTGGAGACTCATCGCTGCTGGCTTCCGAAACTTTCATACCTCTAGTTTCCCACTCCCCCTGACTCTCAGTCTGAAGAAGAGTCTGGGCCCGAAATGACACCTATTCCTTTTCTCCACAGATGCTGCCTGACCTGCTGAGTTAATTCAGCATTTTGTGTCTATCTTTAGAGGAAAGTGCATTCCAGTGTGATCTTTTGGAGTTGACATCTTCAACTGTGAACACTTATGAAAAAACTGAAGTTCAGGTTCAAGAACATCTTCTTTCCATCAGACCATTAGATTATTGAACACTACAAACTCCAAATAAACACCAAACTATGAACGGCCTTGATTGCACTAGGGACTTTGGCATATGTCTTTGATTTTGCACTGTATTTTTTAACTTTTATTATTGAACTTCTTTTTACTGTTTATTACAGTGTCTAGTGAGTACTATGTTTACATAAAAGTTATGCGGCTGCAAGTAAGAATTTCATTGAACCATTTTGGGACAAATGACAATGAAACATTGTCTTAAAAAGGCTCTCGACCCGAAATGTCGCCTATTTCTTCTTTCCATAGATGCTGCCTTACCCGCAGAGTTCCTCCAGCATTTTTGTCGGCCTTCGATTTTTCCAGCATCTGCAGTTCTTTCTTAAGCATGAAACATTCTTGACTCTTGAAAATAAAACTTTTCTTATGAACTGGAGGACAAATGTATCACCTCACAACGTCAACATAAAAGCAGAACAGAGGCTTTCCAAATGCCTCCAAAATGGAAGTGATGTTTTGAAAAAAAAATTAAGGAATGTTATATGGATCTTTCCATGCATTCTGGCAACCAGGTAATTCTGTCAACCTTTGATCCAGAATTCAATGGGAGGATGTAACATTAATGAGGGAGCTGGATCATAATGGCAACAATAATAATGTTCAGATGGATGGGCAGCATCTCTGGAGAACATGGATAAGTGATATTTCGGGTCAGGACCCTTCTTCAGGCTGCACCACCTAGAAGAACAAGGTCTGAACAAGGGTGCCGACCCTGAACATCACCTATCCATGTTCTCCAAAGATGCTCCCCTGACCTGATGAGTTACTCCAGCGCTTTGTGTATTTATCTGTAAACCAGCACCTACAGTTCCATGCTTCTTCACAATTTTCAGCGATCAGGTGTTCTTAAAATGACACACATTTTATAGTGAAGATAATTAATGTGAAACCGTAAGAAACTAAAGAGAATTAGTGATGATTACATTTAGGATTAATGAATTAGATTTTGAAGTAGCTTCTGATAGCAATTGGAGATGTAGCAAGATTTAGGGAGGGATTGCCAGAACACAGTCTTATAACAGAAGCTTAGCTTGCAGAGGTGAAATTAAAATTGGTGGTTCGGTGGCGCAGCGGTAGCGTTGCTACCTTACAATGCCGGAGACCCGGGTTCAAACCTGGCTATGGGTACTGCCTGTATGGAGTTTGTACATTCTTCCTGTGACCTGTGTTGGTTTTCTCCGGATGCTCCAGTTTCCTCCTACACTCCAAAGACATAGAAACATAGAAACATAGAAAATAGGTGCAGGAGTAGGCCATTCAGCCCTTCGAGCCTGCATCGCCATTCAATATGATCATGGCTGATCATCCAACTCAGTATCTTGTACCTGCCCTCTCTCCATACCCCCTGATCCCTTTAGCCACAAGGGCCACATCTAACTCCCTCTTAAATATAGCCAATGAACTGGCCTCAACTACCTTCTGTGGCAGAGGGTTCCAGAGACACACCACTGTGAAAAATGTTTTTCTCATCTCGGTCCTAAAGGAGTTCCCCTTTATCCTTAAACTGTGACCCCTTGTCCTGCAATCGGGAACAATCTTCCTGCATCTAGCCTGTCCAACCCCCTAAGAATTTTGCAAGTTTCTATAAGATCCCCCCTCAATCTTCTAAATTCTAGCGTGTACAAGCCGAGTCTATCCAGTCTTTCTTCATATGAAAGTCCTGACATCCCAGGAATCAGTCTGGTGAACCTTCTCTGTATTCCCTCTAAGACAAGAATGTCTTTCCTCAGATTTGGAGACCAAAACTGTACGCAATATTCCAGGTGTGGTCTCACCAAGACCCTGTACTACTGCAGTAGAACCTCCCTGCTCCTATACGCAATACAGGTTTGTAGGCTAATTGGCTTGATAAAATTGTCGCTAGTGTTTGTAGAATTGTTTCTGTGTGCCGGGATCACTGGTCAGCGCGGATTCGGTGGGCGAAAGGGCCAATTTCCGTGCTGTATCTCTAAACTAAACGAAGTGACTTTGTACGTTCTCCCCGTGACCTGTGTGGGTTTTCTCCAGGGGCTCTGGTTTCCTTCCAAATCCCCAAAACATGCAGGTTTGTAGGCTAATTGGCTTGGTAAAATTGTGAATAGTCCCTAGAATTTGTAGAATAGTGTTAGTGTGCGGGGATCGCTGGTCGGCTCGGAATTGCTGGTTTCCGCCCTGTGCCTCTTAACTAAGCCAAACCAAACTAAGAAAATGATAAATGTAGGTTTGAAAGAGTAGGAGACTTTCTTGCAGTGGGTTGATCATTAGGCTGAATGTTCCTTTTGAGACAAGGGTTCTAATGATCTCCTCCCCTTCCTACGCTGCCTCTCCAGTGGTCCTGTCAGGGGACTGCTAATAGTCCCAGCAGGATGCCACTAGCAGCCGTTGCGTGTTTGCCTGCTTGCCATCCAAAGCTCCTAATTACAACGTGTAAAGAATTCAGTGTTGCTCTCAACAGATCCTCGTGCTAATAGTGTTTGTTCAATACGCTTTAAATAAACAGTTACAATTACACGGCGTCAAAGGAGGGCTGTTGTATCCTGAAGAAGTCACCAGAGTCAGGGAGGATTCAGTGGTGTGTGTGTGTTGCTTAATCTCTCGACACAGAGGGCAGTGATGTCTCCTCCATTCTGGGAGAGTCTATTAACCGGGAGAGGATTATCTCATCAGCCTCGCCGCCAATCTTTTAAGAAGATAACTCAAATAACTCGCTCGGCAACTCGTGCGTTCATGAATGAAGTAGATTGCAAATGGATGTAAACACTGCCCATTCCATCGCGGCTCTGACCTCCCCACCATCAAAGGGATCCACAGATAGTGCTGCCTGAAAAAAGGCAGCCAGCATCATCAAGGGCCCACTTGCCTCATTGCATTCATGCCATCAGGAAGAAGGCACAGGGACTGTAAAGTCCAGATTCAAGAACAGCTTTGTCCCAAAAACCATTAGGTTATTTTAGCATTTAAAAATAAATTTGATAGGTATATGGATGGGAATGGAATGGAGGATTATGGTCTGAGTGCAGGTAGATGGGATTAGGGGGAAATAAGTGTTCGGCATGGACATGAAAGGCCGAGATGGCCTGTTTCCGTGCTGTAATTGTTATATGGTTTTATATGGTTCTATATGGTTATATGGTTATGAACAGTACGAGCTCCAACTAAACTTCAATTTACTAACTGCCTTGATTGCAGTAAGGACTTGGGGGTATTTTCCTTTCATTATATTTTTAGTTTTGTTTAGATTAGTTTAGAAAACAGCGTGGAAACAGGCCCTTCGGCCCACCGGGTCTGCGCCGGCCAGCGATCCCCGAATACCATGCCAATTTACCTACATACATGTATGTCTTTGGAATGTAGGAGGACACCAAAGATCTTGGAGAAAACTCACATGGTCACGGGGAGAACGTACAAACTCTGTGCAGACTGCACCCGTAGTCAGGATCGAACCCGGGTCTCCGGCGCTGCAAGCGCTGTAAGGCAGCAACTCTACCGCTGCCGCCACTGTGCCGGTTTGCTTTTACATATTGAACGTACATGATGATGATAAGGATTCATGATGACCAACTATCTTCTTGGAGCACGTTGAATGACAGATCTCAGTGCATCCGCGCTCTGCTCTGTCACTGGATGTTGTGTGGATTCCCAAACCAAAGGAAACCCACAAAGTCAGGAAAAAAGTGCAAACTCCACATGGACAAGACTGGAAATCAAGACTGATCCCAGGTGGTAGAGCTGTGAACAATAAACCATAAACAAGCAATTTTACAGTGACATGGTCATCCGACACAAAATAAAAGTCAAGTCCAGGAAATGTTAATGGCAGAGACACAAGAGAAGATTATTCATGGGAATATTCAGCTCATGGTCTCATCTAACATGTGATACCAACACCAGTACTGCACTGGATTGTCAATATGTACGATAAATCAAAGAGCTGGTGTGCCTATGTGTACTCAGCATTTGGCCAACAAGGCATGAAGTATGTAAGAAGGAACTGCAGATGCTAGTTTAAACCAAAAATAGACACAAAAAACTGGAGCATCTTAGCGGGACAGGCAGCATCTCTGGAGACAAGGAATAGGTGATTCTTTGGGTCGAGATCCTCGGGTCGAGACCCTTCTTCAGAATGACGTAGCCGTGGTAAAACTGGTCAATGGGCATCAAGGGGAAAATGGTATAATGATAGGAACCATACATGGAGCAAGGCAAGATGATTGGGATTGTTAGCGATCGAGGTAGTCAATGTAAACGTTTCCTAAGAAAGTGTGCTGAGACCAATCATCCATCCTATTTGTAAATAATGTTTCTTCCAGCACATGGTCAGAAGTTGGGATGTTGTGCATCCATAATATTCAATTCCATTCAGCACTCCTCATGAATGATGATGATGATTATGGACATTGCTTGCTTACAGCAATAACCAAACAACATTGAGACATGAGCAATAAATGGGAACCTGAGAATATAGGTTGAAGGTGAGGGGGAAAAGATTTAATAGGAACCTGAGGAGTAACCTTTTTACACATAGGGTGGTGGGTGTATGGAATGAGCAGCTAGAGGAGGTATTTCAGAAGGAACTGCAGATGCTGGAAAATCGAAGGTAGACAAAAGTGCTGGAGAAACTCAGCGGGTCCAGCAACATAGGCAACGTTTCGGGCCTGAAGAAGAGTTTTGGCCCAAAATGTTGCCTATTTCCTTCGCTCCATAGATGCTGCCGCACCCGCTGAGTTTCTCCAGCACTTTTGTCTAGCTGGAGGAGGTAGTTGAGGCAGGGACTATCACAACATTTTAAGAAACATTATGATATGTACATGAATAGGACAGGTTTAGAGGGATATAGGCTAAATGGGATTAGAGTAGATGGGACATGTTGATCGGCGTGGGCTAGTTGGGTCGACGGACCTGTTTCCACATTGTGACTCTATTTCATATATTCCTACATTATACCCAATTTGTTGGATCTCTATCCACTGAATTATTCTGTCTAATTTCCTTGGTTGCTTCTTCTCCTAGTTATTCTTTTGATATCAGTAAATTTAGCAGCCATACCTTCAGTGCCTCGATCCAAGTCATATAAACAAATTGTCAACATTATCCTCCCTTTCATTGGAAGGGACCATGAGCAACACATGTTAGGCGTCCAGCATTTTCGAAATTCTTTAAAATGCTTTCAGTTTGTAAAACTAAAAGGTTAGTCCTAATGTAAGGTGAATTCCACCCTTCCTAAGACCTTTATGGACTCCACCCTCCCTGAGGTCATTGTTGCCGTCCTGTTTTGTTCTGGCCTTCTCAATCTTTCACTCTGAAGAAGGGTCTCGACCCTAAACGTCTCTAGAGATGAAGTCTGACCCGCTGAGTTACCCCAGCATTTTGTGTCCATCTTCGGTATAAACCAGCATCTGCAGTTCTGTCCTACATACAAATGTATTCCCTTTTGACGTGGAAGTAACAGTGCAACCAAGTGCAAGAAACATAAATTAAATAAAAGGCTGATATTGTTTTTGCACTATTTATATACCCATTCCTTCTCTCCAGAGATGCTGCCCCATCCGCTGAGTTACTCCAGCATTTTTTTGTTACAGTTACTATAATTTGTTACAGTTACACAGTCTTCCAGTAAACAAAAGACAGAACTCAGGCCATAATTCCACCCAGCACCTTCTCTCTTCCTGCAATAAAAGTTGTCAGCCTTTTGAATGATAACATTCCTAGTTTTAAAGGAAATCTCAAAGGGTCAGTAGTTTTTCTCAAAATGGTTCACCATGGACATCATTTCATTTAAAAGTTCAGGATCTCCAACACGTTTCCAGTAAATGAGGTTCGGTTTTCCTGAATAGCCGCACCCATCTATCAATATTTTGCTACTTTGAAGAGCTAGGGACAGTGGACGTGGAGAGGTGAATTTGTCCAGATCTAATTCTTAACAATTTTTTGTGTTTTAATGTATTGGGTAGGAATGTGGTTACATTTAACCCTGGGTTACTGACTCAAAGAATTATCCTCCCCCTTTGCCATTTCAGCTCTGCGGGAAACATCCTGTTTATAATTTCAATGTTGACCACCCTCGACTTAAGATTTTACAAACACTGGCAAAGAGAGGATGCTCGGTCCGCCAAGTACTGCAGCTGTTTGTGCTGCGAGAGGCACGAGGGAGAAGGGTTGAGTTGAGACGAGGGAGCAGGTGGAGGTGAAAGAGGCCAAAGAAGGAGGAAGACCCCACTGGTTGGAAAGGGACATGCATTTCTAGAGCATTTGTTTGCACAGCTTCATAACATTCACCAAACGAAACCTCAAGCTTAACTGTAAAACTGTTTGGATTTGCTGTGGTCAAGCCTAATTTACATCTGATTACGGGCTTGATCACTCTTACTCCGAGTCCGGAAGATAACACTGAAGGATGAACCATTGTGAATCATTGCTGCTCCATTTGTTAGCTGGATTTTCACTGCATAAATCCGCAACTCACCCACCTAAGCTCTCCCAGGGAGAAGGCTTCCTGAAGATAATCCCCTGTGCCGTAATCAGCCAGCTGACCCCTTGCATGGGATATGTTGCATGAGTCAACATGCACTTCCGTGTAAGGTGAGTTCGCGGAAAGTCGAGGAACAGCAAGACTTCGGGATGTGGAGACACACTCTATTATTGCATAACTATTGCTACTAGACTGTTGCAGACAATCGTAGACCATGGCAAGGTTTGCAAGCAAAGAATCTCACCGTGACTTGTCACATGTGACAAAAAAGTTTTAATTCAGGCATTGTCGATGCTGGAACTTTGAGCAAAAACAAGGTAGGTAATGGGTCATGCACTGTGGAGGGAAATGGACACACAACGTTTTGGGTGGATGCACTTCTTCAGACTGATTGGAGTCGGGGGGTGGGGGGGAAGGAAGCTGGAAAAGAGCAGTAGCGGCAGGACAAATCCTGGCAAATAATAGATGGAAAAAGGTGAGGGAGGCAGATGGGTGGAGTAAGACTGGAGCTGAGAAGGAGACAAAAGAATGTCAGATGAGGAGGGAAGAGGATTGAAATGTAAGGCCAGAGGGAGAGATCAGGGTGGAAGGGGTCAGGGAAGGGAAAGAGGGGGAGGAAGAAAAATGGAAATATGGGACTTGTGGATGGGAGATGAGCTTATGATGGAGTGGAAATGAGATGGGTGACTGGGTGGTAGGGAGATGGTGGGTGCAATGTGTGCACATTGGAGTGGGATGGGTAGTGGAAAGAGAGGGGGCGAGTGTATTACTTGATCTCGGAGAATTTACTGTTCATACTGTTTGGGTCATAAGCTACCCATGCAGAATTGGAGGCACTGTTCTTTTAGATCAGGCGTGACCTCATCTGGCAGTGGATGACACGAAGCACAGAAAGGTCGATATGAGGACAAGAAGGGGAGATACGATTGTTGGCAACCAGGAACTCCAGCCAGCCTTGGAGAAGGAGCACACAAGTATCCCGGTCTATGGGTGACCTCACTCACCACTGTGTCTGGTAAGGTCTGCTGTAATTCCCATCCCTGAAGCCCATATTTCCATTATTACCCCCCATTCCACCACCACCCCCCCACGCCACACTGTTCCATTCCACCAATTACCCTCCGTCCTCCTTTATGTCTCACACCTTCCCTTCTTTCCTCATCTGACACTATTTTATCCCCATTTCACTCTAGTCTTTGTCACTTACTCCATCCATCTTCCAATCGCCCTCCCTCACCTGTATCCACCCATCACTTGCATGGCTTTGCCCCTTTCCTATTTCTCTTTTCCTGCTTCTTTCCTACTCTAATCAGTCAGAAGAGTCCCGTATCAAAACATTTTATTGGTATAGAAACATAGAAACACAGAAAATAGGTGCAGGAGTAGGCCATTCGGCCCTTCGAGCCTGCACCGCCATTCAATATGATCATGGCTGATCATCCAACTCAGTATCCTGTACCTGCCTTCTCTCCATACCCCCTGATCCCTTTAGCCACAAGGGCCACATCTAACTCCCTCTTAAATATAGCCAATGAACTGGCCTCAACTACCTTCTGCGGCAGAGAATTCCAGAGATTCACCACTCTCTGTGTGAAAAAAGTTTTCCTCATCTCGGTCCTAAAAGATTTCCCCCTTATCCTTAAACTATGACCCCTTGTTCTGGACTTCCCCAACATCGGGAACAATCTTCCTGCATCTAGCCTGTCCAACCCCTTAAGAATTTTGTAAGTTTCTATAAGATCCCCCCTCAATCTCTTTCAAAACGTGGTCTTCGATTAAATTAACAGTATTATTTATTCATTCATTCACACAAATTTCCTAAATCTATGATAGGCATAAAATGGTGGAGTAACTCAGCAGGTCAGACAGCATCTCTGGAAAGAAAGGATAGGTGATGCTTCAGGTCAGGATCCTTCTTCAGACTGCTACATCTATGCCCTGCACATGCAGCTAACATCTTTGCCATTCCTGGGCAATGATCGCAAACTATGCTGAATTATTATATTGCAAATTTTCCCGGCTGACAGGAATGGGATTTTGGCAATAATTTAGTGGCATTTATCTGGACTCCATATTGCACTTGCAGACTGGTACCCAAGTGTTGGTGAGGCCAAACACCATGCACCACACTCGCTGATTAAGCAACCATATTCCAAACATCAGATAACCAAACCAAGCACTAGCCCATCACCAACCAACCAACCAAGCCAAGACCTAGTCATCTCACCAACCAACAACTAACTAAACCAAGTCATCTCACCAACCAACAACTAACTAAACCAAGCACTAGCCATCACACCAACCAACAGTCAACCAAGCCAAGACCTAGTCATCTCACCAACCAACAACTAACCAAACCAAGCGATAGCCACCTCACCAACCAACAGTTAACCAAGCCAAGAACTAGTCATCTCGCCAATCAACAACTAAAGAAAACCAATGCAGACACAGAGTGCTGGAGTAGCTCAGCGGATTGGGCAGAATTTCAAAAGGACATGAATGGCAACATGTTTAAGAAGGAACTGCAGATGCTGGAAAATCGAAGGTAGACAACAGTGCTGGAGAAACTCAGCGGGTGCAGCAGCATCTATGGAGCGAAGGAAATAGGCAACGTTTCGGGCCAAAACCCTTCTTCAGACTGATGGCAACATTTTGGGTCAGAACCCATCTTCAGACTGATCAGATGGAAACATCACCTGTCCATGTTATCCTGAGATGCTGCCTGACCTGCTGAACCAGTCCAGCATGCTACATTGTCATTTGAAAACCAACATTCTGCAGTTCCTTGTTCCTAACCAAACCAAGAACTAGCCACCTCACCAATAAACAATTAACCGAATCAAGTACTAACTGCGTCACCATCCAAACACTAACCAAAATAAGAACTGGCCACCTCATCAACCAAGGGTTAACCAAACCAACGGCCAGCCATCCCTCCAAGCAACAGATAACTAAATCAAGAACTAGGCATGCCTCGAAGCAATCTGTTCCAATGCAAACAGGACACAGACATCTATTCAACAATTAAAGAATTGTCCAGCTGCGGTTGTCCCTAAAGTGTAAGCCACATTGAATTCAGCCCATTATCAATTCAATAATCTTCAGCATTGTAAATGAAATTGCTATGGAGAACATTGATAAGTAACATTTATTAGCAGGTAACATGTTTACTAATGGCAGCTTAGGCTCCGCGCTATCATGTAGCACCAGAGCTCATTAGTCCAAATTTGGACCACATTTGGAGCAATATTCTGGCATGAGGTGAAAGTATTTGACCTTGACATTAAAGGAGCACTTGACTGTGTGTGGCATCAAGAAGTCCAAGTAACATGGAAATTGAGAGGGACATTCTCCACTAACTGGAATTGTACCTCACACAAAGAAAGCTGATTGTGATTGTTGGAGGAGAATCGTCTCAGCCATTGCAAATTATTGCAGATGTTCTTTAAGGAACTGAGCTGATATCCTCAGCTGTTTCACTCATGACCTTTCTTCCATCATAAGGGTAGGCACTAAGGTTAGTCATGCAGCAGGTCAGACAGCATCTCTGGAGAAAAGAAATAGGTGAGACCCTTCTTCAAGTCGAGACCCTTCTTCAGACCGACCTGGAACGCCACCTATTCCTTTTCTCCAGAGATGCTGTCAGACCCACTGAGCTACCACAGCTACTCCAGCTTTTTGTGTCTATCTTTGGTTTAAACCTGCATCTGCAGTTCCTTCCTATGCTGTTCTCCATTTGAGGCTGTGTGTCCATACCCACATGGAAAGAGACATGGACACAATTCATGCTCAAGCTGATTAAAGGCAGGTATTAGTCACACCATCGAAGTGGCAGTCAATGGCCATTCTCAACAAGTGGGAATCCGCCTTCCCTTGTTATTCATCAATTGCTGTGAATGTGTGTGTGTGTGTCCATCATCAATATCCTGCATTCAGACAGCATCGACACGTACAGTTGAGTGAAATCACGCAACTTCATAACCATTGATACCCAAGTCAGGAATCTAATGGAATGGAAGGGTCCTGACCTGAGACATCACACCTCCATTTTCTCCAGAGACGCTGCCTGACCCGCTGAGTTACTGCAGCACTTTGTGTCTATCTTCAATCAAATAGAATACGTACTCCTTTGTTGTGTGTGGTCAGATGCAACACCGATCAATACCATACAGAACAAAGCAAGTCCCTTGATTCATAATTCATCTACCACCTCAAAGATTGACTCTGTCTTTATGGAGAAGTCCAGACTGGTAGATGCTGCACTGTGAACCTCTGCACAACACAATGAAGTCGTTCTCCAGCTCACATCTTCTACCACCAAGAAAGGTAAAGAACAATTGGTGCATGAGATCACCATCACCTACAGGTCCCCTTCCAAATGTTCGAACTCCATACCAAACAAGCACCATGGAAATATTTTCATAGAAACATAGAAAATAGGTGCAGGAGTAGGACATTTTGCCCTTCGAGCCAACACTGCCATTCAATATAATCATGGCTGCTCATCCAAAATCAGTGCCTTGTTCCTGCTTTTTCCACATATCCCTTGATTCAGTTAGCCCGAAGAGCGATATCTTATGCCCCTGTCCCACTTAGGAAACCTGAACGGAAACCTCTGGAGACTTTGAGCCCCGCCCAAGGTTTCCGTGCAGTTCCCGGAGGTTTTTGTCAGTCTCCCTACCTGCTTCCACTACCTGCAACCCCCGGCAACCAGCTGCAACCTCCAGGTACCGCACGGAAACCTTGGGTGGGGCGCAAAGTCTCCAGAGGTTTCCGTTCAGGTTTCCTAAGTGTGACAGGGGCATAGCTCTCTCTTGAGAACATCCAGTGAATTGGCCTCCGCTGCCTTCTGTGACAGAGAATTCCACGGATTCACAACTCTCTAGGTGAAAAGGTTTATCCTCATCTCAGTTCCCACACGAAACATCAGCAATCAAAAATACAACGAATTTCCATCTCCTTCAAAGTAATTAGGTGTGGGTAAATTTAAAGGCCTTCCCAGTGACAATACACACCACACATGGCTCGAAAAAGATGATTAGCAGATGGATGAATAGAGATATTATTCTGACAAGCTTTAAAGCTGTAAATATTTACTGATTGAATATTTTATCATTTAAATTCCTTCTGTCACTTGGCTTTTCAATGAAGTTGCATTTTACATTCATAGTGGAAATGTGTGGGTGGTCAACATCTGCATTAAAGCTGTTCTGACTTATAATTGCATGCAGTGTGTGGAATAGATAGCACATTCTTGTTTGATACTGTACAACTCACTTGTGTCTCACTGTCAGTTCCTGAACATATGGAATATACCTTGGGTAAAAAGGAATGTCTCAATTCTATCAGTTAGTCTTTAACTTGTGTCCTATGCCACTCACAGTTCTATACACGAACAGAAAATACTTCAAAAGGCTTCAAGAGAGATATTTACTCCTTCAAAATTACAAGTGAAGCCATGTTGCCTATTGAATGAAATGCCAATGATAACTGGAGCTATCATTTCTCAGACCTTTCCCCGTATTCATTTACAATCTTATGTTACAAATAGAAGCTTAACTCCCCTTCGAATGATGTCGTGCTCTCTGCTGCAGCCTCAACCCGCGTGAAAACCCTCCACTTTTGTTCATGTGTGTTCACCAATTAATGGAAAGAATTGAATAGAGCTTCTGCGTGATTTTTTTCCATCTTTGGTGAGCTATTAATATCTTAAAAAACAAAGTATAAATGACTACAGATGCAAGAGGTGGGATCATGAGCAAAAAAAAACAAAATGGTGGAGGAGCTCAATGGGTCAGGCAGCGTTTCTGGTCAAAACCCTTCCTCAGATTGCCAAATGACTATCTAGTTACTTAAAACATTTCACCAAGAGTTTGAAGAAGGGTTTTGGCCCGAAACGTTGCCTATTTCCTTCGCTCCATAGATGCTGCTGCACCCGCTGAGTTTCTCCAGCTTTTTTGTGTACCTTCACCAAGAGTTATGTTGATTTCTAACTCTATCAAGGTAATCTTCGGAACCTCTGTCATGGCAATCTTTAACTCTTACAGCGTGAAGATGGGTCCTGACCCGAAACGTCACCTATCCATGTTCTCCAGAGATGCTGCCTAACCCGCTGAGTTACTCCAGCAATTTGTGTCTTTTGTGTAAACCAGCATCTGCAGTTCTTTGTTTCCAATCTTTGAATGAGTTACCTTCTTAGAATTTTGAGGAAAAAAAATATACTTTTTAAATTACCATTCCAATAAAGGATTCCATGAACTAGAGCAATTCATCAATGAACTAGAGCAATTCATTCATTTGGATAGTTATATGGATGGGAAGGGAATGGAGGGTTATGGTCTGAGCGCAGGTATATGGGACTAGGGGAGATTATGTGTTCGGCACGGACTAGAAGGGTCGAGATGGCCTGTTTCCGTGCTGTAATTGTTATATGGTTATATGGTTATATGGTTATCAAAACTAGAGCCTTTCATTCTAACAATTTTGTTGCAGTTGTTTTCTGTCTTGGATATAGAGTGATTTAGCTTGGAACTAGGCTCATTTACCCACATTTGTCCCACATCCCTATGAACTCTTCTTACCAATGTACCTCTTCCAAATGTCTTTGAAATGTTAATACCTTCCCTGGACTTGAATGCAACAGCACTGGCCCCAGAGAGTCATCCTAAGCCTGGTCAAAGAGCTGGCTCACCCACCAGCCAATATCCCCAGAGCAAGTTTGCGGCACTTTGTATTGAGCCACTCGTCAGTGGAAACTCCAGTAATCTTCTACCTCCTGAATTGCAAGGACTGGAGGCCACAAAGACAAACGGCAATCAATACGTTTGTTTTTGTTCTGGTTGATGTTATCTTTATAATGAAATAAAGGCCAAATGCTTGAAGTGTGTAGGAATGAACTGTAAATGCTGGTTTACACCGAAGATAGACACAAAATGCTGGAGTAAATCAACGTGTCAGGCAGCGTCTCTAGGGAAAAGCAATACGTGACATTTTCGGTCGAGACCCTCCTTCAGACATGGCTAAGTATTGGCGAGGTGAGATTGGGTCACTCGGTGAACCTGACTGTGTTCAATGATCCAATTATACTTTATTGTCACATGTACCTATGTACAGGGAAATGCTTCGTTTTGCATTCAACATGGTAAAATCATACACCTGGGCAGTACACAAGACTCGCCACATTTCTGGTGCAAAATTAAAATGTTCACAGCGGTGTATCAGGCCTGCCACTTCACGTGGCAGCGAGCGCCCCCCCCCCCCCCCCCCCCGAAGTAATAATCATCACTGAGTTCCATTTCTTCCGCTGTTTCCTCCTCCCACCATTCTACCCCTCGCCCTTCCTGCAACTAAGAATTAATGACAGTTTATCTCTCACAGCGGCAACATTGTGGATTACATATGTAGCAGGTAAGTCTGGAGATTTGTTCAGCATTGTAATTGCAAAATACTTCAGAAGGATGCAGGTAGTTTGGTACCACTAGAGCATGCTGATTGTTTGTTTGTTAATGCTACTGCAGGCGTTATGGTTCTCATTATTGATTTCCCTTTTGCAACAACAGCCAGTCCATGTGGATGCTTAGATGAAAGAAAATGGTTAGAGGGGACCACTGTGGGAGGAAAGACTTCTCTCCTGTTACTCAGACAATATTAATAACTTCAAACAATTTCTCACTACTTACGTCAAGCTAACTCAGCAACCATTCCTTATTTTGTCTCTCTCTCCCCCTTTCTTGAATAAGAATTTTACATTTGCTACCTGATAAACAAAACCTCTGTTGCAAAATGTTGATAATGTAGAAGATAACCACAAATGCAGCCACCATTGTTAAACCTGTAGGGTGGCACGGTGGCACAGTGGTAGAGTTGCTGTCTCACAGCACCAGAGTCCTGGATTCAATTTTGACAATGGGTCATGTCTGCAGGGTCGGAAATCGCTGTCAAACCATGGGGGGGGGGCACAATTTGGGGGCACAATTTCTTGGTGGCCGCATGCATCACACGCGCACACACACGCAGGCGAGGCTTCGGAGGCTTCGGCCATGGCCCCTGTGGATTGTAACATCGGGAGCTGACCTAGTTGGTGACCGACTCCAAACTCCAGCAACAGCAGCTTTGTCCGCCCGAATCATGGGGCTTGAATTGATGCGTTTGCGGGGCTTTTCATCCCCCGGCGTGGCTTACAATCAGCCGGTGAGGCTTCAACATCGGGAGCCTCGATCGCCTCGATGCAGCAAATTGATTTTAATCCGCGCCGGTCGATGAAAGGCCCCGCGAATGGGCCAATTCAGCCCTTAGCAAAGCTTCTGATACCCGCTTACATCTTTCAAAAGCTACAATGGATCACAATGTGATAAATAACTCAGAAATAAAACTGATGCAAATAAAGGCAAAGAGAAGAACCAATCTTGGAGGGGGGAGAGAGAGAGAGATGGGAAAACATACTAACTAACCTGAGTGACCGTGAATGAGGGACTTACCTGCCAGCCAGGAATCACGTTCGACCGGAACCCTTAATGACCTGGCCCTGGCGATACCCATTTAAATCCGATACCCGTTTAAATCTTTCCCATCCACCAATACATCCAATTAGTTCAAATGGTAATTGTACCCGCATCAAACAGCTTTAAGAAATTCTCCATGAATACCTTCAGTAATACTTGAAGGTCTAAACACAATTGGTGACACATCGTGTTAATACGATGTTAATAGAGAAAATTAACAAGCGCTTAACAATGACACCCCCCACTGTCTTGTGGAAAGCGGAGATTTTAATAGTTTTTTTTCACCAAATTTCAAAACCGGATTACAAAACATGGGGGGGATTGTCCCCCACCTCTCAAAACATGGGAGGGGCATGTTCCTGTCCCCCCCAGGATTTCTGCCCTTGCCTGTCTGTATGGAGTTTATGCGTTTTCCCCGTGACCTGTGTGGGTTTTCGCCGAGATCCTCTGTTTCCTTCCACACTCCAAAGACATACAGGTTTGTAGGTTAATTGGCCTTGATAAAATTGTAAAATTGTTCTTAGTGTGTGTAGGGTAGTGTTAACATGAGGGGATCGTTGGTCGGTGCGGACTTGGTGGGCTGAAGGGAAGCGAAGGCTTCCATACTGTATCTCTAAAGTAAACTAAACTGCAGGATGTAAGCCATATCTTCAAGACAATTTTTCACCTTCAAGTCCCAATCGTTTCATTTTATTAACATGACAAGTTCCTCACTCTTGTTAGATCCTTGCTTTCTTGTCATGTAGTGTGTGCTTTGATTATCTGCTACTATCATGAAAGATACAAAATTGTTGTCTCAATGTGGCAGAGGTACTAGATTACCACGAGAGGCATGCCCATACAGCCACCGGGTATGGCCACTGGCACAATGAAGAAACCATCATGCAAGGATTAAACATCTCTCTCCGTAAGGAAGGTGATGTGCAGAATACCACCGCAGCTCAGTAGTAGTAATCTTCCTAAAACAACATTGGACCATGTGCTGTTGTGGCATGAAATGAGCCAGTTCCATAAATGTTTAGCACCACAGTTGTCTAGTTAGAATAGAATAGAATAGAATAGATTACTTTATTGTCACATATGACAAGTCACAGTGACATTCTTTGCTTGCGTACCTTGCCAAGGTATGCAAATAGTCACCCATAAAGGGCATTTACAAAGCTACAAATTCCCCCTGTTCCCATTCCCCCTTTGTTATTTTCCCCTTTCCCCCCCCCCCCCCCCCCCCCCCCCCCCCCCCTTCTCCCTCATGGTGGGCCCCACACACCTGGTCCTCCATTGTCCACTGTTCTTCCCCCTCCTCACAGCGGGCCCCACACGCCAGGTTCTCCATTGTCCTTTGTTCTTCAGGGCGGTTCCCCACGCCAGGTCCCATTGTTCATTGTTCTACCCCACCTCCCCCCCCACCCCTGAGACTGCTTTGCCAATGCATTGGGTTGAATTGGAATTGGAGCTGAAGCAGGTGACATAGTTCCGTGAGACGTCCATAGTTAATTAAAGGGTCCTTTTGCATTGCTTCTGAAGAAGTTAACGGACAGGAAGAGCTTTTTTGAAAACCTGCTGTGGATATGTATGACCTCTTCTTCTGTGACCTCTTCTTTTGTCAGCTTCCACGACTCTGCGGTAACATCCTCATCTCGCCCCCACCTGCCAAAACATCAGAGAGACCACACACGGCTGCAGCCAAGAAACTATTCCGCAAGCACAGATATATCTTTCACTGCATGTCCAAAGTGAATCTTCCCGAGTGATTGAATATTTCAAAATGCATCCAGCCAAACAAGCAGCAGTTTGAGTTGATAATCTTCACCTATTTATTTGATGGTTGATTAGATGATTAGCTGATGGCAGAACAGTTAAAGGCTTGGATAGAGGGGATGTGGAGAAGATGTTTCCACTAATGGGAGAGTCTAGGACTAGAGATCATAGCCTCAGAATTAAAGGACATTATTTTAGGAAGGAGATGAGGAGGAATTTCTTTAGTCAGAGGGCGGTGAATCTGTGGAGTTATTTGCAACAGAAGGCCCTGGAGGCAAAGTTAGTGGATATTTTTAAGGCCGAGATAGATACTGTAGATTCTTGAGCAATACAGGTGTCAGAGGTTATGGGGAGAAGGCAGGAGATTGGGGTTAGGAGGGAGAGGTAGATCAGCCATGATTGAATGGCGGACTAGACAATGGGCTGAATGGCCTAATTCTGCACCCACCCATGATCTTTTGATCCCGGTGCTGCTGTACAGAGTTTGCACGTTCTCCCCGTGACCTGCGTGGGTTTTCTCCGAGATCTTTGGTTTGCTTCCACACTCCAAAGACGTACAGGTTTGTAGCAAATTGGCTTGGTAAATATAAAAAATTTCTCTAGTGCATGTAGGGTGGTGTTAATATGCTGGAATCACGGGTCGGTGTGGACCTGGTGGGCCGAATGGCCTGTTTCCACGTTGTATCTCTAAACTAAACCAAAATAAATTAAATCCCTTACCGATTATAACTCTTCATATTATCACCGGTGGGTAAAAAATACTCAGTTGCAGTCCAGGGGTAATTTCAACATCTCACTTTGTCATTCTCTTGTTAGCTCTTGATTTTCTCGGGTGAGATCACCATCACAGGATGTGGATACTAAGACAAAGGTTATGGCTGTGGTCCCCAAGTGTCAGCTCAGGGAAGAGTATCGTGGCAAACACTACAAATGAACCACATGATGAGGTTTGGCAGCAGGAATAGTTCTGCAAGGGATTAGACGGATCCAAACTGTGGAAGACGGAGGTTGATGAGAGATTTAATATGCGAAAGTATGCGAAAAATGATGAGAGGCATAGCTAGGGTAGACAGCTAGAACATCTTCCCCAGGGTGGAAGTCCAACACTGGAATGCATAGCTATAAGGTGAGGAGAATGTTTAATAGAGATGTGTGGGGCAAGCTGCTTACACAGTGAGGGGTGGGGGCCTGGAACACATTGACAGCAGTGGTAGTGGAGGAAGATACGACAGAGGCATTTGAAAGGCTTTTAAAGACACACAAGGAACTGTATTGTATTCTTGTATTGTATTCAAATTTATTGTCATTGTCTCAATTTGAGACAACGAAATGAATTTCTCTTACAGGCAGTATCATAAAAAAAATCACAAAAAAAAAAAAATAATAATAAGACATATTAAAAATAAAATTGAAATTGAATTAAAAAAAAGCACAAACACAGAAAGTCCACGACATAACATAACATAAATGGCACCAAGGTGAGGATGGCACCATAGTCCAGCCAGCCTCCCCTCCGTGTTCATCCGTGGTTGGGGCCTTCCGAGCACCCGCAGTCGCCGCCCCGGGTGGCCCGATGTTCAGGCCCTCACGCCGGGCTGGTGGAACGTTGATGCCGAACCCCGACGGTGAACATCCTCCTCCTCAGCGGCCCGGACCTCCTGATCAGCCGCCTCCCGCTGCCGGAGTCTGCAGCTCCTGAGTCCACAGGCTGAGCCGGGCAGAGTCACAGGACCCCGCGCTGTCCATCAGCGCCGCCCGCGTTGGGAGCTCCGCAAACCGCAGCTCCAGGATGTCGGTGCAGCAGGTCCAGCACTCTGGGCTCCAAACGGCGACCCCCGGTAAAGCATCGCCAGCCCCGCGATGTTTCAGCGCTGTCCCGCCGCTGCTGGAGCTCCGGTCGATCCCGGCAGGAAAGGCCGCGCCAATCCAGGTAGGTAGGCCGCTGTGGGGGGAGGGCAGGCGAGGACGCGACTCGAATAATAGTCGCGTCCTCACCAGGAAGCGGCTAAAGGACGGTATCCCCCGCACCGTGCCCTCTTCCCCCACATAAAAACACCAAAAAAACACAAAAAAACACACTTTTACATAACTAAATAAACAAAAAAACAAAAAGATACCGGGCTGTAGGTGGAGGCTGCTGGCACCAGCGCCACCGGAAGTACAACTGCACGGATTTAAGGGATATGGATCATGTACAGATTCAGATTCAGATTCAGATTCAAACTTTATTGTCATTGTGCAATGTACAAGTACAGAGACAACGAAATGCAGTTAGCATCTCACCCAGAAGAGCGAACATAGAATAATGGAACAGTAATATATATGTATATGTACATACAGTAGCAGTAGTGCAATTTTCCTGGAGGATGGAGTGTCCGGGGGGGGTTAGGTGGCTGGCAATCACCAAGGTGCAGCGTTAAGTAGTGTAACAGCCGCAGCTGTTCCTGATCCTGCTGGTTCTGCAACGGATAGACCTGTAGCGCCTCCCAGACGGTAGGAGGGTAAACCGTCTGTGGCTGGGGTGAGAGCAGTTCTTGACGATGCTGCACGTCCTTCGCAGACATCGCTTGCTTTGGACAGACTCAATGGAGGGGAATGAGGAACCGGTGATGCGTTGGGCAGTTTTCAACAGCCTCTGCAGTGCTTTCCGGTCGGAGACAGAGCAGTTGCCATACCATACTGTGATACAGTTGGTAAGGATGCTCTCGATGAGATGATGAGATCAACTAGATGAGATCAGTTTAGTTCAGCATCATGTTCAGAACAAACATTGTGGGCCGAAGGGCCTGTTGCTGTGCTGTCCTGTTCTATGTTCCATGTGCTATTAGACATGGAACAGGACACTGACTAGCAAAGTCCCTTCTCACCCAAACCACCCCCTCTCCTGGCAGTTTCCCTTGCAACCACAGGACATGCTACACTTGTCGCTTTACCTCCCCCCTTGACTCCATTCAAGGAGCCAAGCAGTCTTTCCAGGTGCAGCAGAGGTTCACCTGCACCTCCTCCAACCTCATCTATTGCATCCGCTGCTCTAGATGTCAGCTTCGCCCAACACCTCTGCTCAGTTCGCATTAACCTACCTGATCTCCCGGTGGCTCAGCACTTCAACTCTCCCTCCCATTCCAAATCCGACCTTTCTGTCCTGGGCCTCCTCCATGGCCAGAGCGAGGACCACTGTAAATTGGAGGAGCAACATCTCATATTTCACTTGGGCAGTTTGCACCCCAGTAGTATGAACATTGACTTATCTATCTCCACATCTTCCTTTCTTCTTCCCCCCCCCCCCACCCCCCACCCTCACATCAGTCTGAAGAAGAGTCTCAAACCGGAATGCTGCCTATTTCCTTCGCTCCAGAGATGCTGCATCACCCGCTGAGTTTCTCCAGCATTTTTGTCGAGCAAAGAATCAAGTGTTTTTAATACAGACCTTAATGCCAAAGGAAACATGAATCCATTTATTAAGTCAACATTACCTTGCATAACCCCTTTAACGCAGGAAAATATTCTGGAGAGCCTTTGGGGACACAATTAGTCCAACATAGATAACAAACAATAAAGGTTTTCAGAGAGGAACAGTGTAGGAAGGAACTGCAGATGTTGGTTTAAACCGAAGACAGACACAAAAATCTGGAGTAACTCAGTGAGTCACACAGCATCTCTGGAGAAAAGGGATAGGTGATGTTTCGGGTTGGGACCCATCTTCAGTCTCGACCCAATACGTCACCTCTTCCTTTTCTCCAGAGGTGCTGTCTGACCCGCTGAGTTACTCCAGCTTTTTCTGTCTATCTTTAGAGAGGAACCTTCACCAGAACTGAATTCTGCGGCAATGCTCAAAGATGAGGAAAAGGAGGAATAAGAAATCAATTCAAGAATGTGAGGCCATAGACAGTGAAAATATCATTTACGATAAAGACAAAGCTTCCAGTGTTCACTGTATTGTTTATGAAAGGGATAATAACCTGGTACTGTGCACATTTAGCAGTTAATGCAGAATTTCATACGTAGCTCTCAGTAATACCCTGCCCTCCTTAAGGTATACTGTTCTGGTCCTCACCAAACCAATCAAAACAGAATCAGTGACGGTGATAAATTCGATTTTTTATATAATGTTCTGGCTGCAAAAATAATGGATTATAACAAATTGTCAGAATTTGCAGTTTTGTGCTGATGAAATGGGGCAGCACCGTGGTTGTTACCAGAGACCCGGGTTCGATCCTGAGTACAGGGGCTGTCTGTATAGCGCCCTTCATGGGCGACTACTGCATACCTTGGCAAGGTATACAAACAAAGAATTGCACTGTGACTTGTCACATGTGACAGTACAGTTTTCATTTTTCAATCATTCATTCATTCATTCATTCATTCATTCATTCATAGAGTTTGTTCCATCTCCATGTGACCGCATGTGTTTCCTCCCACATTCCAAAGACGTACAGGTTTGTAGGTCAATTGGCTTCAGTAAAAATGGTAAATTATCCTTAGTACGTGGGATAGTGTTAATGATCGCTGGTTGGCGCGGACTCGATGGGCCGAAAGGCCAGTTTCCAGGCTGTATTTCTAAAGTCTAAATTGAAACATAAGGCTTCATACATGTCATGTTACTGGAATTTTAACACGTTACCACTAAATATAGAAATAGTACTCATTATCATTTTATTATATGTATGGAGGTTTATCCCTTCAGAATAATTACTTTAAAATTCCTCAGAGTAAAAATGAATTGTCAATCATCAACACTAAAATAATAGTTGTTACATGTTTGTTCCATTTTTGTAATTTAATTCTATAGTACATATCACTGCTGTCTCACTCAATAGCATGTAACTGGTGATTACTTTCTACCCTCTGGATATCAATGTAATTAAAATTATCCTATTTATGAAGCTTGAATGTGGCGTTTCAGCTTCTATATAAATCCCACAAGTAAATAACAACTTATTTTTTTCTATCTGCAAATTCATTCCAAAATTTTACTAATGTATTGTTTTTTCTTCCTGATTTGCTGACTCCCAAAATTCATCAAATTGTTCTGGGATGTTTTGATTGAAAGATGCAGCATGGAAACAGACCCCTAAGACCACCAAGTGACTCGATCACCCGTTCACGTTGGTTTTTTGTTATCCAACTTTTGCATCTGTTCCTTACACACCAGGGGCGATTTACAGTGACCAATTAAATTACCATCCCGCACGTCTTTGCGATGTGACAGAAAATTGCAGCACCCAGAAGAAACCCATCTGGCCACAGCAAGAATCTAATGAAGAAGAATCTTTTGACCCTAAAGAGGTGTACTGATCTTATAGCTGTGTACAAAATCATGAGAGGAATAGACTCAGGTAGACCCACAGAGTCTCTTGCCCAGGGTAGGGGAATCTAGAACCAGAGCACATAGGTTTAAGGTGAAGGGGGAAAGATTTAATAGGAACCTGAGGGGTAACTTATTCACACAAAGGGTGGTAGATGTATGGAACAAACTGCTGGTGGATGTAGTTGAGGCAGGTACTATCGCAATGTTTAAGGCACATTTAGATAGGTACATGGGTGGGACAGATGTAGAGGGATATAGACCAAATGTAGGGAGGTGGGACTAGTATGGATGAGACATGTTGGCTGGTGTAGGCAAGTTGGGCTGAATGGCCTGTTTCTACGCTGTAAGACTCCATGACTAAGAATGTACAAACTCCACACACAGAGCAGCAGAGGTTAGGATCAAGCCCGGGTCTCTGGCATTGTAAGGCAATGGCTCCACCAGCTGTGCCACTGTGCCCAGCCACCCATAGCCTCACAGTCATTGGAAAGAAGAGGTTCTCAAATGTTAATATTTAACATCAGCAAATGAGAAAGCCATAGCACTGAAAATGCTGGTGTGTTTTGGCTGGAATGTTTTGAAGCTAGTAGTGAATCCCATCATTTGCTGTTATTTGCAAAATCCAGCCTGACAACACCAGTAATGGATAAAGGAATGTGAGATCACAGGGATAAAAACTAGAGACTGTGGAGAGTGGTGGCAGTGTGCTGAATAGAAGGATGTGCATGTACAGGCACAGGAACAGGGCAGCTCAGTGTCTACTGCCTCAGAATGACAGAGACCCGGGTTTGATTCTAGCCTTTGGATACCATCTGTGTTCTCCCTGTGCACGTTGTCCATGTTTCGTTTAGTTTAGTTCAGAGATACAGTGCGGAGGCAGACCTTTCCACCCAACTAGTCCACACCGACCTGCGATCCCATAAACTAGCAGTACCCCACATACGAGGGATGATTTATAATATTTACCAAAGCCAATTAACCTGCAAATCTGAACGTCTTTGGAGTGTGGAACAAACCAGAGAAGCCGGAGAAAGCCCATGTGGTCACGGGGAGAACGTGCAAACTCCGTACAGACAGCACCCATAATCTGGTGCTATAAGCAGCAACTCTACCACTGTGCCACCTTGCTGCCCTGACCATGAAGGCTTTCTCCAAGTGTTTTAGTTTTCTCTATTATCCCAATGATGAGTAGGTTCAATGTTAATTGGCCTCTGTAAAACAGAATTGCCCCTTGTGTGAAGGGAGTTGATAATGCCCCTGTCCCACTTAGGAAACCTCTGGAGACTTTGCGCCCCACCCAAGGTTTCCGTGCGGTTCCCGGAGGTTGCAGGTGGTTGCCGGAGGTTGCAGGTAGTGGAAGCAGGTAGGGAGACTGACAAAAACCTCCGGGAACCTCCGGGAACCGCACGGAAACCTTGGGTGGGGCGCAAAGTCTCCAGAGGTTTCCGTTCAGGTTTCCTAAGTGGGACAGGGGCATAAGAAAGTGGGATAACATAGAACTTGTGCGTGTGCGATTATCTGCGTGGGCTCGGAGGGCCAAAGGGCCTGTTTCCATGCTGTACCTCTAAGTTTAAAAAGAATAAGCATGGTCACTAAGAAAAGAAAGGGCGGCATGGTGGCGTACTGCCTTACAGAACTGGAGACCTGGGCTCGATCCTGGCAATGGGTGCTTGCCTGTACTGAGTTTGCATATTCTCCCCGTGACCCACGTGGGTTTTCTCCGAGATCTTTGGTTTCCTCCCACACTTCAAAGACGTACAGGTTTGTAGGTTGATTGGCTTGGTATAAATGTTAAATTGTCCCTAGCATGTGCAGAATAATATGTGTGGGGATCGCTGGTCGGTGTGGTCTCAGTGGGCTGAAGGGCCTGTTTTCGCGCTATATCTCTAACACTGAACAAAACTTTAGACATAAGATTTTACAGAAGCACTGACCAGTATCTATCACTGAGAAGTAACGGGTGCTCAGGACAAGGGACATAATAGACTTTGGGTCCAGATGTAGAACGGAAGAGGAGGGATTGGAATGCCGCAAGCATTTAAAGAGCAATGTGACCTCAATCAAGAGTTTAATATTAAATGAATCAATTATTTTCTCTCAGTTTGGCTGAATCATGGCATTAAATATTGTCTGGGGAATGCTCATTTTAATATATCAGCTTTAAGTCCTGCGCTATTTAGCCACTGTCCAAAACTGACCCCAAACTATACGGTAGAGATGAACAAGGAACCTTTGTCATTCAGTGTAACAAGGCCATGATTTACCTGGAATTGTCGACACTAACAAGCAGCCCCAGAAATGGAAAGTGCCCCAAGTTTCAGCACGAAAGCCTCTCTCCTCAAGGGGTGCAAAATCCAGCAAAAATAATATTAAAAGAACACACGCAGGGTTTAGAAGAATTCTTCAAATTTTGATTTATTAATTTTGAAAGATAATCCCTTGAGTTGAGGAATTTCATTGTTGAGAAAAGGATTAAAATTAATTTTCTCTCTTTTGAAAAGGGATATTTTTGATTTTTCATTCCACAACTGTGAACCATTAGGCTTCAAATGAATTGAGACTGTTATGCTGAATACAGCATGGAACAATGGACACTACATGCACAGCATTTCATTAGCAAATCCTTTGTATGAGTATGAAAGGACTTCAAATTAATATGTGCACTGTACATTTAATATTCCAGTAATTTAGTGCAGATTATTCCTTGATCAAAGCTGTAGAATCATGCCATGAAGTTTGTACATTTACGTAAAGCCTGACTAAATGAATATGAAGTGAGTCTGTGGTTAACACCTCACACCCACCAATAATACTTTAGAAGTGTGATTTCAAGGTTCAATTGCAGTTCCATAAACAGACGGCAGATCTGGGTCATTAAGTTTGGAGGGTTAATGTTCCCAATTTCCATATTGGCTTACTCTGTCACCATGAAATGCCCCCTATTTACTTGTACAGATTTTGCCCGGCAATTCTAAACCCCCAAAATCCCTTTCTTTAACCTCACCTCCATGGGTGAGTCTAGACAGCGTAAATTGTCGAGCTAATCGACCATGCAAGAGATCGCCATCAAGCCGATTCCTGGTCTTTGTTCGTAAACATGTAGGGATTTCTATCAAAAGCAACTGGATAGTTATCGACGGCACAAACAGTGGATTCAGGGGCGCTGAGTCCACTTCAGCACGGTGACTGAGATCAATTAACTTTGCAGAAATATAGCACCGACCTAATTTCCATGACTCAATGCCCACTCTGAGAATGCAGTGAGCTATGGAGGAGATGATGCAAGCATTAATTATCAATATTTATACATTACTCAGTTTGCATCCCCTATTTCTCAGGCTCACTGTGCCATAAGCCATTCTTTGCCCAGAAAATGTATTTACAACTGACACTACACAGTAGTTATGTTCAGGCGGGGTCATTGATTCACAATTGGTACTGAAGATTCTTTGTTCAAGCCCGTTCCTTGCACTAATTCACGGCCTCTTTGAGATACGCTGGACTGTATTCGGGGGAGCTCCTGGCAACCAGCCAACAGGCCCCGAGGCTTTGAAGGAAAGCCACCAAGGTAGAAATGGGGCCACAGGTACCATGTTCTCATCTAGTGAAGTGGCACAAATGAAGAAAAGGCCAATTGTCGTGTTAGGTTTGAAGGAAAGGTTCCTTAATCAGTCGGAGCAGTGATCTGTTTTCAGCAACTTTTCAGCTGTTTTTCTTCTCTGGAACAGATACAATTCTGTTTTCAGCTCCGGGACACTGAGGACATTCTATGAACATCCAAGTTCATTCTCAATGGGGATAGATAAGCTCAAGGGACTTCATGCATATGATTATCTCACCATTTAGACCAATGGTTATGGTGTGATCTGCCTCATGGTTCTGAAAGGAGAAATCCAATTAAACAAAAACTAATAACTATTACTGACCATGCTTTGTCCTGCCCTTCCTCTCTTCCAGCTTTCTATCCACACACCCCATCACCCCCCTTCCCCACCCCCAACATCACGTAATCAGTCTGAAGAAGGGTCTCGACCCAAATCATCACCTACTCATGTTCCCCAGTGATGCTGCCTGACCCACTGAGCTACTCAAGCATTTTGTGTCTTTCTTTAAAAAAAATAAAAGCTTAACTTATCTTCCATAAATGCCAGGTGTGCCATTCCTCTCAAAGGTCTTGCTGTGAAATACACCACCCACACTCCCACCCATACAGACTGAGATCAATTAACTTTGCAGAAATATAGCACCGACCTAATTTCCATGACTCAATGCCCACTCTGAGAATGCAGTGAGCTATGGAGGAGATGATGCAAGCATTAATTATCAATATTTATACATTACTCAGTTTGCATCCCCTATTTCTCAGGCTCACTGTGCCATAAGCCATTCTTTGCCCAGAAAATGTATTTACAACTGACACTACACAGTAGTTATGTTCAGGCGGGGTCATTGATTCACAATTGGTACTGAAGATTCTTTGTTCAAGCCCGTTCCTTGCACTAATTCACGGCCTCTTTGAGATACGCTGGACTGTATTCGGGGGAGCTCCTGGCAACCAGCCAACAGGCCCCGAGGCTTTGAAGGAAAGCCACCAAGGTAGAAATGGGGCCACAGGTACCATGTTCTCATCTAGTGAAGTGGCACAAATGAAGAAAAGGCCAATCGTCGTGTTAGGTTTGAAGGAAAGGTTCCTTAATCAGTCGGAGCAGTGATCTGTTTTCAGCAGCTTTTCAGCTGTTTTTCTTCTCTGGAACAGATACAATTCTGTTTTCAGCTCCGGGACACTGAGGACATTCTATGAACATCCAAGTTCATTCTCAATGGGGATAGATAAGCTCAAGGGACTTCATGCATATGATTATCTCACCATTTAGACCAATGGTTATGGTGTGATCTGCCTCATGGTTCTGAAATGAGAAATCCAATTAAACAAAAACTAATAACTATTACTGACCATGCTTTGTCCTGCCCTTCCTCTCTTCCAGCTTTCTATCCACACAACCCATCACCCCCCTTCCCCACCCCCAAATCACGCAATCAGTCTGAAGAAGGGTCTCGACCCAAATCATCACCTACTCATGTTCCCCAGTGATGCTGCCTGACCCACTGAGCTACTCAAGCATTTTGTGTCTTTCTTTAAAAAAAATAAAAGCTTAACTTATCTTCCATAAATGCCAGGTGTGCCATTCCTCTCAAAGGTCTTGCTGTGAAATACACCACCCACACAAACCATACAGACCAGGTGGATCCCAGATCTGACTCCGGATCTACCGGGTCAATCCAAGCAAGGCAACAATTGAAGTTACTTTTCCCAAGTGTAACCAGAAGGCAGTGAACTACACTCTCCTCAGGGTGTGGTAGAACGTTGCCACCACGCCACTTCCCGTCATATGGGCGGGCTGAAGACAATCTAAACAGATACATGTCAAAATTGCGGAGTGGGAAGCATATATCCTGCTGGGTGAGCAGTGTGCATTTGAGTGTGTGTTTATTCCGGGATAACACTTGATTGGACTGCAGTCACTAGCACAGCGCCGGAAATCAGCAGCAGATCTGCCATGCATGGGAAGCATCAGTTGAGTGGGAGGCTGCTATATACCACACATGTGGTCTGGGAATTACACAGAGTGCTTTCATCTCTTCACATAAGCAATGTCCATAAAACAAATCCATTAAATATTTATTTATATATTTCAACATATGAGATAAACAGGACACATTGCATGTTATAGTCATTTAAGGCACAGTAAATATTTCTTCAGAGGAGACTGACTGTAAACCATTATCTACATGAAAGACAGATCGCAGCTTTTTATCTATAAACAGACAATGACTTTGGTACATCATGATGCCTCATGCTACTGAGCTCAAAGTGTGCTTGGGTCAAGTATGGCCCCAAACATCTCAGTTTGGAGAATAGATGGATCGATGGAGTGGGAGGTGGTGAGTCTTCAGTCTGTCCATCGAGAGCTCTCTTCTAAAGTAGGAAATATCGTCAAAAGTGCACATGGATTAGTTTAGTTTAGTTTAGTCATAGAGTCATAGAAACATAGAAACATGGAAAATATGTGCAGGAGGAAGCCATTCTCTGCCACAGAAGGTAGTTGACACAAGTTCATTGGCTATATTTAAGAGGGAGTTAGGTGTGGCCCTTGTGGCTAAAGGGATCAGGGGGTATGGAGAGAAGGCAGGTACAGGATACTGAGTTGGATGATCAGCCATGATCATATTGAATGGCGGTGCAGGCTCGAAGGGCCGAATGGCCTACTCCTGCACCTATTTTCTATGTTTTTATGTTTCTATTTGGCCCTTCTAGCCTGCACCGCCATTCATTGTGATCATGGCTGATCGTCCCCAATCAATAACCTGTGCCTGCCTTCTCCCCATATCCCTTGATTCCACTAGTCCCTAGAGCTCTATCTAACTCTCTCTTAAATTAGTTTTGTTTAGTATATTGTCACATGTACCAAGATACAGTGAAAAGCTTTTTTGTCACATGCTATCCAGTCAGCGGAAAGACTATACATGATGACAATCAAGCTGCCCACGGTGTACAGATACAGGATAAAAGGAATAATAGGGCATCATTGGGCAAATTTGTAGGACACCATCGCCAAGATGAAACCTTACAGGCAGGAGACACTGGTCAGAAAATAAGGTCCCTGGCATCTTGCAAGCAAGTTGTGTGAAAGCAGATGTTCTGATAATAAATTTGGGAATAAAAAATGTGATCCTTTCTTTCCATGAATTGGTTGCTTTTAACACAAATGTGAGATTGTCAATGAACCCGTACTGGATCTGATGGCACCACTGGCTTATTGTCATAAAATTCATAAATTCCAGGAGCCGAAGAGGCCTTTCGGCCCAATCATGTCTACTCCGCATTCAATCACGGCTTATCTATCTTTCCCTCTCAACCCCATTCTCCTGCCTTCTCCCCATAACCTCTGACTAACCTTACTAATCAAGAATCTGTCAATCCCCACCTTACAAATAACGTTGGAACAACATGCCAAACACGTCTCAATTAACAACAGAATAATCAGTGTTGAACTTGTCACATATTTATTCTTTTATGTCTGTATGGGCTCCTTTGGAAAATCCCTCAGGTAGGTAACTATGAAAGTTGGAAGTTTAATAAGTTTGAAAGAACTCCGTCAACAAATTAGGCAGAAGGAGTGAAGTCCATCTTGGGCATGCTCCATTCACGCTTCTCCTTCAGTGGGGGAGTCCATGCCCCAATCCGCATCAATGGTGCCAAAGAGAAAATAGTTGGGAGCTTCAAGTTTCTTGGTGTTAATATCACTAACGATTTGTTGTGGGCCAACCACATTGCAGCGACAGCCAGGAAGACACACCAATGCCTCTACTGCCTCAGGAGACTAAAGGGCCTGTCCCACTTGGGCGTAATTTACGGGTCATTTACGCTACATCATTTATGCGTCACAACGCACGATGCGCGCCACCTGCATGATGCGTGCATGGCATGCATTACGAGCGCATGGAGTGTGGTGAGACGTGGTGGCGTAGGCAGTGACGCACGGTCGCACGCAGCGCCCAGGATTTTGGGATCCACAAAATCTTCGCGCGCCACCTGCATGACGCCCAAGTGGGACAGGCCCTTAAGGAAATTTGGCGTGTCTGCAATGACTCCTACAAACTTCTGCAGATGCACCATAGACAGCATACTGTTGGGCTACATCACAGCTTGGTTTGCAAACAGTTCGGCTCATGACCACGAGACATTGCGGAGAGTTGTGGATGTAGTCCAGTCCATCAAATAGACCAGACTCCCCAACATTGACTCCATCTACACTTCACACTTCCTCAGAGAAGCAGTCATCATAATCAAAGACCAGTCCCACACTGGTCATTCCTTCTTCTCCCCACTCCTGTCTGGCAGAAAATACAGAGGTTAGAGAGCACGCATTGCCAGACTCAGTAACGGCTTCTTCCTATCTATTATCAGGCTTCTGAAGGGTCTATCCTCAACCTATGGTACTGTCCAATTCACCTCCACTTCACTGAGGATAATGGTCTTTGTATATGGTTCAGGTGCACTTTAATGCTGAGAATCATCTTCTGCTCTCTGTATCCTGCCCTTGGCTCTACCCTTTGTACTTCAGTTTGACTTGAATGTTTTTCTGTTTAATATAATTTTATCTGATCGGATAGCATGCAAACCAAAGCTTTCCACTGTACCACAGTGACCTGGACAATAATGAAAACCAAAGCCTGTTCCGCACTTCAACAACATGCCAAACACATCCTGATTAACAACAGAATAATCACTGTTAAAGCTTCAGAAATGTATTCTTTTATACCTGTATGGGGTCCTTTCGAAAATCCCTCAGATATGTATTACACAAATAACCTCTGTGGGTGCTAACTCCTCCAGCCTCCCCTAGAGTTGTCAACCAGAAAGCCAGTTGTAGTTCAAGCATCCATCCAGAAGAAGCACAATTGCCATGAAGGCTCAGACTTCAGTGATCACTTCCAGCGATTACCTGGCTGTCTCTGCATAATAGTTACATGCCCTGTTTCAACAACTAGGACTGATGCCCTGTGTTAGAAAAGGGTTACTTGCTCTGTGAATTAGGGTGGCACAGTGGCGCAGCGGTAGAGTTGCTGCCTTACAGAGACCCGGGTTCGTTCCTAACTACGGGTACTGTTTGTACGAAGTTTTACGTTCTCCCTGTGACCACGTGGGTTTTCTCTGGGTCCTCGGGTTTCCTCCCACGCTCCAAGCACGTACAGTCTTGTAGGTATAATTGGCTTCGGTAAAAATTTTAATTGCACCTAGTGTATAGGGTAGTGATAGCCGGTCGGTGCGGACTCGGGGGGGGGGGGGGGCTGAGGGGCCTGTTTCCATGCTGAGTCTCTGAAGTCTAAATATGAACTGCTAATCTCTCTCCAGATGATTGCATTTGCGCTGCCAGTCCAACTGTGCCTTCAGAGTTTCCCACCAGACAGATAGTGGACCGCCACATTTCATAGCAAAAGAAGGTCATTGTGAGACAGACCCATTCAAGCTGTGTACTGTTGCCCTTTACGGCCTCCTGACGTTCCCTGTAATGTAAGGGTGGAACCATCCATCAGCTTGACAGCAACCACTGGGAGGGAGCTACATGGAAGCAGCTAAGCAGCCACAGCTTTGGTCATGTTTGGATGTACCAGCACGTTTTGAGTGTTGTATTGATTGCTTCTGACATTTATTATGTGTTCAGAAATGAGTGGGGATGGCCACATGGGAACCGTGTCTCTGTTGGGATTTAGCTGTCTATTTATTTGTTGTAGGCCTTATCATGCCACTGAGAATAATAAGGAGCCTTCTCCCAGATCTGTGTTGTGTATTAAGTGAACTCTGATATTGATATTTTGGGGGCAGCTGCTACATTGCAAGTGAATACGCTGGGAAAGCAAGATATATTTCCAACCAAGCTTGTTCTGTGGCAAGCAATCCAACTTTCCTGTGTAAATCTACCAAGCCATATGGGCACAAGTTGCAGCCATCTAAGCTCCACCTACTGCATCGGTGCTAGACTCAAAGGAACCCAGGGCATGTCTGGAGGTAAAAATGTAATGAATTACTCTGTGGTGAAGTAGATGAATACATTCTTCAATAATTAGCTGTCCGTTGCGGGGTAATATTCTAGTCAATGATTCTCAGAAATCTTGTCTCAGAATAGGTAAAAAGTGGTCAATTAATATTGATGCAAAACGTTGAGAAGTTCAACTCAACATGGACACTGGTGTGGCCCAAGGGTGAACTATCACTTATCAAGCCAAATACAGACGTAACAGGATTTTGTTGCAATTACGAATGGATTGCACTCTGTGTCTCTAGCTGGAGGAGGCTGTTTCCCCGGGCAACCACAGGTCTTATGAATTGAGTTCAGAACACTATCTGATATTAGATGATATTTTTGTAACTATCAGTTTTATCCTCTTCCGCTTTTTTTTTTCTTAAACGTACGTGTGCATTAATTTAAGGCAAGACCACCATTCATAGTCCTTCTGTTGTGGCACTAAGAAACATACTTAAACCTCTGCAATCCTTCCAGTGAAATTCTCCTGAAAAGCTGTTGGGTGTGGATAGATAGATACAATGTGCTGGAGTAACGCAGCGGGTCAGGCAGCATCTCTGGAGAAAAAGGATGGGTGACATTTTGGGTTGGAGCCCTTGCTCAGGCCTTGTTCTTCTTGATGGTACAGCTTGGAAAATACCGTCAGAGTAGCCTGAAGAATTAGCCACAGCCCATATTATAGAGGACGCACACAACAGCCACCGTGCAGCAATGATGGAGGCCATTAAAGGAGTTTTAGGTGGTTGACAAGATACTAATCAGGAGGGTTAATTTTGTCCTTGATGGTGTTGAGATTCTTGAGCATCATTAAAGCTGCACTCGACGTTTTCAAAGGTTTCAAAGGTCTTTTATTGTCACATGTATCAATTAAGGTACGGTGATATGCAAATTAGCCAAACAAAAAGAAAAAGCAACAAGACCCACAACTGTATAAAAGTCAACATAAACATCCACCACAGCATACTCCCCGCATTCCTCACTGTGATGGAAGGCAAAAAAGTCCAATCATCTTCCTCTTTAAAGGCCTGTCCCACTTGGCCGTCATTTGCACGCCATTTACGCGACCTTGTTGTCGCGTTGAGACGCACGGGTAGTGTGCGGGCTGCGCAGGATGGTCGCATGGAGATGCGCGGAGCGGTATGGAGCTGCGCGCGGTATCACGCGGCGGTCCGGGATTTTGTAGGGCACAAAATCTTCGTACGCCTCCGGCGTGACATCGCGTACGCACGCGGGCGTATTGCATTCGCAGGCAGGCGTCCTGACCTCGTACGTGTAGCGCGTGGTGACGCATGATTATGTCACCGTGCATAACCAATGGCCGCCGCACGCTGCCCATACGCAATCGACCATAATGAGAAAATAATTACGCCGTAAGTATCATTGGTTTCAGAGTAATGCCTTCATAGCAACACCTTAATAAGTATTTTTGAAACATCCTTAGTTAAGTTAACATCCAGGTAAGGATTGCAGATTTTATATCCTAAAAGAACACTAGTAACCAAATTAGGTTTTTTTTAAATAACCACTAACAATTTTACTAACACCATTTTTAAAAAAATTAGCAAACTAATTCTTAAGCTGGGTTCAAACCCTCAAACTGCTATAATGGAATACAATTTTGTGTTTGTTGGGAGTAATTCAGAAAGTTTAAAAGTAAATGAATTTTTCCACCAAACAATAATTTTATAAATGTTTCACTTTAACAAATGATGTCAATACGCTGACTAATTATACATGCAGAGCAGATAAAATATTTGAAGGCGCACGATGATGCGCGAGACCGTTGAGCGACTGTCGCGTGTCAGTCACTACCGGCCTGTCGCGTAAATGACGGCCAAGTGGGACAGGCCCTTTACTCTCCCGCGATCAAAGCTCCCGCAGCCGGTGGTCGAAGCTCCTGCGTCGGGGCGGTGGAAGCTGCTGCTGCTTGGAGTTCCTTAAGTCGGTCTGTGTCCAGAGACCGTATGCTCCGTGATGTTAAGTCCGCAGGCACCCACTGTTGGAGCTCCGAGGTTGATCCCTGGCGAAGGTGTCGCGGGCTCCGCAATGTTGAAGTCCCACAGGCACCCGCGCTGTAACTCTCAAAAGTCGGTCTCCAGCAAAGACTGCCAACTCCTCGATGTTAGTCCGCAGTGCGGATGGAGATACGATACGGGGAAAAAAATCATTTTCCATCGAGGTAAGAGATTAGAAAACGTTTCCCCCCACCCCCCACGTAAAACAAGCTAAAGAACACTAAAAACATACATTTAAACACATACCCGGTGGACATCAAGCCAAATGGAACCAAATGGCCCATCCAGCCAAATAGAGAGTTTTTCATCATGTGCTTTGTAGATGATGGAAAAGCCTTGGGATGTCATGAGGTGCATTACTCAGTACTTGTTACGGCACTAAAGTGGCTGATTCAATAGAGGTGAGATTTTCGTCATTGATGACATGAAAAGATGGAATAGCCTCAACAGTGTCAATTCAGAAGAACTTTAAAGCAAGATAGTTAGAATCTCTTGTTGGAGTTGGTCAATGTGGTACCTCTGTGGCATATAGTTGAACATTGCCTAATCAATCTATAGCCAGGAATGGCCTGCTTCATTTAAGGAGATGTTTATTTTTATTTCCTGGTAATAAACCTGTGCTCTCATTTTGCCAAAACCATGTAAAATGCAGCTGATGACATGGATAGGGATGTTTTCGAAGGATATGGGCTAAACGCATGCAGAGGGGACTAGTGTAGATGGGTCATCTTAGTCAGTAGGGGAAAGTTGAGTCTAAGGGCCTGTTTACATGCTGTGTGATTCTATGGCGCTCTGTGACATCCCTATGGGGAAGATGCAGATCAGTTCAAGAACCCTTTACCAAGCTCATGCAAACCCTTGGCTGGAGTCACACTTGATGGGGAACCTGCATGAAGTAAGGGCCCAGGGGAAGAGGAAGTTAGATTTCCTCCCACATAAGCCATCAATCTGCTAATATGTGATCAACACGGCAACTACCAGAAGCTACGTCACACAGACTTCCATGCACATGGCATTGGTTGTGAGAATACGTTTGTTGGCGGTACTCATAATCGTTCACCTTTGCAGTTCATGAAGAGTTCTAGGTTCCCAAATGGAGCCAGAAGCACCGTTCATCATACACGTCATTCAGGCGGATCACAATCCTGGTTACTTTGTTAATCCTGGCTAAATTGGACCAGCTGGGACTTTAAAATGGGGTTAAGTTTCAGGGTTGCTGGGAGATTTGGTCAAATTGGAATTACTCTCTGAAAAGCTGGGACAGGCTGCGAGAGGTGCCAGGGAGTCTGGAACTTAGATACAATTTGCAAGCAAAGAATGGGAAGCCTTGCAAACCCTGTCAATCTGGTGCTAAATGCATAGAATGGATTGGATGGCTGCAAACCAGACATACACCTTGTAAATAGTTGTAAATAATGTTGCAGAGTCTGACTTTGCTAAGTGTTGATTGGATGAGCCTTGTCTAATATTTATGTTAATCAGGATAAATGTTTCCAAGTTGACTTCATCTCGAAGTCCGTTGTGAATACAATGTATTGAATCATTGGGTTAGGGAGATGCCTGTTATGTATGAGGTTAATCGATATCTGTAAATTGGGTGATTAAGAGACCACCCCCATGCGGTTCGGCTCTCGAGTTCACGGGACATATAAAAGTCCGCGATCACGAGACTCAGCGTCGATCTTCTGGAAGAGCCCTCAGGACCGTGTAACCTTCTGGAGTGCCTGTGTCTGAGCGAGGCCTAGAGATAGCAATGTTACAAATTTTTGAGATTTTAAAAATCAAGTCTGCAATTTATCCCATCAGAAAGCATAAAGAGAAGTTTAATTCGACACGTAATTCACTTTCATATCTTCAGTATTAAAAAAGTTCATACTTGGACATTAGCATCTTGTTCCCTATTGATTTTACATTGAGTTAACTCAAAAGCTGTGATCGAGGACAGTCAAAAGTCCATAACTTTAAATTAAGAAATTTAACTAAAAATTAAAAGAACTGAAAGAAATGTTCAGTTATTATAGATTGAAGCATTCTGAAACAAATATTCAACAATCTTACTTGGATGACCTGAAATTAAAGCATATAATTAGTTAGTTACCCAATTGTAGCTAATTCCAAAATTCAATTACTAGATTTAAACATCTATCCATTTCTTAAGGAAAGATTAACATTTTTAATAGCCTAAGTGTCCAAAGAACATTCACACAAGAATTCACAATAAAACATGATTTTTAAATCTCATTGACATTAATTTATAGGCCAAATGGAAGGAATTTAGTGTTCAATTACTGTAAATTAATGGCCATTTAAATCAGCTTGCGAGTGGGATTTTGTGGAACGCGATGGTTTGGAACGTTGCCATTGCGGTGGATTTGAAGCTCATATGGCATGAAAGATACTGCGGGATTGAATAGGCTACTCGCAACATAAAATATTGTATAAAGAGATCTTAATGTAAATCTTTTTAATGTAAAAATAAACAACCTACATTGCCCTGTCCCCTACATGAGATCCGTCCCGTTGTCGGAGTCCGTGGCTCTAGAGGGTGATTTTTCAACTACTACAATTAAATAACCCGATTTAGTTTAAAAATAGCTGCAGCCTCGCAGTGATTTTTTGTCAGCAACTAGGCAGGCTGAACAATCTCGATTTCAACAGCCTAGAGAAAATCGCGTTTTAAACCCGCCCCCCTCTCAAAGGCGCAAAAGTCGCGCACACGGGCAGCGGCAGAACTGCAGCGCCGCTGAAGTTTTGTAACATACCTACTAGAGGGCTTGAACAAATAGATGCAAGGATCAAACCCGTGGTGGGATAGGTACAGTGTGTGATCTGTGACGCGCTTTTGGTAAGATAAAACTGAGTCGATTCAAGTGCTTGATTCAGTGTTTTTACTGAAACTAGACTGGGGGGGAGCTTAGAAACAAGCAATTATCAACTCCACATATTTGTTACATAGCTGGTCTCTGTCCAAGAACTCACCTGAAGGGAGATTTCCCTTCTTCTTAGAAACTCAACATCACATTTATGTTCAAACAGTGATAAGCTGCACACCAGGAGATCTAACATAGATCACATCTCCACCTGGAATAATGCAGAGATTAAAATATTCAAGCCAACAGTCCCACTGTCCAGGATTATGCAAGTGTCTTGAACTTGTCTCAGCAGAAGATATCTACCATCAATGTTGGAAAGCCGTTGCTTCCAGATACATTGATCTTGTACATTTGGAAGTAGGAGGAAGGCTCCCGTAAAACAATGAGCAACCGTCATCCTCACTGAGCCTTTTTCTCATCTACTCTTCAGGTTGCACTCGAGGTCTTTCTTCCCTGCCTCATCGATTCTTGCCGGCTCCGATAATAAGCAGCAATAAAAGTTACCATGACCTCAGCACAAACCCAGAGTCACATTGCAATTGCAACCCACATTCATCAGCCCAGTGGAATGTAGCAAGCTCTCCAAGAACCCAGTCCCCAACAGACCTGCAGGGAATTGATGATACCATTCAGTAGCGCAGATGCAAGCCTTGACCCTGTTGTTAGAACCTGCTTTCCTCCATGTGGTTCACACAGGGTGTTAATTGCATATTGGTAAATCAATTTAATGGGAAAAGCCACCAATTGACCTTTGAACTAGGGTTGGCATCAAGTGGGCCTGCTCCACGGATTTTACGCACAGGCACGCACTAACAAGGATATGGACAACCTGACGATGCAGTAAGTCTGCAATCGCATTCTGTGATTGATTTCACTTTCGAAATCATTTGCCTAATGCTGAAAGATCACACACTTCATTACTGAATTTCTGAGCCAGTATATTTATTCAAAGCTAAATCTCCATTGGCATACAGCTGAGCTAATTAAAAGTGAGCTACAAGACTTCAGCCTGCGAAAACATATATTATGTAATGTGGGGTGCAGACATTGCACCACAGGCTGATGAATAAGCTGCTCTGCAAAAGGTGCAATGGTTCACACTAGATTTTAACTTCACACTCTGAAGCTCCCAGCCAAATCAGCAAGTCTAAACAGCTGTTTACACTCAGTAATTTACACTTGAATCATGTCCAAAATGCTCTTGGAAACAAAGAAGTACTGTAGGTAACTTTTGTTCAATGAGAAGCAACTCCCTTGTGTCATTACATGAAGCTGCGGGTAGTGCTGTGCCTGGCTCAAATTACTGCAGGAAGAGCTTTATGCTTCCATGAAGCCTCCATCGCGTATGATAAAGAGTTGGCCCTTTCTCATCAACCCTGATCTTCCTCAAATTGGATGTGACCAGAAGTGAAGCCAGTCTGAATAACTAGACTCCAAGACTCAATGGTGTGTTGGGCTGAATCCAGTCAAATTAATAACCAACTCCGAAATAGTTTGCTGTGGGTATCCTGTCCTTTGATTGAAATGATTCACATACGCTGACTCCTGCAGTTCAGTTAAGGGACACCCGTCACGTTCCATGGGCCTGGATGGATGGGAGAGAACAATGAGGCAACTCAATCGATGCAATTTTGATGACGTTCAGATTATTATCCTGTATGAAACCTAAGGGGCTTAAGGCTTGAAGCGAGGCGCAGAATTGCAGTTGAATGGTTGGAGACCATGGAGATCCTGCGATGAAAATGTGATTAATGTGCACATCTCTACATTATGACTGGCATGTCTTAATAAATAATTATTAATAATGATTCCATCTTCACTGCTGGCAATCAGAAAAATTACAAATATTCCCAAGGAGAAGAAAGTATAGCTATCGTGAAAATCAACATGTTGGAGGAATTCAACGGGTCAGGCAGTTCTGTGAAGAGAAATGGGCAAACGGCATTTCAGGTCAGGATCCTTCTTCAAGACTGGAGTAGAGGGGAGATGGATAGTAGAAAGAGGAGAGGGCAAGGGGTGAGCATGGCTTGCAAGTGATAGGTGGATCTATGTAAAGAGGGGTTGATAAGGCCGATGAGTCAGATGGGAGAGAGAAGGATGTCCGAGGTTATGGGGAGAAGGCAGGAGAGTGGGGTTAGGAGGGAGAGATAGATCAGCCACGATTGAATGGCGGAGTAGACTTGATGGGCCGAACGGCCTAAGTCTGCTCCTATTCCTTATGACCTACCTTATGAGCAGGTCACAAAGGCAGGAGGTGATAAGTGGAGAAAACTAATGGTGGGGTCTAATAAGAAAAGAAGGCAAGGAGTGAAAGGTACAAAAACAGAGGAGGGGTTAATGTTGGGTGAGGTGGGATTAGGGGACCCGGAGGAGATAGGGCTGGTTGATGAGCAGAAAGAGGAGGGGTGTGTCTAGGCAGAGTGGAAAGAAAGGTGCGAGGAGATGGGTAGAATATGAAAGGGCTTGGGTATAATATGATGGATGTGCTGTTCTTCTAGTTTACATATAGCCTCATTCTGCCTTTGGCCTCCTCCATTGCCGGAGTGAGGCCACGTGCAAACTGGGGGAACAGCACCTCAAATTCCATTTGAGTAGCTTCCAACTAATGGCATGAACATTGGATTCTCACACTTCAAGTAACCAACACCACCCCCCACCTCTCTACCCTCCTTCTGATCTAGAAAAAAAGAACTGCAGAAGCTTGTTCATAGCATTGGCCACAGTTTAAGAATAAGGGGTAGGCCATTTAGGAGTGAGATGAGGAAAAACCTTTTCACCCAGAGTGTTGTGAATCTGCGGAGTTCTCTGCCACCAAACCCCCTGGAGGCTAATTCATTGGATGTTTCAAGAGAGAGTTATATTTAGCTCTTAGGGCTAAGGAATCAAGGGATATGGGGGAAAAAGCAGGAATGGGGTACTGATTTTCGATGATCGGCCATGATCATATTGAATGGCGGTGCTGGCTCGAAGGGCTGAATGGCCGACCCCTGCACCCATTTTTCTATGTTTCTATGTTAATACACAAAAGGATTAACAAGTACTGGATTAACTTAACGTCTGGCTATCACAAAATCCAAGGGGAGGAAAACATTACGTATTTTGAATAACAACGTGCTGGAGGAATCCAGTGGGTCAGGCAGCTCTGTGAAGGGAAATGGACAATAGTTCATTTTGGGTCAGGATCCTTCTTCAAGACTGAACTAGAGTGGAGATAGCTGGTAGAAAGAGGTTGGGGGATGGGGTAGACAAGTCTGGCAAATGATAGGTGGATCTATGTAAAGTGGGGTTTGTGAACAGGTGAGACAGATGGGAAAGTGAAGGGTGGAAACATCTCAGGAGAACACGGATAGGTGATATTTCGGATCGAGAACTTTGTGACCTCTCCTTCTGATCTGCCCAGGTCCTCTTGAAGAAGGGTCACAATCCGAAACATCACCACTCGATTTCCCTCCATAGATGGAAGTGACCCATTGAGTTCCTCCAGCAGTTTGTTTTTGCTCAAGATTCCAGCATCCACAGTCTTTTGTGGCACTAGGTATTATGAATACAGTTCAAAATGGAAGATAGCGACAATCCCAAAGACCAGACATGGAAGATACAGCACAAACCTTGCTGTCAGACTCTACAGGTTCCAACGTTGATGATGGAGCTCCCTCTATCAGCTGTGTTGTATTAATTTAACTTATTTTGTGTGGCGGAGCTTTTGACAGGAAAGGATCAGTTTTGCATTGATCATGCTTTTCGTTCCATATTTTACTCAGACGTAACTGCTTTGTAACTTTATGGTCCTAACGCTGGACTTCCCAACATTCAGAAGGAAATTTGATATTTCTTGGGCAAGATACTAGACAAAACAAGCAGTTGAGGGTTATCACCCTTGTAGGAACTGCATGACCCTCGCCCAGTATTAGAAAGAATTAGATTTTTTTTAGTGTACCGCACATCTGTCCTCACTTACAAATTATTCCATGACCTCCCTCCTCTCCATCTCTGCCTGATCCCAACTCAAACTCTCTGCTTTTGCTCTGCTGAAATTCTCCACTCCAATATTAGAAGCTGTGGTTTATCCGACATATTATAAGAGAGTGAATATTCTTTTTAAACTATTCCTCGCTACATCGCCATGCTACTTCAAAAAACACCTTAAAGGCCATCTTTGTATGACTACAATATGACCTTTACATGTTCCGACCATTCCTGTTTCATTTAAAGTCCAGAAAAAAAAAAAATTCAAAATTCACTTCAAAATTTCAAAAGGCCACACAAACTCGAAAAGGTTGTCGTCTGTTCAGCCTCTCACACCTTTAGACTTCAGTGATACAGCGCGGAAACAGGCCCTTCAGCCCACTAACTCCATGCAGACCAGTGTTCATCCTGCGTACTAGCACTATCCTACACACCAAGGACTTACAATTTTTCCAAAGCCAATTAACCTACAAACCATAGTGTGGGAGGAAACCGGAGCACCTGGAGAAAACCCAAATGGTCAGAGGGAGAACGTGCATTGTATCCAAATGTATTAATGGTTCACAATACTCTTATGATAAATATTGCTATGGTTTTGAGTTTAGTTAAGGGAAGCAGGCCCTTCAACCTACCAGGAATACACTGACCATGGATCACCCGTTCACACTAGTTCTCTGTTATCCTACTTTCTCATCCACTCTTTACACATTCGGGACAATGTTGCTGAGGCTAATGAATCCACAAACCTGCATGTATTTTGGATGTGGGAGGAAATCGGAGCATCCGGAGGAAACACACAAGATCACAGATAGATTGTGCAAGCACCACACAGCCAGCACCCGAGGTCAGGATCGAACCTGCATCTTTGGTGCAGTAGCTCTACCAGCTGAGTCAGAGCACTCTTCCAGCCCTTTTCGCAACTTCCAAAATTCGGCATATAACGTCGATCTTTTAAGTTTTCCACTTGGTACAAAAATATAATTCTCAGCAATTGCTAGAAAAATTAAGACCATGAATTGCCTCTGAGCAATCAATAGCCAGCACTGTAAAGTGCCTCTTAAGCAGCAAAGAACTGAGCACCTTTTGGTTCACTTTCCAAGCATTGGTTTACCTGATCACTGTGTAATACTTCAACATAGAGCCAGCTGCGGCCCCAGGCTGCACTTCATCCATGGCGAAGTCCTCAAAAGGAAAAGGACCTAGGGAGGAAAATAGGAATACAATTAGTCCACCCTTGAATGGAACCACTGGCACTGTTGTTAGAAATATGTTCTAAAACTCTTCAATGGGTTAAAGCAAAGCCACACTGACGTATTTGCAGTTTTTAGCTGGAGGAAACAAGTCTTTAAAAATGATTAAAACCCACCATTCAGAGTTTCTGATTAAGGAAATGTTATGATGTATTGATATCCAAATAAGCTAACAGGCAGTACTTTGTAGAAAGAAAACATAGAAGGATCATTCAGCCCTTCATTCCAGCTCTGCCATTCTATGTTCCCCTCATTCAGTACAGGATGATCCCGGGTTAGAAACATCCCAAGCAAACAAGCTCCTAAAATATTATTAAATTCAGAAGTCTGATGTACATACATATATTTGTTCCTAAAAACAGCAGAACTAGTTTCCTCTCTCGCTCTCTCTCTCTCTCTCTTGGTGCTATTCATTTTTTAATTTAGTTTAGTTTATTATGGTCATATGGCAACTAGATTGTTTTCTAGTTCAGGAGACCATAACTGTACATCATACTCCAGGTGCAGCGTATACCATACTACAGATAACTGCAGGGCCTACAGTTTTTAAATCCTCTTTCCCAGTAAAAGGTCCAAGCGTTCCACACTTTATCATAGTCATAGAGTTGTACAGCAAAAAAACAGGCCCTTCATCCCACCTTGTCCATGCTGACCAGGCAGACATACTGGGTGAGGCAGCATCTATGGAGCGAAGGAATAGGCGACGTTTCGGGTCGAGACCCTTCTTCAGATCCTTCTGTAGGACCGAGATGAGAAAAACATTTTTCACACAGAGAGTGGTGAATATGTCGAATTCTTTGCCACAGAAGGTAGTTGAGGCCAGTTCATTGGCTATATTTAAGAGGGAGTTAGATGTGGCCCTTGTGGCTAAAGGGATCGGGGGGTATAGAGAGAAGGCAGGTACAGGATACTGAGTTGGATGATCAGCCATGATCATATTGAATGGCGGTGCAGGCTCGAAGGGCCTACTCCTGCACCTATTTTCTATGTTTCTATGTTTCTTCAGTCTGAAGAAAGGCATCAACCCAAAACATCGCCTATTCCTTCGCTTCATAGATGCTGTCTCAGTAGCTGAGTTTCTCCAGCTTTTTTGGCTACCTTTGATTTTTCCAGCATCTGCAGTTCTTTCTTAAACAAGCAGGCATACTGGGCTGATTTATCGATGTATCTCACGGTTTTTATGCACCTCAATAAGCTCTTAGCCTCCTCTGCTCCAAACAAAAAAACCCTAGCCCATCGAATTCCTCAAGCCAACAAGGCTTTTTTTTTGTCTCCATTTTAGCTCCTAATTTAATTCAGTGTCAATCATTTTTCTGTTACCCTTGTCTTTTGCTCAGCCCTTAAATCTCACTAATTAAGAAAAAGAACGCAGTTCACTTAACTTCCAGGTTTCACATTGCTTCACAGTAATCAGCTTGCACTATAACTAATTTACATTGCAAAAGTTATATACTGTACGTTTAGGTTTAGGTTTCCCATTGTTACGCGTACCGACACTGTGACATTGTGACAAGCTTTGTCACAACGTCTGATGACTGCAAATTGAAAAAAACAACTAAGTTAGGTAATTCTACCCTGATCTATTGAACACGTAATCTCCAAGACATTAATTGTTTGGCAACTGAAATTGGCCTTTATTGCTTGAGGATTTAAACTGTAGGTCCTTGGAGACAGCGCACCTGGCGAAACCTATACAAAGCTTTGTTTTGCACGCTATTCAAAGAGATCAAATGTACCTTACATAAATACAATAGATCGAGCAATAGGGAAGATGCAGAGTGCAGAATTGCACTGTAGCGCATCAGTCTCATAGACAAAGTCCAATGGGATAGAGGTGAATTGGACAATACTCAAGCAGATAGAATCATGGAGTCATAGATGATACAGTGTGGAAACAGGCCCTTCGGCCCAAACATAGAAACATAGAATATAGGTGCAGGAGTAGGCCATTCGGCCCTTCGCGCCTGCACCGCCATTCAATATGATCATGGCTGATCATCCAACTCGGTATCCTGTATCTGCCTTCTCTCCATACCCCCTGATCTCTTTAGCCACAAGGGCCACATCTAACTCCCTCTTAAATATAGCCAATGAACTGGCCTTAACTACCTTCTGTGGCAGAGAATTCCAGAGATTCACCACTCTCTGTGTGAAAAATGTTGTCCTCATCTCGGTCCTAAAAGATTTCCCCCTTATCCTTAAACTGTGACCCCTTGTTCTGGACTTCCCCAACATCGGGAACAATCTTCCTGCATCTAGCCTGTCCAACCCCTTAAGAATTTTGTAAGTTTCTATAAGATCCCCCCTCAATCTTCTAAATTCTAGTGAGTACAAATCGAGTCTATCCAGTCTTTCTTCATATGAAAGTCCTGACATCCCAGGAATCAGTCTGGTGAACCTTCTCTGTACTCCCTCTATGACAAGAATGCCCTTCTTCAGATTAGGAGACCAAAACTGTACGCAATACTCCAGGTGTGGTCTCACTAAGACCCTGTACAACTGCAGTAGAACCTCCCTGCTCCTATACTCAAATCCTTTTGCTATGAATGCTAACATACCATTCGCCTGCTTCACTGCCTGCTGCAAACAGCCAACATGTCCCACCGGTTGCACTAGGGAAACCTGCCTGTGCTTGGTCCATATCCCTCCGAACTTGTGCTAGTCATGTACCTGTCTAACTGTTTCTTAAATGTCGGGATAGTCCCAGCCTTAACTACCTCCTCTGGCAGCTTGTTCCATACAACCACCACCTTTTGTGTGAAAAAGTTACCCATCAGATTCCTATTAAATCATTTCCCCTTCACCTTGAGCCTATGTCCTCTGGTCCTCGATTCCCCCTCTCTGGGCATATGGGAGGACTGTTCAGAGGCCTGACAACAGACGGGAAGAAAATATACAGTAAATATCTCACCATGTGCTTTGTCGGATGTCTCACTCTATCAAGATTTATATTTATATTTTATGTTTTTTTTATTTCCATGATTCCTGGATCTCGGGATTTGCCTTGTACAAATCCTTCTGTGTCTCTGTGTAAAAAGCGGCACATTGGCCATTGTTGTTAAAGGTTACACCAGCCTCGAGTGGAAGTCAAAGTCAAAGTAAAGAAAATGAAAAGCTGAGAACAAAGGGGAGAAACATTTCAGGCTGGAGTTCCTCCCGAGCCGGTGAGTTGTTTTATTGCGTACGTTCTCCAAAGCTGGAAAGTAACTCAGCCCCCTGCTGAGATGGCCGGTCCAGTCTTCTTTCCTGAGTGGCAGAGATCAATCTCTTACCTTGATCAGCTCAGGCAGTAATTCAAATCAGCCTGAATTGGAATTATTCGCTGTGCAGCCCCTCATCCCTCAGAGACGTGCAAGTAAATAGTTCCAACCGTGGTATGAAATCTAAAGTTACAGTGTCTTGATGCACTTAGAGGATTGGGCCTCGAAGGAATTATTCTGCCATTCTGTACGAATAATTTAGTTCTTCTCATTCTGCAGATTGCTCTTGCAGATGACCAGTTTATGAAGAGGAAATGAATTGTTTCATGGGTTTGTCCCTGAAAATGCTCAACTTCCTTTTCCTCCACCCCCATCTCTCCCCAATGAACAAACCTCTTGCTGGGAAAAATTCTTAAAATGACCGGAAAGAGACACCAACATCCCCGGAGCGTCCGAAGGGATCGTCTCTGACGGAGAAAGGATGAATAAAGTTTGCTTTTGCACAACCTCCCACAAAACGGTAGCATTTACTCGCTCCACAAAACTTAAGCCAAGCCACGGCAAACGTACTGGATAGTTGCTGTCTGAAGAAAAAAATGTATTAAAAATTCCAGGACATCCTCTTGAATAAGAGTGTAGTGAACTTAGCTGGAAAATATGTAACTGCAGATTAGTTTAATTTAGTTTAGTTTAGTTTAGTTTAGTTTAGTTTAGTTTAGTTTAGTTTAGTTTAGTTTAGTTTAGTTTAGAGATATAGCGTGGAAACAGGCCCTTCGGCCCACCGGGTCCGCACTAATCAGCGATCCCCACACACTAATACTATCCTACACACGTGATTTAACATTTATACCAAGCTAATTACCCTACAACACTGTACACCTTTGGAGTGGGGGAGGAAACTGGAGCTTACAGGGGAAACCCACGCAGGTCACTGGGAGAACACACACACAATCCAGATGCTGGAATCTTGAGCAAAACACAATGTCATGGAGCACCTCAGCAGATTAAAGCTGGCAAAGGCTAGCATTTTGTCTCCTCTCAATCACCAGCCTTTGTTGCCTACTCCACCCATCTTACAGTCAAACTCCTCTGACCAGCTGTATCTACCTATCACTTAGCAGACTTTGTCCCACTTTGTTCTGCCTTCTTGTCCAGCTTTCTCCCCCTTACTGCAATCTGTCTGAAGAAGGGTCCAGATTTAAAACAAAACCTATTCATTCCGAAGATGCTGCAAGAGTATAGAGTCACATGTGCAGAGTAAAATCTAACAACAGCTTCTCAGATTCTGGAGCCAGTTTGGTACTGGGAAATGTACAACCTAGTGGTGTCCAGTATCTGAAGGGAAATAAGCACCTCGTATTACTGACTATTATTGTATTGCTGGGCATTGAAACCAAACACAAGGAACCTCAGTTGTAATGTGTACAATTCTATTCAGAAGCACTGGGGAGGCAAATCATTCACCACGGCCTTAAATTGTAAAGGCTGCTCTTACAACTATGGGCTCCTGGCTGCTCACCTTGCCAGAGCACATGTTGAAAAAACATTTGTGTGACCCTGTAAACAATTTAGTTTTAAATCATCCAACAGAATATCATGTAAAGTGAACCCTTAATTTCCTGATGTGCCCCTTTGAGACTAAGATTCTATGTCTTTAGTTTTGTTCAGTTTAGAGATACAGCATGGATAAAGATACAGAATGGCCCACCGAGTCCATGTTGACCATCGATCACCCGTACACTGGTTCTTTCCAACACACTAGGCACTAGGCACTATTACAGAAGCCAATTGACCTACAAACCCTCAGGATGGAACCCAGGTCTTTGGCGCTGTGAGATAGCAACTCATGCAGCCCTGAACCACACTTCTGCAAAGCCCTCTTGCTCCATTATTTGTACCCGTTACTGCTTCACCAAAGTGATAGGTGACTATACCTCAAAACTAGATAATGCAAATATCTCCGAAAACTTCTCGCCCTACGTTCTGCTGCTGGTGAGACGGAGTACAGACAAACTGCTATCCACCTGACATGACTGGAACCAGCTTGTGTTTCTTGGTTCGACTTAGCCTCTATGCATGTTCATTCGCGCCTTCGTCTCTATGCATGTTCTGTGTCCCAGTTCCCAGAATCAGCATTACCATAACCTTTACAATTCATTTCGATATAAACCAACAGAAACACCTAACAAAAATATACATTTGACATAAATTCAATGCAAAACATTTTGCTATGTCTAGGTGAACTCTAGCATTGCACTGAATAATTACAATTCGTCAACTAAGCAACAGAATATGGATAATTAGGAAGCAGGAATGCTTTACAATCAGCATGTGTGAGATGGGGTTAGTGACACATGGAACATTGCCAGAGAAGAGGAAGGGATTTGGACCATTGAAATTGCTGCTTTCATTGTTCCATCTCAAATGATTGAATGACCAAGCACTCTTTTCGTCTTTACTGTACTGTGTTAGAGCGGCCTGGTGGTGCAGCAGTAGAGTTGCTGCCTTACAGCGCCAGACACCTGGGTTCGATCCTGACTACGGGCACTGTCTGTACGGAGTTTGTACGTTCTCCCAGTGACCTGCGTAGCCTTTCACCGGGTGCTCCAGTTTCGTACCACACTCCAAAGACGTACAGAAGTGTAGCTTAAAGGGTCTGGTAATATTGTGAATTGTCCCTAGTGTGTGTAGGACAGAGTTAACGTGCAGGGATCACCAATCGGTGTGGACACAGTGGGCTGAAGGGCCTGTTGCCGCGCTGTATCTTGAAACTAAAAAATTAAATGGATTAATTTTTTCACAAAATTAGTTGAGTTTCGTCCGGTTTAGTTAATTGTCACATGTAACGAGGTACGGTGAAAAGTTTTTGTTGTGTGCTAACCAGTCACCAGAGAGACAATACACAATTAAAACATTTTGTGATTAAATTAATGTACTACAATGTTGAAGTGCAGGAATGTTAGCCAATAAAGTGGTTGCATGCTGATAAGGAGCTTTGTCAACCCTGTAGAGTTGTTTTACACACACGATTGGCAAGCTAAGTTCTTTCTCAGAACTCCATGGAAATAATTCGATGAACTGAGGTCATCAATCCACCTCTTTCCAATGCATGGAAGTGACTTTAAGCACCATTACACCCATCATTAAGTAAAGATGGGGCATGATGGAACCAAAAATGAAGACATTTTAATCACCCTACTCACTTTGCATCCCAGGAACATTCCCTCGAGTGATAGAATCCCACCAATTCTGGTAGAATCTTTCCTCATAATCTTTAAATAGGAGCAGAGCTTTGAGAAATTAGTCTTACCCACTGAGGGGCTTTCAGCATCAACCAGGAAGAATATGTGTGTTAACAGTTCGTATGGAGCCAGCAAAATGCAGGAGTGCTCGCCAAATTCCACAGGCATCACTACTGCAACCTCCCCCCTCCCCCCTCTCTGTCTCACCAGGATACAATAGCTTGGTGGTTACATTACTAGGGGAGCATCCAAGGTAGCGAGGAAATTTAAATTCAATTAGTTAAGTAAATCTGGAATAAAAAGCAAGCATGGATAATCGTAACCGTAAACTTACTGCTTTGTTGGGAAACCCTATCTGATTCACCAATGTCCTTCAGGGAAGATAGTCTATCATTATAATGCAAACTAATCCCTGTGTGGCACACTGGCAGATTGGCTCTTCATTGAGCCAGACACTTTAATAAGGGCCCAGTTGTCTTGGACAATAAATGCTGCATTGCTAATAAAGCAAGGATAACATGAATTAATAAATAAGAATATACCCACCCCACATCAGCGGCATGGTGGCACAGCGGTAGAGTCTCTGCCAACAGCACCAGAGACCTGAGTTCGATCCTATCCACTGGTGCTGTCTGTATGGAGTTTGCACGTTCTCCCTGTGACCACATGGTATTTCTCCAGTTGCTCCGGTTTTTTTCCCACATTCCAAAGACGTACGGCTTTGTATGTTAATTAGGTTTACATTGTCCCCAGTGTATAAGACAGTACTAGTGTACGGGCGGTCGCTGGTCGACATGGACTCAGTGGGCTGAAGGGCCTGCTTCCACACTGTATCTCAAAACTAAACTAAACCACATACATTGTTACTTAAGAGTTGGTACCAGAAAGGCTAGTTGACCCTGAGTCAGTAGATAAGGTCCAAGGACAAAGCACTGTCAACCCTCAGGTGCCTTGCTTCAGCTAATGACTCAATGTACAGCGTGGGGTCTGTCCTTGGAAATGCATGGGAACGTTTTTAACCTTATGAAGTTAGCCAGCAGGGCAGCAGATGGATTTCTCTGCTGCTCTTCAAATAGTGAGCGATGTATTCCTTGACTTGAGGATCAGCCCCGTCCATTGCTATATCTGTTTTAACGCTAATAAAACTGTGGTCGCTGGTCCCAAAAGCCTCACTCAATGACACTCCAGCCATTTGCTCTACCCAATGCCCTAAGTGTAGGTCAAGCTTTGCCCTCTCCCTTCTACATATTGCCTGAGGAAACTTCCCTGAGCACATTTGGCAATTCCGACCCATTTAAGCTCTTGGAATAATGGTAGTCTCAGTCTACATTGGGCAAATTAAAATCCTGACTATGATAATCCTATTAGGCTGGTAGCTGCTTGTAATCGTCAGGCATATATGCTCCTCTTAATGCCCGTTGACTTCTTAAGGGCTTATAACACAATCCCACAAGGGGAGAGAAGGGGAGAGAAGGGGGAGAGAGACGGGGGTGAAGGGGGGAGTAGGAGTGGAGACACTTTTAAGAAGTATAATAATGTTTAGCGGGCATTTTACCTACCGGTTGGTTTTCCTTGGTCCTGAAAACTCCAATGAGCCAGTCTAAACGCCCGGTCAGCGAAGGATTTTGCCTACGGCTGCCCTCGACTGCCTGTAACTAAATAGAGACCCCACTCCACTGCACTACGAGTTCAAAAGAACCGTGCCGACCCAATTTTACTGGCAGAGGCCGTGAGTATTGAGGAACTTCCCTCGAGCATGAAGGAGAGTCCCAGTGACCTCATAGGACCTCCTAGGACCAAGTGTCGACCATGCTGCGAGTTTGAGTCGAGGACAAACTCTTCTAAACTCGCGGATTAGGTCGCCACAGTGGGACAGCCCCTTTACACTCTCTGCCTTAACTCCTTTCCTGGTGGTCACCCATCCGTTTGATCAATGTAGATTATATGATGCTAACTCTGGAGTTAGACTTTAATGACAATACTCATTTTGCATTCAAGAACGTTTCCTCTGGAGACAGAATATCCACAAATTCTTTTCCGGATCTTTACCATAATCTTCAAATAAGAGCATAGCTCCAAGCTGTGACTCAGAGGAAAAAGTGCTTTCACGAGCCAAGACTGACATCTGCAAGCAACGCCAGTGAATAAATTTTTGATACTGAAGGATAAGCTACTGATCAGAAGTGCAATGCAGACTTTCCATTCGCCCACAACATATCATCGAGTCTCAGAACAGAATGCAAAGGGGTTCAACATTTCATGACTGGGGGCGAGTCCTGATCTTTGAACCCACCTCTGGATGCATATGGTGCACGATTTGTACTGTTGTAGTCTGTACCCAGACCTGGATGATAATCAGAACTGACAGTTTCCAAGATAGAACCTGGACATTTTTTGCCAATCCCCCCACCAGGACAACACCACCCCAGGACAAATTAATCAAAAACACATGGATATCAAACATTCCAATCAGAACCATTTAGTCCTAACTGATAGATTCCCACTGAGGCCATCTTTGCAGTTCCATAAGAGAGGAATCATAATTCTGTATTGAGTGGATAATCACTTGTGCTTATCCTTATAAGCTTCCGACCTGTCATCCAGCTCGTTGACAACAAATATTTCATTGCTTTAGATGCGAATCTGTTCCAATGATCCGCCATTCGCCAATGGAAAAAGATTTCCATCAAACCTCGTCTTTCTTGAAGCTTGCCGATTCCAGCTTCATTTTCCACAATTCGCCATGTCTTTCATTTTCATTTTGTGCAGCCAAGCGCAATCTATTTCTACGGAGTGATAGATTTATCGAACGTTTTTGGTTGAGTGATCATTGACGGGGCTTCTCTGCGTTGTTCAAAAATCAAATCAAAGTGTGGATTCGCCGAATATTTTGGGGAAAGAGCAATTTTTAACCACCTCGTACTTAAAACCAGTGAGAATTTTGCTTCTTCAATGCACTCGGGCTGTGTTCTTCCCATTGAACAAACCTCAGCCTTTGGCCTCTGTTCTAGTGTTAGAAGAGCCTTTCCAATCTCTCCTCAAAAATAAAATGCTACACATACAGCGTCCTGTTAAGTGACCTCTGCACCTGCACCAGTGCAATCACTTTCTTCTTATAGTGTGGCAACCAGAATTGCACAGAGTACTACATCTGTGGCCTAACCAATGTTTGACCACGCGGTTCCATGATGTCTCTGCCTACAATGGAAAGGAAGGCATAAAACTTGAAAGGGTGCTATAAAGATTGATGATGATGGTTCCAAGATTGGAGGGTTTGAGTTATTCAGAAAGGCTGAATAGGCTAGGACTCTATTTTTCCCTGGAGCATAGGAGGCTGAGGGGTGACCTTAAAGAAGTATATAAAATCGTGAGGGATATAGATAAGGTGAATAGTCACAGTATTTTTGCCAGTGTAAGGAAGTCCAAAACTAGAGGATGTAGGTTTAAGGCGAGAGGGGAAAGATTTAAAAGAGACCCAATGGCCGTTTTGTTCACACAGAGGGTGGTATGTATGAGGAAAGCACTGCCAGAGGAACCAATAGAGGTATTTCAAAGACACTCAGCCAGATACATGGATAGCAAAGGTTTGGTGGTATATGGGTGCAGGCAAGTGACACTAACTGAGCTAGGCAACATGGCCAGCATGGATGAGTTGGGCCGAATGGCCTGTTTCTATGCTGCTTAGTCTTATGACTCCATGACTTTTATATTCCATCCCTGGTTACATATTATGTGTACGTTCTTTACCAACCTATCTGCCCAAGACCACAAGAAATTGCAGGGAGTCATGGATGTAGTAGCCCAGTCCATCACACAAACCAGCCGTCCACCGTCAACTCCATCTACACTTCAAGCTGGCTCTCGAATTAAGCCAATAGAATCATGGACTTTTTTCATCCTGGTCATTCCTTCCTCTCCCCTCTCCCTTTGTGCAGGAGATAGAAAAGCTTGAAATCTTGTACCAGCAGATTCAGGAACCACTCTTAACTACATATGAACATTCCTTATCATCATGAGAGGATTATATCATGCTCCATGTTTTGGAAGAAATACAGAAGAGGTTGACAAAATGCTGCCTGGGTTGGAGGGTATTTATTAGCTTTCTTAAAGGTTGGGCAAAGTTGGATTGCTTTCTCGGGATCATCAGAGTTTGAAGGGAGATCTGGTAGAAGTATATCATATGATGAGAGGCTTCGACAATAGACAATAGGTGCAGGAGTAGGCCAGTCAGCCCTTCGAGCCAGCACCGCCATTCTCTGTGATCATGGCTGATCATCTACAATCAGTGCCCCGTTCCTGCCTTCTCCCCATATCCCCTGACTCCGCTATCTTTAAGAGCTCTATCTAACTATCTCTAGAAAGCATCCAGAGAATCGGCCTCCACGGCCTTCTGAGAATTCCACAGATTCACAACCCTCAGTGTGAAAAAGTTTTTCTTCATCTCTGTTCTAAAAGGCTTACCCCTTATTCTTAAACTGCCTCCACGGCCTTCTGAGATTCCACAGATTCACAACCCTCAGTGTGAAAACGTTTTTCCTCATCTCTGTTCTAAAAGGCTTACCCCTTATTCTTAAACTGTGGCCCCTGGTTCTGGACTCCCCCAACATCAGGGCATAGATAGCATAAACATTCAGAATATTTTCCCCAGGGTAGAAATGTCAAAGAATGAAGGGTGTAGGAAGGAACTGCAGATGCTGGTTTAAACGGATAATCGATACAAAAAGCTGGAGTAACTCAGCGGGTCAGGCAGCATCTCCAGAGAGAAGGAATGGGTGACGTTTTGGGTCGAGGCCCTTCTTCAGAATGAAGGACATAGCTTTAAGATGAGAGCAACAACTTTAAAAGAGATTTACTAAAATGTTGCCTGGGTTTCAGCAACTAAGTTACAGAGAAAGGTTGAACAAGCTAGGTATTTATTCTTTGGAGCGCAGAAGGTTAAGGAGCGACTTGATAGAGGTCTTTAAAATGATGAGAGGGATAGACTTGGATAAGCTTTTCCCATTGAGAGTTGGGAAGATTCAAACAAGAGGACATGACTTGAGAATGAAGGGACAGAAGTTCAGGGGTAACATGAGGGGGAACTTCTTTACTCAGAGAGTGGTAGCTGTGTGGAATGAGCTTCCAGTGGAAGTGGTGGAGGCAGGTTCGATTTTATCATTTAAAAATCAATTGGATAGGTATATGGACGGGAAAGGAATGGAGGGTTATGGTCTGAGAGCAGGTAGATGGGACTAGGGGAAAATAAGTGTTCGGCACGGACATGAAAGGCCGAGATGGCCTGTTTCCGTGCTGTAATTGTTATATGGTTATATGTGCGGGGCATGATTTTTTACACAGAGAATGGTGAGAGCCTGGAATCCTCTACTAGGGGTGAGAGGTGGAGGCAGATAAGATAGTGACATTAAAGTGGCTTTTAGATAGGTACATGGATATTCAGGGAACGGAGAGATATGGATAATGTAGATGCTGAGGAGATTAGTTTAACCTGGCATCTTGTACGGCATGGACATCATAACCTGGCATCATGTTCAGCATGGATATTGTGGGCCAAATGGCCTGGTCCTGTGCTGTACTAATCTGTATTCCATGCTCTAACATCCAACTGCCATGCACTTGCTTCTTATCTGACAGTAATGGCTGCAAGGCACACCGCTCACCAAAGCCCTTGTCGACAGCGTTCAGTAATCCCTCCCATCGTTGAACCCTGCCACACTCATCTCATCCTTGCGTAAGCACCTCGCACACGCCAATGACTCCAGCATTAAAGCCACGTCCCTTAAAAGTCAGACTCAGCAGCTTCACAGGCAATATCTGTCACTTGAAGTCTCTTCACGGGAATTTAAGATTCCCTTTCGGAGTGTGGGTTTAAAAATATGCCAGGGCTAAATAAGACTAGAGGTTATTTTAATTGACGGAGGTTTTGGAAACCGAACAATATCTAATTACATTGCAAAAATACTTTCAGGAATTTGAATCGTAGCCCAATTAGCAAAGGTTGCATCGCAATACATCATTCAATATTATGGAAGGAGTCAAATGTATATTTACTGTATGTTCATTCCACTTTTAAACCTGCAGATGTTAAATCCCTGCAAGGCATTGCTGCATGATTAATCCCATAAACAAAAACAAGGCCAACACAAGATAAAAACATCCATTTGACCAAACATCCTTTTGACAAATATGATATTTTCAGCAGTAGTATTAGGAGATAAAGGGGATTTTGATCCACCATGTCTCGACTTGAGGGGTGAATGTTGTAAGGGGTGTGTAGGAAGTTTGGGCAATGATTGGTGTCTAATCTACCATCATTTCATTCAAAGTGATCAGCTTGCAGCCTGGATTAGTAAAAGACTGGCCATTAATCTCCAAGACCCCTTCTCAGTTGAATAAGATTAGTTTAATTTAGTTTAGTTTAGAGATACAGCATGCTAACAGGCCCTTCGATCGAGTCCACACCGACCAGCGATCCCCCCACACTAACACTATCCTACAGTTTACAATTATACCAAGCCAATCAATCTACAAACCTGTAGTTCTTTGCAATGTGGAAGGAAATCAGAGCAAGAAGGGTAAGCCATTTAGAATGGAGATGAGGAAACGCCTTTTCTCAGAGAGTGGTGAGTCTGTGGAATTCTCTGCCTCAGAGGGCGGTGGATGCCGGTTCTCTGGATACTTTCAAGAGAGAGCTAGATAGGGCTCTTAAAGATAGTGGAGTCAGGGGATATGGGGAGAAGGCAGAAACGGGGTACTGATTGGGGATGATCAGCCACGATCACATTGAATGGCGGTGCTGGCTCGAAGGGCCGAATGGCCTACTCCTGCACCTAATGTCCATTGTCCCGGAGAAACCCTTAGCAGAGAGAATATACAAACTCCGTACAGACAAGCACCCGTAGTCAGGATTAAACCCAGTCTCGGGCATTGTAAGGCAGCAACTCTACCGCTGCACCACCGTACCACCCTGACATAAGTTAGCAGACTGTTTGTTGGTTTCAAGACGTTCTTTTACATCCATTATTGTTTGATAATTAAATATTGTTTCTCCAGCCGAAGACTCACACCCCAAACCACCTGCCCCCTACCCATTCCTTCAGTCACCAGATGCTGCCAACTCCAATCTTGCATCATCTGCCTTGTCAACATCCCCAGAAATCATACCAACTCCCTCATTCCCCCTGATCATCTACCCCATCAATTCCCCACTTCCCAGCCTGACCAAGCTGCCCCTCCACAATCCTCCCCCTGGATCCCTTCCCATCTTCTCTCTCTGCCCCTCATTAAATAAAATATTTCTCCTTTGTTTGCAGCCATTGAAATTACATAGGTGACCCTTGCGTTATAGCTGGTCCGGCTACAGAAATGAGCCTTACAGAGTATGTGGCACAAGTTTGTAGCAGTAGAGTCACTGCCTCACAGCGCCAGAGACCAGGCTTCGGTCCTCACCTTGGGTGCGGTCTATACGGAGTTTGTATGTTCTCCCTGTGACCTGCGTTGGTTTTCTCTGGTGCTCCAAAGCCTCCCACACTCCAAACACCAACACATTTGTAGGTTTGGCTTTGGTAAAACTGTAAATTGGCCCTTGTTGTAGGATAATGTTAGTGTGCGGGGTGATCACTGGTCAGCGCAGGCTCAGTGGGCCAAAAGACCTGTTTCTGTGTGAGAAAGAACTGCAGAGGCTGGATAAAATTGAAGGTAGACACAAAATGCTGGAGTGACTCAGCGGGTGAGGCAGCATCTATGGAGAGAAGGAATGGGTGACGTTTCTGGTCGAGACCCTTCTTCAGACTGTTCTTCCGTCTTCAGTTCTTCAGAAAATATTCCGTGATTATCTTAATTTTATAAATGCTCCCCGACGTATACTCCTTTCTCTCCTGCATCTCATGCAACAGCAAGGAAGCTTCTTACAAAAGTGAAATATCTTCTATATGCTTCGGGAAGTGATTGGGTTATGAAACTCGGAAGAAAGCTGCAGGAAACACCTGGTTTCATAGAAACATAGAAAATAGGTGCAGGAGGAGCCTTCGAGCCTGCACCGCCATTCAATATGATCATGGCTGATCATCCAACTCAGTATCCTGTACCTGCCTTCTCTCCATACCCCCTGATCCCTTTAGCCACAAAGGCCACATCTAACTCCCTTTTAAATATAGCCAATGAACTGGCCTCAACTACCTTCTGTGGCAGAGAGTCACCACTCTACCCCACGACAGAAGGGGGAGGAGTTGTACAGTTTGAGAGCCACAGGGAAGAAGGATCTCCTGTGGCTTTCTGTCCGTGACCTTTCTATAACAGCCAACTTCTGATGGGCAACAGGAGTAATTACTGGTGTTTGTCTTTTTTACTTTCTCTCTGCACTGAGTCCTCTGTGTTGTGTTATCCGGTCTCAGAGTAGCTGCTTCTTCCTCACACCAAACAAGTCCACAGTGACCATACCAATGTGGTGACTCTACGAGTGGACCATTGGTAAACTCTGCATCCAGCCCCACTCAGAGCCAAGTGTCTTGTCTACGACGATAGATCACCATGTTCTGCCAATGCTATCAATCTCTCCCTCTCCTTCCTCAGATGAGTTGCCGCCTTAACCTTCATAGAAGGTTGAAAGTGATAATGTCCTACCTGGCCAGACATCCTCTATCACAGCAAACTTCAGCTCTTCCAAAATCCGGCTTCCATCAGTACTGCCCATCAGTAGCCCAAGTATCTTCTATCATTCGGTATCTACACTGTAAATGGCTGGATTGTAATTATGCATTGTCTTTCCGCTGACTGGTTAGCACGCAACAAAAGCTGTTCACTGTACCTTGGTGCAAGTGATAAAAACCAAACTGAACTGAACCTGTCTTTCATTGTCCACCAGCGAGCCAACATTTCCCCATATAAATTCTTAATGTGCATAAGATTACTTCACAGCATTAGAGTCACAGAGTCATTGAGAGATACAGCACAGAAACTGGCCCTCCAGCCACCATGCCCATGACAAACATATTGCTGCCCCTTTTCTCCTCGCAACTCTGCATATTATCCTGAATTCACGTCTATAATGTAAATTCAAAAGAGATGTGGTCCTAATGTTGAGGGTTATATAATCTGACCTGCATACATGTCAATGGGACTCAAATCATCAGTGATCACTGGCTCTTGCCCATTGACCAAATTCTATTTCACTCACTTGCTTTGCCGTAAGTCCCCAGAGCTTTTAGTTTATACACAATTTTCAAATGCTTTTTGTAGGACAAAAGTGCATCGAGCCAAATTTTCTTCCCGGCTGATACACGAACGTTATATTGTGGGGGAATTGGTGAGTCACCAATGAACATGGAAAACCTACTGAGGTCGGCTTAATTTAAATAACTTTTATTAACTATTCCCACCTGTGTTTGAATGGCTGCAGTAGAAGGATTGCTGCCGACTCTCTGAGCTTATGGTGGCTTAAAGGGTAGATGAAACTATTCCTGGTGTGAAGTGGTCGGATCTGCTGACACAGATTTACGATTCAATTCCATTGGGTCACAGACTGTGAGGTCTCCTCTCTGCATGGAGTTATTTAACCTGCTAGCCTCACTGGGCAGCTGCTGTGTACATCTGTTGTTAGGGTATAACACCGACAGGGACTCTGAATGTAGACATACAATAGAACACAGAACAGTACAGCAGGAACAGGCCCTTCAGCCCACAATGCCTGTGCCGAACAAGATGCCACCATAAACTAATCTCCGAAGACGGACACAAAATGCTGGAGTAAAGGGCCTGTCCCACGAGCATGCGACTGCATGCGGCAAGTGCGACCAAACCGGAAGCGGGGGCCGCGCGGAGGTCGAGTGATCCCCGTACAGGGCCTGTCCCACGAGCATGCGACTGCATGCGGCGAGCACGACCAAACCGGAAGCGGGAGCCACACGGAGGTCGAGTGATCCCGTACGAGTTGACGTGAAGTTCGAGCGAAGTCCGCGGGAAGTTCGCGCTAGGCGTACGCCGTCAAGACACGGCGTATGGCGTCAAGACGCTGCGTACGGCATCGAGATGCTGCACACGCCCGTCGAGGCGGTGCGTATGGACACAATGTGGCTGCGGGCCGGCAGGCCGTTGCCGCGTGGAATTTTTGAACACTTTCAGTTTTTCGGAGCCCCGCGCGATGTTGGGACCAACTCCACACAACTCCATACGGCTCTGGCGATCAAAGTGGGACCGGCCCCGCGAGGCCGTACGGCTCAAGCGATCACGTTAGGTCGCGCTTGCCGCATGCAGTCGCATGCTCGTGGGACAGGCCCTTTACTCAGCAGGTCAGGCAACATCTCCGGAGAGAAGGAATGGGTGACGTTTTGACCCGAAATGTCACCCATTCCTTCTCTCCAGATATGCTGCCTGTCCCACTGAGTTACCCCAGCATTTTGTGTCTATCTTCGGTGTAAACCAGTATCTGTAGTTCCTTCCTACATATTTAATCTAGTCTCCACTGCCTGTACATAATCCACATCCCTCCACTCTCTGCACATCTAACAGCCTCTGGATGAGGAATATTCTCCATCAATCTACCTGTTTGAGGGCTACATCCAAATAACTAGACAATGAAAGTAAACTTGGTTTGATGGTCGTACATATCTAGGTGGTTCTGCCCAATAACTAGGGACAGGGAAGGGGTTAAATGTTGCCGCTGAGAGAAGCATACAATGAAGTCAGGCCTGCAATGGTTTAATTCCAACAGCAAAATTATGTGGAGCTTGGCAAAAAAATAAGTTGGGATTAACCTTCAGGCTCCTCTTCAGCTGGACTGATGGCCGATACTAGATGGAAAGGTTATTATGGTGCACAGTTCCCCGGTTTAGCCTTAAAATGTCATGGGGATCACAATAATGTGACAAGATACTTATTCAGATAACCACATTAATTCTGGACCTAGTTCGGCTGACAGTCTTCATTTAGGGTGGCTCAGTGGCAGAGCTATTAGAGTGGCCCTGGTTCAAATCCCGACACCGGGCACTGTCTGTGTGGAATTTGCACCTTCTCCCTGAGCCCTTGTGTGTTTCCCCTGGGTGCTCTGATTCCCTCCCACATCCCAAAAATAAGCAAGTTGCTGAACTAATTGGTTGCAGTAAATTGTCCTCAATGTGCAGGTGGGACTATGTGGAAAATAACATGGAATTAGTGTAGAATTAGAACAAATAGGTGCTTGATGGTTAGTACGGACAAAGAGCCTGATTTCATACAGTATGGATTCTATGACATCAAAATATACGCAGAGGAAGTCTGAAAAAGGGGTTAATGGCTAGTTTTCACGGGGCGACTTGACGCAAGATGTAGCCAGAGTGGAGTGGTCGTGGTCTAGCACGATATCACACGATATAACGGGGTAGAGTAAAGAGTTCCCACGGTACTCGGCAATTCTGTCATTTGTGCGAGTGACTTGTCCGTCTCCCGATCTTTCCCGTTAATCGTGAATGAACATTGTGGACTGTAGTGTAGTTAATCACGTGGCACAAATGATGTTACTTTGTTGTCACACACTATATTGGTTTTTTTCACCCGAGCTCTTTAATGAGCTGAAGAATAATCTGTGTTTTTTTAGACAAATGTTGTTTGGTGTGATGCACCTTCTCTCAATATGTGCAAGAAGTCGTCTTTTTATTTTGTCAAATATGAATAAAGACTGGGTCTCACATTGACCGTGATGATTGTGTTATTTTATGATCTACTGAGAAGTGAAACTTTCAGTCTGAAGAAGGCTCTCGACCCGAAACACCACCCGTTCCTTCTCTCCAGAGATGCTGCCTGTCCTGCTGAGTTGATCCAAGCAACTGGTGTCTATCTTCAAAGGACTGACCAGGACTGCCTCTCTCTCTCTCTCTCTCTCTCTCCCTCCCTCCCTCCCTCTCACACATGCATGACTGGAGGAACTCCGCGGGCCAGGCAGCATCTACGGAGGGAAATGGACAGGCGACCCATTCTTCAGGCTGCCTTATGTCTCTCCCCCCCCCCCCCCCCCTCTCTCCACCCACACACACGAATGCTGGAGAAACTCAGCGGGTGCAGCGGGGCCGAAAACGTTGTCTATTTCCTTCGTTCCATAGATGCTGCTGCACCGGCGGATTTTCTCCAGCATTCGCGTGTGTGGGTGGGAGTTGGGGACGGACAGAGACATAAGGCAGAATGGGTCGCCTGTCCATTTCCCTTCGTAAATGCTGCCTGGCCCACGGAGTTCCTCTATTCATGCCTGTGTGAGAGGGAGGGAGGGAGAGAGAGAGAGAGAGAGAGAGAGGCACACACAAGGTGGATGCGAAATCTCACCTGCCTGTTTCAGTGACAGACACCCACCGCCAGTAAATGAAGACACCCCCATCTGTCTCCCCCTCCTCTCCCTCAACTCCCCCACCTTTCCCTCCCAACTCCAGTCCCGTCCCGACCCCCTGGGAAACTGAAGGTTTCCCGCTGTAATTAAAGAGTTCCCACGGTAGACTGTAAAACTGGGACCCTGGTTCTGGACTCCCCCAACATCGGGAACATTCTTCCTCCATCTAGCCTGTACAATCCTGTAGATACGATTAGACAGGTATCTAGTTATTTAATTCAATTAATGATTTCTATCGCCCAGCTTCTCATCTTTCAATCGGGTTCGGCCAGGAAGGAACTGCAGGTGCTGGATTAAAACGAAGATAGACACAACATGTAGCTCAGCGGGACAAGCAGCATATCAGAAGGGTCTCGACCCGAAATGTCACCCATTCCTTCTCCCCAAAGATGCTGCCTGCCGTCGAACTCATTCTCTTTAAACCGGCATCTGCTGTTCCTTCCGAAACATATACAAGAAATAAGCAACTTTTCGGGCCGAAACGTTGCCTATTTCCTTCGTTCCATAGATGCTGCTGCACCCGCTGAGTTTCTCCAGCATTTGTGTGTGTGGGTGGGAGTTGGTGGGGTAGAGAGATAAGGCAGCCTGAGGAAAGGCTCGCCTGTCAATTTCCCTCCGTAGATGCTGCCTGGCCCGCGGAGTTCCTCCAGTTAGAAACTGCTTTCAGACAAAAAGAGACACACTGACATTAATGAAATGCTTGTTAGCTAGTTTTATTAGGTTTGTATGTAAATAGCAAACTGGCTGGATTCACTCTATCCAACTTCCGGGTTCACCGTTCGCAGGAGTTCCCACGGTAACCGCAAGAGTTACTACGGATATCGCACTGGCCATTACGTTCATAAAATGTTGCAATGCTCAACCACAAGTGCACAAGACACTCTTGGACAAATTCAAACATGTTTGAATTTTCTCCCGAGTACCCAAGTTACACGATTACCTGCCGTTAGCGCCACGGTGGTCCACGAATGCCGTACTGTTATCGCACGAGGTTCCCACGATGTTAAACTCTGGTTACCTCTTGCGTCAAGTCGCCCCGTGAAAAGGGGGTTTAAAGGAGTTAATCTGGTCCATCGTGTCTATGCCAGCCCACAGAACAATTGCATCATTTCTATTACCCTGCAACATACTTTCCCCATACAGGTATTACTATTCAACTCCCCTAAATTTCCATCATTCGTCTACACTCTTGGAGCAATTTACAGCGGCCATTTACCCCTGAAATGTGGGAGAAAACTGGAACACCCTGCAGACAATGGGTGAATGTGCAAACTCTGTACAGCCAACACCGGAGTCTGGCATTAAACACTGTCAATGCTGCTGTGAGGCAGCAGTTTTACCAGCGGCGTCACTATGCTGGCCAAGGTTTTTAAAGAGCTCGGCCCACTTATTCACCGTTATGATATTAAAGTTATTATTCTTTCCATAATTTCTGCCCTCATGTAATAAAAGCAGCAGAGGTCACAGCAGTACTTTGCAAAGAAACGGTCAAGCTGCACGTTTTATGTCTAACAGTGCAGTTAATCTTTTATTAATAAGAGCCCCAGGGTTAACTAAATTTTATTTATTTCGGACGTCAAGCTTTTAAATGGTACAATTTAGGGTTGTTCCCAACAGCCTTCAGAGCCATTTGTCAGATTTTCAATATGTATTTGTTTTATAAAATTCATTTTGTTTCTTGCATTTTAAAACTACAAAACGTGCAGTGTGTATGAGCCAGGTAACCATGGCAATACATTCTACCCAGAAAATTCTAAAACAATGTACTTTTCTATTCCTATCAAAACCACTGGACCATTAATGATTTCTCATAGATTGCCACTAATTGTTAAACTATTTCAAGAGGGAGTCTCTTTTTAATTAAGATTAACTTTCGAGAAACAGTCTTTATCTCCCTATCATTGAATGACATGTTGTTCTACTTCTCAATCCAACTCTCTACTTCTTGAGTAATTAAATTGACCAGGCTAATTCCACATGTATTTACAGCGGATAAGGCTGATTTGATTCATAAAGTCTTTGGAGTTTAATGGTGCAACTCCATTCCCTTGTGAACATTCGCTGTTTAGTTTAGAGATACAGTGCGGAAACTGGCTGTTCAGCCCACCAAATCCGAGCCGACCAGCTATCCCCGCACATTAACACTATCCTACACCCACTCGGGACAATTTACATTTATACCAAGCCAATTAACCTACAAACCTGTACGTCTTTGGAGTGTGGGAGGAAACAGAAGATCTCGGAGAAAACCCACGCAGGTCATGTGGGGAACGTACAAACTCCATACAGACAACACCCGTAGACAGGATCAAACCTGGGACTCTGGCACTGCAAGGCAGTAGCTCTATAGCTACGCCACTATGCCCCCCATTTCTCTACATATCCCCAATCAACTCTAACTGTATGTATCCATATCATGTGCGACTTGGTATTCTAATGAAATTTTGTATGTGTCAACAACGTGAGCATAGGAAGGACTTATTCCCCAAAACACAATTTCCGTCAATTTCCCTCCTGGGATAGATAAATTCTATCACATTATATTGTATTGCATCGTACATCCTTCTCCACCACTTGCCATCCACTACAAAGTTCTTTGTCTGTGGCTCTATGTTCAACTGAAGCTAAACCCGATTGTGTAGGGAGGAACTGCAGATGCTAGTTTGCGTCGAAGATTGACACAAAATGCTGGAGTAATTCAGTGGGTCAGGCAGCATCTCTGGAAAAAAAGGACTAGGTGACGTTTCGGGTCGAGATTCTTCTTAAGACTGAGAGTCAGGGGAGAGGGAAGCGAGAGGTATGAAAAGGTTCAGCACAAATCAGAGTTGGCACCAATGACCAAGGAAAGGTGGAGCCCACAATGGTTTATTGTTGGCTGTGGAAGAGGTGATAACAAAGGATGTGAACATTGGAACTAGCAGGACAAGTAGGGTGGAGGAGAGAGAGGGAATGCAGTGGTTACTTGAAGTTAGAGAAATCAATATTCATACAGCTGGGTTGTAAGCTGCCTAAGCAAATAATGAGGTTCTGTTCCTCCAATTTGCTTGTGGTCTCACTCTGACAGTTGAGGAGGCCCAGGACAGAAAGGTCAGTGTGGGAATGGGAAGGGGAGTTAAAATGTTTGGCAACTGGGAGAAATCCAATTTGTCTTTAAGGGATGATCGCGCAGGCAAACTTTCCAACGGAGCTTGCTTTAACAAGAACTGATTTCCCCATTCATTTCTTATCCCAGGAGCAATGCGGCCAATTGTAAGACCCTGACTGCTATTCTTTCTGAATATGACTAATGTTTCCCAAACTCAGGAACATTTGGATCTCTATTTGTCAACATTGCACTGGACAGACTTTTCCAATATTTGATCCTCAGGGAAATACAAGACTGTTTGCAGTCATTACCCAAATCCTGAGATTAAATGACAGCCCTGACAATCACTCTCTGATATTATCTTCAGTAGTTATACATAGCTTTCATTTTTTTGCTTAAGTGCTTCTAAGTTCCACTTTGGGCCAACGCCGTTCTTGTCAGCAGCTGTAAAAGCAGCCAGTTTCGATCAGTGTGGCCCTGTCCTTAATGCATGACAGTGTTCACACAAGAGGATTGTGCACATCATCACTGCAGATTGATCCCGGAATAATCTCTGCCAGCCACTATATTCCTTTCATGTCCGTCTCTCTCGTTCCATTAATTGTGTGCGCTCTCAAAGGTCCTGCTGCCTTTAAGGCAGAGTGTATTTAATTAGAATAACATTCCTAAATATATTGTGTTGCTCACAAATTCCCTTCCTCTCCCTCTTAATTTTGCAAACCTAACCAATGTCAATGCACATCAAAGAAGGATATATTGTTGGATATGGGATAATCAGGCCTTTGTGAATGTTAAGATCTTGTAGGCAAGGATGAAGGGCTGAACAATAGGAGACCAGCTTTGGATGGCCATTCATATATCAATCGGCTCCATTGAGTAGCCTGGAATACACCTACCCTTGACCTTTAAGATACTGCATATACTTGAACAGTGAAAGAAAGGGGCTGGACCATGACAAAGTGGCTGCTTTCATCGAGTGTTCTGTCGAGGGACCTTAGAAGACCAATGTCGGTGGGCTCACTATTTCAGAACAAAGCTTAAGAATCCTGAACACAATATGTGTCTGGTTCATCAATTTCCCTATCAGCTGTGGCAGGTTCAATTCACGTTAAACTTTATAAGTTTAACCTTTTTTATTTTTTTTGGGTGCAGGAGGAGGGTGTTTGCAGCATGGGTGAACAATCACAGAGAATGGAAGATTTTCCCTGCCTTTAGACACACACTGAAGGTTCTTTTACCGGGGAACCAAAGGATTCTCAGCACGCACGGTCAGAGAGAACTGGGGTGAGGCCGAGAGCGAGCCCAAGACAAGAAGCTAGAGAGATAAAATGGAAAAATCGGAATCTAACTTGCTAATTCAAAGAAACCCAGGGAATTGAAAAAGAGATAGATGCAACAAATAAATTATATTCTCCCAAACATTAACTTGAAATTACAGTTAATAAGAATTGGTGTAAATTCTAATTCATCAGGATAATGAATGCTTAATGCTTAATGATCAATTCTCCAGGATCAAACACTTAGCACTGAGCTGTATGAAAAGAATATAATAATTCACATTGAAGTAGTATCCTCAACATTAAATAAAGTTCGCAGCAATTCACAGAAATGTAATCAAAAACAATTAACAAGCCAAAATAATTGTGTTTAGAAATGGCAACATTATGATTGAAGGGTTTATTGCTGTTGGTTTGAGGTAATATTGGAGTGAATAAGATCGGCAAGCCTTGATAGAAATGGTTGTTGAAGCAAAGTATATAGGTTTATGAGAGGACTAGCTAGGGTAAATGCACGGAGTCTTTCACGCAGAGTCGGGGAATCGAGCACCAGAGGACACAGGTTTAAGGTGAGGGGGGAAAGGTTTATTAGATAATAGACAATAGACAATAGGTGCAGGAGTAGGCCATTTGGCCCTTCGAGCCAGCACCGCCATTCAATGTGACCATGGCTGATCATCCCCAATCAGTACCCCGTTCCTGCCTTCTCCCCTTATCCCCTGACTCCGCTATTTTCAAGAGCCTTATCTAGCTCTCTCTTGAAAGCATCCAGAGAACCTGCCTCCACCGCCCTCTGAGGCAGAGAATTCCACAGACTCACCACTCTCTGTGAGAAAAAGTGTTTCCTCGTCTCTGTTCTAAATGGCTTACTCCGTATTCTTAAACTGTAGCCCCTGGTTCTGGACTCCCCCAACATCGGGAACATGTTTCCTGCCTCCAGCATGTCCAAGCCCTTAACAATCTTATATGTTTCAATGAGATACCCTCTCATCCTTCTAAACTCCAGAGTGTACAAGCCCAGCTGTTCCATTCTCTCAGCATTTGACAGTCCCGCCATCCCGGGAATTAATCTTGTAAGCCTACGCTGCACTCCCTCAATAGCAAGAATGTCCTTCCTCAAATTAGGGGACCAAAACTGCACACAATACTCCAGGTGTGGTCTCACTAGGGCTCTGTACAACTGCAGAAGGACCTCTTTGCTCCTATATTCGATTCCTCTTGTTATAAAGGCTAACATGCCATTCGTTTTCTTCACTGCCTGCTGTACCTGCATGCTTACTTTCATAAACTGATGTACAAGGTCCCCCAGATCTCGTTGTACTTCCCTTTTTCCCAACTTGACGCCATTTAAATAGTAATCTGCCTTCCTGTTTTTGCTACCAAAGTGGATAACCTCACATTTATCTGCATTAAACTTAATCTGCCATGCATCTGCCCACTCCCCCAACCTGTCCAAGTCACCCTGCATTCTCATAGCATCCTCCTCACAGTTCACACTGCCACCCAGCTTTGTGTCATCTTCATGTTAATGTTACTTTGAATCCCTTCATCCAAATCATTGATGTATATTGTAAATAGCTGCGGTCCCAGCACCAAACCTTGCGGTACCCTACTAGTCACTGCCTGCCATTCTGAAAGGGACCCGTTAATCCCTACTCTTTGTTTCCTGTCTGCCAACCACTTCTCTATCCATGTCAGCACTCTACCCCCAATACCATGTGCCCTAATTTTTCCCACTAATCTCCTATGTGGGACCTTATCAAATGCTTTCTGCAAGTCCAGGTACACTACATCCACTGGCTCTCCTTGTCCATTTGCTGAAGGTCACATTTTTTACACAATATTTACACAGTAGATATATGGAACACGCTGCCAGAGGAGGTACTTGATGTAGGTACTATCCCAATGTTTAAGAAACATTTGGGCAGGTACATAAATAGGATAGGTTTAGAGGGATATGGGCCAAATGCTGCCAGGTGGAACTAATGTAGATGTGGCATGATGGTCGGCATAGGTAAGTTGGGCCTGTTTCCATGCTGGATGACTATGATAAAGGGACCACAAATCAGGAATGACAATATTGCAAACAGCTGCAATTTAAGAAAATGGTTAGATGACAGTTGAATTGAAGTTCACAGAGGATTGATAGGAGCTTTGATATTCCCATCACTGGAGGTAATGGTGACCCACTGGAGGGTGACAGACAGAAAATGTTGGATGTCATCAAAGTATCTGTGGAAGGGGATCTACAAATCATAATAATAAGATGCATGTCATCAGTGCCGGCTCTGATTTATTCCGTGTCCTTTTTCACACCTACAGTTTCCCACCTCCACTAACTCTCAGTCTGAAGAGAGGTCTCGACCCGAAACATCACCTATTCCTTCTCTCCAGAGATGCTGCCTGTCCCGCTGAGTTACTGCAGCAATTTGTGTCTATCTCTAGTATGTCATCAGCATTATGTAGGAATGTTACAACATTTTGAGATTTAAAAAATCAAGCATGTAATTTATCCCATCAGATAAAGCATAAAAGGAACTTTAATTTGATACCTAATTCACTTTCATATCTTCAGTATTAAAAAAGTTAGGCCATTTTCATACTCGGAAATTAGCATCCTGTGGATTATTGTGGAAATTAGCAATTGCTTTTCCATTGACTTAACACAAAAGCTGTGATCGAGGACAGTCAAAAGCCCATAACTTTCTTAAAAATTAAGAGAACTGAATGAAATTTTCAGTTATTATAGATTGAAGCATTCTGAAACAAATATAAAACATCTTACTTGGATGGCCTGAAATTAAAGCATATAATTAGATAGTTACATAATTGCAGCTAATTACAAAATTGACCGTTGTAACGGAAATAGTAATAAACGCCCAGACTGCCTTGAAAATTCAAAAATGTGATATTCTCAAGATCAGAACTTTAATATTGTTGTATTTTATGCTGTAAGTCCATAACAAATAGGTAAATAAATTACAATTTCTAGCAATAGACCAAATCTTTATGGAGAAGATCAGTTGCTAGCTGGTACATTGGCATATCATAATCAGTAGCATCATCATACTCCTCAGATTGTAACCAATAAGCAACTGTACACCTTGTTTTTCCTCAACTTTTCATTTTTGGCATTGTAAACTACAGGTTTTTGATCTTCAAATCATGCATGACATGCCTTTTTGCACACTACTTTCCAATTAACAATGTCCTGTAGATCATCACATTTGGAGTAGTCCAAATTCGGATAATCTCTGCGAATGCTGTCTAAATCAGTCTCTTTTGCTGTGGATTTGGATTGACAATTTTGCATTTCTTCTTCGGAGACATCTGTTTAAAATGTAAAGAAGAAGAAAAACACTGAACAGCATTAACAGAAACAAGTTTTTATTTGCCGTTTTAGAAAAAAAAAGCAGAAATGATAACGTTAAACGCTAAAACAAATAGTAAATAGTCAACAAAAAAATTCATATTCATCAGTTTCATCTAATCAATTAAAATCATCTAAATTCAATTACTAGATCTAAACATCTATCCATTTCTTAAGAAAAGGCTAATATTTTTAAATAGCCTAAGTATCCAAATAACAAATAACAAACTGATCCCATTCACTTTTTTTAATATCTCACTCTCAAATTAATCCAGAAACATCCACTCTCAAGATAATCAAAATATTTTTTTTTTGCACAATACATCTGACTAAACCTGTACTCTGGATATTTAGTGTGAAAATATTGATCGATTGGAATGTTGCCATTGCCGTAAATTTAACCCCATTTCGCAGGCAAGACCTGGCCGATTCATATGGTGGCCTAAATAACATTTTTCGCATCATAAGATTAAAATAAAGCCACACCATGAAGCAAAATAACATGTTAAATTAACGACATACCTTTTGTTTTGTCCTGATATTGCAATCCGTGATGTTGAAGTTGTTGAAGGCGTGTTTGGTCACGTTTAAATTTAATCCAGCGATGCAAACTTCCAGCAACATTTTTTTTTTTAAACCCGCGAACGGAAGAATGAACGATTTTTCTTCATCAGCTAGCAGCCCAAGGAAATCCCTCTCCAACAATCAATACAAACCTGCATATTAATCCTCGCCTCCTCCATAAGCCTCTGGAATCGCCCGCACAGTCAATGGCAGATCTACAGCGCCGCTGATGGTAGGTTTTGTAACATCGCTACATTATGCAGTCAATTCACTCACTAGTTTAAGGAATCCCTGACAGCTTTGCCTAGGCCTTTGCAAGAGTTAGAATAGGCATAAGAAGCCAAGGTTAGAGGTTTTGATGTACACGCAAACCCTGTGGGTCAGGGCAAGCTACCTTGTCCCACTAAACCCTGCTAAGAGCCTCTGGGCATTAAAACCAAACATCTCTCCTGCATTAACTCTATGCAGGAGATACTTTCAGGGGGTCCCTGGCATTCTCATGTTTCCTACAACAATTCTACTTCCTTAAGCTGCACCCATCAGTTTCAGGCAGAAATATTTAAATGATGCTCTAGACTTAAAACAACCCACGTCTCAAACTAAGCTCAACTTTGGATCATCATGCAGTCCCATGTCCTGCCGCCCCAAACAGTCTCTGCGTCGGTTAAAAGTGATGCAGTTTCTGCGTACTTTACTGCCTTTCGCAGTACATATAAGAAAGAAAGGAAATTCTCGCCGATGTATTATTTCTCCCCGACCTATATTTGCATTGTATGTTGGAATACAAAACTACACGCGGAATATAAAATACTCCCCAGTCAAGCATAGACCTTCTGCGGATAGGAAACCATTGTGTCCAAAAGTGAGGCGAACCTTTACATACAGCGTTGTGTCATTTCTTTTATAAATATGTGAAACAGTACCCAGCAACAAAAATCAGCAATTGGTATTAGATCAATAAATGATTTTGTGGTGACGATCTTTTTGCTGCAGTTTGACTAAAGATGCAGGAAGATTTTCAGAAGTCTCTTTAAATAACTCGAGCCCAATACAGAAGATGGACACAAAATGTTGGAGTAACTCAGCGGGTCAGGCAGCATCTCTGGGGAAAAGGAATAGGTGATGTTTCCGGTCAGATCCCAGCATTTTGTGTCTATCTTTGGATCGCATCTGCAGTTCCATCCTAGACATTCCAGCCCAATACCTATGCATTCAGCTGACATCTGGGGGTTATAAAATTCCTTTATTTTAAAGAACCAGAATCCAGATGAATATTAATTTATTTTTCCTTGTCCCAACTTTATTCTCATATTCCTTTCAGAAAATGCTCAGCATTTGTACTCTTTTATTTAAGCTTCAAAATTGTCCTCTAGTATCTTCATTCGAATCTTGGTGAAGATAGTAAAGAGCAGCACGGTGGCGCAGCGGTAGAGTTGCTGCCTTACAGTGCCAGAGACCCGGGTTTGATCCTGACACGGATGCTACTGTACAGAGATTGTATGTTCTCCCCGTGACCTGCGTGGGTTTTTTTCCAGATGCTCCGGTTTACTCCCACTATCCAAACACGTACAGGTCTGTGGCTAATTGGTTTGGTGAAATTGTCAATTGTCCCCAGACCATGTAGGATAGTGTTAGTGTGCGGGTGATCACTGGTTGGAAAGGATTTGGTGGGCTGAAGGGCCTGTTTCTGCACTGTATCTCTAAACTAAACTAAGTAATCTAAGACGGACAAAAGTACATTTTTGTCTCAATAACTCACTGTGCTTCTCAGAATTACTATTTATTCAGTAGGGTAAAAGTATCTCACTACATAACGTTCCAGAGATATTGCTTATTCAGCTGCGTAAAGATAACCTACAAGAGTAGTGGCTAAATGGCTTTGTTCACAAAATATATAACATAGCCCCTCAGAGCCTGGAGCTATGGAAATAAATACGTGATTCTATCTTTTTTTTCAATTTCTCAATAAATGCTTGGCGGTTCAATTTAGTTGCTAATCACCTTTAGCCTCAGTGTCAAATTACCTTGAGAACCTATACGGAAATATCGCTGTTGAATCTTAAACAAATTGTGGCAAAAACAGTCACTTTAGGAAAGAAAGATGATGGTAGCTTTATTTTAATCTGTTTCTAGTTACAACTTGTCTTGTTACTGATTCATTGTTAAAATATCACATGTTAAGGGCCACCTGCAATTAAGAACTGTGCCCTAAAGCAAAGGCTGAACCTCTTTGTAATCTATACACAGACAGCTGAGATTATACATCCCGGTTCATCTCTGCTGTGAGCTACCAGAACCATACCATTCTAGGAGGACCAGTGAGCTGAAAGCTAAAAATACACTAGGAACAAAAATTATTATTCAGATGATTCAGTGCTGAGCCACTAATTATCTATCAGAGCACCCACTTTCTGCACTTTTCAGGTTAAAATGTTAACAAACATGGCTAGCTATTGTAATCGTTGCACGTAGAGCTGTGGAAAGAGCTTTCTTGCTATTAACCTTACTGTGACCACTGTGGTTATGGACATAATAGAGCTGGCCTTTGGTCTAGTTACTAGTATTCCTGCAATGTGCTTGTTCTGTTATTAGAGCACCCTGTGCATAATTAAATAGGGAACATGCATTGAAAATATGCCTCAATCCCCCTGACTTTAGTATTTTTTTTAAATACTAAAGCCACACTTAGCCACACTAAAAGGCTAGAATTGTTCACCTAGCTTTGCTGAGGTGATGATGGTTATGGTGGGTCACTTTATTGAATTATGTCATCTTTCAGTGAAATTGTTCCCAAAATGATGTACTGGGAGTTAATTTTCAGATGATGAAAAGGTTGTATTAATCCACCCTCCCATTCCTGAACAAGAAACTAGAGGCTGCGTTTAGTATTATCATGAATTTGGGAAGATCGTAGTTATGGTAGCAATGTTACAAAATTTTGAGATTTAAAAAATCAAGTCTGCAATTTATCCCATCAGATAAAGCATAACAATAAGTTTAATTTGACACCAAATTCACTTTCATATCTCAAGTATTAAAAAAGTTATGACCATTTTCATACTCGGAAATTAGCATCTTGTTCCCTATTGATTTTCAATGGACATTACAAAAAAGCTGTGATCTTGGATAATCAAAAGCCCATTTCTTAAGGAAAGATTAACATTTTTAAATAGCCTAAGTGTCCAAAGATTATTCACAAATAATTCACAATATAACATGATTTTTATATCTAATTTACATTAATTTATAGGCCAAATGGAAGGAATTTATGTGTTCAATTGCTGTAAATAAATGCCCATTTAAATCGGCTTTCTAGTGGGTTCATGGTTTAGAACGTTGACATCGCGCTGGATTAGTGCCCTCAAATGCCGAGAAAAATACTGCGGGATATAAAAAGCCCAAAATGAACTACTCGCTATAGATAACTTGATATACAGGGTTATATATATGCCCCATTTAATGTAAAAATAAGGTACATACCTTTAATTGTTTGCTTTATAAAACCCTGAGGCTGCGAGAGGTTGCGGAATGAGACAGTAATTTTAAAACTATTAGAACTATATTATCGAGGCCTATAAAACTAATAATACCTTTTGCGACCAGGTCTTGCAGCGATTTTTCGTTAATGATTTACTAGGCTGAACATGTGCGATTAGTACAGCCTAGTAAAAATCGCGTTTTAAACCCGCCCCCTCTAAACAGCGCCAAAATCGCCGACATGGCTGAGGGCAGATTCCCAATGACGATTCAGGTAGGTTTTGTAACATACCTAGTTATGGTGCAGAAAAACAGGCCCTTCGTCCATGCCGACCAAGATGCTGGTCCAATTTGACTGCTTTTGCCCCAAACCTCTACTACCCATGTACCTGACCAAGTATTTAATTTAGTTTAGTTTAGTTTACAGATACAGGGTGGAAGCAGGCCCTTCGGCCCACCGGGTCCGTGCCGACCCACGAGCCCCGCACATTAACACTATCCCACACCCACTAGGGACAATTTTTACATTCACCAAGCCAATGAACCTACAAATCTGTACTGTCTTTGGAGTGTGGGAGCAAACCGAAGATCTCGGAGAAAACCCACGCAGGCCACGGGGAGAACTTGCAAACTCCGCACAGACAGCACCTGTAGTCGGGATCGAACCCAAGTCTCTGACACTGCATTCGCTGTAAGGCAGCAACTCTACCGTTGCGCCACCATGCACCAACCCTTAAATGCTGTTATAGTTTCTGCCTCAACTATCTCCTCTGGAAAAAAAAAGTTGTTAAAGAAGTCTTGGGAAATTGTTTCAATACAGTTTAAGACAATATACATTGGATGGAAAAGAAGTGGCAGCAGGTGAAAGTTTAGATTAATTATTACCAGATAGTTTCAAGATACAGCGTGGAAACAAGCCCATCAGCCCGCTGAGTCCGTGACAACCATCAATCACTCGTTCACACTAGTTCCATCCTACGCACTAGGGATCATTTACAGAAGCCAATACCCTACAAATCTGCACATATTTGGAATGTGGGAGGTGATCAGAGCACCTGGAGAAAACCCACGCGGTCACAGGGAGAACGCACGGTACAAACACCGTACAGACAGCACCCGTGGTAAAGATCAAACTCGGGTCTCTGGCACTGTATGGCAGCAACTCTACTGCTGCGCCACCATGCCGCTCTTCACTATCTTCACCAAGATTTGAATGAAGGTACTAAGAGCTTCCTGGTGTCAGGAACATATGTGAGAGAATTAAGGCATCACACTGAATAAATAGACTTCAAACCAAATCAGAAATAGATTACTTCTTCATTCATTACATTTCTGTTCCATTGTGTTTGCTTAATCCAAGTGGCAATTATGCAATCTGCATAACAGAAATTGCTGCATATTAAATTGATGAATTTTATGTGAGAGCTTTGAAAGTTTTTCTGAACTATTTCTTTCATGCCAATTTTCCAAACAGTTCCCCAGCACCCTTTTCACAAGGATTGTTCTTGTTTCGTTCTCCAGCTCTACGCGTGGTTCCACATTGATTCCACAATGTCACCTCCAGGCCCTCAATCATCTGACCTTTCTTCACAAGATGTGAGCCCGTAAAGCAAGTGTCAACTCATATCATTGAAAGACATCCAATCCCCAGACAACACTGCAACCTCTAGCAGATATCTGCACAGCAATGCCACGCTCTGAGTTACTGCAGGATAGCCAGAAGGTTAAACCAAGAAAGTATTTGCCTAAGTAAAATAAACCCTTTCCTTGCTATGTGTCTATTATACAGAAACAAACAGGCAACTAGGTATTCTTCTGATAAAGATATTGTGGAAGCTTCTCCTATTGGCACTGTTGTAATGTATGGAAACCAGTTGATCAAATATTGCAATGTAGAAAGGAGGTATTCACTCAATATTACATAAGCCACTTACATTACATCTCATTAATAAGAAAAAATAAAAGGAAAAAGAAAGTTACTCAAAATAACTGGCTAATCTCAAACAAAAAATCCACCATCACACCTTACCCTTCCTTATCTCTGTGTCTCCCCCTCCCCTAACTCTCAGTCTGAAGAAGGGTCTTGACCTGAAACATCACCCATTCCTTCTATCCAGGGATGCTGCCTGTCCCGCTGTGTTACTCCAGCATTTTGTGTCAATCCACCAGATACCTTTGTTGAGGGGTTGCCCTCCCAGATCTGGTTTCATTCTGCGTTCATGTCAGAAGGTCAGAAGTGATAGGAGTAAAATTAGACCATTCGGCCCATCAAGTCTACTCCGTCATTCAATCACGACTGATTTATCTCTCCCTCCCAACCCCATTCTCCTGCTTTGGCTCCATAACCTTTGACACCTGCACTAATCAAGAATCTATCCATCTCTGCCTTAAAAATAACCTCCATAATATTGCATTTTTATCTTTACTTGAAGCAAACTCTGAATCCAAGTGGTGTTGGTGGAACAAACACTGAGCATCAGTGAGTGGTTCAATAGTGAATGCGTGCAACTTGGTATGACTGCCCATCACACCTCACATCACAGACTATTGATTAATATGATGAGATGGGTTGGATTTGTCCTCCTTTTTCTGAGGAGAACATACCTGGGCAATTTCCCACACAGTCAGGCAGACCCAAGTGCGGATACTAATTGTGAAGCATACTGCTGGTCTCAATGGTACATTGAGGACGTAACATAAAGGAACTGCAGATGCTGAGGAATCTGAGGAAGGACATTATTGCCATAGAGGGAGTGCAGAGACGGTTCACCAGACTGATTCCTGGGATGTCAGGACTGTCTTATGAAGAAAGACTGGATAGACTTGGTTTATACTCTCTAGAATTTAGGAGGTTGAGAGGGGATCTTATAGAAACTTACAAAATTCTTAAGGGGTTGGACAGGCTAGATGCAGGAAGATTGTTCCCGATGTTAGGGAAGTCCAGGACAAGGGGTCACAGCTTAAGGATCAGGGGGAAATCCTTTAAAACCGAGATGAGAAGAACTTTTTTACACAGAGAGTGGTGAATCTCTGGAACTCTCTGCCACAGAGGGTAGTTGAGGCCAGTTCATTGGCTATATTTAAGAGGGAGTTAGATGTGGCCCTTGTGGCTAAGGGGATTAGGGGGTATGGAGAGGGCAGGTACGGGATACTGAGTTGGATGATCAGCCATGATCATATTGAATGGCGGTGCAGGCTCGAAGGGCCGAATGGCCTACTCCTGCACCTAATTTCTATGTTTCTATACCAAAGATGGGCACATCGTGCTGTAGTAACTCGGTGTGTCAGGAAGCATCTCTGGAGAACATGGACTACATTGAGGATGTTGCCTGGTCTCATGGTCTCTGCAGTAGCCAAGTTTTCGCCGAAGAAGGGTTTTGACCAGAAACATCACCTATTCCTTTTTCTCCAGCGATGCTGCCTGACCCACTGAATTACTCCAGCATTTTGTTTCTATCTTCAGTTTAAACCAGTGTCTGCAGTTCCTTCCTGCACACAACATATCACCTCCTGGTTAGATTAAGTTGGATGCTGTCACGTAGCATTTTCACCCAAAAGGGTTCTCTGATCTAACTTGGCAGATGCATTGTTCAGAAAACAAGGTGTCTTCATTCTCCTTTTTATCAACAATTTGTTTTAGTACACACACACATAAAATGGCAAAAAGCCTGTGACTTCTGACATAAAATGCAACAGTTACACATCACTCAATCCCCAAATACTTCCAGTGATGCACAAAAAAATCTCAAACATCACTAAACATGACAGTAGCGGAATTTAATAGGAAGTGGGCCTACTCTCAGCTCAGGGATAGGATTAAGGAGACCTCCAGAGAGCAATAAATTGGGTTTTAACTTGTTTTAATAGTTTTTTATGTTGCGTGCTTGTGTTATTTCAGAATGCCATTCAGCCTTGAGTTATTTAACTCCATGGTTTCAAAGAACGAACAGACTATCAATAATGGATCCATCTCTCAAGAGATCAGAACAACTTTTAGAAATAGAAAAATTAAATTAAGCCTCAAACAAACCATCTCCACATGACCAATCTACTCATCTACCTGACATTTTACAAACAAAAAGATACAAAATGCTGTAGTAACTCAACAGGTCAGTTCAGTTTAGATTAGTTTATTGTCACTTGTACCAAGGTACAGTGAAAAGATTTTGTTATGTGCTAACCAGTCAGCAGAAAGACAATACATGATTACAATCAATCCATCTAGTGTACAGAAGGGAATAACATTTAGTGCAAAGTAAAGCCAGCAAAGACCGATCAAAGATAGTCCAAGGGTTATCAAAATGGTAGATAGTTGTTCAGCACTGCTCTCTGGTTGTGCTCGGACGTTCAGTTGCATAACAACAGCTGGGAAGAACAGTTGGGTCGGGCAGCATCTTTGATGAACATTAATAGGTGCCATTTCAGACATGGACCCTTCTTCAGAAATAGTTCTTGTTTGTCCATTTTTCAAATTTGCTTTGTTGTTTATTGAAAACCTTGCAGCGTTGGTATTGCACCTCGGTAGCATTCAAAATCTTGTGTTGCGTGCTAACCAGTCAGCGGGAAAACTATACTTGATTGCAATCAAGCCGTCCACAGTGTACAGATACATAATTAAGGAAATCTGCTGCTGGAATAGAGCTGTAAATGAGTGGGGCGATTGTAACGCCTGATTGCAGATCCACTTCTGTGACCAGGGCACAAAGAGTCACCTGGCTTGGGTACCATCGTGGTGTCGAATTTCTTTTACCTACAGATTGAAGGGGCTGTCCCACTTTGGCGACCTAATCTTCCATTCTGGCGAGTTTGCCCTCGATTCATACTTGCAGCATGGTCGACATGAAGTCGTAGGATGTCTTCATAACTCTCCTTCATGCTCGAGAGTTGTCTCCGCGTACTCGAGGCCTAAGCTAGGTTGCGGCGTTTTTTTTTAATATGGTAAAAAATGCCCGTGAGTAAAAAAAGGTTGCCATGTAATAAATTAGGTATGTTACAAAACTTACCTTCAGCGGCGCTGCAATTCTGCCTTTGGCCGTGTGCGCGATTTTGGCGCGTTTGGGGGGGGGGGGGGGGGGTTAAAACAGGGGTTTTTTTTCCCGACCTGGTCCTGAATTATATTTGTTGGAGTGCAAGATTTTGCTAAAGAATCGTTCCTACGGCCGTTCCGTGTGTTTTTTAAAAAAAATGCACCCGACAAGTAAATCACTGGAATGATTTTAAAAGCAGCTTCTGAAGCCGTCAATGCCGACAACTGGGACGGATTTTATGCAGGACCAGGTAAAAGAAAGTAGTTTATTTTTATGTATAAAAGTGTTGCTTAAGATGTATTTAATTCACATTTTACGTTGCGAAACGGTGATTTTTGCCCCCAAAGAACCGGCAGTGTATTTGCTGCAGATATGGGGGTATAAATTCACCGCATCTGAAAGTTCTAAATGGTCCCATTCCAGTAAAACCCACTCCCAAGCTGATTTAAATGGCCATTAATTTACAGGTATTAAACATTAAATTCCTTCCATTTGGCCTATAAACCCATGACAATGAGATTTAAAAATTATGTTATATTCTGAATTATTGTGTGAATGTTATTTGGACACTTAGGCTATTTACAAAATGTTAATCTATTCTTAAGAAATGGATAGATGTTTAGATCTAGTAATTGAATTTTGTAATTAGTTACAATTAGGTAACTAACTAATTATATGCTTTAATTTCAAGTTATCTAAGTAAGATTGTTTCATATTTGCTTCAGAATGCTTCAATCTATAATAACTGAAAATTTCTTTCAGTTCTCTTAAATTTTAAGAAAGTTATCGGCCTTTAAATGTTCTCGATCACAGCTTTCGTGTTAAGTTAATGAAAAAGCAATAGGGAACAAGATGCCAATTTCCGAGTATGAAAATGGCCATAACTTTTTTAATACTGAAGATATGAAAGTGAATTAGGTGTCAAATTAAACTTATTTTTATGCTTTATCTGATGGGATAAATTAAAGACTTGATTTTTAAAATCTCAAAATTTTGTAACATTGCTAAATAAATCGATACTTTTTTTACTCGTAGATTTAGTCGTAGTAGGTTGGCATGTTAGTCGTAGGTAATCGAGGGTAATCAAAGGTAGTCAAAGGTAATCATAGATAGTCTTCATCATAGTCGAAAGGAGGTCGAAGGAGATCGAAGGAGGTCGGCTTCACTCTACACTTTTCGGTGTCCAGTTTTCCTGAAGTAAGTCCTAGCTAGTCGAAGCTAGTCTTCAACATAGTCAACGGAGGTAAATGGAGGTTTTCTACATGTCATTTTTTCAAACTCTTTTAAACTCGCCAATTAGGTCGCCCAAGTGGGACAGCCCCTTGATTTGTCTTTTAATTCAATTTGCTACTTGCTTTGCTGGCCTTTCAGGTAGCTTTACTTCTTATTCCTACCATTTCCATTTTTATCACGCCTACTGGTAAATGAACCCTTCATGTCTGGGCGCAATTGAGTAAGATCATCACGAAGATCATCACTATTTGGTTCTTCGGCTACCCTCCTCTCCAGAAGGTGCTCCCGCTTCTTCAAGTAGAATTTTCCTGCTCCAGGGTCACTTCCTGCTGACTTGCATAAAATAACATTCTTCTCATAAACAAAAGATCACTGCTCAACCCAATATCATTGTTGCCCGAAATTCACAACCATTCAACAGAAGTACATTAGATTTTAGAGTGTCTGGCATTATGAGATGAAAGACCAAAGCCAGTCAGTTACTGACAGTGAAGGTTACACAGAAAAGCTGGAGAAACTCAGCGGGTGCAGCAGCATCTATGGAGCGAAGGAAATAGGCAACGTTTCGGGCCGAAACCCTTTTTCCTTCGCTCCATAGATGCTGCTGCACCCGCTGAGTTTCTCCAGCTTTTCTGTGTAACCTTCGATTCTCCAGCATCTGCAGTTCCCTCTTAAACACTAGTTACTGACAGTGACCTTGGCTGGGACATAGAGCCTGAAACTAATTTTCTGATGGTGAATAGGTGCAAAGTGCTGGAGAAACTCAGCGGGTAAGGCAGCATCTCTGGCGAACATTAATAGGTGACGTTTCAGAACAGGACACTTCTTCCAGACAAAGTTCTTGTCCTTTGATTTTTAAACAACCTTTTTGTTCAGTTTATTGTCACATGAACCAATAGATAATAGACAATAGACAATAGGTGCAGGAGTAGGCCATTCGGTCCATCGAGCTAGCACCACCATTCACTGTGATCATGGTGGATCATCCACAATCAGTACCCCCCGGTCCTGCCTTGTCCCCATATCCCTTGATAGTGTGAGCAGGAGGAAAGGTGGGAGCAGGACAAAGTGTAGCAAGTGAGAGGTGGATACAGGTGAGGTGGGGTTTTGATTTGCAGATGGTTGAACAAAGGCTTGAAATGAAAAGGGCAGGTAACATCTCTGGAGAACAGAGATAGGTGACATTCCGGGTTGGGATCCTTCTTCGGGATGTTTCATTGGCATCTTCATAATCTGCAACATTTAATTTTGCCTCTACATTATTTTATTCAATGTTATTGCTCTTACGCGATCCATTTGCTGCTGAGCTTTGCATTCTCTTGAACTAAATGTTCCTTTTATCATATGAGACGGTTTGCCACAGGTATCGATTACTTAAAAGACCTCTTTGATCCTCTCAAGAACATTCGTGCTGGCTATTGGTTCGGTCTGTTGAATAAGTGACTCCCTGCAGCTAATCCCTGAAACAAATGTAAACTTTGCAGTATGTAACAAGCAGATTTGCCAATAATATCACATCGGACATAAACTATAAATGATTATTGAGACATTTCTGGTTGCATTATGAGCCTGAGAGACCATTTTGATGGTCTAGACAGACCCACACTGTGGATAAATAATTATGTGTCATTTTTCTGAGATTAAATACATGTAACTTTTCACTTTATGAGGATGACTGGTATTTGCACCAAAAATAGTTCCTGCCACAAACAAGCTAGTATATTCGGAAGCATAAATCAATTCAACTTTATTTTTATTTACATGTTCCGATGTCAAAAGGCCTTCAACATCATTCAATCCTGTGTCATTAAATTAGGCTCCACGGTGATAAATGTTATAATGTACAGAGAGCACGGCATCACTGCTTCCCGACAGCCATCAGGCTAATAAACACCAAATAAACTCTGAACTACATAGACGGGGGCATAGGTTTTGTCTTTTTGCATTATTATTGTTTCTTTGTTCTTATGACAATGGACAATAGGTGCAGGAGTAGGCCATTCGGCCCTTCGGCCCTTCGAGCCAGCAACGCCATTTAATGTGATCATGGTTGATCATCCCCAATCAGTACCCCGCTCCTGCCTTCTCCCCATATCCCCAGGCTCCACTATTTTTAAGAGCCCATCTAGCTCTCTCTTGAAAGCATCCAGAGAACCTGCCTCCATCGCCCTCTGAGACAGAGAATTCCACAGACTCGTCACTCTCTGTGAGAAAAAGTGTTTCCTCATCTCCGTTCTAAATGGCTCAACCTTTATTCTTAAACTGTGGCTCCTGGTTCTGGACTCCCCCAACGTCGGGAACATGTTTCCTGCCTCTAGCTTGTCCAAACCCTTAATAATCTTAGATGTTTCAATAAGAGAACCTCTCATCCTTCTAAACTCCAGAGTGTACAAGCCCAGCTGCTCCATTCTCTCAGCAGATGACAGTCCCGCCATCCTGTGATTTAACCTTGTAAAGCTACGCTGCACTCCCTCAATAGCAAAGAGGTCCTTCTGCAGTTGTATAGGGCCCTAGTGAGACCACACCTGGAGCATTGTGTGCAGTTTTGGTCCCCTAATTTGAGGAAGGAGAAATAAGGGGACCAAAACTGCACACCAAATTAGGGGACCAAAACTGCACACAATGCTCCAGGTGTGGTCTCACTAGGGCCCTATACAACTGCAGAAGGACCTCTTTGCTCCTATACTCAATTCCTCTTGTTATAAAGGCCAACATTCACTTTCTTCACTGCGAGACAGAGAGAGAGACAGAGAGAGACAGAGAGAGACAGAGAGAGACAGAGAGAGCCAGAGAGAGCCAGAGAGAGAAATTGCAACAATGTTGGCGCCTTTGCGACAACTCTTTTGTGTACTTGATATACAAAAGGATTTTCACTGTACCTAGGTGCACATGACCATAAAGTATTATCAAAGTATCATTGTTGTATATATACACACAATGATAATACTTTGATTATATATATCCATACACCCTCAAATAGCTGGACTAACTCAGCGGGTTAGGCAGCATCTCTGGAGGGAAGGAATGGGTTGGGACCCTTCTTCAGTTATATTTTTTTTTCTCTGGTTTATTATATTGTTTCCAGAGTACTATGTTCACAGGTTCTGTTGTGCTGCTGCAAGTAAGAATGTCACTGTTCCGGGATAAATGATAATAAAACACTCATGATTCTTGATCACTGTTAACAGAATTTTTTTTTCAACTTTATTAACATGTTTGAAATGACTCGATGCGTGATGTAATTGGTAACCCATCCATGGCAAGGTCACCTGCCCAGACATTTGCAAAATGAGATTTTTGGAGCTAACTGTTCTGTCCTCAACCTATACTGAATTAACTGACTAGACAGGAGATTTGTGAGGAATTGGCAATTATTATGAGAGAGACACTGGGGAGGTAGCAATAGATTGGAAACAGGCTAACGCAGTGACCATACTCAAAGTAGGGAAATGAATCAGGCATAGCGCGCCACAAATCCATTAGTTTGATTCAATCTTGTGAATAGTTATCAACCAAAGATTATTTCTATGATAATACAATGTATACAATAATCCAATTTATTTTTCTTTAGTTAAGGATTGTGGAGATTATAAATTAATGCAAGATAAATGTGGATTTGCAGATCTGCCTTAATTTAATGCAGGGTTACTAACTTAGAATCCTCCATTACCGAATGGAATCTCTGCAACTATCTAATTAAATGGCACATTGTTGTTCACTTGGTCCCATTGATACATTCCCTTTATTTCTTTGAGGAAGTCAGCTGAATAAATCAGATAACATAAAAAAGATGCAAGGTGCTGGAGTAACTCAACGGGTCAGGCAGCAACTCTGGAGGACATGGATAGGCGGCATTTTGAGTCGAGAGCCTTCTTCAGAATATTGCTTCCAGAATATGAAAACGTGAAAGGTTATTAGTTAAGCTCAAAGCTGCAAGGACTCAGAATAAATCTTGGGTTAGGACTTAAAACTGAGAGGTGGAATTGCATATGGTGAGAGGCCAACTATTTATAGGGGTGCCTCAGGCTCTTGGTTGGGATCACTGATGTTTCTAATTTGCATCAATGTCCGGGATTCTGAATGTTGATGTGAGTTGGATAAATTTGCAAATTATATTAAACCAGGGGAATCGTGAGAGCTAACTCATAAATTACTAAGTCTTCTGGACAATATTTGCATTTGGGAAGATCAATGACATATGAGATTCCATGTGGGCAGCACGCAAGAAGGAAAAGAGGTAACATGCATTGTCCATGAACGGTGTTGAAAAAGACATACTGGAAAATATCTAAGAGACTTCATGCTGAGTTACTCCAGCATCTATCAAAGCTCAAGCCCAGCCAAAATACCATAGCGATCAACAAAGTCCAAAGTACAGATGCTACTTCTATAGATGCACCTTTAAGCCCCTGTCCCACTTACGAGACCTAAACAGCAACCTCTGGTGACCTTGCCCGCCACCCAAGGTTTCCATGAGGTCACCGGAGGTTTTGGTCACTCTCCCTAATGGTCAAAAGTGGTTTCTGCGTGGTTGTGGCTTCATCTAGGTTGCTGCTTTTTTTTCATCATGATTTAAACTGGCCTCGACTAAAAATAGGTTGCCGTTTTAAAAATCGATACTTTTTTAGTCGCAGGTCTAGTCGAAGCCGGTTTTCTTCATAGTCAAGGATGGGTTTCAACATATGCGTGGGGGTGGTAGGAGGTTGCAGGTCACCTTGACCTTGATTTTTTTTTGGGTGGGGGGCAAGGTCACCAGAGGTTGCTGTTTAGATCTCCTAAGTGGGACAGGCCCTTAGAAAGCTTACTGTTGAGTTGCATCGCAGCTTGGTTTGAGAACTGCTCTGTCCAAGACCAGAAGAAATTGCAGAGAATTATCAATGTAACCCATTCTATCACACAGATCACACTTACCACCATTGACTCCATCTATGCTGCCACGGAAAAACAGCCAACAAAATCAAAGACTTGTCCCACCCCGGTCATTCCTTCTCTCTGCTCGCATCCGACAGTAGGTACAGAGGCTTTAAAGTGTGCACCATCAGACTCAGAACCAACTTCTTCCCCCCTGTGATCAGGCATATCTCCTTCCATTAGATGAAGTACAGCCCAAATCACCTCACTCCATAAAGGACATTGGACTTTGTCTATGGAACTGATGTGCCACAATGCTGAGAACGTTATTCTTCTCTCTGTATCTTCCCTTTTGCTCTATCGATTGTACTTGAATTTGACTTGATTGCAAACATGTATGATATATCTAATCTGTTTGGATAGCATGCAAAACAAAGCTTTTCACCGAACGTTGGTACATGTGATAACAATAAACCCAAACTAAATCTAAATCTAGTATCTTCAACTACATCATCATGACAGCAAAATGTACAGAGAGTTATGATCGTATTTTGCAGTGTTCTAGCCAGGAAATAACTAGAGTACCATGTCCATTTCTTGGCATTGAAACATATCAGCAGTTTGCAGACATGAGACACAGGAGTAATTTTTTTTAATTATGGAAAACTGATGTTTTCAGCCGTAGGAATAATGTTTGAGAGGTCATCTTATAAGTGAAGGGGGAAAGATTTTATAGGAATCTGAGGGGTAACTATTTAATGCAAAATATGGTGGGTGTATGGAACAAGCTGCTGGAAGGGGTAGTTGAGGCAGGGACTATTGCAATGTTTAACATACAAGTAGGCAGGTTTGGAGGGATATGTGTAAAACACAGGCAAGTGGGGTCAATTGAGATGGGACACGTTAAGCGGTGTGGGCAAGTTAAGGCCTAAGGGTCTGTTTCCACACTGTATGACTCTTATCATGACTACATTGCCCTTATTCTCTATCCCTCTTTCGGTAAAATACAGGATTACAAATGCTTTCTTTAACCATCTTCTCAACCTTGTCACTTTCAACAAGCACTACACATACACAGTACCGTGTAACTCATTACATCATTTCAGCTATTAATGGTCTAGCTGGCGAGAGCAAACATCATTGATGCAGCATTATTGAGACATAGATGTAGGGAGAAAAAAAATGACAATCAAATGGGAGACTGATCCAAGTGCAGTACATTGGCCCAAAAATCTCTGCCAATGGCTTGTCAGTCATATTGGCAGCTTACAGCTTGGATGTGGAGAGGATGATTTTTCCATTAGTGGGAGAGTCTAGAACGAGAGGCCATGGCCTCCAATAATTAAAGGACGTTCTTTTAGGAAGATGAGGAGAAATTTCTTTAGTCAGAGGGTGGTGAAACTCTGGAATTATTTGCCATAGAAAGCTGTAGAGGCCAAGTCAGTGGATATTTTTAAGGCAGAGAGATAGATTCTTGATTAGTACAGGTGTCAGGGATTATGGGGAGAAGGCAGGAGAATGAGTTTAGAAGGGAGAGATAGATCAGCCAAGAATAAATGGCAGAGTAGATTTGATGGGCCGAATGCACAAATTCCACCTATTCCTTATGACCTTATGACCTTACAGCTACTGATGCCATTCCTGATCCTGCATGGCCAAGCTGTCTGTGTATAAATCCCATCATATGTTAGAGTCAGGATAAGCCCCACTGACTAAAACCTTGACAGCAACTAAACTATGCCTATTGGTTATCTGGTTGTCAAATCTGTCAAAAAGAGTCAAAAACAAAAATAGTTTTAAAAAAAGTAAACATCAGTTTGAAGAAGGGTTCCGACAAAAACCTCCATATGCATGTTCTCCAAAGATGCTACCGGACCTGTTGACTTATTCCAGCATAATATGTAATTTTTTGTAAAAAAGCATCTACGGTTCCTCAATCAGACATTCAAAAACATTAAAAATTGTTTAAAAATATTAAGAGCTATTAAAAGTATAAGTTTTTAAATCATTATTATCATTTCCTATTTTCCTTATCTTTGAGGAATTTTCGTGATGACACAACAGCAATAGCTCACACCAACCGCTGTAGAAATTTATGCTCCAATTTTTATTTCAGACCATTTCCCAAACAACCCAATATCATTTTAAAGAAGGACCTTGACCCGAAATGTCACGCATTCTTTTTCTCCAGAGATGCTGCCTGGCCCGCTGAGCTATTCCAGCATTTTGTGCCAATCTTTGGTAAAAACCAATTCTACAATTTTTTGTTTCTTAAAGTAATTCATACAACAGAACCAATATCACTTCATCACCTTCATCGTGAACTTTATTTCCCCATTGTATTGCAGTTAATTCCAAAACCACAAATCAAGGTATTTAGATATTACCTGTGGTAACACAAATTTTACTATATGTTCCTTCTGGCCAAATAGAGCACGGATGTTGATTGATTTTGCTACTCATCATGGCGAATAATACTAGTGCTGTGAATCAAAAGCATTTTAGTACTTGCTATTCTATTATTCAGTCCCATGCCAGGACGGAAGTGGAACCAAACATGAAGCAAAATATTATCAATGACAAAATATTACCAAACTGCCCTGGGGTTTGATGTGGCTCTGGACAGCAGCAGAGCTTAAATCCTTCTACAACATTGCTTTATCAAGCACTCCATATTACGCTTCAGTTTACAAGTGCTTTCCCGACTGCAAAAGTGATGTGACATTTATAAGACATATGCTAATTTTATGCCTTTTAGTACCCAAATGATGGCATGCATTGCAAGTTAATTCATCAGCATTCTCAATTACATGTGGTTTCAGGATTGGAGGCAGGCTCCCAGAAGCAAAAGAATAAAGGCACGGTGAAAAGCTCAGTGTGAAACCTGGGCCATTTGCAATCTCAAGCCTCATTTAAATGGTTCGGGTTTATCTCCTGTATAAGCAGAAATGACAGTTATCAGGCAGCCTGACGACATCAGTGACTGAAAATAATTGTCCGTTAAAACATCAAGATTTTAGCAGTCAATACCACCCAGAGACAGAAGGGAAGCAAATGGAGCTGTGGAGGCCTAAAGGTCCCTTTTTGGACACAAGGTTCTGGAGTAACTCAGCGGGTCAGGCGGCAAGTCTGGAAAACATGGATAGGTGACGTTTTAGGTCAGGACCCGAAGCATTGCCTATCCATGATCTCCAGAGATGCTGCCTGATCTGCTAAGTTACTCCAGGGCTTTGTGCCTTTTTCTGTTAACCAGCATTTGTAGTTCCCCTCTCCCCTGACTCTCAGTCTGAAGAAGGATCTCGACCCGAAACGTCACCTATACCTTTTCTCCAGAGACGCTGCCTGACTTGCTGAGTTACTCCAGCATTTTGTGCCTAGCTTCGGTGTAAACCAACATCTGCAGTTCCTTCCTATACATCTGCCGTTCCTTGTGTCTTCTTCGGGAGCCTGGGGAGGCTACACCAGGTGCACAAAGCATTCCCACAAATTGTCAGTTTACAACCTATCTCAGGCCTCCCACCATGACTTTGGCCGTTAGATTGCACGAACGTGGACCTCCCACTAAATCAACATTAAATTCATGTTGTAGTTACAATGACATCACCAAGACGTGACTTTTTAATCTGCGGGAGGTTTCATTTGCCGGAGCAACAAAGATAAAATTGTGCAGAATTGGAGCAAGCAGAAAGCCGCAGCTCACCATAGCTTAGACTCCCATCTCACACAACACTTTTGTTGGGTAGCAAGGATTAAAACTGCACTTTAAAAAAATGTGATACACCATGCCATTTAATTTCAATTAATGTATGTATTTCTTTAAGCGTACATGTAACATATAGCAAAAGCCCAGAAACCACTGTGATTAAACAAGAAAGCAATATTCTGGAAACGGCTCTCAGGACCTGCTGCTTCAGAGTCCAGCAGGAGCAATATAAATCAAAACAAAAGAGCCAAGCTCTGACTGCACCTTGCAGACCTCAATCAACTCTTTTATAGTTACATCAAAGTGAGCGGCTGCTTCAGATTTCCGCTAGTAAATGGCACTTTCTCCCTGGCAGACACTAAAAATTGAGACAATGTTGTAACAGATGAAAAATCACACCTAGTACTCAATCAGCAATCTCCAACACGCAACTCAAGTCCAACACTCACACACCGACCGACATAATTGTTTCCATATCGTCCAACTGTAGAGAATGCAGTGTGAAGCCATCACACTACGGCAGAAACACTCAGCGTCTTTCACACTTCTTTTGGTTGTCAGGGCCGAGAGATAAATAAACATGCTTTAACCAGAAGCGAGTTAGCTACCGAGCTTGCAAGTCATTCCGAAGAACAATCTGTTTAAAAGTGATCAAGAATTGGGATTATTTTCCTTTATTTCTTTTGGAGGTGTGTCAGATGTCTGGCAGGCACATGATGTTCATTACGCTGCTGCAGTTATTACAGGATTCAGGTGCTGCCTGGTTCCAACGTTTCCACAATGCTTGTATTGTGGTAAGTGCGTACAGATACTCATAAAAATACAGAGAGAGGATCTCCAGGGTTTTGAGTGCAATAATGCACACTTAAGGGTTTATAGGTAATAAAAAAAAAGTAATTATGGACTGGAGAAGATGAATTTCCTTTTTCTGTCAGTTATCTTGGCTTGTGTTTCAAATGAAACATCAAATTAGCACAATGCCATTCCAAAGCTGTTCGCCATCAAAAGTTTCTTGGAAGTGTTATAAAGATTTTATTAACTCTTGAAAAGCAATGTATAATTTTTGAAGTGTTTTTATTCTCTTCTGTCCCGAAAGTGTTGGCTTAAACCTGCACATGATATGGCATGTGGTTAGATGAAAAGTCGACTGTTTTTGATGGCATGGAGCATTGTACATTGTCCCTTCCCAATGTGCAAAGCCACTGGCTTCAATGGGAAATAGGCCACATCCATGATGACAAGCCACTTGACCTTCAACCTTTATAGTGCCAACTGTGATTCGATTGGCTGCACATCCTGCAGAAAATCACATGGACCTCAAAATTCTATTAGTTAAATTACGTTTAGTTTAGTTTAGAGATGCAGCCTCGAAACAGGCCCTTCGGCCCACCGAGTCCGCACAGATCATCGACCAGCCGTACACTAGCACTATCCTACACACTAGGGACAATGTTACAATTATGCCAAAGATTCAGATTCAAACTTTATTGTCATTGTGCAGTGTACAGTACAGAGACAACGAAATGCAGTTAGCATCTCCCTAGAAGAGCAACATAGAATATGAGCAATAAATAAATATGTTTACATTCATACAGTCATAGTAGTGTAATTATTTTTTCCTGGTGAAAGGAGTGTGCAGGGGGGGGGGTGATTGGCAATCACCGAGGTACAGTGTTGAGTAATGTAACAGCCGCAGGGAAGAAGCTGTTCCTGGTCCTGCTGGTCTGGCAACGGAGAGACCTGTAGCGCCTCCCGGATGGTAGGAGGGTAAACAGTCTGTGGTTGGGGTGAGAGCAGTCCTTGACGATGCTGAGCGCCCTTCGCAGACAACGCTTGCTTTGGACAGACTCAATGGAGGGGAGTGAGGAACCGGGGATGCGTTGAGCAATTTTAACTGCCCTCTGCAGTGCTTTCCAGTCGGATTAACCTACAAGCCTGTACTTATTTGGAATGCGGGAGGAATCCGGAGCACCTGGAGAAAATCCACGCGGAAATGTACAGACGAGACCTGTAAGTCAGGATCAAACCCAGGTCTCTGGCGCTGTAAGGCAGCAACTCTACCGCTGTGCCACCCTTTTGCATGGAACTATGCTAGAACAGCCTCGAAACAGGAGATGTGCCAATACTGCGAGATGTGGGAATTTGTCGACACCATTGATGTAGAAGATCCCTACAGCTGCAGTAAGTGTTTGAGGCTAGAGGAACTCCAGCTCCGCATTGATGAGCTGGAGACCCAACTTCATACGCTGCGGTACATCAGGGAGGGGGAGTATTACCTGGATGTTTTGTGCCAGGGGATGGTCACACCGACCAGTTTAACTAATTCAGTAGGCAGTGAGCAAGGAAAGGAAGGTGTGGCCATAAGCGAGGCAGGTAGGGGGAAACAGGAGGAGATGCGGCAGGAGCCACAGCCCTTGTCCCTGACGAGCATGACCGAGGCTCTTACTCAATGTAAGGACGGGATCAGGGGCTGTGGGAGGGATGAGCAACCTGGCTGCAGCACCGTGGATCAGGAGGCCATTCAAGAGGGGGGAGTTAGAAGAAATGCCGTAGTGATAGGGGATAGTATTATTCGGGGGGTAGATAGGGTTCTCTGCGGCCAGCAGAACATGTCCCGAAGGCTGTGTTGCCTACCCGGTGCTAGGGTTAAGGATATCTCTGCGATGCTGGAGAGAAATTTGCAGTGGGAGGGGGAGGATCCAGTGGTCGTGGTCCATGTGGGGACCAATGACATAGGAAGGACGAGGAAGGAGGATCTGCTGAAGGAGTTTGAGCAGTTAGGGAATAAATTAAAAAGCAGAACCTCGAGGGTACTGATCTCCGGATTGCTACCTGAGCCACGGGCCAAATCGGCGAGGGTACGTAAAATTAAGAAGCTAAATGCGTGGCTCAAAGACTGGTGTGGGAATAATGGGTTTGGTTTCTTGGGCCACTGGCACCAGTACTGGGACAGGGGGGATCTGTTCTGTAAGGACGGACTTCACCTGAACGGTGCTGGGACTGGGGTCCTGGCAAATCATATAACTAGGGCAGTAGAGAGGTCTTTAAACTAAGTAGCGGGGGGGAGGTATCAAGGGGGGGTAATAACGGCAGGGGTAGAGGAAATAGAGCAGGGTATCAGTGGGGAAGCGGAAAGTCAAAATGTGACAGGAGACAGAATGTGTGAAGATAAAGCTTTAGATGTAAAAGGGGCAAAAACGGAAAGGAAGGGTAGTAAAAATCATCTGAAAGTGCTTTATCTAAATGCACGGAGTATTCGTAATAAGATAAATGAATTAACGGTGCAATTAAGTATATATAGTTATGATATCGTGGCCATTACGGAGACATGGCTGCAAGGGGATCAGGACTGGGAGTTAAATATAGAGGGGTACTCGACAATTAGGAAAGATAGACAGGAAAGAAAGGGAGGAGGGGTGGCCCTTTTAATAAGGGAGGGAATAACGGCAATAGAGAGGAAGGATATTGCGTTGAAGGATCAGGATAGTGAAACAGCTTGGGTACAGAGAGAGAATAATAAGGGGAAAAAAACACTAGTGGGTGTAATTTATAGACCTCCAAATAGCTGTGACGCTGTTAGTCAGAACATAAATCTGCAAATAGTTGACGCATGTAAAAAGGGAACTGCTGTAATCATGGGGGACTTCAATTTTCATATTAATTGGGCAAACCAAACTGGGCAGGGTAGACTAGAGGAAGAGTTTATAGAAAGTATTAGAGACGGGTTCCTAGAACAGTATGTCACAGAACCGACAAGGGGGGAGGCAATCTTGGATCTGGTCCTGTGTAATGAAGCAGGATTAATTAAAAATGTCATAGTTAGGGACTCGTTGGGAACAAGTGACCACAATATGGTCGAATTCCATATTCAAATAGAAGGGGAGCAGGTTGAAACTCAGGCTAGGGTGCTTAGTCTAAATAAGGGGGATTATGAAGGTATGAGGACTGAGCTGATCAAAGTTGACTGGGATAGCAGACTCAAGAATAAGACGGTACATGAGCAGTGGTGTACGTTTAAGGGTATACTGTATAACCTTCAAGAAAAATTTATTCCTATGAAGAAAAAAAGGGGTAAGGGTAAGAACAGTCAGCCATGGCTCAGTAAAACTATAAAGGATAGTATTCGGCTGAAGGCAAGGGCATATAAGGTAGCCAGAGATAGTGGGAGGGTAGAGGATTGGGAAGCATTTAAAGGTCAGCAAAAAATAACTAAGAGATTAATTAAGACGGGGAAAATAGACTATGAAAGGAATTTAGCGAACAACATAAAAACTAATAGTAAGAGTTTTTATAGCTATATAAAAAGAAAAAGGGTGGCTAAGGTGAACGTTGGTCCATTGGAGGGTGAGACTGGAGAGTTGTTGGTGGGGAACATGGAAATGGCAAAGGCATTAAACGAGTATTTTGTATCAGTCTTCACCATAGAAGACACAAAAAATATTCCAACGCTGGATAAACAGGGGGCGGTAGGAATGGAGGAGCTAAATACTATTACGATCACCAAGGAGGGTGGTATTAGGGAAATTGATGAGACTGAAGGAGGATAAATCCCCTGGGCCTGATGGATTACATCCAAGGGTCTTGAGGGAGATAGCGGTGGGGATTGTGGATGCATTGGTGATAATTTTCCAAAACTCCCTGGAGGCAGGAACGGTCCCAGTGGATTGGAAAATGGCCAATGTAACACCTATATTTAAAAAAGGAAGTAAACAGAAGGCGGGTAACTATAGACCGGTTAGTCTAACATCGGTGGTGGGTAAAATGTTAGAGACAATTATTAAAGAGAAACACTAACGGGGGCACTTGGATAAACATGACTTCATCGGACAGAACCAACATGGTTTTGTGAAGGGGAAGTCCTGTTTAACGAATCTGCTCGAATTCTTTGAGGAAGTAACAAACCCGGGTGGATAAAAGGGGAACCGGTGGATGTGGTATACTTGGACTTCCAAAAGGCTTTTGACAAGGTGCCACATAAGAGACTATTGCTAAAAATAAAAAATTATGGGATTGGGGGTAATATATTAGCATGGGTAGAGGATTGGCTAACAAATAGGAAGCAGAGAGTGGGGATAAATGGTTCATACTCGGGATGGCAACCGGTAACTAGCGGGGTTCCGCAAGGGTCGGTGCTGGGACCCCAGTTGTTCACAATTTATATAAATGATTTGGAGGAGGGAACCAAGTGTAATATATCAAAATTTGCGGACGATACAAAAATGGGAGCAAAAGTAGGGGATGAGGAGGATAGGAAGAGTCAGCAAAAGGATATAGATAAGCTAGGTGAGTGGGCAACAACTTGGCAGATGAAATTTAATACTAATAAATGTGAAGTCATTCACTTTGGGAAAAAAAATGATAGGGCAAGTTATTTTCTAAATGAAGAGGAGCTGCGTTGTAATGCAACGCAAAGGGATCTAGGGGTATTAGTACATGAATCACTGAAAGTTAGTATGCAGGTGCAGCAAGCAATCAGGAAGGCCAATGGAGTTTTGGCCTTTATTGCTAGGGGGATTGAGTATAAAAACACGGAGGTCTTGCTGCAGCTGTACACAGTATTAGTGAGACCACATTTGGAATACTGTGTACAGTTCTGGGGTCCATACTTAAGAAAGGATGTACTAGCCCTGGAGGCAGTGCAGCGAAGGTTTACAAGATTAATTCCTGCAATGAGGGGATTGACATATGAGGAAAGGTTAAGTAGGCTGGAACTCTACTCTTTGGAGTTTAGAAGAATGAGAGGCGATCTCATTGAAACATATAAGATCGTGAGGGGCCTTGATCGGGTGGATGCACCGAGGATGTTCCCAATGATCGGGGAAACTAGAACTAGGGGACATAGTTGCAGAATAAGGGGGGGCTCTTTTAAAACTGAGATGAGGAAGAACTTCTTCACCCAGAGGGTGGTTAATTTATGGAATTCACTGCCCCAGGGAGCAGTGGAAGCAGAAACTTTAAATATATTTAAGACTAAAATAGATGTTTTTTTAGCTGCCAAGGGGATAAGGGGCTACGGGGAGAGGGCAGGGATATGGACCTAGGTATGGTTAGTATAGTAAGACCTGAGTGATCTCCTGGACAAGTGTCGATCGCCTAGATTGGGGTCGGAGAGGAATTTCCCGGTTTTTTTTCCCGAATTGGACCTGGGTTTTTATCCGGTTTTTTGCCTCCCCCAGGAGATCACGAGGTTCTTGGGGTGGAGAGGGGTGATAGCGGTATAAAGGGGAGGGTAGTGTCTTGTGTTCTGTGTCTTGTGTCTACTGTTTGTGGGTAAGTGTGTCTGTTTAGTGTTCAGCCATGAGCAAATGGCGGTGCGGGCTCGATGGACCTGGTGGTCTGCTCTCGCACCTACTTTCTATGTTTCTATCTATGTTTCTATGTTAACAATGCAATTCAATTCCAATGAAACAATGATCATAAAATGAAATCAAGGTGGCTTACTCCAAGTCTGGGATTTTTCTTCTATACTTCTGTGCATATGATGCGCTTTCACATTGAGACACCTGGACACATGTGATGGTATCTGACCACATGCAACACTATCTGGACCCTCCTCATTTGTGGCTGAGCACTGTACATGCCTTATGTGACCCTTTACATCGGCGCGACCAAGCATAGACCACATGGGTGTTTCACAGAACACTTCAGCTCTGTCCGTCAAGGTCTCCTGATCTCCTAGTTACTCAACACTTTAACTCCCTCCCCATTCCCATACTAACCATTCTGTTTCTGGTCTCCTCCATTGTCAGAGTTAGGCCACATAAAAACTGGAGGAACTACACCTCATATTTTGCTTAAGTAGCTTACAATCTTACGATATGAACATTGAATTATTCAACATCAAGTAATAACCCTCTACCCCCTCCTTGTTTCCCACGCCCTGCACCGCCATCCTGGTGTGCTCCCATTTCCACCACCAGCCCCATCCCCTCCCAGTCTCCCTCTCCCCGCCTCCTTCTCCTCTTTCGTACACTCACCTCCTATCCCTAAGTCCCCCATTTGTCTTCTCCCATAGGCCACTCCGTCCCCATAGGCACACATTGCTTCACATTTCAAGTCTCCTCTCCTCTCCCTATTTGCCTTTGTCACATACTCCACCTATCTACCAATCAAAAACCCCTCACCTGTATCCACCTGGAATTTGCCACCCCCATGGTTCTTTTCCAGCTTTCTCCCCCCTTCTCCACAGTCTTAAGAAGGGTCCCGACCTGAAACATCATCTGCCATTCCTTCCCTGGATGCTGCCTGACCTGTTGAGTTCCTTCAGCACCGTTGAGTTTAGTTTAGAGATACAGCACGGAAACAGGCCCTTCGGCCCACCATGTCCACAATGTCCCTGCACATTAACACTGGGGACAATATACAATGATACCAAGCCAATTAACCTACTAACCTGTACATCTTTGGAGTGTGGGAGGAAACCGAAGATCTAGGAGAAAACCCGCGCAGGTCTCGGGGAGAACGTATAAACTCCGTAAGGATGGCATCCATTGTCAGCATCGAACCTGGATTTCTGGCGCTGTAATAGCCCTGTCCCACGGTACGAGTTCATTCCAAGAGCTCTCCCGTTTAAAAAAAATCAAACTCGTGGTAAGCACGGAGAATGAACGTAGCGGGTACATCGGAGCTCGGGGACGTCTCTTAGCAGCTCGTCAGGTTAGCGCGGGAAGACCCGTAAAGATTTTTCAACATGATGAGAAATGTCCACGAGAGCCCCGAGTACCGACGAGTGGCCATTACCGTAAATCTCCGAGTTCGAATCAGGGCAAACTCGGGAGAGCTCTTGGAATGAACCCGTACCGTGGGACATGGGTTTAAGGCAGCAACTCTACCTTTGCGCCACCGTGCCGCCCTTAAGATTTCACCATCTGCAGTTCCTTGCGTCTCCATCAAGGAAAGACCATTGGTTTACCTCTTTTACAAATCGGCATTGCATTACATTGAGTTGAATTGACAGTAACATTATGCAGAACATAACCACAGGCTACATATATGTTTCAAACACCACAATTCTCCGTGCAAGACCACGAGCAATTAGGGAGGCAGCTGCTCAGAATACAAAGAGAGAGAGAGAGAAAACACACTTCTTTCTAGGTACAGGCATTCTTTTTGAAGCTCGCAGCAAGCAGAACAAAGCTGTAAGAGGGAGTCCACATATCCTAGTAATCAACCAGTGGTGACGGGTGGCACAGAGTAGGAGGGTGGCTGTTTGTTTTAACTTGTATTCTTGACTTGCCTTGAATTTCCACATTAATAAAACATCCTGAGAACCATTTGCGACTTTTCCGGCTTTTTTTTCTTTTGTCTTCTACAAAGGTACAGCGTCAGGTGTCGCAAGGCACTTCTATTTGTGCTCTGCCTGGCTGGCAGCAAGGTAGGAGCTGCCATTCACCGCCATTCCCTTTACTCTCAGTCTCTCCGTGAAAATGTTTCATATCGACGTGCAACCTTTGCGGGCCATTGTCTAGCGGCACTTTGGAACTTGGTCCAGTAGCCTAAAGGAAATCAGCAGCTCATCATGTTAAACCACTTTTACATGAATGCTGCCTAATCCTGAGAATATAGTTTCTCCAAGTTACTGCTTGAGACAAAGACTGAGTAATTAATAACCCAAAACAGGTCCATTCCCTCCACAAATGCTGCCTAACCCAGTGACTTACTCCAACACTTTGTGCTTTGCTTAAGATTCCAGTATCTTGTGTCTCTCTCTGAATCTTCCCTATTTACACCATAGGTGACTTGCTTAAACTCACACATATGTTATGGTGATTCTGACTTACTAAAAATCTGACTTACGCAAGGGCTCCTGGAATGCAATCCTGACGCGAGTCGGGGAGTCCCTGTACTTGCAACTAATGCATTTGGGTGGAACTTCAAAAGACACTGCATGCCAACAATTTTGAATTTTAGTTTAGCTTAGATTCCGAATACAGAGCAGAAACAGGCCATTCAGCCCACTGGGTCTGTGCCAACCTGCCACCCTTGCACACTAACACTATCCCTCACACACTAGGGACAATTTACAATTACACCAAGCCAGTTAACCTACAAATCTGTTTGTCTTTGGAGTGTGGGAGGAAACCGGTGACCATAGAAACGTAGAAAATAGGTGCAGGAGTAGGCCATTCGGCCCTTCGAGCCTGCACCGCCATTCAATATGATCATGGCTGATCATCCAACTCAGTATCCTGTACCTGCCTTCTCTCCATACCCCTTGATCCCTTTAGCCACAAGGGCCACATCTAACTCCCTCTTAAATATAGCCAATGAACTGGCCCCAACTACCTTCTGTGGCAGAGAGTTCCAGAGATTTACCACTTTCTGTGTGAAAAATGTTTTTCTCATCTCGGTCCTAAAGGATTTCCCCTTTATCCTTAAACTGTGACCCCCTTGTCCTGGACTTCCCCAACATTGGGAACAATCTTCCTGCATCTAGCCTGTCCAACCCCTTAAGAATTTTGTAAGTTTCTATAAGATCCCACCTCAATCTTCTAAATTCTAGCGAGTACAAGCCGAGTCTATCCAGTCTTTCTTCATATGACAGTCCTGACATCCCAGGAAGCCCGGAGAGAACCCACGCAGGTCATGGGGAAAACGTACAAACTACACATAGACAAGCACCCATAGTCAGGATCGAACCCGGGTCTCTGGGGCTGTAAAGCAGCAACTCTACTGCTGTGCCATGGTGCCACCCTAAACTCTTGCTAGACTTTCCACTATGTTCAAGCTCCACAAAATGGTTGCACAAGATGTGCTGCATGCCATGCTACTGAACGCAGGTACCAGGTAACTACTTACTGAGGGCTCAGGGGACATAAAACCAAAGAGGAAAGAAATCAGCAGAACTGCCTGGCCTTTAGCTCCTGACATTTATTTTTTGGGTGGCAGGAAAGCACGATTATTGCCTAACATCAAAATGGTCTGCTAATTTGCCAACAAATTTCATGCCATTAGTTTCAACATAAAACAACTATTATGCAAAACACAAGTTCCATGCAATATCATGGAAAGTTAATCAGGGGTGGCTATAACAGATCATTGCAAAATTCGGTGCCTCAGCATTAATGTACAGTTTTGTTTTCTTAGCAAAGACAGGAGACTAGTGTTCAGAGAGAAAAATAGATCAGCCATGATCGAATGGCAGAGTAATCTCGATGGGCCGAATGGCCCACATCTGCTCTGTCTTATGGTGCAAGGAAGAATATAAAAGTAAGGCAGAATTTGAAGTAAAATGCAACAGGTCAGGCAGAATCTGTGAAGAGAGAACTGGAATCAAGTTTCAGGATGAAAATATTTCCTCAATGTTGATGAATGGTCATCAATCTGAAATATATCCCTCTCCATAGATGCTGCTGTTGTAGTTTAGTTTAGTTTATTGTCACGTGTACTGAGGTACAATGAAAAGCTGTTTGCTGCACGCTATCCAGTCAGTGGAAAGACTAAACGTGATTACAATCGAGCCGTCCACAGTGTACAGATACAAGATAATTGGAATAACGTGTAGCGCACGATAAAGTCCAGTAAAGTCTAATTAAAGATAGTATGAGGGCTTCCAATGAGGTAGATGTTAGCTCTGGACCGCTCTCTAATATTTGGTAGCATGGTTCAGGCGCCTGATAACAGCTGGGAAGCAATTGTCTCTGAATCTGGAGGTGTGCGTTTTCACACTTCTGTACCTCTTGCCTGATGGAGGAGGGGAGAAGAGGGAGTGACCGGGGATGAGACTTGGCCTTGATTATGCTGGTGGCCTTGCCAAGGCAGTGTGAATTTTAATTTCTGATCTGCAGCTTCTCCAGTATTTCGCTTTCAGACAAAGGAAGAATATACATGGAGTACATCTGGCAAAGGTTCACTGGGATAAGAGAACTGTCCTGTGAAGCTTAATAGGCTGAGCACCACCCAGAGGTAAGAGATCTTACTGAAACACTTCTATTAAATGGCGTGCTATTGCCAGAGAGCCTGGAGCTAGATTGTGATCTCAATTTAAGAGGTCACCTCTACACCTCTGAGATCAAGAGAATGGAAGTTGCAAATCTTTGGAATTCTCTACCCTCGAGTGTGTCACGGTTTGGTCATTGATTCTTTTCAAAAGTGAGGTCAATAGGTTTTGGCCAACAGTACAAACAGGTTCAGCTTGTTTGACCGCATGGCTTAAAACTTGTGTAAGATTCTGGTTTATACCGAAGATAGACACAAAGTGCTGGAGTAAATCAGCATCAGGATACTGAGTTGGATGATCAGCCATGATCATATTGAATGGCGGTGCAGGCTCGAAGGGCCGAATGGCCTACTCCTGCACCTATTTTCTATGTTCTATGTTTCTATGTTTCTATCTCTGGAGAAAAAGGATGAGTGATGTTTCAGATCGGAACCCTTTTGCCCCAGTCCTTAATATCGCAATTAACATAGTAAACTACCTTTCTAAATCCTGTAAGATTCATTTGGGGCAAACTATAATGTTTGGTTTCATACCATGAAGGCATGATGTACAGATGATGATTGTGGAGCCTTGCAGTGAATTCTGGAGGGACCTTCAAGCAGAGTTCACTGGATCTGGGGAGGATACACTATCTAATTATAGTCTGTGACTTTTCAGATGCGTGAAGACGAAGAGCAGGCCTTCCTTAGATCCTGCCATCTTCACTGGTTTAATGTCAACCTCCCTTCCATTGGGGGTTCAGCCACATCGGCAGGTCAGCAGGGAGGTGACTGCTCAGTGCTTTCCACGTACGTTCTCAGCAAGGATGGTACAGTGGTGCAGTGGTAGAGTTACTGCCTTACAGAACCAGAGACCCATGTTCAATCTTGATCATGTGTGCTGTCTGTACAGAGTTGTGTACAGATCTGTGACCGCGTGGGTTTTCTCTGGGTGCTCCGGATTCCTCCCACACTCCAAAGATTTGTAGGCGCAGGTTTGTCAATTAATCACCTTCTGTAATTGCCCTGGTGTGTTGGATAGAATTCATGTTTGAGTGATTGCTGGTCGGTGCGGACTCGTTGGGCTAAAGGGCTTGTTTCCATGCTGTATCTTTGAACTGAACTGAACAGAAGCATTCCATGTAGAGAGGTGTAGACAACATTCGGGCATGGATAGCTTCAACAGCTGTGAGACAGCATGGACTCGATGGGCCAAAATGTCTTCCTTCAATGCCATGTGGAAATAAGTAAATACACAGAATAATCGACTACTCTTGCTGTTTTACTATCAACACAACAACAGATTGCCTGTTATCCAGTGACGCCTAAAGCAGTCAATAACCAGGATGTCAAGACCCTTTAGCCCCACACAGCACACAACTTCTTGAGTCATTTGTCAATCCTTTTGCGACTGTCGATTGCCAACTTCTCAAATCAATCACTAAAGCACTGGAGTGCACTTGCCTACTATTGCAGTGGCTGGTTTATAGTGCAAGGAAGTGGATACCACATTGCCCTCACTTAACACAATCAACTGCGGCTAGTTCCCCAATTGAGTCCCCAATACCGCTGCATCAAAAGCGCACTTGTCTCAGGGTTTAATCGTTGAGTTGCATCACCCGTGAGATATATTTGGATGCAACCTCGCCAACTATTGATATAAGCATGCACGCGTCGGTTTTAAGAGATTTTTCTTTTAAATGCAGGAATGTTCCTGCCTGTGTGAACATTGCACCCAGAGCTAATAAGCTGTTACAATGCATTACATCAGGGACCTAAAAGCACCAAGGGGTGAACAACATGCCAGCTTTTGTTTCTCGGCAAGTCTCGTTCTTTATGAGTAGTGCAGCTATTTCTACAATGATCATTAACTCTATGAAGTTTTCAAATTTTCACAATTTTGATCTGTGGACATCATCTATAGATATAAGAATGATATAGAGTGGTGAATCTGTGGAACTCTCTGCCACAGAGGGTAGTCCCTGACTGGGACCCGACCTTTTCATCGTCGGGTCTCAGGTATTTAACGAGGGCGGCCTTACGGGATGCCGGGCCCTTGTGGCTACCGTTGCCGTCGGGATCAGACCGGAGGGGTGGAGCGGTGGAGAGAAGGCAGGTACTGGGATGCCACTGAGTTGCTGATCGGAGGCTGCTACTGCGGGTCAGCCGGACGATCGGCTCCCTAGAGGGAACTGCTTTTCGGGGTGCAACGGCGAATTCTCCTGGCTGCGAAGAGGCCGAGCGGGGCCTACACCTGCCCCGCGCGCGGCCTGCACGCGGGAATTTCTACCGGGGGCTCCAACACCAAGACCCGGTTGCGACCTCGCACCATGGCGTATCCAATGGCCGCGGGACAATGATCCCTTTGAATTCTTGAATTAGTGCAGTGAGAATAAGTTTTTTTGGCTGTTATTTATGGATGTTTAGCAATGTAATTATGTCTGGGGTCCATTGTGTTAGTGTAGGGCAGCACGGGTGGACCTCCGTCCAAAGCGTTAATTGACTCTTGACTTGCTTGTCTCGTACGTACCAGAGACCCGGGCTCCTGACTATGGGTGCTGTCTATATGGAGTTTAGTTTTTAGTTTTGAGTTACAGCCCAAAACAGACCCTTCGGCCCACCAAGTCCGTAACGACCAGCGATCCCCGCACACTTACCCAATCCTACACACACTAGGGACAATTTCTTTCCATTTATACAATTACACCAAGCCAATTAACCTGCAAACCTGTACGTCTTTGGAGTGTGGCAGGAAACCGAAGATCTCGGAGAAAACCCACGCAGGTCACGGGGAGAACGTACAAATTCCATACAGACAGCACCCGTAGTTGGGATCAAACCCGGGTCCCTGGTGCTGTAAGGCAGCAATCATGCCGCAATCATGCCGCCTCTTTATACATGCGTTTGTACGTTCTGCCCGTGACCGCATGTGTTGCTCCTGTTACCTCCCACACTCCAAATGTACAGATGTACAGGTTTGCAGATAAATTGGCTTTGGTAAAAATGAGTAAATTGTCCCTAGTGTGTATGATAGAGCTAGTGGAAGGGGAGCCCAATCCGTACATTACAGAAGGGCAGCCACGATGGCAACAGCAGTACAGTTGATGCTTACAGTGCCAGAGACCCTGGTGCAATCCTGACTACGGGTGCTGTCTGTACGGAGTTTGTAAATTCTCCCCGTGACCACGTGGATTTTCTCCAAGATCTTCGTCTTCCTCCCACACTCCAAAGGCGTGCAGGTATGTAGTTTAATTGAATTGCTGTATGTGTAAATTGTCCCTAGTGTGTGTACGTGTACGATAGTGTTAATGTGCAGGGATCGCTGGTCGGCGTGGACTCAGTGGGCCAAAGTGGGCCAATGGGACTATTTCCGTGTTGTCTGAACTAAACTAAACTAGTTGGTTTACATTATTCACTGTATACCAGGCCAACTTTCCATTCATTCAGCAGGGTATACATTTTTACCACATGGCTGAATAGGTCTCTGTTCATTCTATGTTGTGTACTCTCTACCGCCAATAATTCAGTCCAGTGAAAGATATTAATTATTTTAAACCGAAAATTGTGCATTCGGTAATAAGCTTTCCTCACAATACAACAGGGTAGAGATAAACAGGATAAAATTTTACTGGCTTTATGAGTATTGTTGATTCATTAAGGTTTAAATACTAGTGACCAGGAAGGACTGATGACAAACTATATATTTTCTGCAACTCAGGATTAACTGTTTCTCCCCTGCCCTCTCACTCCCTTCCATCCCTGTCCACCTACATTCCTTCCTCTGGCTTCATAATTTGCACCTTTTCTATCCTTATCTCACGCTTTTTGTCTTCCCATCTCCGGCCTTTGTCCCACCATCTGCTAATCGAATCCCCCCACCCCCTCATCTGTATCCACCTATCACTTAAGGATACAAAGCGTTAGTGTAACTCAACAGGTCAAGCAGCATCTCTGAAGAACATGAATTGGTGATGTTTCAGGTCAGATCGGCAACATCACCTATCCATGGTCCCCAGGCATGCTATCTGGCCCACAGAGTTAAGGGGCTGTCCCACATGGGCGACCTACATGGCGAGTTTAGAAGGGTTTAAGAGAGTTTGAAAAAATGTCATGTTGAAGACCTCCTTCGACTATGTAGAAGATCTCCTTCGACCTCCCTTCGACTATGATGAAGACCAACTTCGACCAGCTATGACTAGTTACGACTAACTTTGGAAAAATTGGACATCGAATAGTGAAGACAACCTCCTTCGACCTCCCTTCGACTATGATGAAGACTATCTACAACTACCTTCGACTACCCTCGATTACCTACAAATAACATGCTGACCTACTACGACTAATTCTACGAGTAAAAAAAGTAACAATTTTTTCCATGGCGACCTTTTTTTACACGGGCATTTTTCAACGTGTTGAATAATACGCCGGGACCTAGCTAAGGCTTCGAGTACACGGGGACTACTCTCGAGCATGAAGGAGAGTTACAAAGACCTCCTACGACCTCGTGTCGACCATGCTGCGAGTATGAGTCGAGGGCAAACTCGCCAGAACTCGCGGATTAGGTCGCCCAAGTAGGACAGTCCCTTTAGTCTCTTTCGTGATTTGATGAAAGTGTTCAATGGGTAACTGTTTCACTTTCCACTTTTGCTGACTGACCTACTGAGTGTGTCTAGAATTATCTGTGCCTATTTTGAAACAGCTTTGTCGTATGCAACTTCTGAGAAGGGTCAAAACGTTTGTTAGTGTTGCCGTTCCATTCTTAGCCATGCAGTTCCAAGGAAAGAGTGAGAGTAAGTTTTGCATCTTCCAAGGCAAACTGGTCTCTCTATAAGGGAGTCCTCCCTCTTTACATCGGGGACCTGGGCTGGAGAGTGTTGCACATGACTGTGGCCTGTAACAGGTACTTGAGCCGGTTCACGGACTCGCCAGGCACCTGTCACTTCTGCGGCGAGGAAGAGACCGTGTTCCATTTGTACATGCAGTGTGAGAGGTTGCTGCCCCTGTTCGACTATCTGAAGGGGCTGTTCCTCAAGATTTGGCTACATTTTCACTCCACACCCCTGATATTTGGGCACCTGGTACAGAGGGGAGAGGGGAGTGAGGGAGGGGGGAATTTCCCTGTCCGTCTGGTCCTGGACCTGGCCAAGATGGCCATTCATGGGACCAGGCAGCAGGTAGTCTACGGCCGCACCAGGGTCGACTGCCTGCCCCTTTTCCAGGCCTACGTCCTTGCCCGCATGTCCCTGGAGAGGGAACACGCACGCGGTGTCCACGGGGACTTTGGAGGCCTTCCGTGAACGCTGGTCGCCGTGGGAGGTTGAGTGTTTTGTTGATAAAGTTGGCGTTAAATTAATTTGATGATCGTTTGTTTGTAAAACTGTCAACATAGGCACTCTTTGATTGTGCTAATTTGTATATTTATTTTTATTTTTGTCAATAAAAGTATTTGTATAATTTTTTTAAAAAAAAGGCAAACTGAGGTGGACCAAATAACCGGCCCATTTCTGAGTGGATTGCAACAACCACTTAAGTACAATACACATGCCTGGAAACAGGCCACTTGCTGCAGCCACAGCACGAGCAAAAGACTGGAAACAAAGAACTGCAAATAATGGTTAATTCACAAAAGGACACAAAGTGCTGCAGTGGCTCAGCGGATCAGGCAGCATCTCTAGAGAACATGGATAGATGCCGTTTCAGCTCGGGACCCTTCTTCAGACTCAGACTGAAGAAGGGTCCTGACCTGAAATGCCACCTATCCATATTCTCCAGGGATGTTGCCAGACCCGTTGAGCTAACCCAGCGATTTGTGTCCTTTCAAGCAAAAGACTAATTGCCTTCAGCTTGAAACGGTAAATTAAAATATGTTCAACGTCTCATTCTTTCCTACCTTTCGTTTCTCTCTCAACATCATTACTGCTACACCCCTCCCCCCCCCCATCCCCCATCCCCCACAGCTCTCCCACTCCCACACCACATATCCAGGGTCACTTCATTGTTGAAACCAGTTGTGGGGAGGGGAAATGACATAGATTGCCTGTCTCGAGTCTCAACTCCAGCACACACAGAAGACAGCTGCTGAACTGTAACAAGGAGGAATAATAATGAAGGTGTATCCCGCTGCAATCTTCACTTCAATCAATATTATTAATATTTTATGAAATCTCCACAGATCAACAGAAAAGAAAAATGCTCGGAAAACCTCAGCAATGATTAAACTGATCAACAGCTGCTTGCTTCCAGAACCAATCGCCTGCATATCAGGTTTCTACGATTTGGTATATTATGGATTATATATGTTATGGATTAGAAAGTGAATGAAGTTAGCTTTGCATTGGTGATCAAACAAGCTCGAGACAGATACAGCGTCACTTAGATAAAGCTCTGTGGCTATTTTTGAAGCAAGTATGCATTCTTAAATTATATCAAGGCATAAATTATTTCCAGCCCTCAAAGGATTACTTGGAATGTGGGGGACCAGTCTGACCTGGAACAAAGACTTAACCAGGACCATAAAATTACCAGATGTATTTGTTTAAAGTTCTGATATTATGATTCATACAAGGATACTGTAAGTACAAACAGAGCTGATCAAAAGCTGTGTGTAAGAAGATGGCCACTAAACTGTTTGGACCTCTGGGGTATCTTGCAGAGACAAACATTGAGTTAAACCGCCTCAGTGCCTGTTTCTTTGGCAAGGAGTCCGTGCCTCTCCACCCCCCACCATTTCTCCTGTCTCCTGTCAGCCTGACAGCCGTCTACTCTGTCTCAAGCTTTTCACGTGTAATGCCCCCGTCCCACTTAGGAAACCTGAACGGAAACCTCTGGAGACTTTGCGCCCCACCCAAGGTTTCCGTGTGGTTCCCGGAGGTTGCAGGTGGTTGCCGGAGGTTGCAGGTAGTGGAAGCGGGTAGGGAGACTGGCAAAAACCTCCGGGAACCGCACGGAAACCTTGGGTGGGGCGCAAAGTCTCCAGAGGTTTCCGTTCAGGTTTCCTAAGTGGGACGGGGGGCTTAACTGTTGCCGTGGCATCGGCCATCTTGATTTCTCCATCCCCTCACCCACTACAATCTCATCGCCTGTGAAAGTGCAGTCAATCTTAGAGGAATTCAGCGGGTCAGGCACAACATCTGTGGAGGAAGACGATCAGACAATGTTACAGCTTGTGACCCTTCATCGGACCATCAGTCCGAAGAAGAGTCCTGACCCAAAATGTTATCTGTCCATTTCTCTCCACTGCTGAATTCCACAGAGACAGATCTCCTTGGTTTGTTCCCCACCCACACTAACCCCTTCCCGTCACTGTCCCCTGTAACTGCAGGAGATGCAAGACCTGTCCTTACACCTACTCCCTCACCCCCTTTCAGGGACACCAACAGCCCTTCAAGATGAGAGGGTGAGAGGGTTTACATGCACCTCTTCCCACCACATCTATTGCGTTCCGTGGTTTGACATTGCCTCCACTGTGTTGGTGAGACCAAATACAGGTCAGGCGACGGGTTTGCGGAGCACTTGTGCATTGTCTGGCAGAAGCTGTTGGAGCTCCTGGTTGCTAGCTTCTTCAATTCCCCTTCTCATTCTCCCTACTGTCCTGTTTGCCTCTGCCACTTCCATTGCCAGAGTGACATCACAGGCAAACAAGATGAGAACCTCATATTCTCCTTGGGCAGCTTACAACGCTGTATGACTCGATAATTAAATCAAGTGGCAGTCTCAGAAATATCAGTGCAGGATAAGTTTCTACTCAATATGTTGTTGTCTTCAGTCAAGAGTGGCTCTCACTCATGTATGGAACAAAGGCTGCTGTAAGCTCTGGGGGGAAAGGTAGCACCTTAAGCAGCAGCAGTGTTATCCACCAGCCTATATACAGATTACAACCCAATGCCATGAACACACAATTTTCTATTTTTCGGCCAGTCCTCACATTTTCATATCAGATTCTATCGTTTGAACCTATTTGTCTTCTTCATTCCTCACCTCCAGGTTTGGTTACTATCTCCACCCTACTGACTCCTCCATCAAACAACAACTACTCCTGGATCCACCTATCATTAGCCGGCTCTTGCCCCATTCCATCCCCCTCACCACTCCCTCCTCCTCCGAAGAAGAAGAAGACACTTGATCTGAAACATCACCTGGCCTTTTCCCTCCACCAATGCTGTCTGACCCGCTGAGTTTCTCCTGCACTTTTTGCTCAAGAGTGCAGCATCTGCAGTCTCTTGAGACTCCAGTTAAACCCACATGTTATAAGATTTTGAGGTTTAAAATGAAGGGAAGATAGGAGGGAAAAAGGGAAAGAGATATAACTGAATTGACATGGATTCAGTGGGCCGAAGGGCCTGTTTCTATGCTGTACTGTATCATTAAAACTAAACTAAACTAAAATACTGGGGTGTATATATATATACAACCATGAAAGGTTAAATTGCACATCTTTTCTCAAGGTAGGAGAGCTGATAGGAGTAAACTGATCAAATGCTGAAAACGATTTGTTACCTAAATTTGTATTTGGATTCTATCACCTCCAGATAACTAAGTAACTACTTAACACTTTATCGTTACTAGTTAATTACTCTCTCAATCATGATCACTAGAACGTTCCTTAATAGTTCATTTCTTACTCTCCACATGAAATGCAGTGTTTCTGGGGGAGTAATTTAGCAGTGGAGTGAGTATAATTCCACAGGAGAATAAATGTTACTGGATACAATACAATGAAGGAAAACTGGATCTATAACAGTGCATCATAGAAATGGATATTTTAACAGAAATAAATTCAAGGTGAGAGGGGAAAGATTTAATGGGAGCCTGACGGGCAACGTTTTTTCAAACAAGGTGTGCTGTATGGAACGGGCTGCCGGAGGAGGCAGTTGAGGCAAGTACTTTCACAATGTTTAAGAAACATTGAGACAGGTACATGGATGGGATAGGTGTAGAGGGACATAGGCCAAACACAGGCAGGCAGGCACTTTGATTATTAAAGGTGTTGGGGGTCATGGGGAGAAGTCAGGAGAATGGGGTTGGGGGGAAAGATAAATCAGCCACGATTGAATGGTGGAGTAGATTTGATGGGCCGAATGGCCTAATTCTGCTCCTATAAGTTATGAACTTAGGTGGGACTAGTGTAGATGGGGCATGTTGGTCAGCGTGGGGAAATTGGGCCAAATGGCCTGTTTCCACGCTGTTTGACTCGATAACTAAATCAAGTGGCAGTCTTAGAAATATCAGTGCAGGATAAGTTTCTACTCACTATGATGTTGCCTTCAGTCAAGAGTGGCTCTCACTCATAGTCTGCAACAACCAGGTTCAGGAATAGCTACTTCCCCACAGCCATCAGGCTGTTAAACCTGGCTCGGACAAAACTCTGATTATTAATAACCACTTTCTGTTATTTGCACTTTACCAGTTTATTTATTCATGTGTGTATATATTGATATCATGGTAATGGACACATTTATCTGTTTTGTAGTAAATGCCTACTATTTTCTGTGTGCTTAAGCAAAGCAAGAATTTCATTGTCCTATACAGGGACACATGACAATAAACTCACTTGAACTTGAACTAGTCTCCTCTGTATGGGACAAAAGCTGCTGTAAACTCTGGGGGAACGGTAGCAACCTTAAGCAGCAGCAGAGTTATCCACTAGCCTATATACAGATTATACATATTTTTGTACAAAGAAATACAAAAGGAAGAAAACATTTATTTTTAGGAAACTGAATCTTTGGAGAAATGCAGCAACAGAGTGCAAAGTCAGAAATGGGATCTCAGCGTGAAGGAATCGGTCTGAATCCATGAAATTAAATTTACATGGCAGCTTGGGATATCTTAAACACCTCAAGGTGCTACAAAGACCATGAATTATTTGAAATGTAGTGGCTTCCACCACAATTATTTGGTGTAAAACATGATCATAATTTACCTAAATGCAGTCAGGTATGTAGTTCATAGGTAGAGTAAGCCAAGACATGTGTGCCATGTGCTCTAGTACACATACATGGAGACTGGCAGGCAAGCAATGTGCAGTGTTTTTGGCAAAGTTCACTGAAAATTCTTTGCAAGCAGGGGCTGCAAATGGCACTGGCCTTACCTGCCAAAGTGGACTTAACTGTACGGCACGGTGGCCCAGCGGTGGAGTTGCTGCCTCACAGAGCCAGAGACCCCGCTTTGATCCTGACTATGTGTGCTTGTCTGTACGGAGTTTGTACGTTCTCCCCGTGACCTGCGTGGGTTTTCTCCAAGATTTCCGGTTAACTCCCACCCACCAAAGACCTACAGGTTAATTGGCTTGGTGTGAATGTAAAATTGTCCCAAGTGTGTGGGGTAGTGTTAATGTGCGGGGATCGCTGGTCGGTGCGGAACCAGTAGGCCGAAGAACCTGTTCCCGTGCTGTATCTCTGAACTGAACTAAAGTGGAATGTTGAAAGGTGCATCATCTTTAGTTAAAGGGATGAGGGGGATTGGTACACATAATTCAGTTCACTGCCAAGGAATACAAACCATCTCTTGTTTCCACTTAGTGTTTTCATCAATGTCTGGGATATTGCCAAAGAAGTGGGAAGGGGTCGGTGGATGTTGACATTATTCCACCAACAATCTCCCCCCCCCCCCACCAACAATCATTTCTAATGACCTGGTGTAAAACACAATGTGCTGGAGTAACTCAGTGGGCGAGGCAGCATCTGTGAAGGGGAATGGACAAGCGATGTTTCATAGAAACATAGAAAATAGGTGCAGGAGTAGGCCATTCGGCCCTTTGAGCCTGCACCGCCATTCAACATGATCATGGCTGATCATCCAATAGGGTTGAGATGGAAAGCTGGATCAGCCATGTGCTGGGGTAACTCAGCGGGTCAGGCAGCATCTCTGGAGAAAAAGTATGGGTGATGTTTCGGGTCAGGACTCTTCTTCAGACTGTGTAACTGCAGATGCTGGTTTACATAGAAACATAGAAACATGGAAAATAGGTGCAGGAGAAGACCATTCGGCCCTTCGAGCCTCCACCGCCATTCAATATGATCATGGCTGATCATCCAACTCGGTATCCTGTCCCTGCCTTCTCTCCATACCCCCTGCTCCCTTTAGCCACAAGGGCCACATCTAACTCCCTCTTAAATATAGCCAATGAACTGGCCTCAACTACCTTCTGTGGCAGAAAATTCCAGAGATTCACCACTCTCTGTGTGAAAATGTTTTTCTCATCTCAGTCCTAAAAGATTTCCCCCTTATCCTGAAACTGTGACCCCTTGTTCTGGACTTCCCCAACATCGGGAACAATCTTCCTGCATCTAGCCTGTCCAACCCCTTAAGAATTTTGTAAGTTTCTATAAGATCCCCCATCAACCCTCTAAATTCTAGCAAGTCCAAACCAAGTCTATCCAGTCTTTCTTCATATGAAAGTCCTGACATCCCAGGAATCAGTCTGGTGAACCTTCTCTGTACTCCCTCTATGGCAAGAATGTCTTTCCTCAGATTAGGAGACCAAAACTGTAGGCAATACTCCAGGTGTGGTCTCACCAAGACCCTGTGCAGCTGCAGTAGAACCTCCCTGCTTCTATATTCAAATCATTTTGCTATGAATGCTAACATACCATTCGCTTTCTTCACTGCCTGCTGCACCTGCATGCCTACTTTCAATGACTGGTGTAATAATAGTCGGGACCCTTCTTCAGACTCTGAACATTCACTTTCAGAACCAAAACATCGCCCCTCCGTTTAGGCATCAGGTCAAATAGTGGACTAGAGATGGGGGAGATGGATAGGATAGGTGAATAGAAATGGAGACACAAGAGAACACAGATGTTGGAATACTGAGTAAAACACAAAGTGCTGGAGTAAATCAGTGTGTCAGACAGCATCTGTGGAGGAAATAGATAGGCTATGTATCTGCTCTAAAGTCCGAGGGTTCAGTCTAAATAAGTGTTCAACTTAAAATGTCGCCTGTCCATTCCCTGCCCAGATGCTGCCTGATCCACTGAATTATTCTAGCACTTTGTGTTTTACTCAGTATACCAGCATCTGCAGTATCTTATGTCTCCATTTCTAATCACTGGTCCTATTCACCTCTCCAGTGTATAATCCTCTCTTGACCTGACCCAGGCCTCAAACGCACTCTTCCTTGACTTCAGATCGATACCTGCTCAAATTCCTTTCCCCAAATGCAGCCTACTCCTCACTACCTCATTGACCTGCTGCAACCTACTTACACTGTTCCCCAGGCCATCTGCATCATTATTATCTGCAGTCCAATTTTTCCTTTCACCAACTCTGCAATGGAGTGGATTTTACGCATACGAGGTGTGCGTGATCTGCCCTATTGGATATGATGCCAGGAGTTGGATTACGAGGTGTGCATGATCTGCCCTATTGGATATGATGCCAGGAGTTGGCAATATAATTTCACTGCAACAGACTTGCCCCTAAACATCATCACTTTAGTATGACTTGTTTTAGAAATACAGAACAGAAACAGGCCCATCAGTCCACTCCGGCCAGCGACCCTGGCACATTAACACTATCCTACACACACTAGGGACAAAATACATTTATACCAAGCCAATTAACCTGCAAACCTGTGCATCTTTGGTGGGTGGGAGGAAACCGGAGAACCTGGAGAAATCCCAAGCAGGTCACGGGGAGAACGTACAAACTCCGTGCAGACAAGCGCCCGTAGTCAGGATTGAACCAGGGTCCCCAGCACTGTTAGGCAGCATCTCTACCATTGCACTACTGTTCCACCTTGCAATTCATAATTTCGGGCTCGAAAGTGACTAAGTTAGGCAGAGCAACCACTTGCCAAACAAAGCTATCTCTACTTTTAGACTTTTAGAGATGCAGCATGGAAACAGACCTTTCAGCCCACCTAGCCCGCACCAACCGACAATCACCCTGTACACTAGCACTATCCTAAACACTTGGAACAATTTACAGAAGCCAATTAGCCTAAAAACCTGCACGTCTTTGGGGTGTGGGAGGAAGCCGTTGCACACGGAGCAAATCCAAGCGGTCACAGAGAGAACGTACAAACTCCTCAAAGACAGCAACCGTAATCTGGATCGAACCCGGGTCTCCGGCGTTGTAAGGCAGCAACTCTACCGCTGCCACTGTGCCATCCCCATCACGTACACCGACCAAATGTGTGGGAAGGAACTGCAGATGCTGGTTTAAACCGAAGATAGACACAAAAAGCTGCAGTAACTCAGCGGGGTAGGCAGCATCTCTGGAGAGAAGAAATGGGTGACATTTCGGGTCGAGACCCTTCTTCAATTGGCCAATCAAACCACTTTGGATGCCACTGCTTAGGAAAATAATGAATAAAGGATATTAGAAGAACTATCTATTCTTTTTTCAAATATCACATAGCATAGAAGACTACACCATTCAGCCCACAATGTCTATGCTGAATATGATAACAAGTTAATCTCTATTAAACAACATTATTAGCATATTAAAAAATCTGTGCCATCAAACAAGTTCCATGGTGCTTTATTTGAAATCACAATGTTGTGATCCAAGCAGAGCGGCCCATTAAACATGCCCATCAACTCTTGTTTTGTTCAGTACACCAATCAATAAAGGCTTTCTTGATCAAATAGATTCTTGGCAGCAAGAGACCAAAAGAGTGTCAGCTTTGAATTTCTTTTCATTCTGTATGTTATTTGTAAGATAAAGACCTCTGGATAAAATGAAAAGAAAACTCGTTTCAGTCAAAATTCAGTACAATATTTTATTAATATTTAAAACATAAAAGCAGTGAATTTCAGACTCAGAAGCAGTATGAAATGTGACTGATTGATAGGAGATTGGTGATTGATTTTTCTTGACAATATGACAATTTCACGGCAACTTTATACCCTGCTTCACGTGTGTATGCAGATCTCTTTCTGTATATATGTTTCACTCTTTTATTTTGAGCGACACAGTACTGGTAAGAATTCCTCCAGTTTCCTCGTAGAGTGACAGTGTAAATGCGTACACAAAGATTTGCTTGGAGACATTACATTGTTGCTACATATAACAATGAGTCTTTTGCTGCCCTTTACATTGAATTAAAAATAACAACAATTAAAACACTGTAATCCAGCCCTCTGCCATCTACACAACTCCTTATCTATCTAGCCCTCACCACATGCCTTGATAAACCCCCACTTTGTTTTTTTTAAATTCTAATCACCAGATATTCCATCAAATGTCTCACAGCTCATTGCACATGGACCCTGCAGAAGGTCAATGAAATGCAGAGATATTACCTTAACTGGACGAGTGAAAGGGGTAAGGATTGGAAACACGGTGTTGAACTTTATTTGAGAATAACTGCAAACAACGGAGAGAACTGCAACACAACAGAAAGGCAGAATGAGAATGGGCAGAGAAATGCACTTCCATTTGGTGGAATGTGAGATGGGTCATTAAGGCAAGAGGAATACTTATTCCTTGGGACATTTGAATATAAATAGGGGAAAGCAAAGAAATCAGAGAATTAAGACACACAAGATTCTCGATTAGTAATGGGTGTCAGGGGTTATGGGGAGAAGGCAGGAGAATGTGGTTGAGAGGGAAAGATAGATCAGCCATGAATGGCCTAATTCTGCTCCTATAACTTATGAATTTATGAAAGTTACAAAATAAAATCAATGCAATTTAATAGCCTCACTTGCAGAAGGGTCAATAACCAGAGAAGACAAACATAAGGCAATTAGCAGGCCAAACAGATTGAACGTGATATATATATATTTTTTTTACTTAATGGTTTTGACCTGGATGTTTTACTTTCTTTGATTTATTTGTCCAAGGGCATGTATGAAGGCCAGCACTCATTACCCACCCCTGGTTACTTATGAAAAGGTTGAAGCTGCATTTTGGTGAAGATCCTCCCACAGTATTATTGTCTGTTTATTTTATATTTAACATTCAGTATGGGATCGCAATTTGGATTCAGTGTGAATCCATGTGCTTGTTGCCCGTGCTTTTGCTGCTCCTGCCTTGCCGGGCAACAAGCTGTGGATTTGAAAGGGGCCGTCAAAGTAGCTTTAGCCTGCAGCCGCGTTGTGTACCAAAGATGATAGGCACGGGGGCCATTTTGTGCTAATGGCGGAGGGACATGAATGCGTACAACATGGCTGGAGTCTGATCTCTTAAGTACACTGGGAGAAATGGCAGAAGAGTGGGGCTGAATTTTGAAGAATAACTTCATATTGTGCTCAATCACCAAGCCATAATGTCTTTATTTCAGGAAGAACAGAACAAAATAAGGAAAGTAATGCTGTATTTTTTTAACTGAACCTCGGTTAGCCTACACTTGGCATGCCGTGTACAGTTCTACTTTTCAAACTTCAAAGAAGGACAGCAAAATAAAAAAAGTTTAACAAGCTGTTGCCAGAATTGAGTAGTTGCAAAACTCAGGAAATACTCATTGCTCTGGAAAATAGGGGTAGTTAAACGCACGCAGGGATTTGAGTGAGATCAGTGTAAGAAGGCATAATTATACGAGGAAAAAAAATACAGGGATATTGCTTTACAAAGTGTGGTGAAACTATGGAACCACTGTCACATGAAATGATTGGGCAGCGAGCAAAAGCATATTCACAGGATGGCTCGGTAGATACACACGCGCAAAGGCAGAGGGAGAAAAATGGGAAGGAGTAATTTGACCTGCCGTTTGATTGCAGCCTATAAATCATTACTGTACACCCTTATATTTTTTATAACATTTCAACCAAATGCCAGACCCATAATTCATCCTGGGGATTTGCTATTCTGTTATATATGAAAAAAACATGTAAGTATTTTGCTATCCACATCATTAAAGTTATCATAATGTCAGTTGTGTGTAATTTGGTCTCCAACGCAAGTTGAACGATGATACAAACTTTTATGATCTTACCATTATCCCAATTAACAAACCAGGGATTCTTGTCAGGAAATCTTGATTAGCAAGGGTCATGGGAAGAAGGCAGGAGAATGGGGTTGAGAGGGAAAGATAGATCAGCCATGATTGAATGGCTGAGTAGACTTGATGGGCCGAATGGCCTAATTCTGCTCCAAGAACTTATGAATTTATAAACCATTTGGTTAATTTTAATATACCTGGGCAGGGATATAATATTTTATGTACTATAGTTTGCATTTCATTGATGGGATTAACATTTAGTGTGTGGGGATGGTTAGGGCTTAGGGCTTAGACTGTCTACACAGAAAATCAGCATCTTTGTGTTTGAAGCAGTTGGAAACAATCTCGCAACAAAACATTCATTATCTTTGCATGTTCCATTCCTCTCGTACATCCCAGAACCTGCAGTTTACAGTTACCATCATGTTTCAATGTCTGAGCTCAACAAGAAGAGCCTTGGCCTTTCAAGTATCCTTAATAAAACAAACAACATACCTGAGACTCTGGTCAAGCATTCAAACCTCTCTGCTTTTGCTATATTGTCATGAGTTGTACTAAATAACCTGGAACCAATAACCTTGGACTGTTCCACTGTACACAGTTGTGATTGGATGTTTAGAGTGAGGAGAGAAGGATTCAATATGAATCTAAGGGGCAACTTTTATTTTACACAAAGGGTGCTTGTTATATGGATCGAGCTGCCAGAGGAGGTAGTTGAGGCAGGTTATACATAGATACATAGACAATAGGTGCAGGATGAGGTCATTCAGCCCTTCGAGCCAGCACCGCCATTCAATGTGTTCATGGCTGGTCATCCACAATCAGCACCCCATTCCTGCCTTCACCCCCATACACTTTGATTCTGCTAGCCCTAAGAGCTCTATCTAACTCTCTTCTGAATGCTATCACAATGTTCTATCACAGCGTTTAAGAAACATTTGGACAGGCACATGGATCGGGTAGGTTTAGAAGGGTGTGGGCCAAACCCAGGCAGGAGGGCCTAGTGTAGATGGGCATGGTGGTCGGCATGGGCAAGTTGGGCTTCTTTCTATGACATATAATTCTCTGGAAGTGGAAAGGGGAGTCACATGAACTAAATTCCAATATGTGAAATAAGGTTGTGAGGTGAGGTGAGGTGCTGTGCTAATGTGGTAGAGGTCAAGGAGCCTTTGACAATTTCTGTAGAGTCAGTTGATCTTGGTCAGTGGGGAAACTAGAACTGGTTCCAACGTCATGAGCTCAAAAGGGGAGAAAGCATTAGTCGCCATTCTCCACAGGATTATTATCTCGTCACTCTGGAAACTCCAGCAGCAATCCCCTACTATTCAATTGTTGATCAGGTGCCAGTGTTGTTGAATGTATACCAAGGCACAGTTAATGGTGTCTTAGCTGCGGGGGGGGGGTGCGGAAAAGATGGACAAAGGTTATATTAATCTGGATATCAGGGAAGAGAATTTAATTATTTTAACAGTGCTGTCACGTTTTGAACAGTACCATATCGTTGTTGAAGTGTCTCACAATGATTGCTGGTATCCGCTGGCAAGAACTATTTTTAGCTTCTGGTTGACTCCATGTCGCCCAGAGTATTCGCTTCAAGGGGAGGTCAAAGGGCTTGGTGTTTGCTGACTGATTATATGAGACACCTTGGTGATGTTGGTCAGTCGGAGGGAACATCACAAGATTACCCCCATCTCATGCCTTGTCCTGACAGATTAACTTTAATGCACTGAATGCAGGCAACGTTTGTGCTTTAGTAAGCTTGTCTTATTATCAAGGATGCAAAGATACGAGTGAATCTTTGGGATCCTCTCTCTTATGTCTGGCTATTGCCGAGAGCAATTCCATTTAAATAGGCAGAGGACATATACCCGCATTTCAGGTTGTCAGTTATATTGTATAGAGAAGGACAAAATAAATAAATATACAATCAATGACACTAAATGCAATTATTAACTTCTGGAAGGAAGGAGATAACAAATTCTACTTTTTAGTTTAGTTTAGAGATACAGTGTGGAAATAGGCCCACCTTTGGAGTGTGGGAGGAAACCAGAGAACCCGGAGAAAACCCACGCAGGTCACGGGGAGAACGTACAAACTCCGTACAGACAGCACCCGTAGTCAGGATGGAACCCGGATCTCTGGCACCGTAAGGCAGCAACCCTCCCGCTGCGCCACCGTGCTGCCCTGTTTAACACTGGGAAAGAATGAGGGGAAATAGAAGGGGCTGTAATAAATGTTCATTCTGTTTACCTGAATGTGCAGGATGAAAGAAGAGCATAGGAGAGGAATAAAACAGCTGCATCTAATGGAACAATTATGAGACGTTGGAATTCTCAAAGCTCCCTCAGTCTGACTCAGATCTGAAATATTGTAGCTTGCGGATTTGGATTTGGCAGGTTGCATTAGCCTCTTACAGAAACCTCCAGGAAGATCAAATCATGTGGGGAAAGTAGCTGTTTCAATACTGAATTCTTTATCTCAGCTGGATTACCATCAAGACCAATTTTAAATTAGATGACACACTCCAGGATAGAGGGTGGAGCAATAACCGAATGAAACAGAGAGGAAATGTATTGACCTCTTCCCTAGCAACTTATTAGATAGCAAGGATGCTAACGCACGTCTCTTGTGTACAAAAGGTTTTATAGTGGGGCTAAGGGGAGAAGCCATAGGTTTAAATTTGATTTGACAAATCTCTCCACACAAAGAGGTCTCAAACAGAATGAAGGGGGTCATCCAATCTAAAGCTGTGGAACTGGGTCTACATTTGTAAATATAATTCTCACCCACTTCATATTGAGATCGCAATACCAAGAAATCAATTGTGCGTAGTTGTTATTTGGGTTAGTATTATGTGATAGAAAATGTACATATCCTGGAATGCAGTGTGATTGTGATCATTTCCAAGTCATTTTGTGACACTCTGGAAACTTGTTCTTCCAGTACAGCACACTACTGCTCAACTGATACAATTTACTAATCAACCTCATAGAGAAATCCATAATTCCCTTGAAGGTTTGTTGGCTGCTCAATTAGAGCCATAGAGCTACAGCATGGAAACAGGCCCATTAGCCCAACGTGCCCACATGTCTCAGCTACACTAGTCCCACCAGCCTGCATTTGGCCCATCTCCCTCTGAACCAGTCCTATCCAATGTGCCTGTCTAAATGTTTCTTAACTGTTGCAATAGTACCTGCAACTACTTGAAAGCAGCGAGGCAAATTGTCTGGACTTGAATGGGGGAGCCACATCATCCCACCCTTCATGTATACATACCTCACCTTCGTGTACATGTAATGTGTACAAGTGCTTATATATTCCTGTCCATGCGAGTAAAAATATCAGTCCATGTTATATACTTTGTATACTAATATTTGTACATGCATCTGTAGGTTTAAAGTGAGGGGAAAGATTTAATAGGAATCTGAGGAGGAACTTGTTCACACAGAGGGTGTTGGGTAGATGGAATGAGCTGCCAGAAGAGGTAGTTGAGGCAGGTATTATAACAACATCTGAAAGACATTTGGATAGGAAATGTTTAGAGGGGTGTTGGCAAGATGTGTCAAGTCAAGGTGGGGCCTCTTGATCAGCATGGGCAAGTTGGGCCGAAAGTTTCCTTGCTGCTATGACATTATGAAACAGATGGGCATAAATATGTCACCGTATAACAATGTGGAACAGTGCAAGTTGATACACAAGGAAGTAGGAGCAGGAGATGGGCAACAGGCCCCTCAAGTCTGTCCCACCATTAAGTGTGATCATAGCTGATCTACACTGGTCCCAATTCCTCTTCTGTGCTAGTTCCCGATAACCCTCAATTCCTCCATCGAGCAAATATTTATCTACTTCTACTCATCTACTTACAACACGTAAAGAGTTTGTGCATCTGCAGTGTGCATCTGTATATTCATCTTTACATCTTGTCTCACTCTGCATTGCATCTTGTGCATGGCAATGCCGTATATTCAACAGCTCTGCCTCATGCCAGCTGTGGCTATAAGGAAGGGTGTCCGTTAATTGCTTTTGATTCACTAAATGTTTGCCATTCAGCCAATCCAATGCATCACCTGCCCTGGAACAAATGAGCCTGTCAGTATCTAATTGCATCGGGATCGGAATCAGAGGAGTGTGGAAACCTTTTCAAACCTGTTACTGATCAAGATTTTTCAAAATAGGCTTTTATCTGAAACTGATTCGATCAAGAGCGCAGACAGTATCCATTTCAGTGCTTACACTCTAGCTACATTTCAGAGCCCAACTCAGACACCAGCTCCATAAATAAAACATGACTCAAAGCGTGCACATACCACTGTTTTTTAAAGGATAGTCTAACTTTTCCTGTTACTTTCTGAAGTCATTAAAAAAAAAATAACATGTTTTCTCAGCCTCCCTGACTGAGAGATCCTCAGCCTATTTTTAGACCAGGAAAAAAAAAATGCAGACCTTGCCACTTGAGAATGATTTTTAGAGAGTGTTTTTTTGCCGAGCTGCTTTAACAAATGCGATAACTGAGCTAGTTATCTCACTGGCAGTGGCTCCAGGTACCCTCACTGCCCCAAGCCAACTGTCAATCTCTTTCTTTATTCTCATCCAACACTGTCTCTGTCTTGGAATGTAGGAGTTTTGCCCAAATCCTCTGGGAAGGGAAAATAAGAGGATATTTGGCTTCTGTTATCGACCCAACTACCTGCTAAATGTTTCTCTCTTATCATCTTTAAAATCTTTTGGTTCTTGATGGCTTGATTAGATGTTCCAGCTTTGCTATACTGCCAATACTGTTATTTACACTGATGCTTCATTTATCCCATTTCCCCCACGCCCCCCAATTTTGCTGTTTGAGAGTTAGTTTTTTTTTAAACTGCATGTTTTTTTGATATATTGGATACTATCAAGACTCTCCAATAAATTACTGGAAAAATGTTTTGAAGTGTACACCTAAGACTAGAAATAATATTGGAACTACACAAGAAGAAGGTAGAAACAAGGAACTGCAGATGCTGGTTTGTACCAAAGGTAGAGACAAAGTGATGGAGTAACTCAGTGGGTCAGGCAGCATCTCAGGTGGAAAAGGATGGGTGACATTTAGGATCAGGACCCTTCTTCAGACTGGATGTTGGGGGTGGGGGGAAGGGGGAGGAGTAAGTGAAGAGTTGGGAGGCAAGCAAAGACCAGGACCACAAAGGGCCCCACAAATGGCCTCAGGTAGGGCAGTACCTGGTAAGCCCACTGTTGGGAAGGTGTGATCTCAAGAAAGAAACAATGTGCAGAACTGTGGAAATGGGAAAACATCTAGGGTACAGAGAGTGGGCGAGGGTGGAGAGGGGAGGGGAGGGGAGGACAGTTCCCCACATAATTTCCCACTTGGGATCACACCTTCCCTTGGCAACAATATCCTGAAGTCATTTGTAGCCGGCCCTGATTTGGCCTGGTCTTTTCTCGCCTCCAGCTCCTCTCCCCTACCCCACGCCCCTCAACTTTCAACTCAAGAAACAAAACGTCACCCATCCTTTTTCTCCACAGATGCCCCCTGGCCCGCTGGGTTACTCCAGCACTTTGTGTTTATCCTAAGAAGAACAAAGGGTGTTTTCATTGGAAACCCCTGTCATATGCTCAAAGCCTTTTCCTCATATGCTAGTCATTTGCTATTAACCAGTTATAATTTACCGGCCAGAAAGAAAATGGGGCGCAAGCATTTGCAGAGATTTTCTTACCAACTGGAAGACCAACACATCAATGCATTCACAATAAAAAAAAAACACTAGATCCATCTTGGCTGATGCGATGGGTTATGTGACAATCAAACGAAAAGTTATTTTCAGCTGGTGAGCTGGGAAGACGATTGCATGAGCGTGGATGGGGAGTAGAGATGATATATACTGGATGAAGCAATGCAATTTGGGAGAAACTCAGGGAGATGGCCACCAGTCATAGTACACCGAGACACACAAAGATTGCAGCAGAGAAAGATGTTTGTTGGACAAGCTAAAGTTTTATTTATTTTCGATATGACAGTAAACTCCCTCATTATGTGGGGAAGTGGAAAGAAAAACAAACCGGTTTTTGAGACGTGAAATGATGTTGCCCGCTGAGCCGTTGAACAATCTCCTACCGTCAAGTTGGTTCAGTGAAAGATCCGGGAGCTTTCAGCATTTTTATTTCTGTAGCCACAAGAAACTAAAGAGCTGGCCAGGGTCACATACTCACCCACTGGGCTAAAACTCAAGAAGGGGATCCCATTTCCAGTCAATCTTGCCTTACAGCAGGGCATTCCATTCCACTAGCTTGAAGCCTCTCACATCATCTTGATGAAAATCCTCATACATCTATACGTCGTGAAAAGCTCTCTCTCAAAACCAGACGGCAGAGATTAGCTTCTGCTCCCTCAGGGCCCGTGTACACAAATTCACAACGGTAAGCCCACTCCCAACTGGAGTGTCCGCTATCACATATGGACCCTGCACCAATATATATAATGAGCCTGTAACTATACCTG